>NC_133330.1:176780557-177380557 GCF_042186555.1 Aquarana catesbeiana
TGCCGGACATCGCACAGGCATCGCATGTTATTCGCAGCACACTGCCATTCACATTACATGCGATGTCTGTGCGGTGCGATATCAGCTGTACAGATAGTATGGCTGATATCGCACCGCATTCGGTGCAAACACGCACAGGACCCTTTTTTCTGTTCGGACCAGAATCGGATCGCATGTGTGTTCACACATATGCGATCCGATTCATGTCCGAACTGTCAGTTCGCAGTGCGATATGCAAGCTGATCTGGGGGTGTCGTTAACAATGTATTGACACTCCCCAGCGATTCGCATATGGCAGTGTGAACTGACATGCGAGTCGGTGCGATGCGGGAATCCGCAGTGGATTCGCAGTGTTCTCGCATCGCACCAGTTTATCAATTTTTATGTTTATCTATAATGAAATATATTTTATTTTAATTTATTAATAAATATTTATACTTGTATACTTTATTAAAATTATTTTTTTAATGATTATAAATGTATTTTGCATTTATATGAATGGTGTATAGCTGCATTACATATGTGCATTACATTCATTTACTATACACCATTCACATTTAAATAGGGACATGTATGATCTTTAAATATTGATAAAAACAATTTTTTTTTATAATTAGGTTAATGTATATTGTGTAGGGGGAATTTAACTTTATTATTTTATTAATATGTTGGGGAATAATATGTGCTGATTTGTGTTAAACTTTTGTATTTTATGGTTCCTCATACTGTAATCCTGCTATATCACGCGAGATTATAGTGAGAGGAGCCGTTCTCAGGAGTTCCCGGCGTTTGTAGATCGCTCCTCAACTCAACATGAGAAGCGATCTACACACTTTCATAAACAGGCACTCAGAGGAGAGTGATCTCCTCTGAGAATGCCTGAGAACTGAAAAGCGGTATTTTACCGCACTTTCATAAAAGGACACCTAAAGGATTCTTTTACTCATAAGAACAGTGCCACACCTACTGCCTTAACTCATTATTCATTCTATGCATTACTTGCTTATTCTATGCATTCGTTTGGAACCATTCAGTGGTGGTTTTTATTTGACAACATTAAGCTGCTACCTTGAAATTATATTTTAATAAGGATGTCATATATCATTCCTTTTTGTCAGCAGCTTCTACATTAGCGAGCGTAGTACCTGATATTTTGAATGCTAAGCCATTGCCTTGCAAGTGGCAGAAATCTTGTTAGTCTGCCATGTGCACTCCCTTAATCGGGCTGCCTTTTAGGCTTGAGATTGTATTCTGCAGACCTGCTAGGCAACCCACTGATCAACTAAAGGTGTACCCATGGCAGGCTAAGGCTGGATTCACACCTATGCATTTTTAGTGCTTTTTGCATTTTGCAGACTTGCACTACAGTCCATTAAACATGGTTTTCTATGGAACACGTTCTGTAGTGCAAATCTGCAAAATGCAAAAAGCACTAAAAATGCATAGGTGTGAATCCAGCCTAACACAATTGCTGCTGCTTGAAAGGCAGTGGCTTAGCATTCAAAAATACCAAATACAATGTTTGCTAATGTAGAAGCCATTCTAAAATAATGAAATATGCCATCCTTATTAAAATATCAAACATAAATTGCAGTGCTAAAAATTAGATTTTTCCATTCTAAATTGTACGTTACACACCCAGTGTTCACATCCATAATAGGGATTAACCGCTTGCTGTCCAGCCACCGTCATTATACTGTGGCAGGTTGGCACAGCTGCGTGAATCAGTGTAGGTGTTTGTCGGCCGCTCTAAGAGCGATAGGGGGTGCACACGTGCTGCCGGAGGCCTGTGGCGCAACACCAGAGCCGATGCACGTGGCGATGTCCACCAGCCACCCGCGATCACTCCTCAGAGAGCCAGAACGGGATCTGTCAATGTAAACAGACATACCCCCGTTCTGACAGGGGAGTAGAGAGAAATCTGCTGTGGTCAGGAAAAATAAAAACCACAGAGGGGATCAATTACAACCAAAAGAAAGCTCTATTTTTGGAAAAAAAAGGACATAAATTTTGTTTGAGTACAACTTCGCACAACTGCACAATTGTCAGTTAAAGCAACGCAGTGCCGTATCACAAAAAATGGCCTGTTCATTAAGGGAGCAAATCCTTCTGGTCCTTAAGTGGTTAAACAATATTAAACCATAGATTATTGCTGGTCAGAGGATCGGTGTTTAGGGAGATGGGTGTACAGGAAGATTGATGTGCGCAGAGAGCATATCTACCACCAAAAATTTAAGGTGAAAAATCACCAGATAGTAGGATCTCACTAAAATTTGCCGAACACCCCTCAGTTCAGATTGGCACAGGAACTCCCGAACATTGCAAAAGTTCAGACCTGTACATCGAACCTCATTGAAGTCTATGGGACCCGAGGGTATGGGGGCCTGGGTACTGCCCTGAGAGACATATATCAATGCAAGAAAACTTTTAAAAAATATTGTTTTTAAAGGAGCAGTATTTATTGATGCTTAAAGTGAAACAATAAAAATGAGAAATTCCTTTAAATATATTGCCTGGGGGGCCGTCTGCCTGTAAAGTGGTGCATTTGTACCATGTAGAAAACCTGCTGCAGCAAAACTGACATTTCTAAGGAAAAAAATTACATTTAAATTGCAAAATCAGAAAACAATGGCATGGGGTTCCCTTAAAATCTGTCCCTTCCCCTAGCGCATCTTGTGGACAAGGGCCTCTTTCTGACAACCCTGGGCTGTTGTTGTGGGGGTCTGCAGGTGGGGGGCTTATCGGAATGTGGAAGCCCCCTTTAAAAAGGGGGCCACCAGATCCCACCCCCATGGGAATGAGTATGGGGTACATAGTACACCTATCCATTCACTAAAAAAGTGTCAAAAAGAAATAAAAACACAGAGACAGTTTTTGACAATTCCTTTATTAAAAATAAAAAACAATGTCCCCCAATGTAGAGCCATCATTAATCATGATGCTGCCGCCACCGCTGGGCCCAAAAAAAGGAAAAAAATGCTCCGCCGTCAATAAAGGCTAACACTGCAGGCTCTGCCATTTGACAGTTCTTATATAGGTAAGGGGCAGACCTGGTGGAGGGACCTGGGGACATCACCCTTGTTTGGAGTCAGCAATGGTGTTATGATTGACGATGATCTACTTTGGGGGGGACATTTTTTTTTTTTTGAATAAAGCAATTGTCAAAAACTCTTGTACTGTCTTTATTCAATTTTACACTTTTTTTGGTGAATGTGTAGGGGTATGCTCTTGTCCCCATCCACAAGCTCTGCCCCCCCTGCCTCAAAGCACCCCCCCATGTTGAGGACATGTGGTCTGGTATGGTTAAGGAGGAAGGCTGCTCCCCCCCTTTTGGCCTGCCATGCTGCATGCTCAGATAAGGGTCTGGTATGGATTTTTTTTTTTTGGGGGGGGGGTTACAACCGTGATTCCATTTAAATGTGATTTGACCCTTTTTTCTTTCTTTAGAAATGTCAATTTTGTTTCAGCAGGTTCTATACATGCTACAGATGCCCCACTTTTCAGTCAGACTAAGGGGACCCCCAGCATTATATTTAAAGGAATTCTTCATTTTTATTGTTTCACCTTAAGTGAAACAAGTGGGGCCATTGACTCCCACTGCTGTCAATCACATCCAATAAGCCAATGAGGGAGAGAGCAGAGTGGGGCTGAGCCACAGCTCTATGTGTCTTATGGATGAATAGAGAGGGGCTTGGGAGTGAGCATGCACCAGTGCCACCACAGCAAAAAGGGAGGAGCCAGGATTGCCAGTGGGGGACCCCAGAAGTGTCTGTACACTCTCTGCTCCCTAAACTCTCGACTTGCAGTAAAAAATATACTATTATCAATACAAGAAAAATGGTCTAGGCAGGTATTTAAAGCATTACAAAAAAGAAACCAGAGAATACTCTGTAAAGCAGTTCTTCAACAAGGACCCACTAACATATTTAATTATAAATCTTTAATTAGTTATCAAAAATCGAACAATTTAGAAAAAACAACAAATATATTGCAAATAACTCTTCCACATCAAATTGCAGCTACTAATAACATATAGTTAAAATAAGACTGACGTCTTAAGGGACTTGGGTGGCCACCATACCTATTAAACACCTCTCACACTAACATCAGCCATACACATACAGACAAAAATCTCTAAGACCCGGGTCCAATGTGCTTTCAGTAGTCCAAAAGGGCTCTAACTAAAACAAGCATTGTTGCGGCATCCATTGGGTATATAATAGAAGCATTTGCCTGTATGGGTTATGTTAAGGGGAATGGATTAATCGTCCACTTTACAAATACAGTTCCCGGCTGGGATTGTTTGCAGTGCGGTGCCGAAATCAGCACTTATTGGTCTGAACTTCCATATGTCCCCAGCGTGATTTAAAAGTCACTGATTACAATGTATTCATTCCCCAAATAATGGGATATATTTAGAGCTCACCCGCCAAGGATCCCAGGATAGTTGGTTCTCTCTCCTGCTTCAGACTCCCATCCGTACGCGGTCTCCTCGCTCACTGAGAAACACTGCACTCACGTCTGAGTTGTTTGGTTCAGCTTCACAGCCTACGGTGAGCCGCAGAGTTCACATCCTAAGACCAGGCAGTGTTCAGGGGCTGAGATGGAGCATACTGTGGAGAGCAATATCCAGGTTCAAGGGGTGATCAGTGAATGGGGAAAATCCTTTCAGGACTGCTTCAGGCTATGCAGCTGCCGGCATAAGACGCAGCACTAGATTAAAGTGGAGAGGGTTTTAGGTGCATGTGCACAGCCAGAGGTCCCTGTCACCACAGACACGGTGCACGATGCTTACGCGTTTCACCTGGTCACAGGCTTTCTCAGAGCATGCGTAATGGATCAGGGTCCGTAAGTGCAGGGTAAGTGCTGATTTCGGCACCGCACTGCAAACAATCCCAGCCGGGAACTGTATTTGTAAAGTGGACGATTAATCCATTCCCCTTAACATAACCCATACAGGCAAATGGTTCTATTATATACCCAATGGATGCCGCAACAATGCTTGTTTTAGTTAGAGCCCTTTTGGACTACTGAAAGCACATTGGACCCGGGTCCTAGAGATTTTTGTCTGTATGTGTATGGGCTGATGTTAGTGTGAGAGGTGTTTAATAGGTATGGTGGCCACCCAAGTCCCTTAAGACGTCAGTCTTATTTTAACTATATGTTATTAGTAGCTGCAATTTGATGTGGAAGAGTTATTTGCAATATATTTGTTGTTTTTTCTAAATTGTTCGATTTTTGATAACTAATTAAAGATTTATAATTAAATATGTTAGTGGGTCCTTGTTGAAGAACTGCTTTACAGAGTATTCTCTGGTTTCTTTTTTGTAATTTTTGAGTGAGTTCAGAGGACAATCACCCCATGTCCGGTGATATCTTTCCCGTTCATTACGGGGGTTGATGAAACACACAGGTGTTTAAATTTGAGTGGGCAGTGGATAAGCCCTAGTAAAAACTCATATTCACCTATAGTTAATAAGGCTGGTCTTTTCGGTCACCCTTTTGTTCTTTTATGCTTCATAATTCAGTGGGATTATACTTCCCTTCTGGACCATAGACCGCCCTATCCCACATCAGATCTCTACCTTTAACATATATTTTATTATCACCGTTTTTTAACACGTGAACAGGTGCGTTCCATATTTCCAGTGGATGAGGTACCATTAACAGTATAGTGCATGTTTAAAATGTTTCCATTATAGTTAAACCTCATCTTTATCCCCTATAAGGTATATCCTTGTAATATCTTATTAGCCTGCGGTATCCTTTGGTTGTTAAGATGGCTTATCTCATAGCAGAAGATATCGATCTAGAAATACAATTGGCTTTTTCCCGTGACACCCCTGTATCACAGAGTAATGATGATAATTTGAAAAAACTACTAAAAAACCACAAGAAACTTACCATTAAATTCTTAAATAGAAAGTGGGACATTTCCTCGCTAAAATCTCATATTGAGCATAAAATCATACCCAGGGGGCTCCGTGAAAAAGTTATCCCGGCAGGCCACCTCCATACACCTCGATTTCTTGAAGTGTGGAAAAAGAGCTGTTTGGATCGTGGTCTTGCGATTTTGCAAATGATTGTCGATGAGGAACAAACACAATTAGATGAAATTAAACAAGAAATTGATATGAGTGTGCAGCTGCTTGAACCTTATAAAACTGATCCTGAATTTATTAAGAGTAATGATTTACTTAGAAGAGAAGTTGAGAGAACGCAAAAAACGCTAAAATCAACCAAGCAGGAAAAGTTTAAGCAGAACCTATTAGACTGGGAGAATGGGGAAATGTTTGACCCCACCATTCCCAGGGGGAGGAGTAGATCACGAAGAGGGAGGAGAGGCAGGTCCAATACCAAACAAGGGAGACATTCCTCTACTGATAGTGATCCAGAAAGACAAGATAAATCAGTGACTTTTTTAGATCAAGAAGGGGACGATATAGATATTCAAGTCCCCAGGAAAGACAAACGAAAGGATACCACAACAACCAGGAAATATATAAAAAACAACAGGAGCAGTCAGGAAAAAGAAAAGGAAATAAAGACAAACCCACGGGAACTCAGGTCAGGGTCACGGAAACCCTAAAACATGTATCTGATAATCCGCCTATACAAATGACGGCTGAGCCACCATTAGATCTTAAAGTGGTAAATTTATCTGACTTCCCACTTAATCAACACCATGTTTCATTATTACAGAAGGGACTATCATTTTCACCCACTGCCATGATGAGCGAGTTTTAGGTCTTTAAAGACCTAAACTTGCTTCTACGGAAGGTCATTTTTAGATATTGGCACTCTGATAGAAGTAATCAGTCAATAAAGGGAGATGAACAAACTAAGGAAGAACTTGAAGCATTGGAAGCCCTGGTTGCCCTTCTTGAGGAGAATCAGGATTCTGATTCCGAAATAGAAGGACAGGATACCTCACAATCATGTCCACGTTCATCCAAATTACAGATTAGATCCTTGAAAATGCCATCCCTGTCCAAACACAAGCATATCCAGTTCTTCCTGGAACAGGTGAAGAGGGACCTGTCCAGGATTAACTGGGAATACAGGAGACAGGACAACCTCACTAAAGAAGAAAGAAAGGCCTTGAGGGATCTGGAGGAAGCCACTGATGTTGTAATAAAGGGGAGCGATAAAGGTGGGAATACTGTACTAATACCCTGTACAATGTATGAAGAACAGACTATGCGGCTTTTACGTGATGCAACCACTTATCAGAGACTTCCCACAAATCCCTTTGCGCAAATAGTATGTAATCTTAATTTCAAACTTCATATGGCCCATGAAGAGTCTCTGATTTCACGTAGAGAATATCAATATTTGAGTGTCCATGAATTTAATATCCCTACATTCTACACAATTCCCAAACTTCATAAATCTATGACAGACCCTCCGGGGAGACCCATAGTGTCGGCAATACAGGGCCCCCTGGAAAGGGTGGGTAAATATGTAGATGCATTAATTAAAGAGCTAGTTTGGGAACTCCCCTCATTCGTCCAGGACACGAGATGTCCTCAAAAAACTGGATGGGAGAGTGGTACCACAGGATGCTCTACTTGTGGGAATTGATGTGGAGTCGCTGTATACATCGATCCCACACTCATGGGGTCTAAAAGCAACACACTACTTTCTGGACAATAAATTTCCACTGCAGGCTACTCAAAACGAGTTCATTGTTGACTTACTGCACTTCATGCTAGAGAACAATTGCTTTCAGTTCTTAGGAGTCTACTATAGACAAATTAGAGGCACTTCGATGGGGGCTCCATGGGCGCCTTCATACACATGCTTACATTTGGGTCTGTGGGAGCAGGACTGTGTGTATCCCTCGTCGATGTACCTTGGCCACTGTTTACTGTGGCTAAGGTACATCGATGACGTGATCATGCTCTGGAGAGGTACATCTGAGGACCTTACTATCTTCATGGATGAATTAAACAATAATGATAGAAATATCAGACTTACATACACATGTGACCCAAAGACTTTGCCCTTTCTGGACCTCACCATCAAGGTGGATGATGGTGGGCTCCAGACTAAGACATTTAGAAAAGACACAGCGGCCAGTACATTATTATTGGCCTCTAGTCATCATCCGAATGCCCCTTATACGAGGTATTCCAGTGGGTCAGTTCCTCAGAGCCAGGAGGAACTGCTCACTGGAGGATGATTTTCATACTGAGCTACATGATCTCTATGGGAGGTTTCGGGATCGAGGATACTCCCATAAAACCATCAGAAAAGCCAAGAGGAGAGCTCTCCTCACTGATAGACAGTCCCTTATTAACAACCAAACTGGGAGTAGAATAGGAAAAGAGAGTCAGGCTCCAATTAGGATTATTACTAGATATGGAGCACAGTGGGAAGAAATAAGAAAGGTCCTGGGCCGTCACTGGCATATTTTGTCTGAAGCCCCTATTTTGGGAAAAATTGTCGGTGATAGGCCACTTCTCACAGCTAGAAGGGCAAGGAACCTTAAAGACTGCCTAGTACACTCTGAGTATAATAGACCCAAAAAACTGAACTGGCTCACTAGCCTTCCACGCCTGAGGGGCATGTACCCATGTGGAAGGTGTCACATCTGTAAGCACGTTGACAGGACTGATATGTTCGCCAACTCAAATGGCAACAAACAATTCAAAATCAATAGCTTTATTAATTGCACCACTACGCGTGTAATATATATGCTGACTTGTCCTTGTGGACTAATTTATGTTGGCAAGACTAAGAGACAGTTGAAGGTTAGGGTTGGCGAACATATCCAGAGTATTTCCAACAAAGATGATGACAGCCCTATAGCTCTGCACTTCCTGCGGGAACATGGTGGTGACCCGAGGGGTCTGAAGTGCAAAGGCATTTATAAACTGAACCTACCATCTAGGAGGGGGGACTTTGATAGGGTCCTGTACCAAAAGGAAAAAATGTGGATCTTCTATTTGGACAGTATGCAGCCCCTTGGTTTAAATAATGAATGTAATCTTTCCGTATTCTTGGAACGTTAATTGACTATAAGAATAAAATAACCATTATAATGAGTGGATGGTAACCTTGCGTTTTGACAAGATGACCCCCAATATATCTTACGGTCAATTAATAATAAAATCTTCATTTCAACTTTACTAACTGTTACCTTCCTTTGGTTTCTTGTCTTTCTAATAAAGTACTAGTTAGGTACTAACATAATTTTTCATATTGGTGGATACTGGGATTTAAATCTCCTAAGATCTGGAGTTGTCCTTTATTCATTGTTGATGGCATCCCCCCCCCCTTCCTCC
Source organism: Aquarana catesbeiana (assembly GCF_042186555.1). Lineage (NCBI taxonomy): Eukaryota > Metazoa > Chordata > Amphibia > Anura > Ranidae > Aquarana > Aquarana catesbeiana. The sequence goes on from NC_133330.1 coordinate 176,789,848, forward strand.
TTAGGAACGCACCTGTTTTAGAAATTAGAATTGCACTTATGGTGAATGACAGTCTGATTGGTGATCAGGTGTGTTAGATTTTAATTGAAGATTGTTCTCATTAGCTTAGCTATTTAAAGCACGGACCCTGATCCATTACGCATGCTCTGAGGAAGCCTGTGACCAGGTGAAACGCGTAAGCATCGTGCCACCGTGTCTGTGGTGACAGGGACCTCTGGCTGTGCACATGCACCTAAAACCCTCTCCACTTTAATCTAGCGCTGCGTCTTTGCCGGCAGCTGCATAGCCTGAAGCAGTCCTGAAAGGATTTTCCCCATTCACTGATCACCCTTGAACCTGGATATTGCTCTCCACAGTATGCTCCATCTCAGCCCCTGAACACTGCCTGGTCTTAGGATGTGAACTCTGCGGCTCACCGTAGGCTGTGAAACAACTCAGACGTGAGTGCAGTGTTTCTCAGTGAGCGAGGAGACCGCGTACGGACGGGAGTCTGAAGCAGGAGAGAGAACCAACTATCCTGGGATCCTTGGCGGATGAGCTCTAAATATATCCCATTATTTGGGGAATGAATACATTGTAATCAGTGACTTTTAAATCACGCTGGGGACATATGGAAGTTCAGACCAATAAGTGCTGATTTCGGCACCGCACTGCAAACAATCCCAGCCGGGAACTGTATTTGTAAAGTGGACGATTAATCCATTCCCCTTAACATAACCCATACAGGCAAATGCTTCTATTATATACCCAATGGATGCCGCAACAATGCTTGTTTTAGTTAGAGCCCTTTTGGACTACTGAAAGCACATTGGACCCGGGTCTTAGAGATTTTTGTCTGTATGTGTATGGCTGATGTTAGTGTGAGAGGTGTTTAATAGGTATGGTGGCCACCCAAGTCCCTTAAGACGTCAGTCTTATTTTAACTATATGTTATTAGTAGCTGCAATTTGATGTGGAAGAGTTATTTGCAATATATTTGTTGTTTTTTCTAAATTGTTCGATTTTTGATAACTAATTAAAGATTTATAATTAAATATGTTAGTGGGTCCTTGTTGAAGAACTGCTTTACAGAGTATTCTCTGGTTTCTTTTTTGTAATTTTTGAGTGAGTTCAGAGGACAATCACCCCATGTCCGGTGATATCTTTCCCGTTCATTACGGGGGTTGATGAAACACACAGGTGTTTAAATTTGAGTGGGCAGTGGATAAGCCCTAGTAAAAACTCATATTCACCTATAGTTAATAAGGCTGGTCTTTTCGGTCACCCTTTTGTTCTTTTAGGTATTTAAAACACCTTATTCCTCAATTTATATAATTTTTCACACAGATAGAGATTTGTTTTGGTGATATTTGATAACCATTGGCTTTTTTGGTTTTTATTATATAAAGAAAAAAAGTAATAATTTTGAAAAAAAAATTCTACTTTGTTATAAAACATCCAAAAAATAAAATTTGTTCATAAATGTATGCCAAAATTTATTCTGCTACATGTGGTTGGTGAAAAAAATCCCAACAAATCTATATTAATTGCTTTGTGTGAAAGTAATAGCGTCTACAAACTATGGTATATACTGTATATACAGTTAAATACAATAAAAAGTATGTGAACCCTTTTGGAATGATATAGATTTCTGCACAAATTGGTCATAAAATGTGATCTGATCTTCATCTAAGTCACAACAATAGTCACAGTCTGTTTAAACTAATAACATACAAAGAATTAAATGTTACCATGTTTTTATTGAACACACCATGTAAACATTCACAGTGCAGGTGGAAAAAGTATGTGAACCCTTGGATTAAATAACTGGTTGAACCTTCTTTGGCAGCAATAACTTCAACCAAACATTTCCTGTAGTTGCAGATCGGACCTGCACAACGGTCAGGAGTAATGCTTGACCAGCTCTTTACAGAACTGTTTCAGTTCAGCAATATTCTTGGGATGTCTGGTGTGAATCGCTTTCTTGAGGTCATGCCACAGCATCTCAATCGGGTTGAGGTCAGGACTCTGAATGGGCCACTCCAGAAGGCATATTTTCTTCTGTTTAAGCCATTCTGTTGTTGATTTACTTCTATGCTTTGGGTCGTTGTCCTGTTGCAACATCCATCTTCTGTTGAGCTTCAGCTGGTGGACAGATGGCCTTAAGTTCTCCTGCAAAATGTCTTGATAAACTTGGGAATTAATTTTTCCTTCGATGATAGCAATCCATGCAGGCCCTGACGCAGCAAAGCAGCCCCAAACCATGATGCCCCCACCCCCATACTTCACTGTTGGGATGAGGTGTTGATGTTGGTGTGCTGTGCCTCTTTTTCTCCACACATAGTGTTGTGTGTTTCTTCCAAACAACTCAACTTTAGTTTCATCTGTCTACAGAATATTTTGCCAGTACTGCTGTGGAACATCCAGGTGCTCTTGTGCAAACTGTAAATGTGCAGCAATTTTTTTTTGGACAGCAGTGGCTTTCTCTGTTGTATCCGCCCATTAAATCCATTCTTGTTTAGTGTTTTACGTATCGTAGATTCGCTAACAGGGATGTTAGCATATGCCAGAGACTTTTGTAAGTTTTTAGCTGACACTCTAGGATTCTTCTTCACCTCATTGAGCAGTCTGCGCTGTGCTCTTGCAGTCATCTTTACAGGACGTCCACTACTAGGGAGAGTAGCAGCAGTGCTGAACTTTCTCCATCTATAGACAATTTGTCTTACTGTGGACTGATGAACAGCAAGGCTTTTGGAGATACTTTTATAACCCTTTCCAGCTTTCAACAATCCTTAATCATAGGTCTTCTGAGAGCTCTTTTGTGTGAGGCATCATTCACATCAGGCAATGCTTCTTGTGAAAAGCAAACCCAGAACTGGTGTGTGTTTTTTATAGGGCAGGGCAGCTGTAACCAACACCTCCAATCTCATCTTATTGATTGGACTCCAGTTGGCTGACACCTCACTCCAATTAGCTCTTGTAGATCCCATTAGTCTAGGCCAGTGATGGCGAACCTATGGCACGCGTGCCGCAGCTGGCACGTCAAGCCCTCTCTGTTGGCACGGCAAGGGTATCCCCCAGCCAGGCAGTCACATGCACTGACAGTGCAGACAGGGAGGAGCCGGCTCCCTTCCTTGCATCAGTGCCAGTGGCGTCGGCAGGGGGGGTGGGCAGCCAGTCATCTTGTTCCATGCACGCTGTTTAGGAGGGGTGTAAAATGTTTCCTCCACCGTCCCAACTGTTCTGCAGCCTATTGCCTCCCCGAACCCCTACACCTCTGGTAAGGCATTCGGGGATTACTTTCTGCAGGCACCCTATTCCAACTCCCCCTGCTCCATGACGGTTCAGTCTGTCCTAGTGCAGCCTGTGGAAAGCAGAGGGGGAGGGGGGCAGTGCTTGGAGCAGATCGTCCATGGGGAGAGATGTAATGGCTGCTAGCTGATTACTTGGTGGCGGGGATATCGAGGAGGATGGATCCTCCGATCTACATACATTGTACTGTGTGGGGGGGATGTTAGTAGTGCAGGAAGCATGTATCAGGTAGGTGAGTGCATGTGTCAGGTAGGTGAGTGCAATGGTCAGGTAGGTGAGTGCAAGGGTCAGGTAGGTGAGTGCAAGGGTCAGGTAGGTGAGTGCAATGGTCAGGTAGGTGAGTGCAATGGTCAGGTAGGTGAGTGTAATGGTCAGGTAGGTCAGTGTATGTTGCACAGTGCATTCTGCATTCTTTTTGGTCCCTTAGGGCTCATTCAGAGGGATTATCAGTCCCATCCTCTGTACAGAGACGCTGGCAGGTTTAATTCTGTGTTGGCACTTTGAAAGAAATGAGTTGGTTTTGCGTCGCCGTTTGGGCACTCGGGCTTAAAAAGGTTCGCCATCACTGGTCTAGGCGTTCACATACTTTTTCCACCTGCACTGTGAATGTTTACATGGTGTGTTCAATAAAAACATGGTAACATTTAATTCTTTGTGTGTTATTAGTTTAAGCAGACTGTGATTGTCTATTGTTGTGATGAAGATCAGATCTCATTTTATGACTAATTTCTGCAGAAATCCGTATCATTCCAAAAGGGTTCACATACATTTTATTGCAACTGTATACTGGAATTTACGCAGCTTTAGATGCTATACTAGCAGTGGCAGTGAACAGAGACTTATGCCGCCTACACACGATCGGATTTTCCGACAACAAATGTTCTATGGGAGCTTGTTGTCAGAAATTTTGACCTTGTGTAGGCTCCATCGGACATTTTCCATCGGAATTTCCGACAAACAAAATTTGAGATCTGGATCGATCTCAAATTTTCTGACAAAAAAATCCGTTGTCATAAATTCCAATCGTGTGTACACAATTCCGACGCACAAAATTCCACGCATGCTCGGAATCAAGCAGAAGAGCCGCACTGGCTATTGAACTTAATTTTTCTCAGCTCGACGTACGTGTTATACGTCACCATGTTCTTGACGTTCGGAATTTCCGACAAGATTTGTGTGACCGTGTGTATGCAAGACAAGTTTGAGCCAACATCTGTTTGAAGAAAAACATGGATTTTGTTGTCAGAATGTGCGATCTTGTTTACGCGGCATTATAGCGTGACTGTGCTAGTGTGACAGACAATCTGGAGCTAACTGACGCTCGCTAGGAGGGACACTGACTAACTGACACTTAATTTGCTAGTGACACTAATACAGTAATATGTTATAATACTGTACACTGTACTAATGACACTAATGGGTGACAGAGGTGATCAAAAAGGAAATCAATGCATTAACTGTGTGCCTAACAAGCATATGTGTGCTTTTACTCACAGGATCTGGCTGTATTTTCTCCCTAAACTCAGAGTTGACTTCAGGGAGAAGAAACAGCCAGATTGCTGTTCTGTGTACAGTATTTGTAAGTGTTGTGATTGGTCACAACTGATCAGCAAAATAATTGGCTGTAATCTGCTGACAAACTCGCGCTGTTTCAATCAGAGTACAGATCAGCAGGAGGCATGCACATGCATGCCCAGAGACCAGGAAGTACACCGCAATGTACCAGTATGTTGGCATGCCTGGTTATGTCGCCTACTAGCAGTAAATGTACTGTTATTGGCCAGAAAGTGGTTAAAAATATAATAATTATAAAGCAATTATGAACTTTTAATGTGCCACTGGGAAGACGCAGTGCACACTGCACAGTGCACTTATGCCCACCACAGCACTCATCACCCAGGCAACTAAGACACTCAGTGGCAGAAGAGAAATGGAGGACTGGCTCACTGTCATCCACACTGCAAGAATGCACAATGCAATACAAATGGACCAGACAAACCAACCACCAAATCACAACACCAAAACAAACAATAATAATAAGCAAAATTTTAAAAAATAAACAAAAGTAGGAACAAGACCATAAACAGCCAAAAAAACAAGAGATAGAAACAAAAGACAAAAAACAAATCACAAAACACAAAAAACAAAAATTACCTAGGTCTGCTTTGTATGACCCTTTGTGGTCAGGACCTATTGTGATGGGTACTTGTCAGTACTAGGATCCCTTTAGGACCTGGCAAAACTCACCTGACACAACTTTTGTCTGGGAGACAACAGTGATTGGCCAGCTCACCTTTAAATCACCTGTATCAGCATACCACCAGTGCTCATGATTAGAGATGGGGCGAACACCCCCCGGTTCGGTTCGCACCAGAACATGCGAACAGGCAAAAAATGTGTTTGAACACGTGAACACCGTTAAAGTCTATGGGACACAAACATGAAAAATCAAAAGTGCTAATTTTAAAGGCTTATATGCATGGTATGGTCTTAAAAAGTGTTTGGGGACCCGGGTCTTGCCCCAGGAGACATGTATCAATGCAAAAAAAGTTTTAAAAACGGTCGTTTTTTCGGGAGCAGTGATTTTAATAATGCTTAAAGTGAAACAATAAAAGTGCAATATTCCTTTACATTTCATATCTGGGGGGTGTCTATAGTACGCCTGGAAAGTGGCGCATGTTTCCCGTGCTTACAACAGTCCGAGAGCAAAATGACATTTTTAAAGGAAAAAAAGTCATTTAAAAGTACTCGTGGCTATAATGAATTGTTGGTCTTGGCAATACACATAAAAGTTCATTGATGAAAACGACATGGGATTCCCCCACAGCGGAACCCCGAACCAAAATGAAAAATATATATATATATATATATATGAGGGTCCCCCCAAATTTCATACCAGGCCCTTCAGATCTGGTATGGATATTAAGGGGAACCCCATGCCAAAACAAAAAAAAATGGCATGGGGTCCCCCTCAAAATCCATACCAGACCCTTCAGGTCTGGTATGGATTTTAAGGGGAACTCCGCACCAAAATGTAAAAAAAAATGGCGTGGGGTCCCCCCAAAAATCCATACCAGACCCTTATCTGAGCATGCAACCTGGCAGGCTGCAGGAAAAGAGGGGGGTATGAGAGAGCGCCCCCCTCCTGAACTGTACCAGGCCACATGCCCTCAACATTGGGAGGGTGCTTTGGGGTAGCCCCCCAAAGCACCTTGTCCCCATGTTGATGGGGAGAAGGGCCTCATCCCCACAACCCTATACCGGTGGTTGTGGGGGTCTGCGGGCGGGGGGCTTATCAGAATCTGGAATCCCCCTTTAACAAGGGGACCCCCAGATTCTGGCCCCTCCTGTGTGAAATGGTAACGGGGTACAAATGTACCCCTACCATTTCATAAAAAAAGTGTGAAAATGGTAAAAAAAACACAATACACGCCTTGGGACAAGTCCTTTAAAAAAAAAAAAAAAACTGTCCCAAGGAGTCTTCCTCTTCTCATGCTCCGATGGACTGAAAAGAAAAAAAAAAAAGCCGCATGTCGCCTACAATCTGCCTCCATGGGAAGCACCCGCTGTAATGGCTGGCCGCTCTCAGGTGACAGCTCTTTTATAACTGAGGGCGGGGCAACACGATGACGTCATTGGGTGACCCCGCCCCCTCTGATGCACAGGGACATCCCTATGGCTTTCTCGTAGAGTCAGAGGGGGGTGGGGCCACCTAGTTCGCCCCCCTCTAATGCACAGGGACATCCCTATGGCTTCCCCGTAGCATCAGAGGGGGCGGGGCCACCCGGTTACATAACCAAGTGACTCCACCCCCTCTGACTCTATGGGGAAGCCATAGGGATGTCCAAGTGTGTCAGAGGGGGGGCGGGGTCACCCGGAGACGTCATTGTGTGGCCCTGCCCTTAGTTATAAAAGAGCTGTCACCTGAGAGCGGCCAGTCATTATGGCAGGTGCCTCCCATGGAAGCAGATCGTAGGCTTTTTTTTTCTTTTTGGTCCATCAGAGTGCGAGAATAAGAAGAAGAGGACTCCATGGGACAGTTTTATTTTTTAATTTTTTTAATAAAGGACTTTTCCCAAAGTGTGTATTGTGGTTTTTTTACCATTTACACACATTTTTTGTGAAATGGTAGGGGTACATTTTTGCCCCTTTACCATTTCACGCGGGGGGCTGGGATTTGGGGTCCCTTGTTAAAGGGGGCTTCCAGATTCCGATAAGCCCCCACCCGCAGACCCCCACAACCACCAGGCAAGGGTTGTGGGGATGAGGCCCTTCTCCCCATCAACATGGGGACAAGGTGCTTTGGGGAGCTACCCCAAAGCACCCTCCCAATGTTGAGGGCATGTGGCCTGGTACGGTTCAGGAGGGGGTGCACTGTCTCACCCCTCTCTTTTCCTGTGGCCTGCCAGGTTGCGTGCTCGGATAAGGGTCTGGTATGGATTTTTGGGGGGCCCCCACGCCATTTAAAAAAAAAATTTGGCGCGGGGTTCCCCTTAAAATCCATACTAGACCTGAAGGGCCTGGTATGGAATTTTGGGGGACCCCCACACATTTTTTTTTAAATATTGATTCGGGGTTCCCCTGTGGGGGAATCCCATGCTGATTTTATCAATGAACTTTTATGTGTCTTGCCGGGACCGATAATTCATTATAGCCGCGAGTACTTTTAAATGACTTTTTTTCCTTTAGAAATGTCATTTTGCTCTTGGACTGTTGTAAACATAGGAAACATGCGCCACTTTACCGGCATACTATAGACACCCCCCAGGTACGAAATTTAAAGGAATATTACACTTTTATTGTTTCACTTTAAGCATTATTAAAATCACTGCTCCCGAAAAAATGTCCGTTTTAAAACTTTTTTTGCATTGATACATGTCCCCTGGGGCAGGACCCAGGTCCCCAAACACTTTTTATGACCATGCATATAAGCTTTTAAAATTAGCACTTTTGATTTCTCCCATAGACTTTTAAAGGGTGTTCCTCGGTTTTCGAATTTGCCACGAACACCACAAATTGTTCGCTATTCGGAACCGATGTTCGAGTCAAACGTAACATCGGGACCATCCCTACTCATGATAGAATTGTTACCTTTGTGTGCTACTGCTTGACCCAGCTGATATCTGCTCTGCATATTTCGGACAATGCCTTCTCATTGATTCTCTCTCCACTCCTTTGAATCCAGGCCTTCCTTGGCTTCAGAAGCACAATCCTGTAATTAACTGGCGAACAGGTAATATTCTGGCTTGGTCCAATCAGTGTGTAAAAAACTGCATCCAGCACCCTGTTCAATTTGCTGCCTGTCAAGTGGGAATGGAACGGATTTCGCTTTGTTATAAGGACTTTCGGAGCATATTTTCTAAAGGGATTTCTGACGCTTTACCTTCTTATCGCAGTTATAATTGTCCCATTAACCTTTTGCCTGACAGATGTGCACCTGCACACAAGCACTGGCACACCAGTGTGTGTAAAAAGGACTTGTATTGGTGCGTACTGGCGTGCCAATGCGAGCACACAGGTGTGCGCCAATGTGCGCACACAGACGCGCGCCACTGTGCGCGTGCGCACATGTGCACATCTGGGCGCCAAATAGTTTATTTAAGCTGAACACTGACACATGAGCCTTGCTGAGTGGTCTTTCAGCTAGTACCTGTTACCTGAATCTGATCTGTTCCTGTGTTCCTGTGTTTGACCCGGCTTATACCTGAGACACCTCTTGGACTTGGACAACCCGGCTTGTGTTTTGACCTTGTCCCTGCTTCATGGTCCTGTACCGTGCTGCTTGACTGTGTACCAAACCTGGCCTGTATCCCGTCTTTGATCCTGCCTCATGTTCCAGTACCTGCTCTGCTCAGCTGTTGATGACCTCCTGGCTTATGTGCCGACCACGACTCAGCCTGCTGTTCCAGCAACATGGAGTTCCAGTCCTCGGTGCCCGCCTGGTAATCTGCAGCTATTGGGCTCCTGCCAAGACCCGTCCTGAGCCACCTGCTACATCGGCCCTCGTGCCACTCTGTGTCTTTCACTCCCTGTCATCTCTATCAGGGGTGCTAGACCGGAGGTGCAAGAGAAGCCCTCTCTACAGCTCAGTCTCCACCAGGTACGTGACACAGAGAATCTTGTTTTGCAAGAATATATCCAGGAAAACCTAGCTAAGGGTTTCATCCGTCCCTCCACTTCTCCTGCAGGTGCAGGATGCTTCTTTGTCCCAAAGAAGGATGGGGGACTGAGGCTTTTTTTTGACTACAGAGGTCTCAATAAGATAACTGTTCACAATAGGTATCCTCTTCCTCTTATTACAGTTATTCTCCCAAATCCAGAGAGCCAAAATCTTCTCCAAACTTGACATAATGGGAGCCTATATTCTAGTGCGCATCCGTGATGGAAGACAGCCTTTAACACCAAGGATGGCTATTACGAATGTCTTGTCATACCTTTCGGTCTCAGGAATGCACCAGCTGTCTTTCAGAACTTTATGAATGACATTTTCTGTGACCTGTTGGGTCACTTTATGCTTGTACAGTATACTTAGATGATATTTTGATATACTCTCCCAATCCTGAAACACATCAGAGGCATGTCTGCTCGTTATTGGCCCAATTGAGGGCCCACTCCCTTTTTGTAAAGCCTGAAAAGTGTTTATTCCAACCAGGATATAAAGTTAGCGACAAAGTGTGGCTATCATCTAGGAATCTGTCCCTGCATGTTCCATCTAAAAAACTTGCCTCAAAATTCATCGGGCCCTATGAAATTTTGGAGATTGTTAATCCTGTGGCCTGTAGGTTAAAACTTCCCCCATCCATTCGCATTCCAAATGTCTTTCATGTTTCAATGTTTAAACCTGTGCATTCCAGCCTCCACTAAAAGTGACAAAACCCCTTCTACTTTCTATATTAATAGGGATGAAGGCACAATTGACTGGTTGGTCTGGATTAATTTGCTACTATTTAATCAATTCATACTGGTATATGATTTGGATGTTACTTTACGTTTTGTCCACATGTGCTGTCTGTTTTTTAATATTTCTACTGAGTCTAGCTTTTGGAATACACACATCCTGTATTCCATATTTTGTGATAGTTTCTATTTTAGGTGTTTTTTGACAGTTGGGTTGAGTATCTGTCTGTACACCCGGGAGCTGCGATGCATGTCAGGTGCCCTCCCCCTCTGCTGCGTTTCACATGGGGGCGGGAGCGTTTCCTGACGTGCATTGGTGCCACGCCCTGCGTCATGTGTTGTGTATCCTTGTGGATGTCATGACATCTAGCTGGTCCATGAGGGGAGTGGTTGGGCGCCATCAGCGGAGGGTGTTGCCGCTGAGGCGAGGCCATCTCTCTTCGATCCTCCATGCTCAACGTGATGATGGGAAGGACCCGGGCAGTGTTGGGTGTTACACCCCCTTGGGAGTCTTGTTCACTCTTTCACCCTCACACATGCACATCATGTCTCAGAGCATGTCTCTGTGCAATGCCACCAGGTAACTATTCCTGTGTTTTCCACTCTATCACCAAGATTGCATACCTCCTTGTTATACTTTACCTTTTCCCCCTTTGGGGTATTGCATGATTTTCATGCAATTTTTCAATTTTTATCTTCTTTTTTCTTTATGTGACATATTATTCCCTTCACTTTGTATCTATTACACTTTTCACTTTTTTAGGCGATAATGGGTGTTGGTGTATAGTTCATGAATGCTGTATGTATATACTGGTACCATGTACACATATTGGTCCAATATCATTTACTCTATAGACATATTTGGATTCTTTTCACCCTTGCCTATTATGTTTGGAGGGTGCTACTGGGGTGTGTCGGTGCAGTCGCTTCTTCCTTGGGTTCTTTCCCTAAACTCCCGGGAACAGGCTTGCCTCGCAGATCCTGACTTGCAACACAGCTTCTCTAAAACAATTTATACGTAAGTATTCCAGGGAGATACACATCTTGTTTCCCCTTGCCCCTACCTTGTTTCTTACTATCTGGGCAAAACATTAGATCCTATTTGGTACCTTTTTTATTTTTTTACATAGGCTATGCATTTGCTCCTGATGAGTGGCGACTGGCCATGAAACATGTCAAGCCTATCAATGTCATCATGTTCTCAACATATAGCTTGACCTCAACTGTGATTCATTTGTATCTTATAACCTATTCGTATCCATTATTCTATGAGCATTGGCTCCATGAGATACTATGTGATTTCAGATGCGTGTATACATATATGAATTCTTCTTTTTTGTATGCCATCGCTTTGTACATAGATAATAATACTCATGTTCAACCATGTATCATATGTTTATGAGATATGCTTTGTATATATGCCAATTAACCACTTCCGGACAAGACGCCACAGTTTTACTGTGGCAGGTTGGCTCGGCTGGGAAAATCTACCTTACATCGCTTCGCCTTTTGGCCACTAGGGGTGTACATGCGCCTTCAGGGTGTACCCGGAGCCGATGCACCCACGTTCGCTCTTGACAGAGCGAGAACCGGGATCTGTGTGTGTACTTGGCTGGGAGGAGGTAGTTACGGATAATGTGATCCTTAGTGACCCAGAGGACTCAGAATCAAATGCCTCTGCAAACTTACGCTGCATGGTCTCATTGATTCTGCAAAGCCTGCGAAAGAACCCTAGGATTCGTGGTATCAAGGAGAGGGATCATTACTGGCTGGCAACCCTTCTTGATCCACGTTACAAGGGTAAAGTTGCAAAACTCATCCTGCCTTCGCAGAGGGAACAGAGGATGAAACATCTTCAGGAGGCCTTGAAGAAAGGTTTGTGTAACATATTTCCAGACCCTGGGAGGTTACCATTTCCTGGTGCTGGACAACATGTTGCTGAGGTTTCGTTCAGTCAAAGGAAGAGCAGTGGAGAAGGTGGCCAGCTGACTGATGCCTTTAAACAATTTTTCAGTCCTCAGCGCCAAGGTCTGATCGGTTCAAGCAACCAACGCCAGCATCTGCATTGTATGGTGCAAGAATATCTAGGGGCAATAGCAGACTTGGAGACGTTTCCAACAGAACATCCACTGGGTTACTGGGTCTTGAGGATGGACCACTGGCCAGAACTTGCTCAATATGAAATCAAGCTACTGGCCTGTCCTACATCCAGCGTTCTTTCTGAATGCACATTCAGTGCTGCTGGAAGGTTTGTAACAGATCAAAGAGTGCGCCTATCCACAGACTCCATTGATAGGCTAAGGCCGCATACAAATGAGCGGACTTTTTCGGCAACAAAAGTCCGACGGCCATTCCGGTGGACTTTCGTCAGACTTTTGACGGACTTCCAACAGACTTTTGAATGAACGGACTTGCCTACACATGATCACACCAAAGTCCGACGGATTCGTACGTGATGACGTATGACCGGACTAAAATAAGGAAGTTGATAGCCAGTAGCCAATAGCTGCGCTAGCGTGGGTTTTCGTCCGACGGACTAGCATACAGACAAGCAGATTTTACGACCTGACTCAAGTCCGTTGGAAAGATTTGAAGGATGTTTCAAATGTAAAGTCCGTCAGATTTTCCACTGGAAAAGTTCGCTGAAGGTCCGATGAAGCCCACACACGATCGGATTGTCTGCCGGACTCGGTCTGTCGGACCAGTCCTGTCAAAAACTCCTCTCGTGTGTACGCTGCATCACATTTATAAAATGAATCAGTCTTGGATCAACAGCTATCAAGCACCTGATGCTGATGTAACTGATTGAATTTGCTATGGATCTGAGTGTTAGAGATTTTGAGTTTATTACTATATTAAGTAATAAAAGTTTCTGAAAAATATATGAAACACATGAATGTTATAATGTAATAGTAATGTTAGTTTCTAAAGGTTACTGACAGAGGACAGAGAGGAGTAATTTGCTGTGTATGTATTTCTATTCTGAGTTACTATGTCAGGACAATGGGTGGAGTTATGTTACTTAATGTACATGAGTGGGTGTTACTTTTACAAACAGTAGTATTACCTTTCTCGGAGAAGTGCTAAATGTAAATAATGCTTAGCTTAGCTTTACATACAGTATATGAATGCATCATGAGTGAACACAGGTTAGAGAGGAGACTAGAAGTAAATTCCGCACTCTGAAAAGACATACCACCTATCGTCTCACTCTCTCCTTCTGGAACAAACATCACCTTACCATGTTACCAGCTGTCATTATGTAAGTCTTGTCTTTGCTATGTGAAGAATAAACATCTTTTCTTGAAATATTGTATGAGCTAAGGATTCTTCAACTCTACTATGAAACAAATTCCTAACACAGGGATCCCTTGAAGACTGTCTATGCTGACTATCCTATTCCTCCTCAATCTTGATGAAGCTAGCTTCCAATAATATTTTTGGTTTAGGGCACCACCATCCAAGGCCCAATTTTTCTGCCCCTGTTTAACAGGGGCATGTAATTAAAATTTTTGATATACCGGTAATATTTCATAGCAGGGCCCATTCCTGTGCCTAACAAGAGTATCTGTGAGGGGTTACAGTGTTGTGGCACCACCACCCAAGGCCCAATTGTTCTGCCCCTGTTTGACAGGGGCATGTAATTACAATTTTTGATAAAATATTTCACAGCAGGGCCTATTCCTGCGCCCAACAAGAGTAATTGTGAGGGGTTACAGTGTTGTGGCACCACCACCACCAACCAAGGCCCAATTTGTTTGCCCCTGTTTACCAGGGGCATGCAATTACAATTTTTGATATAATATTTCACAGCAGGGCCAGTTTCTGCGCCCAACAAGAGTATCTATGAGGGGTTACAGTGTTGTGGCACCACTAAAAGCCAAGTTTTCTGCCCCTATTTAACATTGCAAATGAGGTTTAATGTGGAAAGATGTAAAATAATGCATTGGGTGGCAAAAATATGAATGCAATCTACTCACTGGGGGAGAACCTTTGGGGGAATCTAGGATGGAAAAAAACCTGGGGGTCCTAGTAGATGACAGGCTCAGCAATGGCATGCAATGCCAGACTGCTGCAAGCAAAGCAAATAGACTATTGTCATGCATTAAAAAGGAGATTAATGCCAGATATAAAACAATAATTCTCCCACTCTATAAGACAGTAATGGGTGTTGATGTATAGTTCATGAATACTGTATGTATATACTGGTAATATTTACATATATTGGTCCAATATCATTTACTCTGTAGACATATTTGGAATTTTTTCACCCCTGCCAATTACGTTTGGAGTGTGCTCCTGAGGTGTGTTGGTGCGCTTGCTTCTTCCTTGGGTTCATTCCCTCAGCTCCCGGGACAGACTTGCCTCACAGATCTTGACTTGCAACACTGCTTATCTAGAACAATTTATACGTAAGTATTCAGATACCCATCTTGTTTCCCCTTGCCCCTATCTTGTTTCTTACTATCTGGGCAAAACATTAGATCCTATTTTGTACCTTTTTACATTTTTTCAGATATGCTATGCATTTGCTCCTTATGGGTGGCGACTGGCCACAAAACGTGTCAAGCCTATCAATGTCATCATGTTCCCAACACATAGCTTGACCTCAACTGTTATTCATTTGTATCTTATAACACATTTGTATCCATTATTCTATGAGCATTGGCTTTTTATACTAATTACTTCCATGGGATACTATGCAATTTCAGATGCGTGTATATATATGAATTCTTCTTTTTTGTATGCCATCGCTTTGTACATAGATAATAATACTCATGTTCAACCATGTATCATATGTTTATGAGGTATGCTTTGTATATATGCCAATTAAACAATTTCTCCTACCACGTGTCTTGTGCCTCACTCAAAGTCCCCAAAAAAAACTATTTTTTCTGAAATAGGGATGGAGGTTTATTTTATCATGCACCTCATTTAAAGTCCCCAAACCCCTTCTGCAGCCTCCAAGTAAATGAACCAGAACCTGTGGACGTGTTGGACAGTCAGGAATATGAAGTGGCATTTATTCTTGAATCCAGATGGGTATGCAATTCCTTAGAATATCTTGTTCATTGGAAAGGTTTTGGCCCAGAGGACAGATCTTGGGTCCCAGCTCGTGATCTTCATGCTGACCGACTTAAGAAGAAGTTCCATCTTCAGTATTCAAGTAAGCCTGAGGTGCAGCAGCAACCCCTCGAGAAAGGGGAGTTACTCTCAGTACTAGGATCCCTTTAAGAACCAGCAAAACTCACCTGATAGAGCCTTTGCCTGGGAAACAACAGTGATTGGCGAGCCAGGGCAGGTGCAAGAATTTTGACACCTCATTTTGCCGCATCCTTGGCTCCGCCCCCGACTCCACCTCCTTTGCCCTGCCCTTGTAACCTGTGACCTACCTGACCATTACGCTGACCTACCTGACACATACACTGACCCACCTACCTGACATATACACTGACCCACCTACCTGACACATACACTGACCCACCTTCCTGACACATACACTGGCCTACCTACCTGCAAGAATTTTCGACACCCTAAGCGAAACCTCAGTTTGTTGCCCCCCTTGGCTCCGCCCCTGACTCCACCTCCTTTGCCCTGCCTTTGTAACATTTGACCTACCTGACCATTACACTGACCTACCTGACACATACACTGACCCACCTACCTGACACATACACTAACCCACCTTCCTGACACATACACTGACCCACCTACCTGATACATACACTGACCCACCTACCTGACACATCCCCCGACCCACCTACCTGACACATACACTGACCCACCTACCTGACACATATACCGACCTACGTACCTGACACATATACTGACCCACCTACCTGATACATACACTGACCTACCTACCTGACACATACACTGACCCATCTACCTAACACATACACTGATCTACCTACCTGACACATACATTGACCCACCTACCTGACACATACATTGACCTACCTGACTCCTATTTCCTGCGCTACTCACCCCCCATCCCCCAGACACACCTCGATGTAGATGGGGAGAATCCATGCTTCTCCTTACCTCTGCGCTTCTTTAACCATCACAACCCGGGCTCTCCTCAGCACTGGGTGGCCAGTATTGCTTAGGTGTCCCCACCAGTGCCGCCATCCAGCTGCTCCATGGTGTCCCCGCTAGTGCCGCCATCCAGCTGCTCCATGGTGTCTCCACCAGCGCCGCCATCCAGCCGCTCCATGGTGTCTCCACCAGCGCCACCATCCAGCTGCTCCATGGTGTCCCCACCAGTCAGGAGGTTAGCTAACAGATGCTGCATCTCTCTCAATGCTCCCATCTCCACCGAGCCCCACCCCTCCGCTGCACTCACACAGTTACACAGCGCCATACCAGAGGGACAGGCTGGAGCAAAGGAGTCCCGGAATGGCACTGTGAGATATTCCTGTGTGAGGAGATGTGACAGCTGGGTGCCCTGTGGGACACATTGGGGATTAGCGGCACACAGTGGATGTGTTCCCAGGACAGCCAGCCCGGCACTGAACAGGAGCGAGCTCATACATGATTGGAGCTTCCGACGTCCAACCTGGGCCTTCCACCCAGGAAGAAGATGTGGAGGAGCCCAGCTTGAGTCAGGTATAGCATTGTTCAACATAATTCTCAAAAAGGACTCTGAGAGGCAGACATTTATCAAGCAGCTTCTCATTTGCATTGGATGCATTCCTTGGATCCTTGTAAGCAAGTTGGAGTCCAGCAGCAGATAAAGCAGGTAGCGATCAAGCAGAAGCATAGTCAGTTAACAAACCAAAGGTCAGTAACAAGTGGTTGCAGGTTGGACTCAGTTAGAAGCGTAGTCGAGGAACAAGCCAAAAGTCAGTAACAAGTGGTAGTGAAGATACAAACAGCAGCAGGAGTGACAAGAGTGAGATATTGGCTGGAGAGAGCACAATAATCTGGCAAACAGGAAGTGAAAAGGCATGGCTAAAATAGGAAGTTAATGGGAGGAGCAAAGGGTTCAAGGTTCAAGAGAAACAAGGTTCAAGGCAAGATTGTTCAAGGCACTGCCCAGGCTGCTGTCCAGCATTCGAGGTGGCTCAGCAAGAAAATATACCGCCAGATGCAGCAGAAGTTGCAGGTTCAGACCTGCATTCTGACAGGATTTGTGTTAAGAACTGCAATTATACAATGTCCATCTATGCAGATGACATTTTCTTAAATGAAATTAACCCAATTGTAACCATCCCCAGCCTTCTGAAGAATTTGACAGATTTGGTGCTCTTAGCAGTTTCAAAGTCAACTATGATAGGACTGAGGTTCTCAATATATCAATAACCTCGTCGACCCAGATTCACTTTAAGAAAACATTTCCCTTCAAGTGGCAAAATAGGGGGTTATTTATGAAAGGCAAATCCACTTTGCACTGCAAGTTCACTTGAAAGTGCAATGAAAGTGCACTTGAAAGTGCAATCACTCTAAAGGCCCATACACACGATCGGACTTTTTGACAACAAACATGCAAATTAGCTGTCTTGGAGCAACATCCGACCGCGTGTACGCTCCATCGGGCAAACTTTTTCTGTTTCCATCGGACTTTTGTTGGCTGTGCGAACGGACAAACTTTCCGGCAACAAAAGTCCGATGGAGCAAATTCCGATCGTGTGTACACAAAAGCATCGGACTTTTGTACAAACTACAGTACGCAGCAGTGAGAATGTTTCCAGCTTGAATCCATCACGCTGGTTCTCAGTGACAGGGTACTGTACATCTCGCGCTGGCTGCAATAGGAAAAACACATTTTCCTACTGCGGCGAGCGCGAGAGGGAATTCCCCTCTGGGGGCATACCAGGCCCTTCAGTCTGGTATGGATTTTAATGGGAACCCCCTACACAGAAAAAATGGTGTGGGGGTACCCCCCAAATCCATACCAGACCCTTATCCGAGCACGCAGCCCGGCCGGACAGGAAAAGGGGTGGGGACGAGCGAGCGCCCCCCCTCCTGAGCCGTACCAGGCCGCATGCCCTCAACATGGGGGTGAGTGCTTTGGGGGAGGGGGTGCCCTGCGGCCCCCCCACTCCAAAGCACCTTGTCCCCATGTTGATGAGGACACGGGCCCCTTCCCGACAACCCTGGCCATTGGTTGTCGGGGTCTGCGGGTGGGGCTTATCGGAATCCGGGATCCCCTTTAATAAGGTGGCCCCCAGATCCCAGCCCCCCACCCTTTGTGAATGAGTATGGGGTACACAGGTTTTTAAAGTAATTTATTAGGCAGCTCCGGGGGTCTTCTTCCAACTTTGGGGGTTTCTCCGGCGTCTTCTCCCGGTGTCCGGATCTTCTGCCGGCTCCTCCGCTATCTTCTGCCTCATTCACAAAGGGTGGGAGGCCAGGATCTGGGGGCCACCTTATTAAAGGGGGCTCCTGGATTCCGATAAGCCCCTCGCCCGCACACCCCGACAACCAACGGCCAGGGTTATCAGGAAGAGGCCCTTGTCCTCATCAACATGGGGACAAGGTGCTTTGGGGTGGGGGGGGCCACAGGTCGCCCCCTCCCCCAAAGCACCAACCCCCATGTTCAGGGCATGCAGTCTGGTACGGCTCAGGAGGGGGGGTGCTCGCTCATCCCCACCCCCTTACCTGACCGGCCAGGCTGCGTGCTTGGATAAGGGTCTGGTATGGATCTTAGGGGGGCCCCAAGCCCTTTTTTCGGCGTAGGGAGTTCTCCTTAGAATCCATACCAGATCTAAGGGCCTGGTATGCACCTGGAGGGGAACCCATGCCATTTTTTTATTTAAAATTTGGCGTGGAGTTCCCCCTCAAGATTCATACCACACAGTGCCTGGTATTGGTGGGGATCCAAGTCGGGTCCCTGCACCAGTGTGAACCGGATATAAAAAATGCTCTGAAGGAGGAGATCAGGGGACTAACAGATCACCTACTGGAGGTGGAGAAGATTACAAGCTTCCATGGCACTGGTCTGCAGTAGAGTTGGGCAAAAAGTTTGATCCCAGCAAAAGTTTGGCCTGAACATCACCTGTTTGCCTGTTTGGGGAACACCTGAATTTGCAAGGTGCTCGGCAGGATATTAAACTCCCCAATCGCCCAACAATGCACTATGCACTGCACAGTGTGTTGTAACAGCCCTGATTGGCTGAAGTAATGCACCTGGCCGCTGGTCAGGTGCAAGCCTTTGCCCAATCAGGGCACAGAGCACAGTCAGAGCCATGATTGGACAAAGTCATGATGATTTTGCCCAATCATGGCTCAGTGCTCATAGTCCCACCCCACACTATAAAATGTTCCTTTCCACAGGAACCTTTTTCAGTGTGTTGCTGGAGTGGAGATAGATAGTGCAGGGCTCTGTTTGCTACTAGCCAGTTAGTGTCAGTGTAGTGTTAGTGTAGTGTGAGTATAGTGTAGTGTCGGTGTACTGTGCTGGTGTAGTGTGAGTACAGTGTAGTGTGTCAGTATAGTGTGTGAGTGTAGTGTCAGTGTTGTGTGTTAGTGTAGTACAGTGTTTAACACAGCATTACATAATATTTAGTGCTGTATACAGTGCTGTATAACCCCCCTTTTTTTTTTGGCTGCAGTGTTTTTTTTTTCTCTTGTCCCGTGCCTTCCCCCCTTTTTCAAATTGTCAGTTTTTATGACTACAATGTTGTTTTTCCCATTTTTTTTATATTTGTATTTCTGTCAGCGGCAGACCTCAACTTAAAGTGCACCAAACACCACTTTTCATTGCATAAAATGCATCAAATTACACATTTTCCATCTATTAATGGATTAATTCATTATGTATTAAATTTAGGTAATAAGCCGCCCATAGTGTCTGGCAGGGCAACAGGGAGAGGCAGATGTTCCCATGCCACTTGTTTTTTGACAATGCTTTACTTGATTCTAATGTTGGTTCTGAGGAAGAGAGTACCATGAGCTTACAGAGAGGGGAGAACACTGATAACCAACAAGTTGTCAGTCATGTTCCCCCAGCCGCAACGTATAGCCAAATTGGCTCCAGGGATGATGAGGATGGAGGGGGTGATGATGAGGTCACTGATGTGATTGGGTGCCGGATAGAGCAGAGGAGGAAAGTGAGGGGGAGGCACAACCCCAGTGAGGCAGGATGTCTTCCAGAGGCAGCCATCATGGAAGAGTAGAGAGCAGCCACCCTATTCCATTAGATTGTAGAGCTGTTATCTCTCTGCCCACCTCCCTCAGCTGTGTGGGCCTTTTTTAGCACACGTGCAGCTGATCAAACTATTGCAATTTGCAATCTCTGTCACAAGCGGATCAAGCGTGGCAAAAACACCAGCCATTTGGGTACCACACGCTTGACAAGGCATTTATCCTCCCACCACTCACCCAGTTGGCAAGAGCACCTGAAAAGCCCACAAAAGGGACACAATTCTTCTCCTCCTCATTTCTCACCTTTCATTTCTACCCCCGCTTTATCTCATGACCTCTCAGCAGCCTCCACTGACAGAAATGATGGTATATGAAGGTTGTCACAGGTACTTGTAACACATCTGCCAGCAGTATACCACCAGCTGTAGAGTATAGCAGGCACATTTTTCCATCGAAAAAAAATAATACACTCCCTGACACCCACATGCCCAGCAGCTAAATAACAGCTTGTCCAAATTGCTGGCTTTACAACTCCTGCCTTTCCATCTGGTGGTTTCTGCCCCCTTCTGTGAATTTGCAGAATGGGCTGTACCACAATAGCAGGTTCCCAGTCGCTATTTCTTTGCAAGTAAGACCATTCCAGCTCTGTATCATCATGTGGAAGGCAATGTTTTGGCATCATTGGGCAAGGCAGTCAGCAGCAAGCTCCACCCTACTGCTGACACGTGGTCCAGAAAGCATGGTAAGGGACGATATATTTCATTCACAGCACACTGGGTAACTCTGCTTGTAACTAGAAAGGATGGTCATTATGCAAGATCTGTCAGCTCCATCACCTCCTCCTCTTCTGCTGAATTGTCCTATGAACCACCAGTACCCCTTAAGCATTCAAGGGGCTATTCAAAGATGTTATGCAGTGCTTCAGCTGGTCTGTTTAGGGGACAGGAGCCAAACTATCTTTTTTTTAATTTGCATTTATACATGCCCCCAAGGCAGTACCCGGGTCCCCATACCCTTTTTATGACCAATAACTTGAATACAAGCCTTCAAAATGGACACTTTTTCAAGTTTGGGTCCCTTAGACTTTAATAGGGTTTGCGGTTCGAGTCCGAATTTTTGCGATGTTCGAGAGTTCTAGCTCAAACCGAACAAGGGTTCATTCGACTCAACATGTGACAGCACAGCATGACCATCACCTTATTAAAATAAACCTTATTAAAATAAATATAGACCCTTTTTGCAATCTATTAGAATGTCTACAGGCATCCCCAGTAGATTTAGAGAGAGCACATAGAGCTCTGAGGCCACAGGGTAGAGACTCAGACCCCCGAGAGACATTATATACTGCTTTATGGACTTTTGTCTAAAGGAAGAAACTGCTCAGCGATCGAGAGAACAGGAAGCATTTACATTTGATGGTTTGGATGTCAAGGTATTTCAAGACCTCTCTCCCATAATCCCACAGAACTGCAGAGCACTTGGGCTGTTACTGCTGCCGTTAAGGGAACATAATATCACCTATTACTGGAAATTCACCTTTGTGCTTGCTGCACAAGTCCTCAATTTGGTGGTGCAGCGTTTCTTAAACACGTACCTAGGTTTGAAGATCTTCTAAGGCAGGCCAGAAGAGTCTGTAGCCATTTCAGATGGTCATACACAGTCAGTGTTCGGTTGGCTGAAATTCAGTGGAAGTTCCACCTGCCCGTAAACCACCTGATTTGTGACATGCCCACCAGGTGGCACTCCATCTTGTAATGCTACAGCCATCAATGAGTACCTGTGTGAGTATGACACAAGGACAGGCTCAGGGGAGCTCTGCTTTTTCCCCCCACATCAATGGCTGCTGATAAAGGATGTGTGCACTGTACTGTCACCATTTGAGGAGGCGACAAGGATGGTGAACTATGACAATGAATGCATCAGCAACACTATCCCTCTTGTGTTCCTGACAGCATACTCTTCTGCATGGTGCTTCGAGGCAGAGCAGCAGAAGGAAGAGGAGGACATCCTTTCCTCTCAAGGCCCACTTTATGCAGACACCATTCTTACAATACAACAGAACACACAAGAGGAGAGGGAGGAGGAGGACATCTTTGGAGGCATTGAAGCAGAGGAAGACATACATCAAACCTTAAGTGTTACTAAACCCAGAACCTGCATTCACTATATCTGGTCTCCCACAGAACATGGAAATGCAATTATTTTAGTAAAAATAAACTGCTAAATACCACTTTGCAAAAATTTGTTATTTCTAACCAAAGTCTGCCAAAGAGGCATCAGAATTTATCCAAAAAATCTGTAATCTTGTTGTGAGTGCACTAAATTCTGGTCTCATCAAAATAAGGAAAGCTTGCAGGAAAATCAATTTAAATGTCTTCTTTTTCTTTATTTATGTCAGTTTTGCTGCAGCAGGTTCTATACGCGGTACAAATGCCCCAATTTACAGGCAGAATAAAGGGACCCCCAGGCACTATATTTAAAGGAATTTTTCATTTTTATTGTTTCACTTTAAGCATCATTAAAATCACTGCTCCTTTAAAAAACAATCTTTTTTAAAAAAGTTATGCATTGAAACATGTCCCCCAGGGCAGTACTTGGCCCCCATA
Source organism: Aquarana catesbeiana (assembly GCF_042186555.1). Classification (NCBI taxonomy): domain Eukaryota; kingdom Metazoa; phylum Chordata; class Amphibia; order Anura; family Ranidae; genus Aquarana; species Aquarana catesbeiana. The sequence continues at coordinate 176,812,731 of NC_133330.1, forward strand.
CCCTTTTTATGGCCAGTAACTTGCATATAAGCCATCAAAATGGGCACATTGGATTTTTCAAGTTCAGGTTGAATAGATTTTAACCTCCCTGGTGGTATGGTTATGTCATATTTTTGATGCTCAAAGCGGTACAATGTTTTGCATGGAAATTTGGCGTTTTATATTGTAGGCCTGTAATTCTTAAGAATAACTCACTTAAATCTGTCCAAACAAGAGTCGACATCCCAGGTATGATACATTTTGAAACACAAAATCATAAATTATAATATAATAAATAACTATAAATAATTATAACAAATAATAATATAATAATAATATAATGTATTCAATAATGTAATCCCATCATAACACTGAAATTTGCTCAGTTGCAGAATTGGAGCTGTCATTACTTTCAGTGTTTGATGATGAATTTCCCCCATGAATCACTATCACTCAATTCTGCAAGTGATTCTAATTTATTATTGCTGTTTTCTAGCTGGTCTAAAACCGCTTTTGACGTAAAGGGACACTTTTTGGTTGCTATGGATGGACATTCTCAAGTTTGCAGGCACAAAGAACAGTATATATAATACAAAACTACATGCAGGGCACTGGACAAAACAGTAGGGATAAAAGGGATGTGAAATAATTTGATACAATAATGTAATCTGTAAGTTTACAGTGTAATGTATGTGTTCGGTGTTATTCACTTTTTGAATTTGGCACCAGGCTCCGTCCCCATGCATCGCAACGCTCGCAGGGAACGGAGCCAGGCACTGTGATAGATCAAGCAGAGGACACAGCTCACACACACAGCAGGGAGACATCACAGGTTCTTGGGGACAAGGTAAGTAACTTTGCCTGGATCCTGCGATGCAATCCTGAATGTGGCTCGGGGGTTACCGCTTTTGGCAATGAAAATTCACCCCGAGCCACACTCGGGATTACCGCTAGGGAGGTTAATAGGGTTTGCAAACCGAATCGGGGGGTGTTTGGCCCAACTCTAGTCTGCAGGACCTGAAAAATGTGACAGCACTGCATGCCTATCACCTTATGGAAGATCTGGATAACTGGGGTCATCAGCATAATATGAGTGATTCCAGAATCTGTCAAGTATAATCAAATACCTTCAGCACTCCAGACCCCTTTTAACAATCTATTAGAATGTCTACAGGCATCTCCAGTGGATTTGGAGAGAGCATAGAGCTCTGAGGCCACAGGGGAGAGTTGGACCCCCCCGAGAGACATTATATACTGTTTTATGGACTTTTGCCTAAAGAAAAAACTGCTCAGCGAGTGAGAGAACAGGAAACCTTTACATTTGATGGTTTAGATGTCTGTCAGTACTAGGATCCCTTTAGGACCCAGCACACTCACCTGACACAGCCTTTACCTGGGAAACAACAATGATTGGCCAGCTCACCTTTAAATAACTTGCATCAGCATTCAATCATTGCTCGTGTTAGAGTTTACCTTGTGTTTGATCCAGTTGATATCTGCTCTGTGTACTTCGTGTATGATCCGGCTCGTTTGACCCTGTTTGCTTGCTTCTGATTCAGTACCGTTTGGACTCTGATCTTCCTGTGTATGACCCTACTTGCCTAGACTACGTTTTGCCTGATTCTACTAGTACCTTCATCTGCAGCGGTGAACTACAAGCACCAGACATCTATCCTCACCTGCAGCGGTGAACTACAAACACCAGACACCATCTATCCTCATCTGCAGCGGTGAACTACAAGGTCCAGCAAACATCTACCTACATCTACAGCGGTGAACTACAAGTCCCAGCTGACCTGCTCTGAACTGCTCATGGTATGTGCTCTTGTTCTTTGAACTTTTTGCATAATCAGAACACCTGAACTGTTACCTGTTATATGCTCCTAGCCTGACAATGTCTAGGTATTTTAAGACCTCTCTCTTATAATCCTACAGAACTGCAGAAAAATTGGGCTGTTACTGCTGGCGTTAGGGGAATATAATATCACCTATTACTGGAAATTCACCTTTGAGCTTACTGCTCCACAATGGGAAAGTTCAGCCATCCTAAAACTGCCACACAATCTTCTGAAATTCTTTGATCACGTACATGTTCCACCGGTCCAGGTTCCAGAATGGTATCAGGAATTCCTCTCACTGATAGCTGGGGAGGATGTTCCATAGCCTCCATCACTTGATCATTGCACCCCAAGAAGGCAATGCTACTCAGCCATACACCAGGCACAAAAGCACTAAACACCACGATGAAGAAGCACCTGCTTGAGTGGACACTCTTATCTTACATTGCTGTCATTGTCTTACATTGCTGTCATTGCTTTAGATGGGACTTCACCATTTTTTCTTCTTTTTTTTTTTACTTACTTGCTGTGGACCTGCCTCTGTTACTTTTGTAAATCTTCACTGTTATGTTTAGCTTAACCTTCCTGGTGGTATGATTATTTCAGATTTTTGATGCTCAAAGCTTTTGATGTAAAGGGACATTTTTTGGACAATCTCCAGTTTCCAGGTAGAAAGAACAGTATTTATGATATAAAACTGCATGCAGGGCACTGGACAAACCACTAGGGACAAAAGGGAGGTGAAATAAATTGATACAGTAAGATTACAGTGTACTGTATGTGTATTGTGTTTTTTACTTTTGAATTTGGCACCGTTCTCCGTCCCCGTGCGTCGCAATGCTCGCAGGGAACGGAGCCTGGCACTGTTATAGATCCGGTGGAGGACACGGCTCATATATGCAGTGGGGAGACATGATAGAATCCTGGGGACAAGGTAAGTAACTTTGCCTGGATCCTGCGATGCGATCCCGAGTGTGGCTCGGGGTTACCGCATTTGGTACTGAAAATCCACCGTGAGCCACACTCAGGATTATCGCTAGGGAGGTTAATCTACAGTATGAGATGTCTTTCTGGATTATTGAGGTGTTTGGATCAAATATGGCACATATTGGATCCAGGTCATATGCAGTCATATACAGTGGTATGGTTGCTTCCAGCAGATCCAGATGCATTGTGACATGTTCACAGAACACCTTATACCTCCAGATGTATAGCACTTTGCTGGGGAGCATGAGTTGGAAAGTTTGAGTCCATTGAGTCCACTGCAGTTCATAGACATGTATAGAGAACTCTCTTGATTATAGGAGTTATGCACTGAACTTTGTGTAAAACTTACTGAAAATTATGTGATGCACAAGATTACCAACCTGCGTACTGTTTTTAACCAGTTTCCGCCCGGGACATTTATCAATCCGGGTGGATGTCATATGACATGCATGCTGGGTCTGTAATATTAGAAGGGGCGGTGCCACCAGGTGACATAGACAGGTGGCCCCATCCCTTACCTATATAAGAAATGTCAAACGGAGGAGCCTGCAGTAGGTAGATCGCCTCGGAGTCGGCGAGAGCGTCTTTTTTTTAAAAAAAGAAATAAAAATTAGAGTGCGGCTGGTGACATGATTGACAATGGATCTACATCGGGCAGTGTTTTTTATTTCTTATTTTTTAATGAAGGATTTGTTAAAAACTGTCTGTATTTTTATTACTTTTTTACACTTTTTTGGTAAATAGGGGGAGGCTTCCAAATTCTGATAAGCCCCCTGCCTGCAGATCCCCTGCCCCAAAAGCACCCACCCCCCATGTTGACGGCATTCTTTTCTTTACATTCATCTTTCAGGGGGAAGCCAGCTGACAGATGATATGGTTGCTAAGGACATGGGCAGCCAGCTTCCAGGTCTGCTGCTTAACAACCAGCTATTCTTCGCACAGGAATTCAAATCGGTCAATAAACATCAGTTCAATAAACAAAACATTTTAAGAGCCTACTGGCTCAGGTTAGGCTGTTCACAACAGGCAAGGCTACCCTACTGTTAGTACTCCAGCAGGTTACCAGGAAAAGACATGCATATATGGAAGGAGCACCCGAACAAAAGATACCAAAGTATTCAACCAAAGTAGCAAAGTATTCAAAAAGATACCAAAGAGTCCAAATTCAATTCAACAGGATATGATAGAAGCTCTCCCCAGAGTAGAAGCTCCCTAACCACAGCAGCTTCTAAACTCTGGTAAAAGCCTATGTGTACATGGACACATAGGTTTTTATGGAGTTTAGTTTAGGAGCTTTGGCAAAAAAAATGCCAAAAGCTGCTAAACTCAAGTTTAGGTGCTGTAGTGTGCATGAAGTTTTAGGCAGAAAAGAGTGAGGGGAGAAAAATAGCAAACACTGTGGACTTCTGGATTCTGTTGCATAGGGACTGCAGACTAAAAATATCTTTGTCAAATTATATTGAAAATATGAAGATAAAATATATGTTAAACAATTTTAAACTAAAATATTTCTAGCTCATTATGCCTTTGTCTTGCAGGGTTTTTATTTTATTTTTTTGGGGGGGGGGTTTCAAAAGGTTTACAACCTCTTTAAAGCTCTCAAAGAGAGAGAGAGAGACAGAGAGAGAGAGAGAGAGAGAGAGAGAGAGAGAGAGAGAGAGAAATAGCACCCAGCTGCTAAATATATAACCAAATACAAAATAATAACTAAATATAACAATGAAAACATTTACAGCATATATAGATAAATGCATACATACACAAAAGAGAGTATATTGTGATATGGTGGATTAACCCCACTTACATCAGCAACCTAAAGGGTAGCATACTTTCATTTCAATTGCATTCCTAATAATAATATATGGTACTTCCTTGCTAGGTACATGGTGTCACACAAGGGACTCCATTTCTGTGACATGTTGAGGGACCTGCTGCAAAATCTTCTAATTAGGGAGCTAGTAAAGCTAGTCAAGTAAATATTCACACATATTCATCGGGTGGAGAAAATATTGGAGTCCACACTGCCTAATAACAGGTAGAGTGTATTTTAAAATAAGTCAATGTCTAGAAAACATAAAATAAATAGAAAATGTACTTAAAACATTGGTATACAGTACTTTGTAGTTCCAGGCAAAGTGCAGTTACTTAAGAGCTTAGTAAATGAGGCAAAGCTTCACTTTACAAAGAATACCCAATCACATGCAAGAAAAAAAAATGGCATTATTGCTTGCACATGATTTGATGATGGAATTCAGCAGAGCTCTCACTTATTTACTAAACTATGGAGCAACTGCACTTGCAAAAGTGCACAATCTATATGCCTTTAGTAAATCAGCTTCCTTGATTGTGTAATAGACATGTGCATTTGTTTTCGTCCAAATGCATTTTCGTCCGAATTTCAGGTATTTTCATTATCGTTCTAACAAACGATAACGAAAGTGCAGAATAAGAAAACCGAAAGATCCAACATAAACAAATGTTTTATTTTCGTTTTCGTTGTGACAACAGTTCGATATAGATAGGAGATTCGACATGACGCTGACAATAACAATCTGTGTCTATCGAACCTGTGGTCGAATGTGCCTAACCTTAACTCTATTAGTCCAAGATTATTCTACATAGAGAGAAAAGATTCGACATAGAGAGAAAAGATTGCTGCTGGAATTGGGTGGGGGAAGTAAAATAAAAATAATGATGATGATGAATGTTAGTGGCCGATTGTAACCAAAGAGGAGGGGCAGTAAAATAGCTAGAACTAAGTACACACGTACAGCCAACTTACTTTCACTTATGATTTGCTAGACATACACACTGAATCATTTCAGAAAACAGTCAATCCTAGCTGGTCCGTTTGTCTGAGAACCTGAATTATTTAGAAATTAAGCATAAGCACAGCAGCAGAACAAATGAAGCAAGCTACAGTTCAACTTAACTTCTTCATAATAATCTGCTGCTATTGTATTAGTGTTGTGAACTTGATAGTGATACTAGTGTTGCTAGTGTTGTGATAGCCTCAGAGGCTGCCCGTGTTGTGGGGGGGGATTTATTATATAGATTGATATATATAGATTCTATATTATAATGCCATATCAATATCTTACACAATGTTGGATGCTGTGCCCGCCATTGCACTTGGAGATTGAGAAACAAATGTGAAAGTTGACTGACTGTTGGGGTAGAGTTAGACCATTCAACATGAACGGCGTAGATTCGACAAAGCAACGAAAAACATACAAAACGTTGAATCTTTGGCTTATCGGCTTATGGTGTCTGTCGAAAGTTCTAAGAAGGTTCGACGGAGCAGCTAAACTGTACAATGCTGCAATCGTACATTTCCGGTCAAATGCATCCGCCCATAGGCTATAGAAAAATTCTAATGTTGGTTGATTAGTAAAATAATTAATAAATATAATTATTACTAGTCATACAACATTAGAATTCTACTACAGCTAGCTTGTAGGCAGAAAATTCGACCGGAAATGTTCATGTACAGTTTAGCTGCTCAGTCGAATCTTCTTTGAACATTTGAAAGACACCATAAGCCTTCAATGACAGATTCAACCTTAATTAATTTGCATTTTCAGACGAATGCAATTTTTAACGAAAAACAAAATAAATAAAAACGAATTTCGGGAGTAACTAAATAAATTTACTTTTTGGACGAAAGTGAAATTCCAAAACAAAATATTTCAGTGTGCACATGTCTATTGTGTAAATCAACCTCCTATGACCTCTCTGCCAATTCACGCTGTCTATTCCCTTTAAATGATTTTTTCTTACTCAAATTCAATTATAAAATGCTGTAAAATTATCTATAAATAACTGATGCTTCATTCTTTTTAAAGCTGCTAAATTATGATGAGTTAAAGTTCTGTAGATACAGTACACTAAATGAAATTACAAACATTTGTACAACACAGTTCATGCAAGGCTCCATTAAACAGCATAAAACCATGTTACTGTGATAATCAGAAAGTATAATGCTTGTGCATCTACCTGCTCTTTCTTTTAATAAGTACAAATTAAGATAACATTTAAATAAAAAAATAAAAAACATAACATATTACATTTCAAGAACTGAAAGCCTGCTTTGAGACTTATTTTACATAACATTATTCATCAACATTTAAAGGCATTTGCAATTCTTCAGAGAGCTTGTGTTTAAAAATATAAAGTCTTAAATTCAACATTTACTTATGATAAGTGCTATGAATCTATACTCCTACACCCTGCTTTCTGAATTGCATTGACATTTACTGACATTCAAAGATTGTCTGATTTCCTTTCATCAGTTAGAGCAGGTATGGAGCAGCATGAGGAATATCAGAAAAGGCTGTCTCTTAATAAATATCTTTGTAAAACCTTTACTTATCTTTGAATTCCTAGCAGAAATGTAATAGTTCCAAGATGTATATTCTATAGAAATAAAAACATGTACCAATTACACATATTATTCATCTAAACGGTGCACAAAATGCTCACATGTGATAAATATTGTATTGAATGTTTTTAAAACTATTAATAAATTATCCTGAAAACTATTACCTCTGTTCTAGTTATCGTGTGTGGTCTATTGGGTTAATTACTGAGCAAAGCTTACAGCATACAGTGAATTAAAAAAATCACATTTCATTTGCAGCTTATTTCATTGTTTTGCATATGAACTTTTCCAAAGTGTACAGGTTCTTTCATGAAACTAACTTACTAAATGCAATTATATGGAATGTGGAAGAAAGATTTGTGGGGGCGCTAATGATATAGTGACATAATGATGCTATAAAAATAATATGAATGAAATTGCAATATATAATAAAAAAATAGATAATTGAAAAAAGTGAAAAACCGCTGCACACCAGCCTACCTATATAAAACCAAAACACCAATACTATGTAATGAGTATTGTTCCTAAATAATCCAATGGTAATGATAACCAGTATTATACAAACAATGTACTTCAATTCACAAATTGCAATGACATAGTGGTCATATATGTCTCATAGTGTACCATATAACATATCATGTAAAACACACATATAACGTGTATCCATAAAAGTCCATATGTGAATTAATCTTGTGCCTGGATCTTGTATTCAAACTAACAGTGGAACCCCTTCACCGCCTAGGGATATCACCCAAAAGTGCTCATGAAATGGGTGTCAGCTTACCAGATGTAGTTGACCTAATTAATGAAAAAAGGTCAAATCGGCTTTAGCAAGATATTGCTTGCTGCAAAGGAGAAACTGGTAGACTGGATTCCTGCCCTCACACCATGAGAACCTCACAAATGGGATAGGAAACACATGTAGAAGGAACCAAAATAGTGCAATCCTGTTTATTTTATAAAGGTTAAAAACAAACAAAGCCAAATGGCTGCTTACATTGATGGTGCCATCGCCCGCCACTGTGGCTGGAAAGCGTAGCGTGTTGTCAGCGAAATGTGGTTGTACGCAAAGCACACAGCCAAATCTCCTGTTTCTAATCATAATAACAATTTTGTCTAATGATATAAATGCATCTCACCTTTTGATCGTATCCATCCTCTGGTGTGTGCCACATCCAGCTAACTAGACAAATAATCACATCCTCATGCTTCCGGTTCCAAGAACACACTGCAGCCAGCCTCCCTCAGCATTCTGAGTGAGCCACTTTATTAGCATATCAATAGGAAGTCCCCAAAGCTCGAGGGTTCGGCCTCCAACAGCCAATAACACCTCTTACAAAGCTTGTGACCTCACAGGATATGACCTCACAGGATATCAATGACCATATAAGGATGTAACAACACAGGAAAATGCAACAACCAATGAACAATGACTATAGGAGTCTTATGGGTGTGTCTGAGCAGAGACAGGGTGCATGTATGTTTCTAGAAGCCACATGGCTTTCAAACATTAACCCTGTCTCCAACCAGAACAGCCCAAAAGACTCCCGTATTTCCGTTGATAGAAATCCCTATTATACATTGTTCCAGAGAACAATGTATACCTGGATTATTCTACTGTCTTTGTGGACGAGAGATTATCGGCAGGCGTACACTCATTGGGCCACAAATGTGTTGATCAGGCACACAGGGGCAACATGAGAGCACACTCTCCCGATAATGTCTTTGCAGAGCGAACACACCCCCACCAGACGATCGTTCTGTGCATCGCACAGGGGCCCTTAGCTGGCGGACATGTCCCCACTCCACAAACATTTCTCTACATCCCCACAGAGCTTTTCACTACCAAACGAATCTCAACCAGCGTTGGTCTGCCCCAGTCAGCTCTTTAGAGCGGGCTACGATTGAACACACACTGGGAGACTTATGACAATACATTAATATAAAATTTTCCACAACAGTGTCAATGGATGTCCTGCATTGATTACTGGCAACAGCAGCGTGCGTTCCACCTACGACAGATGAACAACCAGGGGAGCCTACATCTTTGAACCATTGGGATATGAGAACATATGTTTAACTTTATTATGTCTCTGTATGCCACACCATCTGTGAGAGTGCATGTCAATGGCCACCTGTCGAATGTCTTCGCTTTCCACAATGGCCCAAGATAAGGCTGCCCTCTATCACCAATACTCTTTGTCCTAACTCTGGAGCCATTTCTTAGCCGCCTTAGATTCAATGTAGTTATTAACTACTTGCTTACTGGGCACTTATACCACCTTCCTGCCCAGGTCAATTTTTAGCTTTCAGCGCTGTTGCACTTTGAATAACAATTTGTTTGGTCATGCAACACTGTACCCAAACAAAATTTGTATTAAACAAATAGAGCTTTTATTTGGTGGTATTTAATCAAAACTGGGTTTTTTGTTCTTTTTTTCTGCTAAAGAACCATAAAGAGACCAACATTTTGAAAAAAAAAAAAATTTTTCATAGTTTATTATAAAATTTTGCAAACAGGTAGTTTTTCTCTTTCACTGATGTGTGCTGATGAGGCTGCACTGATGGGCACTGATAGGCACCGATCAGGTGGCACTGATAGGTGACACTGATGGGTACTGATGAAGCTGCACTGATGGACACTGATAAGGTGGGACTGGTGGGCACTGATGAGGCTGCACTGGTGGGCACTGATGAGGCTGCACTGATGAGCTCTGATAGGCAGCACTGAAGGACACTGAGATGTGGCACTGATGAGCACTTTTTTGTGCTCTCTGCTTTTATTTTTAATTAATTTCCCCTTTTTTTATTAAATCATTCTTTATGTAGTCTACATAACTTTTAATCTTGTTTTTAATTTGCTGTTGTGGCCATTAGTTCATGCATCTTCTATCCAGTTTCCAAATTCTGCCATGTCCATGTTTCATTGTGTGAAATATGTTTTCCATATTGAGGCTTGGAACACATTGGCGGTAATTTTTAATGAAATCAAGGCTTGGTTACGAACTGGATGGATATGATGCAGAACAGGAGGCGTACTCCCTGATCCTGTTGTTGATCTCAGATCGAGGCTTGGGTTTTCTGGCAGCCATATTCCTATCATTGATTGGTTAATTGGTATAACCCTCCCCTGCTGGATGCATACAAATACTGTGTGGATACTAACATGCCCCCAATGACATCAGTTGTGACAAAACATGTAGGGCAGAGCCTACATACGTGCCGTTGCCATGCCTGTCTTGCTGTGTACATTAGCTGATAAACCTCCATGGTTTCATTTTGGCCCTATGATATTGTGAGTACTTTTAGCCCCCTTTTTTTTATGAAAGTGTAATTATGTACTTACACTATGTGGATGTCTTATTTCATTTCGTATCCATGATGAAAACACATCTTTGCATACCTACCAAAATACCACTGAATCTGCTCAATCCCTGATCTTTGTGTTTGGATGAAACGTCCTGCATTGTAAAGTTATCACCCTTGGACGATTGTGACTCCGTAATACAACTCTGGTGAGAGTCAATCCTATTATGGTGGTGAATCACGTGGTGGAATTGGATCCCATGCAAATTTGGTATCGTTGATTTCATGATCACATGGATATTTTTTCACTGGACTTTCTTCCTTTTTTATATTTTATATATATTTTTTTCATTCATCTCATCACTTTGGACTGTTTACATTGATGTGTCTCAATTTTTTTGGTTGGATACTTATACATTTTTATCACTACTAGAGCTGCATTTTTTAAGTATTATACTGATGAGCACTGGCAATGATGGGCACTGATAGGTGGCACTGATGGGCAGCACTGATATGTGACACTGATGATGAGGCACTGATGGGCACTAATTGGCAGCACTGGTGGGCACTGATAGGTGGCACTGGTGGGCACTGATTGGCAGCATTAATGGGCACTGATAGGTGGCGCTGGTGGACACTGATGGGCACTGATAGGTGGCACTGGTAAGCACTGATAGGTGGTACTGGCTGGCACTGATTAGCAGCACTGGTGGGCACAAATTGGGACTGATGTCCCTGTAACAGAAGCTGGTTACCGGCTTTCTTCTATTCTCCTCACACTGATCATGAGGAGTAAAAAAGCAGATAACTGGCTTCTGTATACTTCTGTGATCAGCTGGCATTGGCTGACAGCTGATCACGTGTTAAAGGGCCACTGTGATTGGCCCTTTACCCATCTCTGTGATCAGCCAAGCACGCAGGTGGCATGCAAGCAGTGTGATCATAGGAGGACATCTATTGACGCCCTCCCGATGCCCTCCCAAAGACGGAAAGTGGTTAAAGGCCTAAAAGTTGCAGACCATACCTACAAACGTATAATTTATAAATGGATAATAGGATTTTAAATACCCCTCCAGTGAGCATAACATACATAAGTATTCTAAAACATATACAAAGCTTTATTTAATCCAATCATGTATAAAAAACACACATATTTAACATATGCTTGCACATTAGTACCAACGAGAATCGTCCATTAGAAAGACGCATGATTTTTGTGCCGAGATAAGGAAACTCATCAACCTAATTTCCTTATTGTGACACAAAAAATCAGGCTTCTTTCTAATGGACGATGTTTGCTGGTACTAATCTACAAGCATATGTTAAATATGTGTATTTTTTAGACATTTTATTGGATGGAATAAAGCTTTGTATATTTTTTAGTATACTTATGTATTTTGTGCTCACTGGAGGGGTATTTAAAATCCTATTATACATTTATACATTATCTATTTAACCCAAGGATGAGACCTTCCACTGACATACTTATCTAATAGTAAACTTCCCCACACACACCTAACTTTCTGCCATACCTACAAACTTGGAGGCATTTGCAGATGACATATTACTCTTTCCCACAAAGCTCAATATAACCATCCCTGAAGACACGGTTGCTTGGTGTCAGAATAATTTTTTGTTCATGTGGAAGTCGGATAACATAACCTATCGGACCTCTATTCTAGAAATTACTTACCCCTTCTACATAAGGTATCGAGTGACCTTCGAAACTAAGATAAATCCTCTTTTCACATGGTTTGGCAGGGTGGCTATCCTGAAGATGAATGTTTTACCATGTTTACTATATATCCTGCAGGTGTATCAGATTAAGCTGCCTCAAGAATTCTTTACTGCATATAAACAACACTATAGGACCTTCCTTTGGTGCAATCGGTGCCTGAGAATCAGTTATGATCAGCTGGCCCTGCCCAAACAGAAAGGGGGGATAGGTCTTCCTGGCCTTCAAAATTACCACTGGGCATGTCACCTTTCTAGGATTGTTGACTGGAACGTGTATGATTGAGTCAAAGGCTGGAAGACTGTTTAATAGTGTTGTCCCTTGGGTCGGCGCCCCCGCTGACTCACTCCATAACATAGCCTTCAGGACCTTCCCCTTATTGGGCCTGACTTCTGAGAAGTCTGCAAAAAACTCAAACTATCATCCTCAGCAGGGCCCTTAATGTCTATCCATTTTAACCCTGAGTTTCCCTCTGGAATGTCCAGACAGTTTTTGGCCCCATTTCAGAATCCTGGCCCACCATTGCTTCTACAGAGACAGACTCCTAGACCATGACATCCTGACTTTCCAAACACAAGTATCGTTTCCTTTCTGGATATACATCCAAATATAACATTTTCTTTGAGTCACTGACCGCTCCTCCTCTGTATCTAGACCTCTTACCTCTATTGAATCCTTTTGCTCTAGGTCCTCACCCCAACAACAAGTAATAGCCACCGTTCATAATATGCTTTTTGCTGATTGGCCTCCCAATTCTGGTAGAGCCTGCAAGGCCTGGGAGAAGGACCTCACATCAGACCTGTCTGTGATGAGCTGGGACCACATCTACACCAATACACACAAAGGCTCTGTAAATTTCACCACTCAGCAGCTATAAAATCCTATTGAGATGGTACACTACCCTAGTGCAGATTCACAAATTTGACCCAGAAGCCTCCAATGTATGTTGGAGATGCATCAAGAAGCCAGGTACACTCCTTCACATCTGGTGGTTGTGGCTACTGCTCCAACCCTACTGATCCAAGGTGCACTGCACAATCTTCCAAGTCACCACATATACTTTGGGTTTCACCTCAGCATGATCCCTTCTACATCACTCTTCTCTTCCCCGTAAGGCATATTTCAAATAGTTGGCAAAGCATATGGTAAATGCCGAAAAAATCTGCATCCCAATACACTGGGGCACGACCCGCATACTGACCATGTCAGAATGGTTAACCCGCCTACTTAAAATTGATGACAACATGAATTAGTATCACAATTGACTCCATCTCCAAATTTACACATACCTGGGCTTGCTAGCTCCACTTTCAAATGACTGAGAAATCCAAACAACAGATGGGAATATCTTCCTAACTGACTATTTTAAATAGTAATCCAGTAAAGCTAGTGTTTCCCCCTCTTTTCCTTCTCTCCTTTCCCTTGACTCTTTGGCTGCCAGGGGATCTTCCTGCCTCGCTAGCAGCTGGGGAATCTACCTGTTTCTCCTCACCCATTCCCCCTTTTTAAAAAGAGAATCAGTAGAGGCTATTGTGGACTTTCAGGGTACCATACAAAGGCTTAACATGCACAAAGTGAGTAAAAAAAATATATTTTCATTCCAACAATATATTAAAACGTACAAAAATCTAAAAAGTTTAGACACAGAGACCTGTGTCCTAAACATTCAGCTCTACAAAAATACAGATGGAGTGAACTTTGGAGAATGACCATTGTCAGCTGTAACATATACCATCTGTGTTTTAAATGCTCTACATGTTTCGCAGAAAAGACCACCGCTTCTTCAGGAGATTGTTGTATGGTAATCTAGAGTAATCATCACATTTAATACTATAATGGATAGGTTTTGCAGAAAAGACCACTGCTTCTTCAGGAGCTTGTTGTATAGTAATCTAGAGCAATCATCACATTTAATACTATAATGGAAGGTGGAGAGAGGAAAAACATTGATTATAACATTGTTAAATATTATATGATACATATGTGGTGAAATCCCATGCACACTGTCTTATCCAAGACGAGGTCAAAAGGCATATTTATGATAATTTGAACTCGGAAATATGCCTTTTGACCTTGTCTTGGGTAAGTGTGCATGGGATTTCACCACATATGTATCATATAATATTTAACAATGTTTTAATCAATGCTTTTTCTCTCTCTACTTTCCACTATAGTATTAAATGTGATGATTGCTCTAGATTACCATACAACAAGCTCCTGAAGAAGCGGTGGTCTTTTCCACAAAACATGTTGAGTATTTACTACACAGATGGTATAAGTTACAGCTGACAATAGTGTCCAAAGGTCACTTCATCTGTAATTTTATAGAGCTGAATGTTTAGGACACAGGTCTCTGTGTCTATACTTTTTAGATGTTTGTATGTTTTAATAAATTGTTGGAATAAAAAAATATATTTTTACTCACTTTATGCATGTTAAGCCTTTGTACGGTACCATGAAAATCCACAATAGCCTCTACCTATTCTCTTTTGATCTTACAATTGACATACCCTGCTCCTAGGAGCCTCACCCCTAGGATGGCTCAGTGGCCCTCTGTGGATAACCTTTCCTGGTTAGCTATCTCCTTAGGTATTTTAACATTAAAGGGGTTGTAAATACTCGTGTTTTTTCACCTGCATTCTATGCATTAAGGTGAAAAAAGACCTAGTAGTGACCCCCCCCTCCATTTTACTTACCTGGGCCCTGGAATTTCACCCGACGGAGATGCACTCCTCCTCTGCCCAGGGTTCTCGGCTCTTGATTGGATAGATTGATAGCAGCGCAGCCATTGGTTCCTGCTGCTGTCAATCAAATCCAATGACGTGGGCTCCAGGAGGTGGGGCCGAGTCCAGCATTCGTGTCTAAGGACACAAATGCTGGACTCAGGAGCACGCCCGCAAAGTAACCCCCCCAGGGAGAGTGCTTCTCCTAGGGGGGTGTCTGATGTGGGGAGGAGCCAGGAGTGCCGCCGAGGAACCCCAGAAAAGGATGTTCAGGGCCACTCTGTGCAAAACGAGCTGCACAGTGGAGGTATGATATGTGTGTTATTTAAAGAAAAAAAATGAGCCTTTATAATCGCTTTAGCTCTGACATTCAGGAGCTTGGCACCAGACATTCCACTTTGTTATGGGTGACATGTTAATGGGTTGTTAATATATGCACATTATCTATGCATTCTCAATCCTCTATACTTAATAATAAAAAAAACACACCACATACATAATACAAGCACAAAGGTGCTAGGTGTGCCTGCGTACAAAACGAAAATGAAAGAACATTTATTGGGTAACACCATGCATGAGTGGGAGCAATAATTCTAAAGCCATCAACCATTATTAACTCTAAATTGATGAGCTGTAAAGGCTTTAAAGTGTCACTTATGAGCACCATAGTTTTTCTTCTTTTTACAGATGCGTGCAATTTTAAGGCTTGACGTTTCATTTCTATTTACTCAACTTTTATTATTACCATATAAAAATACTTTTTTTTTATTACCAAACAAATATTATGTCTGTGTGCACTAAACATATTTTAGTGTATTTTTTACTGAAAATACAGGTTTGATAAACAGTAGCAAAAATATCACGTGACATGAAAAAATTACAACTGCCAAAATTTGATTATACAGGGTCTCTATTTTCTGTAAATGCATAATGTGTTGGAGGTTTAAAGTAAAATTCATGTGTGAAATATGCATTTTAATATGTGTGAAAAAATGAAAACATGCCTCTGTCAGTGAAAGGGTTATAGCAATGTTTCCTGTTGGAAAACAGCATAGAAACTCAAGCATATAAATCTCCCATCTTGCAAAGAAATCCTGCTGTCTTGCTTATATTGCATCTATATAAGATTATTGAATGTAATCAAGAAGCTTTGTTCTTCCCAAATTTAAACCTATAGAGATTTTTCCATTAAAAGTGAGACTCAGTTTGGGACAATGAAGACAGAAGATTTTTATGTTAAAGAGAACAATTCAGCAATGGGCTTTGTAAGAATCTAAATCACCATTTCTAGGTTTTTATAACAATGCAGTCTAACCTCCCAGGGATAGATGTGTGTGTGTGTCTTATTTACAATTTTTTTTCAATCATAGCAGAAATAGCAGACCAATGTACTGAAAGGTTGTAAGACGCCTGTGGAAGCTTAACTCTGTGTTGCCTGGGCTTTGAACTTATAACTAATACTCAATTTTGTTTGAGAAAAGTAAAACCGAGAATTACCAAAAGAAAAAAGAAATGTTTTCTATTATGTAATGCTGGCAGCACATTTTCTGAATATCAGTTTTTAAGCATCTTTTGTCAGCAGTAAGCTCAGGCAGGAGATAGGTGGACTTAAAACCTGACACTCAGTTTGGCAATGCCATTTTAATTGTGAGAATACAGTCAAGTAATCTTTAAAGGTAGGGTAAGGTTGCATTGTTATGACAAATCAAAAGTGGAGATTTAGATTTTTTTATAAGTTTCCATTGGTAATTTGTAAGAACTGGATTCATGTTCACCTCAGAGAAGGATTTGTTTCAACTTTCAGTGCTCACATTTCACTTGCTAAGGTGAATCTCTTGCTGAAATCAGAAGTCATTAATTTAATGTTGGTTTTACCACCTCCACTAAATAGCAACTTCCTGCTGTGCAGTGGAACTCTTTGGTTGTCAGGGCACAAATGGCTGTCTGCCTCCAAGCATCTGAGGATGCCATGTGGGTTGGCTGCCTGTGTTCTAGCTACTGATAATGAGGTATATCATACCACACTTTAAAGAAATACATACCTATAAAAAAAAATCATTAATGATACAATGCCTTATACAGTGCACAGAATATACAGTATTTTGCTTATCACTGGTCTATTGTCCTAACCACAGATCCCAACATTCATGTTTTTTTTATGATTGCCCAGTATTAGGGATGGGCGAATGGTTTGGCCCAAGCATAAGTTCAGGCCGAACTTTGGTTGTTCGGAAGTTCGGCGAACAATGAACATTATGCAGTGTTCGCGGCAAATTCAAAAGCCGCAGAACACTGTTAAAATAAAAGTGCTCATTTTAAAGGCTTATATGCAAGTTATTGTCATACAAGGTTTTTGGGGAACCGGGTCCTGCCCCAGGGGATATGTATCAATGCAAAAAAAGTTTTAAAAACGGCAGTTTTTTCAGGAGCAGTGATTTTAATAATGCTTAAAGTGAAACAATAAAAATTAAATATTCCTTTAAATATCGTGCCTGGGGGGGCGTGTCCGGATGTGAACGGCGGCGGATATGTTGGAGAGGAGCTCCGGGTATCCTGGAATCCATCCTTACCCATCCGTGTAATTAAACACAAAAATCCAACCAGATTACCTGCCTATCGGGTTCCTTTATCCCTTCTGCTGCAGCCTGTACCTGTATTGTGAGAATCTTGCCCGTGATCTCCCAGGGAGCCACCAATACTCCACAGCCGCGGCCGCCGCCATCTTCCTGGACCATATCCTGCTGAAGGGAGCCATTCCTGGCCTGGAGGAGATGAGGGGATCCATCTCATCACCCGGCCTGTCCCTCCAGGTGCTTGGCGGAGCCCGATGATCCATGGGGTCGCTGTAGCCGTTCATCGTGGCAGCAGCTTTGTCCAGCCTAGTGCGGCCTAGTGAAGCCTGCCACCCACCGCACTTTCCTACGCCGCCGGTCAGCAGAGGGGCACCGCGGCCAGCCTGAACTGCGATCAGGAGCATGGACGCGGCTGTGCACAGACACCCCACCATCCCTCCTGCTGAAAAAGACTTGGTCATCTGGAGGAGACTACCTGTGTGGGCTGGCTAAAGAGTCCTGAGGCCCAGCACCCTAATCACCCACCTGCCTCCATCCTAGCTCCCTGGGCCTTTCCTGCATGGTGCTCCCAGCTGGCTCTTCCTGCTAGATTGTCACCACCTGCGAGTTTAGTGGGGGACTGCTGGCAACTACTACCCACCACTCCTGACTGCTGCTCTGGGCCCTGAGAACTGCCCGCTGTTGAGACTGTGATTCTGAGGCCTGTGCTGCATCGCTGCCCTGGTAAGCGCCTCTGTGGTGAACACTATTTCAGTGTCTGACTGGCTGTTGTGTGGCTGTGAGGGGCTCTCTCCTATCACATTGCTGACTATAGCTGAAGGCTGCTATTCCTCTGCTCCATACTATCAACCACTTGCCCCCAGTTTCATGGGCCCTAAGCACCGGCCCAAAAACCCATCCACGCCAGGCCTCACAGCCCCTGCTCCGGATACACAGCCTGACCCTTCTCTCATAGGGAGGCTGCAGGCCCTGCTTACCGAATTAGCTATGGAGCCTGAGGCTTCCCCGAGTTCAGCTCTCTGCCCCACCCTCCCAGGACAGCACTGCAGTGATCCTGGCCGCCATTTAACAAAGCAAAACCTCCATGCTGGTGAGAATAGACCACCTTGCTGAAGAATGTAATCTCATTAGAAATGACCTGGATAAGATCAGGGGCAGGCTGACTGAATCAGATTCCAGAATTTCTGCCACTGAAGATCTTACAGCTATCCACACCAATACCATAGTGGACTTGCAACGCACAGTACAACAGCTTGTCGCTAAATCCGATGATGCAGAAAACAGGGCGAGACGCAACAATTTTCAAGTCCTAGGTCTCCCGGAGGGGGAGGAGAGTGACCAACCGATGGAGTTCGCAGAAGAATTCTTCAGAAAACTTCTGGACCTCGCAGACATCTCCCCGACCTATGTCGTTGAGCGTACCCACCGTGTACCCACGGGGCACTTTTTTCCTGGTGCGAATTCCCGACCTTTCTTGGTTCGCTTCCTCAACTTCAGGGACCGCGACAGGATCCTTTCCGCAGCTCGCAAACACCCCTCACTTTCGTATGGCAACTCCTAAAACCTATTGTTTCCAGATTTCTCAGCCGACCTGCAGCGCAAGAGGAAGTCTTTCAATGACGTCCGTAAGCACCTACGTGAAAAGAACATTAAATACAGCATGTTGTATCCCAGTCATCTCTGGGTCCCTTCACAATGGCTCGCTCAGGTTCTTTGACTCCCCGGCTGATGCAGACGACTGGCTGAGCGGCCTGCGGTGAGCACCAGATGCTATCCCTCACTACAAGTTGCTCCCTAAAAGTTTTCATAAAGTTTTCATAAAGATTTTATCCTTCTTACGGATCCAGGCCCGGGGGGTGGTTTGTCCAGTCATCAGTCTGTTGTGTGGCTCCTTGGGTCTTATCACCTAAAGTTGGGAGACTTATCTCCTGAGTGGGAGATTGATCTACCCCCAGGAACTGGTATGTTTAATCTACCCCCAACTGCGATTTTTCTTTTGCTAAAGCCATTGCTCACTGGAGATCCTTCTAGTTCAAGACTGGACTTGCATTTTTTTTACATTATTCTACGCTGGAGCTACCTTGTTGGACATAACACATTGAAGAATCTAACCCCCTCAGTTTTTCTTTTTGCCTTTTTTTTTTTTTTTTTATGCCAATTGAAGAGGCATCAGCGGCACTGAATTGCCGCACTTTGGAACTTTTTCACAGAAGTCTGAAGTTCTAAGAGTTTTGAGTTCAGGTTTTGGGTATTAAACTGGCCATAATTCTAGTTTTATGGTTTTTCTTTTTTCTCTTTTAAGGGTACTTCATGGTCAGTAGGGAGTTTACAGGTTACTGTTTTTCTTTTTTTTTTTTTCTTTTTTTTTTGTACGCTCTGTATCCACTAACTGATGCTTATATATCATGTATTCTGTCAATGTTCACCATGCCCAGTGCAAAATTTGTTTTCCTCTTTGCATTCTCCCCTGGTCCCAAAGGGGCCAATCCCCCTCACGTAGGTATCATTATGCTGTATTATAATTTGTTATTGCCTTCATGGAGTTAAAACTGATAACATGGAATGTACGGTGTCTAAATAACAAGGTAAAAAGGGCATTAATGTTCAAATATCTAAATAGTCATAGACCACATATCTTTTTCCTTCAGGAGACCCATCTTCTGGGGAACAAGATCCTGGCACTATGTAGACCCTGGGTACGGCAATCATTTCATGCGACATACTCCAATTATGCAAGGGGAGTGGCCATCTTATTGAACAAATCCCTTGCATATAAGGTCCTACATCTACAAACTGATCAGGAGGGCCAATTCTCCTCTATGTTTTAGTAAATGTATATATTCCTCCTCCCTTTAACCAATGGTTCCTCTACAAGCTATATGAGCACTAAGCTACATTACAATTCTCCAGACTATACATAGCTGGAGACTTTAATTCCATTTTGGATCCATCCCTGGACTTGTTCAACCCAAATAGGGTGTTTTCACCAGACCTACTTCAATGGGCACAAGCACTTAATTACACTGATATCTGGAGATGGAAGCCCCAAACTACTAGGGCTTACTCCTTTCACTCCACCAGCTAGCTGAGGCAAGAAGAGCATTGTTTCTACATCTTGCCTTGGCCACACATCTGGATTTAAACTCTCTGGCAGGGAGGATCTTTGAGTCCAGAGACAAAAATAGCAAACTTCTAGCGAATTTAGTTGCGGACTCTAAAATGCAGACAGTGGTGTCAGAAATTTGTGGTTCTGATGGTCAGGTGATCTCTACTCCTGAGCTAATTTTGGATGAATTCAGATCCTTCTATGAAAAATTATATAAGGCAATCCCTGGCTGGCCTAAAGACCAGTGTAGGGAGTTTTTATATTCTCTGCACCTACCCACTCTTTCGCAGGAGGATCTTGAATTTTTAGACAAAGATTTTACCACCGAGGAGATAGAGGCAGCGATTTGCTCATTCCCCAGTGGCAAAACACTGGGACCAGATGGCCTACCTGGTGAGTGGTACAGAATGTATGCCTCATTAATTGCACCAAAACTGTTGAAGGTCTTCTCTGAAAGTAAGTCCTTGTCTGAACAGACGTCCTTGCCCCCTTCTATGCATCAGGCACACATAATCCTCATCCCTAAGCCCAGCAAAGACATATCTCTCTGTACTTCCTATAGGCCCATCTCCTTGCTAAACTACGACCTCAAGATCTTGACAAAAATATTAGCGACCAGGTTGCGGACGATTCTACCATCCCTGATTAATATAGACCAGACTGGGTTCATGCCAAGGAAATCAACAGATATAAATTTACGTAGAGTGTTTACGCATCTTCAGCTACCTTCCACTGAGTCCTCCACGAAGATAATGGTGACACTAGACATTGAAAAGGCATTTGATTCGGTGGCATGGCCTTTTATGTCCTCGGTTCTAGAGGTTATGGGTTTTGGAAAAGTATTACGTAGGTGGATTGATATTTTATATAAGGACCCGACAGCGTAGATAAAACTTAATGGTGCTCTGTCAGCACCTTTTTCTGTCGGAAGAGGTACAAAGCAAGGCTGTCTGCTGTCACTGGCTCTATTTGCTTTGGTGATGGAGCCACTTGCATCGGCCCTCTGACAAGCGGATGGGGTTAGGGGCATACAGGTGGGATCCATTCATGAGAAAGTTGCTTTATACGCAGATGATCTTATTCTTTTCTTGAGTGACCCTGCTCAGTCCCTCTGAGAGACGCTGACCATTCTTTCCAACTTTACTAGTTGCTCGGGACTCAAGGTAAACTGGGATAAATCCCAAATTTTACCTATAGATAAAGCCACAAAGGATGTAGCAGATCCCAACCTCCCCTTACTATGGACAGACAAAATTAAATATCTAGGCATTCACATCTCCACATCTACCTCTGACTATTATACCCTTAACTTAGAACCACTGATACAAATGACAAAGACAAGATTGAAGGCATGGGCACATCTCTCCCTCTCCTTAATCGGGAGGATTAATTTATTTAAGATGAAGATTCTGCCTGCCTTTCTCTTTGCCCTCAGACATGCCCCTATATAGATCCCCAAAAAAGTATTTCGCCTGATTAACACCATTCTATTATCTTTCCTCTGGGGAACCGGTCATCCGAGATTTAGGCTGACGGTGCTACAGAGACCTTGGGGAGAGGGAGGCCTGGCTTGCCCTGACCTCCATTTCTATTTTGTGGCGGATCTAATATCCCTCACCCACAACTGGCTTGTCTCTGATGAGTCCAACGTGGCAGTGGTCCTGGAAGCAGCACGTCTGGGGTCGTATGAAGCGCTACAGAAGCTACTTTACCGAGGTCCCAGAGCTCCCTTCCCTCTTACAACAGCAATGAGAGCAGTCATACAGGCATGGTCGGTGGCTAATTCCATGCGCCCCATGCCCTCTGGACACATATCTCTGCACAGCCCTCTTTGGTTTAACCCGCAATTGTCAGAATTTGGTTACTTTACCGACCCTGGTGTATGGGCATGCAAGGGCATCAAATATATAAATCAGATCTGTTTTGAAGGCCGACTACAGACTTTTGACAGGTTGAAACAACAACATAATTTACCTAACTCACACTTGTTTAGATTCCTGCAGCTTAGGCACGCCTTTAACATGTATAAATGTGACTGGCAATGAAGGGGTTAACCAGGAGGGGGCGCTGTAGGGTTAATCATGTTGCTAGGGAGCGATTCTAACTGTGGGGGGAGGGCACTCACAAGGGGAGGAGACCGATCGGTGTTCCTCTGTATCCATCCCATCTGACAGGACGTGGATCTGTGTGTTTACACACACAGATCTACGGTCCTGCTCGGTTACCGGGCAATCGTGGGTGCCCGGCGGACATCGCGGCCACCCCGCACGCACACAGGGACCCAAGTGATGCGGCGTGCGCGCCCCCTGGGGGACCTGGAAGGGCCGCCGTCATGACGGCGGCCCAGGATAACAGCTGCACCATCCCGCCGTCATATGACGGTGGGCGGGCAGCAAGTGGTTAAAATAGTACATAGGGTGTATTACACACCCGTGCGCCTACACAAAATCTATCCATCTATTCCTGCCTCTTGCTGGAGATGCAACTCATCCTCAGCGGATTTCATTTACATTTTCTGGAGCTGTCCTCAGATTGAAACTTTTTGGGTCGAGGTAACCAATTTTATTTTGACTGTCACCACTGTTCCTGTGCCATTGTCTGTAGAGGTATGTCTCCGGGGACTTGTGGAACCACTGGCCCCATGCCGGGCAATTAGAACCCTGCTAGGATTATTACTCTACTATGCTTGTAAGTCAGTAGTACTCAGATGGAGGGCCTCATCAGCACCCTCGTTAAATTTTTGGAAGAAGTTAGTGAACACGGCTCTGCCACTGTACAAGGCTACCTACCTGTCACGTGGTTGTGCTAAAAAATTCCACAAAATATGGGATATTTGGACGGATTCGCTGTCCACTAACGCAGACTCGATGGATGATTAGTAACGTTCTACTAAGTACCGAGAATGGCCCAGGTGGCATCTCTGATCTCATAACATCACTGGGTTGCTCGGTCAATAGTTATGGGGGGATGCAAATATGTAACTGTAAGGTACACTTTATCTCATAAATAACTAAAGTAAGCTTTGTAGGGTATACAGTGGGGACGGAAAGTATTCAGACTCCCTTAAGTTTTTCACTCTTTGTTATATTGCAGCCATTTGCTAAAATCATTTAAGTTCATTTTTTTTTCCTCATTAATGTACACACAGCACCCCATATTAACAGAAAAACACAGAATTGTTGACATGTTTGCAGATTTATTAAAAAAGAAAAACTGAAATATCACATAGTCCTAAGTATTTAGACCCCTTGCTCAGTATTTAGTAGAAGCACCCTTTTGATCTAATACAGCCATGAGTCTTTTTGGGAAAGATGTAACAAGTTTTTCACACCTGGATTTGGGGATCCTCTGCCATTCCTCCTTGCAGATCCTCTCCAGTTGTCTCAGGTTGGATGGTAAACGTTGGTGGACAGCCATTATTAGTTCCCCCCAGAGATGCTCAATTGCGTTTAAGTCAGGACTCTGGCTGGGCCATTCAAGAACAGTCACGGAGTTGTTGTGAAGCCACTCCTTCGTTATTTTAGCTGTGTGCTTAGGGTCATTGTCTTGTTGGAAGGCAAACCTTCGGCCCAGTCTGAGGTCCCGAGCGAGCACTCTGAAGAAGGTTTTCATCCAGGATATTCCTGTACTTGGCCGCATTCATCTTTCCCTTGATTGCAACCAGTCGTCTTGTCCCTGCAGCTGAAAAACACCCCCACAGCATGATGCTGCCACCACCATGCTTCACTGTTGGGACTGTATTGGACAGGTGATGAGCAGTGCCTGTTTTTCTCCACACATACCGCTTAGAATTAAGGCCAAAAAGTTCTATATTGGTCTCATCAGACCAGAGAATCTTATTTCTCACCATCTTGAAGTCCTTCAAGTGTTTTTTTAGCAAACTCCATACGGGCTTTCATGTGTCTTGCACTAAGGAGAGGCTTCCGTCGGGCCACTCTTCCATAATGCCCCGACTGGTGGAGGGCTGCAGTGATGGTTGACTTTCTACAACTTTCTCCCATCTCCCGACTGCATCTCCGGAGCTCAGCCACAGTGATCTTTGGGTTCTTCTTTACCTCTTTCACCAAGGCTCTTCTCCCCGATAGCTCAGTTTGGTCGGACGGACAGCTCTAGGAAGGGTTCTGGTCATCCCAAACATCTTCCATTTAAGGATTATGGAGGCCACTGTGCTCTTAGGAACCTTATGTGCAGCAGAATTTTTTGGTAACCTTGGCCAGATCTGTGCTTTGCCACAATTCTGTCTCTGAGCTCTTCAGGCAGTTCCTTTGACCTCATGATTTTCATTTGCGCTGACATGCACTGTGAGCTGTAAGGTCATATATAGACAGGTGTGTGGCTTTCCTAATCAAGTCCAATCAGTATAATCATATACAGCTGGACTCAAATGAAGGTGTAGAACCATCTCAAGGATGATCAGAAGAAATGGACAGCACCTGAGTTAAATTTATGAGTGTCACAGCAAAGGATCTGAATTCTTAGGACCATGTGATATTTCAGTTTTTCTTTTTTAATAAATCTGCAAAAATGTCAACAATTCTGTGTTTTTCTGTCAATATGGGGTGCTGTGTGTACATTAATGAGGAAATAAAATGAACTTAAATGATTTTAGCAAATGGCTGCAATATAACAAAGAGTGAAAAATGTAAGGGGGTCTGAATACTTTCTGTCCCCACTGTAGTTTCAGGGAACTATAGTAAATTCGATTTTGGGAGTATTTTCTCACCAGCGCTATAGTAAATACAATTTTAGTGCTAATTAGTGGGGAGGAACTTTGGTTGTTCGGATGTTCTGCGAACACTGAACAATATGCGGTGTTCGGGGCAAATTCAAAAGCCACCGGAAACACTGTTTTTTTTTTTTTACCTCAAAAGTTTATTAAAATTTCAAGTTATACAGACAAGAACTACAGATTAGTAATTGGTACATCAGGTAAAGATAGTCTTACAAACAACTGTGAATACATCAATAAAGATCACATTTCATATACAGCACACAAGCTCACTAGAAATATAATCTATACACATTTAATTCGTAGCAGGTGTAGTTACTGTAAGTACGTACACAAATGTCATTGCTCTAAAGTTTAGGAGGGTAATCCTCTGAGGGCTTGCACAAGAATGTCCGGTAAACCAAATCGGGCCTTCCCATACCCCCAACACCCCGAACGGGATCATACTGTGTTGGGGAGCGGTTGTAGTTGTTATGACTCATGTCTACATGTCTACAGTAATGGTTTACTCATGGGCTTAACTCACCTCAGGCATGAGGGTTTTTTGTGTCATATAGAGTAGTTTATATATAACACTTATAAGTTGGCCCTGCCTATAATGGTTGTTATAGTAGTAGGAGTGGGTATTTACTTTATAATGCATGGGGGGGGGGGTAGCATGTGAAATGAGGGAAGTAAAAAAAATAAAATAAAAATAAGCAAGAAAGGAGTAGGTGCGAGTGGCGGAGATTCAGTCTCAGTGGAGAAAATAAACTGAAGTATGGAACAACTGTTTGTTTCCACTACTCGATTAAGTAATGCGTTGCGTTTTAGCTCCTGAAACGCCGAAGAATTTCGGAAGTGTAACCAGCAGTAAGTTCTCTTTCCCATTTTTGGCTCATCGGGTTGGTTTTAGGATCGTTTCTGTCGAATAGGGTGTATACTGATGAGATTAGATGCCTCTGTGGTTCCGTGCGAGTACAAAGTGCTTCAAAAGGGGTATAGACTCTAAACCATTGTGTAAGAGGTTTGGTGTTGTTCAAGAAATTTGTAAATATTTGAGGAACGGAATGTTTAGTTTCTGGACTCGAGAGGATAGGGTGATGTGTGTGATGGTATCATTGTTTTGAAACATTTGCTGTGCTCTAAGTGGTAATGCGGCATATGGGTGGGACACGTAACCCATCGAGAAGCTTGGAAGAAAGTCGGCATTTTGGTCTAGTGGGGTCATAGGACCAGGGGAGGGATTCAGCTCCAATGTGGTACATGCCGCTTTGAAAGTAGTAAGCATGTTGCTTACTACTTTCGTGTAAGTGTGGTGCTTACTGTAAGGGTGTGTAAGGTTTGCCTTATGGATTGATTTGAAGTCAATCCAGGGTAAATGGGAAAGTGGTACTTGTGTAAATGAATCCTTAAGTGTAATCCAATCTTTAGTAGATCTATGCAAATGCCAATCAATTATCCTGGTGAGGTGACATGACCATTAATATTTGTGTATATCAGGGAGTCCTAGCCCCCCTTTTGACTTGGCTAGGGTCAGTTTATCCCAGCTAAGTCTCAGAGGTTTAGATGCTCAAATGAACTTCCTGCAGATTTCATTGTAATTTGTAAAGAATAATAAGGGGATTTTGATTGGGACTGTCCGAAAAAGATATAAGATTCTGGGTAGAACATTCATTTTTATTATCTCTAGACGGCCAAACCAAGAAAAGTGTCCCGATGTTCATTTGTGGAGGTCTTGTTGGATAGTTTTGATTATCGGTAAATAATTCCTGTCATATAATCCTGATAAATTCACAAGGATTTGGATACCTAGATAAGGAAGGGCTTGTGATTCCCATCCAAACGGGAAATTGGCCTGACATTGAGAGACCAGGGTTGAAGGAAGGGAAAGGTTTAAAACTTTTGATTTTGAAAAATGTATTTGTAAATTAGATATAAAGTTGAAGAGTTTAAAATCCTTAAGCAGGTTGGGGATAGTGGTCTGGGAGTGGCATATATACATTTCCCCCTCCCTTGGGTGAGCCTGTGAGTCAGACTGATCCTTCATCATCCCGCCCTTCCCCACAGAGTGACCTGTTCTGAATTGTATATTCTCCACAGTGTACAGCCTAATATCTTAGGCCAGCCTAGTAGAGGAGGATAAGAGGCTGTTCCTGATAAGTGGGGTGATCTCCATAGTGCCTGTTCCTTAGTGCTATCATAAAAATCTGTGCACATTTATATAGTTTGGCCCACAAAACTAACACGGTTCCTCTAGTGGTACACATAATCTCCTAAGCTGAAGATGGCGTGAAAGTTGGTGCCATCCAAAGCAGGAGAGATCCCTGTATAGAGACAAATCTGGGCACCCTGATATTGAGTCTCATGTTAAACTCAGTCTATACATGTCTGTGGCGGGCCCCCCAACTTTGCCCTTAATTTATACATTACTCATGTTTCAATAGTAAAGCAGTTTAACGCTCACTTAGGCGGAACAGCTGTTTAAGTCAGTAGCTTATGCTTTTCAACGGGAGGGAGAGCGTCTTCTGAGTGAAGGGGAGTTGTGAGCCCTAAGGCGCTGTGAGAGCCCCTTCTGGTATAGGGCGCTGAACAGAAGGTGGTGTTCAGACTGAGGTATCTATGTAGGTAGTCGTTCTCTTTCTGAGTCTGAGAACATCTAATCAGGGTAGTAATAAACACAGTCATGGTAATTCAGCGGGAATGTCAGTTATTAAAGGCAGCAGATCTGTAACACCTCTCATCAACTAACACCGGTTACTGCTATAATGTATTGTTAGTGGAGGTTCAGCTGAAAAAACATAAAGTCTGCGTAACCGAGAAAAGAACCTAAAGTTTTTAACAGTACCAACTGTGGCAACTTCTTACTTAGTAGGGAGAAGGCTTGAGGAATTGTCTAGTAATACCGCCGTGCTCTCCGATATCTGGGGGAATCGATAGGGCTGTATCCACGGTTCATGCCCTGATGGTCAGCCTAATGTCTGGGGCCGGATGGTGATCTTCTCCTGTGGAATCTGGTATCCTGTGCCTCCATAGGTTCTTCTTGCGGGGCATCCCTTTTTGCAGTTGTATGACAGAAATCAGCGTACCATGCAGGGACCTCGACCATAGGGATCCCCAGGGTGTCACAAAATGGACGTTGGTCTTCAGGTACTTTCAGTAGTGCTGTGCAGTCCTGGTGTGTGGCAGAGAGGCAGAAGGTGAATTTCCACCTATACTGGATCCCTTTGGAGCGTAAGACATCTAGGAGAGGTTTCAGATCTCTGCGGTGTTGAAGCATGATAGCAGATAGATCCTGAAAGATCTGGTTGGTGACTCCTACATGGCTGAGTTGCTGTGTGCCCTGTGCCTGTCTTAGGATTTCCTCTTTTAATTTGTAATCCACAATACAGCAAATTATGTCCCTGGGGGATCTGTCTCTCTCCCCAAGGGCCTAAGGGCCCTGTGGATCCTCTTCATCTCGATTACTGATTGAGGCGGTCTGTTTAGCAGCCTATTGACCAGGCTCGTAACTGAGGGGGAGATTTGATACGCTCCTACCGATTCAGGCATACCCCTGATTCTGAGGTTATGGCGGCATCCTCTATTGTCAAGGTCCTCCCTGTGCCTCTGAAGATCCCTTAGTTGCAGGGTATGAGTATCCACTTTCTTGGTGGTCCTGTGGAGGACCGTGCCCTGTTGTGCTGTTACTCTTTCTACCTCATGAACCCTGTCAGCCAGTGCATGTATGTCCAGCCTCAACTCTGAGATGGCAGCTGACAGGGTATCCTTTATGTCTGCTGCAATAGTTTTCAGGTCCTGTATACTGAGGTGCTGTTGAGGAGGATTGTCACTATCACCCGAAGTAGAGGGGCCCATCATGTCGGGCTGAGGTGTGGAGTAAAGATACCTCCGTGCAGTGCGATCAAAGACTGACAGCGGTGGGAACTCCGGAATTATGTGGCCATCTTCCTGCTCAGCCCGGAACACCGTTAAATTCTATGGGACATTAACATGAAAAATCAATAGTGCTCATTTTAAAGGCTTATATGCAAGTTATTGTCATAAAAAGTGTTTGGGGACCTGGGTCCTGCCCCAGGGGACATGTATCAATGATTTTTTTTTTTAAACGCCCGGTTTTTCGGGAACAGTGATTTTTTTTAATGCTTAAAGTGAAACAATAAAAATGAAATATTCCTTTAAATATTGTGCCTGGGGGGTGTCTGTAGTATGCTTGTAAAGTGACGCATTGTGGCGTGTGCCACAGCAAAATGACAATTCTAAAGGAAAAATTGTCATTTAAAACTGATCTTGGCTGTAATGAATTGTCGGGTCTCGGCAATATAGATAAAACTCATTGAAAAAAAGAGCATGGGATCCCCCCAGCCCATTACCAGGCCCTTCGGGTCTGATATGGAAATTAAGGGGAACCCTGCACCAAATTTAAAAAAAAAGGCCACAGGAAAAGAGGGGTGACGAGAGAGAGCCCCCGTCCTGAACTATACCAGGCCACATGCCCTCAACATGGGGAGGGTGCTTTGGAGTAGTCCCCCAAAAGCACCCTGTCCCCATGTTGATGGGGACAAGGGCCTCATCCCCACAACCCTTGCCCGGTGATTGTGGGGGTCTGTGGGTGGGGGGCTTATCAGAATCTGGAAGATCTTGGCCTCCCCCTTTCACAAAAAGGTGTCAAAATGTTAAAAACGACAACAGACAGTTTTTGACAACTCCTTTATTAAAAAAAAAGTGTCCTGCAATGTCCAGCCATTTTCAATCATGCCGCCCGTGAAAAAATAGAAAAAAATTAAAAAGCACCACCTTGATGGGAGGCCTCTTGGCGACTGCTGTCTCTTGGCTGTGACAGCTGTTATATAGGTAAGGGCCATGTGACATCAGACGGGGCAGAGTCATCGGTTATGTCAGTGGGTGGCCCTCACCTTGCATATATAAGAGCTGTCAAAGGGAAAAGACTGCAGTCGCTGAGAGGTCTTCCATGGAGGTGGAGTTTTTTCTGATTAATGGGGGATGTACATCGCAGGGACACTGTTTTTTCTTTTTTAATAAAGAAATTGTTAGAAACTGTCTTTTGGGATTTTTACTTTTTGACACTTTTTTGGTGAATAGGTAGATTTCGCCCGTAAACCCCAACAACCAATTGTCGGAAAGAGGCTCTTGTCCACATCAACATGGGGATAAGGTGCTTTGGGGGGACCCCAAAACACCCTCCACGTGTTGAGGGCAGGTGGCTTGGTATGGTTTTGGATGGGGGAGCTCGCTCATCCCCCCCACCTGTCCTCCAGGCTGCATGCTCAGATAAGGGTCTGGTATGACATTTGGGGGGACCCCGCGTCAGTTTTTTTTTTTTTAATTTTGGCATGGAGTTCCCCTTAAAATCCATACCAGACCCGAAGGGCCTGGTATGGACTGGTGGGCG
This sequence comes from Aquarana catesbeiana, assembly GCF_042186555.1. Taxonomy (NCBI): domain Eukaryota; kingdom Metazoa; phylum Chordata; class Amphibia; order Anura; family Ranidae; genus Aquarana; species Aquarana catesbeiana. The sequence continues at coordinate 176,843,480 of NC_133330.1, forward strand.
CACGCCATTTTTTTCCTTGATTTTCTATATTGCCAGGAGCCAGCAATACATTACAGCCGTGGGCAATTTTTTATTACATTTTTTCCTTTAGAACTGTTCTACACATCATACAGATGCACCACTTTACAGGCAGACTAAGGAGACCCCCAGGCACGATATTTAAAGGAATATTTCATTTTTATTGTTTCACTTTAAGCATTATTAAAATCACTGCTCCTGAAAAAACTGTAATTTTAAAAGCTTTTTTTGCATTGATACATGTCCCCTAGGGCAGTACCCGGGTCCCCATACACTTTTTATGGCAATGACTTGCATATAAGCCTTTAAAATGAGCACTTTTGATTTTTCATGTTCGTGTCCCATAGACTTTAATAGGGTTTGCATGTTCGGTAGAACTTTTTGCCTGTTCGCATGTTCTGGTGTGAACCGAATCGGGGGTTGTTCAGCCCATCCCTACTGACCACATGATTACACCAATTTGAGTAGAGGAGACTAGTTGAAGTGTAAATTTATACACCGGAAAAAAGTTTATTATTGAGTATACCCTGTGAACATAAGTGTAAAAGGTATAATCTCTCTTATGCCCATGGAAACATCTCCACGCATCATAAAAGTCTTCCTGGAATAGAAGGTAAGTCTCCAAATACAATTACAGAGTATGATCTCTATGGGTAAAGTTTGATCAGTAGGGATTTAAAGAAACTCTTCCTATGGGGGTTGGGAGCATATATGTTAACTAGCGTGATCGATTGTTTGTTAAAGGTTGCTACAAGAATAAAGAATTGGTCATTAGGGTATGTCATTAGAGATTGTTATTGGAAATCTCAAATTGTGATCAGTACTCCATTGTGTTTGAATTAATTGAATTCAGTGTTGGCAAAAAAAATGTGGGAATTTGGGGTGAGAGGATTTAGGGGCTTTGGAATTAGCGAAGTGCATCTCTTGAACACATATGATGTCACACTTGGAGGAAAGGGCTTCTTTCCATAATAGTGAGAGTTTGAAAGTGCTATTAGTTCCTTTAATGTTCATGGATAAAATATTAAGTGACATGGGAACAAGACCAGAGTTATAAGAAAACTAGAGGTGCCTTTTGGGAAATGAGAGAGATGCTACCTATAAAAAGCACAATAATACTTTTTTTTATTTTTTGAAGACTGTTTATTTCAAAGTTTTTACAAAGAAAAACAAAAATCAAAACCAAATGAGAACATTGTCTGTCCTACAATTGCCATAGTAAGGTGAATTCTGTAATTAAGTGCAAATTATATCTCAGAATAGCAATGAGGTGAACGTTGCAAAGAGAGACGAGAAAAATCAAATGTTAAATACTGGAAAATGGGTATTACCGATCCCTCCCAGACACCCCTAATGGGATCAAACTATGTCATAGGGGATGGAAAGCCCACCACTCATCACTATCAACACTTCTTATAGAAACACCATTACATAATACAAATGCAAATCTAAGTTTAAGAAGAGGAGACAAGAGATAAGAACTAGGTATAGCTATTATTAACAATAAGATAAACCAATCGGTAGGAACTGTAGTATTATGAATTACCTCTTGTTGCATTGTCAACATGAACTACCAAAGGTATTTGTTCCAGATATTCAAGTGAGTATGTGAGAAGCACATTAGGTGGACAGGGAGAAAATGAGATAGAATAAATAGGAGAGGAAAGGACAGGAGGAGGAAAGGGAGGTAAAGGTAGGAAAAGGTAGGAAAAGCACCATGGAGTGTCACAGAGCAAAAGTTAATGCTGTTAATCACTGAGACAGCTTTAGATATTTCTTCCAAGGATCCCACACAGCGTCACATTTATCTGAGGTGTCCAGGATAAGGTTAGCTGTCTTCTCCTGGGTCATTATCCATGATATTTTTTGTTTTGCTGCTGCAAAGGACACTGTTGATTGTTTCCATACATAAGCAATCATTATCTTAGCCCCCAACATTATAAAATGTATAAGCACCATAACACTTAGAAGATGTAATCCACCAAGTTAAATAAGTAGAGACTGTACACATAGATGGAGACATGTACCAACTCAGAAGGCAAGAAGAGATCAGAGGTGAAGGGGTTGGAAAAGCAAAGAAATAGAACAAAAGATAAAGAGCTGTGTGCATAGCACACCAAGGCTTTGGGGAGGAATATAACAAGAGCAATACAGTGAACAGTATCAAACTCATTAACCAAAACTGAAAGCACAGCACAAAAGAACAGTAAAAAAACATATTTAAGGCCACTACTGAAAGAGAAATCTATGAGCTTAGGCAGTTCAGGTGTTATTTATTTTATTCTGGGGTTCTGGGACATGAGTTGGTGAGGTGATAGAAGTGTAGCGGTTATTCCCTGGAAGAGAGAGACCCCAATTTTCATTTCAATAAGTTTTTATTAAGCTTTTTATAAGAAGGTACAGCGTAAACAACACACCCAAGAGGTGAATGTGTCAAAATATTGTTTAAGGCAATTACAGGGTTGTAGTGCATTTCACACAGAAAAGAAATACATAATAACAGTAAAAACAATAAAAAAAGGGGAACATAAAAGGAAGTCACATTCAATGAGAATGTAAATACTGGTAACAGTGTTCCAACAACATGTTCTTATCAAAAAGGCAAGTTTACAAAATTGGTTTCACACCATTTGCTTATTTTGTGATTTTTTCATATTAGATTTTTCATGGTTTCCACATCCTAGAGGCCCTTTGAAGGTTGCCATTAGCTGAAGCAAACATTAATTCATATGTGGCATGTATTTGGACGATTTGGATAACCTAATTTATTACTGGAGATTTGGGGTCCTTCCAAGATGTGTGTGATTACAGTTCTCATCTGGAAAGGGACTAAGTATATTCCCAGAGAGCACAAAGCCATACCTGGTGATTTTTAGGTGTTGAGTCCCAGAACTCATGCCACAAGTGAAAACGTTTCTGACCAAAAATTGGGGAGATGGTTACATGACCACATTACATAGATTAGGGAGCCTTCTCATCAGCACCCTCGCCAGCATTCAGAGGAGGTGTGTAGTGAGAATTTAGATAGGCATTATAGGATGAGGTACAAACAGAGAAGGAGTTTCTGGATTAACTACCGAGTTAGCGTTCTTAGTTACTGAGTATGTGGTAGATAGGGCTTTTGGCCCCTCTAAAATCACGTTCCCAGTGCAGGATAGGTGTGGATTTGGTGAAGGCGTCTTTCTAGTTAAGAGTGACATAGAATAGAGAGATACCTTTGGTTTTAGTAGATATTGATTTATAAAATTGGGCTATACACTTAGGTAGAGATACAGTGGTGTTAGGGTTGTTCTTTAGAAAATGAGAAAATGTGAAACTTGCATAAATTTATAGTAGTCATGAGCATGGATATCATACTCTGTGCGGATCTGAAGGTTTTAATAGCTGGTCCTATCCTCATCTACTGTAGATATGCCTAGGGGTACCCAATGTGTAACATCGAGGTCAGATATAACATGTGAGAGACTAGGAATAAGGAGTGGAAAATTGATGATTGGTGAAGTACCAAAAGAGGTGTTTAACAGTTGTTTCCATACCGGGAGACCCCAATTTTTAAGTTGCTTTAAGCCCTGTTTTGGTGTCATGAAATATAACAGTTTTTCCTTGGAACATAACGATGAACTTAGGGAAGCCCCAAAAGATTGGGGATATTATGCTCCCTCATTGTAGCTGTAATATGGGAAAATTATTTTATTTTTTGAGAAGTGGCTGCAGAGATGTCTGCATACATTTTTAAGGCAACGTATAGCTCTGGGAAGGTAGATGCATATTCTGCCACCAAGAGGACTCGTTCCTTGGTTTGATAAAAGTGCAGATGGGTAAGAATGTCCCGTGGTTTGTCTTCAGGAACGTGAAGTGGTTTAGATACCCTGTGTGCCAATCACTAGGTCTACTTCTGTGAGTGAAGGGACTAAGAATTTAAAGAAGTGCTGCAAATAATATGTGAGCTCTGCAGATGGAACAGACTCTTGCATTCCCCTAATCTTGAGGTTGTTCCTGCAAAAGCGGTCCTCCAAATCAGCTAGTTTAGTAGTAATGTGCTGCAGGTCCTCAATCTGGGCCTGATGTGCATTTACTAATTCTTTGAAGGCTGTGGCATAGTTATGGAGTTGCTTTTCCATAATGTCTGTGCATCTCCTAGACTCAATTTGAGACTGCATGCATGAAATGGAGTGATGCAGGTCCTTCCTTAAATCCTTTTAAGGGGTAGCAGCATTTGTTTGAGAGTGTTCTCAGATACAGGGTTGTCAGTGGCATGCAGTTCTGCTAAGGAAGTTTCAGGTTTCTGATCTGAGTCAGCTTCCTGGAAGTGTGAAGCAGTGAAGGTGTAGGTTAAACATTTTTTACTCACTGGGGCTGGCTGAGAAGGAGAGACTTAAAACTCATTCAGAGCTGTTAAATGTCTTGTGCTAATCTTTTGGTGGATGGCCTGTTTTTGGCAAGTTTACAGCTGTATTATTACTCTTTGTATTTTCTAATGGTTGATTTACTGGGAACTCAAAAGGATATTCAGTTAGTTAAAAAAAAAATATTGCATCCATCTTCTAATTTTTTTCTTTTTAATCACATTTTCTTGGAGTTGCTTGGAGTGTTGTTGGTGCAGCCCTCTTGGAATTGTCTCTGGCTCGTTGTGTTGGTGCAGTCCATACCTTCAGTCTCTGTGTTCAGAAGGGACTGAGAGGAGGCACGCCGTGGAGTGGGGGGCACATCTCTGGATGTGGAGCTGGCACCAATTTGTGAGCTGCCGAAGAATTCTGTCAGTTCTTTCTTGCGGGACATGCTGGAAGGCACTCCCGACTGCCGGACGTCAGTGTGGGGTAGAGAAGGAGCAGCAGAGTTTAACACATGTTACTGTCAAAGTAATTTGCCATTCATTTTAAAACTTTTTTCCATTGTAAGTTTCAGTGCTAAAAAAACATTGCTCCCAGCTGCATGGAATTTTTGCTTTTTTATCGGTGACACAACGGCACACACCAGGCTGCAGAGCCAGGGAAATCACCACCCAGACACACCAATACCAAAGCCTCATCCCCCCGGGGAACCCACCGATCATGATGGGAAAGAGGAAGGAGGACAGGAGGCAACAGAAACTGACAGCCATTTTTACACACGGGCCTTAGCAAGTTGGCTACGGTCCTCTGTACCAACGGTAACTATTATGCCTCACTAGGTGCTCAACACTAGCCATCCACCCAAAAGAACCTCACTTCCTAAAAGCCAATAAATCTCCCCTTCATACCCCTACCTCAGGGAGTCTGGAGAAGGTGAGATTCAGGATGGATAGATCGGATCATGGATGTGAGGTGAGCCCTGGCCTAGATTCAGGGGATGACACCAGGGAGCTGCTTGAGTCTATTGGTCATTTCCCCACAAGCAATCAGCCAGTATTAGATACAACCCTGAAATACATTTTAGTCTCTCTGTGGAGTTCATTACATGCAGACATGCTATCATGTGTACATACATTTGGAATTGAAATACAGGCAGTAATTTCCAGGGTGGACCACTCTAGGAGGAACAACTTAAAAATCAGGAGTGTTCCTAAGTCAGTCCATAAATCAGATTTGCACATGTATCCTGCACAACTGTTTACCTACATAGTACCTGATCTCACAGAATTAGACATCACGGTAGACAGGATCCACCATTTGCCTAGACCCTTGTACCCTCCTGATAATGTACACAGGGACATCATTCTATGCCTACACTTCTTTCACATGAAACAACGCCTAATGTCTGCATCGCGTAACAAGGATCTCTTTCCTCCTCAATATAAAGATCCGGGGGGTTTGGCCTACGCATGGCGCTGAACAGATGTGTCTAAGAAGAGCTCCATCCAGCCAGCGGCCTAATATCTTCTAGCTATGCCTAACAAAACACCGGTCCCCCTCGCAACGCTCGGTAAGAGGTCTGAGAAGGGCTCAGCTTCTCAACGGCTCCCCACAGGCTCCATTAAGAGGTACCTGGCCATGGAAGCATCCAGCCCTGCCACACGGAGTGGACAGGCCTGATCCTTGAGGTTTACTGCATTTCCCTTCTCACATACTGCATCCATCTGGGAGAGCTCGCCGGCATCCTCCTGCTGCTTAGAGCCCATGGAAGACCCTGGATCCCCAGCTGACTCTGCTATGTCGTCCCTGGTGAATGGTCTCAAGAAAGAACTCGCAGGTATGTTCCTCAGCCTGGAGAAATCCATTAAGAAGGAAATTACAGCAGTGAGGTCAGACATGTCCCATCTGCTAGCTAGAATAGAGGACACAGAGCAGCGCCAAGACTCACAGGAGGCGGCCATTAAAGAGTTACAAGAGACTGTCACACAACTAGCATTTGCCCACTGTCCACACTCTATAAGCTTGAAGATCAGGAAAATTGCAATTGCAGAAACAATCTGCGCATCCGCGGGTTGCCAGAGGCAACCGGAGATAATGACCTCGAACCCTCAATACGTGGTATCCTGAACACCATCATAGGTAACCCTGTCACCGATCCATTAAGATTTGATCGTGTTCACCGTGCTCTGAGACCACGCAATGTTACCACTGACATACCCAGAGACGTTATCTGTCGCCTCCACTATTTTGGAGATAAAAACGCCATTATGATCAAAATGCGGAACACCCCAAATATTGACTTTGACGGAGCAACCATTAGCATTTTCCCTAACCTGTCCAAGGAAACATTGGACCGCCGCAGAGCTTTAAAACCTCTCCTAGATCAACTGAAAGCGGATGGGTCACATATCGGTGGGGCTTTCCTGCCTGCCTGATTGCCACTAAAAACGGCCGCTCCTTCACGCTCTGATTCCCTGAGGAACTTTCTAATTTCCTCAGTGACCTCAACATGCCCCAAATGGATCTTCCAGGAAGGCAGAACCCCATACCAACGTTTATGGTCTCCTCAGATCCACAATGGCAGAAGACCTCCTCTAAAATAAGGCGCATAGCAACCCCAGGCTCCTCCCAGAAGAACGGATGAGATGTTTTTTACATTTTTTTTTCTGCAGCCTCATGTACTCACAGTTATAATGTTGGCTATACTGCCTGCAAGTTTGTTTCAATTACCCATGGGTTTTCCCCATAACCCGCACTACTTGGTTGCACTATTATTTACTTGTGTTCACATTACTTCCTTCCTTACATTCCTTTTGGGGTTGGTGAGAATAAGCAGCCTACATCTTATACTGGTCAGACTCTCTCCTGACAGCTGCTTGTTCTTCCCTCCCCCTCAGGGACTACTGCAGGTTACTGCGTGTTCACCTTATGATCCCTTTTGTTTTTTTAGATTATAATTGTCCATGCTATTTATATCCTCTCTCTTTCTCTTTCTTTTTCCAATTTCCCCCTTCCTCCTTTTCCCTCACCCCTCTGTTCCCTGCTGGTATAAACGGTTTCATGAGCTAGAGGTCTATACACCGCTGACACCATGGCTACTCTAACGGTCACTTCTTATCCCTTTCATGACTAAGCCTATTTTTGAAATTTGGTGTTTACAAGTTAAAATCCATATTTTTTGCTAGAAAATTACTTAGAGTTCCCAAACATTATATATATATTTTTTAGCAGGGAATCTAGAGAATAAAATGGCGATTGTTGCAATATTTTTTATCACACGGTATTTGTGCAGCGGTGTTTTAAACACAAATTTTTGGAAAAGGGACACTTTCATGAATTTTAAAAATCCAAACAGTAAAGTTACCCCAATTTTTTTGTATAATGTGAAAGATGATGTTACGCCGAATAAATAGATACCAAACATGTCACCCTTTATAATTGCACGCACTCGTGGAATGGCGACAAACTACGGTACCTATGAATTTCCATAGGCGACGCTTTAAATTTTTTTTACGGTTACCAGGTTTGAGTTACAGAGGAGGTCTAGGGCTAGAATTATTGCTCTCGCTCTGACGATCGCGGCGATACCTCACATGTGTGGTTTGAACACCGTTTACATATGCGGGCGCGACTTCCGTATGCGTTTTCTTCGCTGCGCGAGCTCGCGGGGACAGGGGCACTTTAAAAATTTTTTTTTTTATTTTATTTATTTTTTTACTTTATAAATTGTGTTTTAAAAAAAAAATTTTTTTTTTTTTACTTTTATTGCTGTCACAAGGAATGTAAACATCCCTTGTGACAGTAATAAGTGGTGACAGGTACTCTTTATGGAGGGATGGGGGGTCTAAAAGACCCCCCATCCCTCCTTTACACTTCAAAGTATTCAGATCACTGAAAATGGCGATTCTGAATACTGTGTACTTTTTTAAATTCGGCGCCATTGGCAGCCGAGTAAACGGGAAGTGACGTCATGACGTCGCTTCCGCGTTTACAACAAGAAGGCTGGAACAAAGCCACTCACAGCTTCGTTCCAGCCCACCCCCAGCCGCTGAAGGTACCCGATTGGACACCGAGCCTCCCGATCGCACGGGAGGCCCGGTAACAGCGGCGGGAGGCGGCGGGAGGGGGGGGGGATGTCCCCTCCCGCTCCTCCGGTATAACAACCGAGCGGCTTTTAGCCGCATCGGTTGTTATACACGGGTAGCCGATCGTAAACAACGGTACCGGGATGATGCCTGCAGCTGCGGGCATCATCCCGGTATAACTCCGGAAAGCCGAGTACGCATATCTGCGTACGGTCGGCGGGAAGGGGTTAAAATGTAAGGGGACTAAATGTTGCTGGGAAAAGGCACCAAGTCCTGAGGGAACTGAAAAGATCCTCTTGCTCTATTGCTTTTCTCCAAGAGACACATTTGACACACTCAACCCCGGTCAAACTGAATTCATGCCAGTTTCCGCAATGGTACTACAGCTTATCTGACACTAATAAAGCCAAGGGAGTGCCCATTGGGTTCAGCGGTAGTGGCCTTTCGACTCATAAACAATTTAACTGATGGCTATGGCTGGTTTCTCTTCCTCAAGGGCTTTATAGGTAACACCCAATGCACCCTAGCAAATATATACAGTCCTAACCACAACCAGCCTTTATAACCCAAACTCTCTCCAAACTGTCGCACTTTGCAGAAGGGGTCACTATCCTAGCAGGAGACTTGAACATGCCATTGGATCCTTTTTTTGGACACCTCACAGGGTCGCTCTAATATCCTATTTAAACTTTTAGCTCATGTTAAAAAAAAACTTTGTGAACTTCAGTTGCTGGATGTGTGGCGCTTACTTAATCTTAAAGGCAAAGACTATTTCCACTTCTCCAAAACACATCAGTCCTACTCTAGAATAGACAAGATCTTTATAGATCATTTCCACCTCCCTCTCCTACTCTCAGCCTCTATAGGCATAGCATCCATCTCTGATCACGCACCTATTTTCATGCGCTTGACCATGCTCTCTTTACCACAATGCGCCTATAACTGGAAACTTAATGACTCTCTCCTCTCCAACCCTACTAAAGTCTCCATGTTTGCTTCATCCATGACTCAATATTTCACAGAGAATGCATCTCCTTAAACGGCCCCATCTATTCTGTGGGAGGCCCATAAAGCCACGATGAGAGGTAGATTCATTGAGCTAGGTGCAAGGAAAAAAAGAGCATGGTCAACAACTCAAAAAACTCTCCAACAGATCAACAGATAAACAGCATAAGCAATCCCTTCATGTATCACACCTTGAAGCCCTCACACTTAAAAGACAAGCACTCAAAGCACTTCTAGACTTGGAAACAAAAAAGAAATTCCACCATATTTCGCAAAAATTTTATGAATGGGGATAAACCCGGCAAACAACTCGCTAGATCTCTCCGCGTAGCAAAGACACAATCTTTTATCCCCAAAATAAAACTCCACACTGGTGAAATAGTTCATGCCACCCCTCAAATCTCCAAGGCTTTCAGGGAGCTCTATGCTGACCTTTATAATGTCAAAAGTGACTTAACCTCCTTACCCCAGGAAGAGAAAAGCATTATTTGAAAGCAGCAAAACTCCCCAAACTTTCTCAAACGGCCTTTAAAGTTATGGAAAGGGACTTCTTTATTGAAGAATTCCAAGCCGCATTGAAATCATCCCCATAAGTAAAGCCCCAGGCCCAGACGGGTTTACAATCCTGTACTACAAAACATTCAGTGACGTCCTACTCCCCCGCCTCACGGCCTATGCCAATTCAATTTAAAACTCATCAGGCCTATGCCCGGAATCCCTCTCTGCCCATATTAAAATTATCCTCAAACCCGATAAAGATCCCACCCTGTGTAGTAGCTACAGGCCCATCTCTTTGTTAAATATAGACACTAAACTCTATGCCAAGGTCATGGCCAATAGACTACTCCCTCTGCTTCCCCATTGGATCTCAGCAGACCAGATGAGTTTTATACCCACCAGACAGGCCAGAGACAACTCCTTACGATCCCTTTCCCTGATTCACTATGTCCACAGATGCGCCCAGCCCACTCTTCTCCTCTCCCCTGAAAAAGCATTTGACAGGGTGGACTGGGACTATCTCCAGACGACCTTACGATATTTTGGATTGGGGCCCAAGATGTATCACCGCATCTCCTCCCTGTACTATCACCCATCGGCACAAATTCGTATTAACAGCTCCCTCAGTGACCCTTTCCCCCTATACAATGGTACCAGACAAGGCTGCCCCCTATCCCCTCTCCTCTTCGCTATCACCCTAGAACCCTTCCTGGCCACAATTAGGCATAATGACAGCATCCAAGGTGTCCAAGTTGGAAATAGAACCCATAAATTTGCAGCTTATGCTGATGATATTTTATTTTTTACCCCACTTATCACTCCCAAATTTAATGTCAGCTTTTTCTACCTTTCAAACAATGTCCGACTTCAAAATAAACTTATCCAAGTCTGAGATTCTAAACATTAATATACCCCATCCAGAAGCTAATCAATTGAAACCCCTCTTTCCTTTCTGCTGGGAATCAAAGAGCATGAAATACCTAGGCATAAATCTCACCCCCAACTTCCAATCTCTTTTTAAACACAATTATATCCCCCTATTGAATAGGATCAGAACAGACCTCCGGAGTTGGTCCCATTTGGCACACTCCTAGTTAGGTAAAATTAACATTGTTAAAATAAACATCCTGTCACGCATACTTTTTATTTTTCAAATGCTACCATTGGGTGTTCCAATAGGGTTCCTTTCTATACTTCAAGCAGAGATCTCTCACTTTATTTGGAGAAACAGCCACCCCAGAGTGTCTAGAGCGGTACTTTTTTGCTCCAAGTGCTCCGGGGGGGCTGGCCCTACCAAATCTTAAAACATACTATTAAGCAGTTGTCTTAGCTCGTGTGGCAGATTGGAAGTATACTACCTCCTCCAAACTCTGGGTACAACTAGAATATGCCTTATGTGGCTCAGACCCTTCATCCCTTGGATACCCCGCTCCTCTAGAGCCCTCTCCATATACTCCTCACCCCTCACCATCTCTACCCTTGACATATAGGATGCGCTTCACAAAAGATTCTCCTGGTCATATGACTCCCCCCTGATGCCGCTCCTGCACCACAATTATTTTTTGCCTGGTTCCATGGATCCGGGGTTTAAATCCTGGTCTTGTGAGGAACCCCTCTTACTTCACCACATCCTCCGTTCAAACACCCTCAAACCACTGTCGGAAATACTGGGCCCAAAATCCATCACATTTATGGACAAGTGGCGATACAACCAGATCAAACGATTTCTCTGAACACTCCCTCAACCGATTCGAGGTATACCGGATCTGACTGGGATTGAACAACTGCTCTACCACAAGGATCCTCCATTACACTGTGTTTCACAGTTCTACAAAGACTTATTGGATTACAATGCCCTTCATATCCGGAATTTCTCACCAAATGGGAAACAGACCTGGAATCCCTGATTACAGATAGGGATGAGCCGAACACCCCCCTGTTAGGTTCGCACCAGAACATGCGAACAGGAAAAAAGTTCGTTCGAACACGCGAACACCGTTAAAGTCTATGGGACACGAACATGAATAAACAAAAGTGCTAATTTTAAAGGCTTATATGCAAGTTATTGTCATAAAAAGTGTTTGGGGACCTGGGTCCTGCCCCAGGGGACATGGATCAATGCAAAAAAAAGTTTTAAAAACAGACGTTTTTTCAGGAGCAGTGATTTTAATAATGCTTAAAGTCAAACAATAAAAGTGTAATATCCCTTTAAATTTCTTACCTGGGGGGTGTCTATAGTATGCCTGTAAAGGGGCGCATGTTTCCTGTGTTTAGAACAGTCTGACAGCAAAATGACATTTTGAAGGAAAAAACTCATTTAAAACTACCCGCGGCTATTGCATTGCCGACAATACACATAGAAGTTCATTGATAAAAACGGCATGGGAATTCCCCAAAGGGGAACCCCGAACCAAAATTAAAAAAAAAAAAATGACGTGGGAGTCCTCCTAAATTCCATACCAGGCCCTTCAGGTCTGGTATGGATATTAAGGGGAACCCCGGCCAAAATTTAAAAAAAAAAATGACGTGGGGTTCCCCCTAAATTCCATACCAGACCCTTCAGGTCTGGTATGGATTTTAAGGGGAACCCCGCGCCAAAAAAAAAAAAAAAAAAACGGCGTGGGGTCCCCCAAAAATCCATACCAGACCCTTATCCGAGCACGCAACCTGGCAGGCCGCAGGAAAAGAGGGGGGGACGAGAGTGCGGCCCCCCTCCCTCCTGAACCGTACCAGGCCACATGCCCTCAACATTGGGAGGGTGCTTTGGGGTAGCCCCCCAAAACACCTTGTCCCCATGTTGATGAGGACAAGGGCCTCATCCCCACAACCCTGGCCGGTGGTTGTGGGGGTCTGCGGGCGGGGGGCTTATCGGAATCTGGAAGCCCCCTTTAACAAGGTGACCCCCAGATCCCGGCCCCCCCCCTATGTGAAATGGTAAGGGGGTACATAAGTACCCCTACCATTTCACGAAAAAAGTGTCAAAAATGTTAAAAATGACAAGAGACAGTTTTTGACAATTCCTTTATTTAAATGCTTCTTCTTTCTTCTATCTTCCTTCATCTTCTGGTTCTTCTGGTTCTTCTGGCTCTTCTGGTTCTTCCTCCGGCGTTCTCGTCCAGCATCTCCTCCGCGGCGTCTTCTATCTTCTTCTCCTCGGGCCGCTCCGCACCCATGGCATGGGGGGGAGGCTCCCGCTCTTTTCTTCTTCTTTTCTTCTCTTCTTCTCTTCTTCATTTTCTTCTCCGGGCCGCTCCGCAATCCATGCTGGCATGGAGGGAGGCTCCCGCTGTGTGACGGCGCTCCTCGTCTGACAGTTCTTAAATAACGGGGGGGGCGGGGCCACCCGGTGACCCCGCCCCACTCTGACGCACGGTGACTTGACGGGACTTCCCTGTGACGTCACGGGGAATGCCACAGGGAAGTCCCGTCATGTCCCGTGCGTCAGAGGGGGGCGGGGTCACCGGGTGGCCCCGCCCCCCATTATTTAAGAACTGTCAGACGAGGAGCGCCGTCACACAGCGGGAGCCTCCCTCCATGCCAGCATGGATTGCGGAGCGGCCCGGAGAAGAAAATGAAGAAGAGAAGAAGAGAAGAAAAGAAGAAGAGAAGAGCGGGAGCCTCCCCCCCATGCCATGGGTGCAGAGCGGCCCGAGGAGAAGAAGATAGAAGACGCCGCGGAGGAGATGCTGGACGAGAACGCCGGAGGAAGAACCAGAAGAGCCAGAAGAACCAGAAGAACCAGAAGATGAAGGAAGAAAGAAGAAGCATTTAAATAAAGGAATTGTCAAAAACTGTCTCTTGTCATTTTTAACATTTTTGACACTTTATTCGTGAAATGGTAGGGGTATAAGTACCCCCTTACCATTTCACACAGGGGGGGCCGGGATCTGGGGGTCACCTTGTTAAAGGGGGCTTCCAGATTCCGATAAGCCCCCCGCCCGCAGACCCCCACAACCACCGGCCAGGGTTGTGGGGATGAGGCCCTTGTCCTCATCAACATGGGGACAAGGTGTTTTGGGGGGCTACCCCAAAGCACCCTCCCAATGTTGAGGGCATGTGGCCTGGTACGGTTCAGGAGGGAGGGGGGCCGCACTCTCGTCCCCCCCTCTTTTCCTGCGGCCTGCCAGGTTGCGTGCTAGGATAAGGGTCTGGTATGGATTTTTGGGGGGACCCCATGCCGTTTTTTTTTTTTTTTGGCGCGGGGTTCCCCTTAAAATCCATACCAGACCTGAAGGGTCTGGTATGGAATTTAGGGGGAACCCCACGTCATTTTTTTTTTTAATTTTGGCCGGGGTTCCCCTTAATATCCATATCAGACCTGAAGGGCCTGGTATGGAATTTAGGGGGACTCCCACATCATTTTTTTTTTTTTATTTTGGTTCGGGGTTCCCCTTTGGGGAATTCCCATGCCATTTTTATCAATGAACTTCTATGTGTATTGTCGGCAATGCAATAGCCGCGGGTAGTTTTAAATGAGTTTTTTCCTTCAAAATGTCATTTTGCTGTCAGACTGTTCTAAACACAGGAAACATGCGCCCCTTTACAGGCATACTATAGACACCCCCCAGGTACGAAATTTAAAGGGATATTACACTTTTATTGATTGACTTTAAGCATTATTAAAATCACTGCTCCTGAAAAAACGGCCGTTTTTAAAACTTTTTTTTGCATTGATCCATGTCCCCTGGGGCAGGACCCAGGTCCCCAAACACTTTTTATGACAATAACTTGCATATTAGCCTTTAAAATTAGCACTTTTGATTTCTCCCATAGACTTTTAAAGGGTGTTCCGCGGCATTCGAATTTGCCGCGAACACCCCAAATTGTTCGCTGTTCGGCGAACTTGCGAACAGCTAATGTTCGAGTCGAACATGAGTTCGACTCGAACTCGAAGCTCATCCCTAATTACAGATAAGCAAAGGGACAAAATTCTACAACTTGCTCACATTTCCTCTTTGGCCACAAGAATGGCAGAAACCAACTATAAACTTCTCACTAGATGGCATTATACTCCCACCAAGCTACACCGAATTTTTCCCTTCAGATATTGGAGGAACTGCGGAAACATTGCTACCCATGCTCATATTTGGTGGTCTTGTCCTCTAATCCGCTCTTACTGGGCTGAGATTCTCAAGATGATACACCTGATTACAGACACCCACCTCCCTAATGACCCGTGGACTATACTTTTCCATGCCACCCGCAAACCAATTGGCAAATATAAACGTTCCCTCATCCCACACCTGCTAAACGCAGCCAAGGCTCTCATACCGACCTTCTGGGGTCAACCCCTAATTTCAACCATAAATGTCTGGCTACATAAAGTCAATGAGGTCTGTCTGCTGGAAGACCTTACCCATATCGCCAAAGGAGACTCTAAACGTCATACCCTAACTTGGACCCCATGGATCGAATTTACTTCCACCTCTGTCTACCAGGAGACCATATTCACAATTCTACAAGATGTACAACCCAGTAACGCTTCTCTCTGATCCCAAGCACCACTCAAAAATCTAAGCTGATTAACATCTGTTAATATATGTTAATATAAAAAAAAATATATATATATATATATATATATATATATATATATATATATATATAGGAAGGCCGGTTTACTGGCCTGAAGTTATGGGAGGAGCCTGGAGGGTATTTAACCAGACCACCCAGGATGGTCTGTGTCGGTTCCAGTGTGCGGTAGTTCACATCACAGGGCTGACTCTTCCCAGCTCACCTCATGTTCGGCAGTCTGTGCATTCAATCGCAGGTGCACTCCGGCTTTTCATTCGTGGTCTTCGTCGGCGGTTCCCACTCACGGTCGCAGGTAGTATCCAAACTTTCGTGTCATGTGCAAATCTTGCGGTTTATTATGCTTCCTATCCTGCACCCCTTTCGTGAAAGAACCTGCCCCGGAGTGTTGTCGCTCATGTCCCGACATCATTCGGCACAGGCATAGTACATTCGTAAAGTTCCTTCTGACAAATATACGATTCATTCGTAGACCCAAGCCTCCAGTCACTATAGGTCGTTCTCAATATCACTCGCAATAGGCTTCACTGGTTATAAAATTCATGGTCCATGGGGTTGCCATCTCATTCATTAGGAGATCAGCATGTATTGTTTGTATAGGTTTCTGTGGCTGATTGAGGTGTGGTTGAGCCCACCTGGTGCCTTCTCCTGGTGCCTTCTCTGCACTTGATTAGCCTGGGGGGATGGGTGGTTGATAGGTGTTCAGTTTCACAGTAAGGGATGGCATACACTCTACAACCAATTTGTATCAGATACTCCTTACTACTGATTTATATCGGATTAATTTAATACGTTTTACAAACTGATTCATATCAGATGCATTGCAGAAGCCGACTCTACCAACTCACTGCATGTCCTTCAAGATTGGTCGTAGGTTTTCATCAATTGTTCCACACTCACTGTCACAGGTAGCACTTGTGCTTTCCTGCTACCGAACCGTTACCTTATGTTCCCCTTCGTAAACCACCTACAACTTTGTAGGTCTTACTCGGTTATTCGCACATCCGTACTTACTGCCTTTCTCCGTTCCTCATTCGAGCCCAGTCGCATCCGCGATGTTACGACTCATGGCAGCCTCCACTCGGCACCACTGGTATCTTACCGACTAGGTGGTAAGAACCGTACGAATAAGCACAAGCCACCTTCGGGAACAAGTCACTTACAACGAATGTAGTCGCAACATCGGCCCTATGATTTAGATCCTCAGCAAATCACAAGCCCCTTCAACCACTAACACCGTCAGCCGATCCGAGTCCAGTCGCAGCACCGGCTCAACGATTCGGATCTGGAACACAAGCCCCATCGTCACCTTACATCCACAACCGATCTGAATCTAGTCGCATAATCAGCACAAAGATTCGGATCCTCTACAAAACGAACTCCACCAACCGATCCGAGTCCAGCCGCAGCACCGGCTTAAAGATTCGGATCCTTGGCAATACAAACATCACCAACCGATCCGAGTCCAGTCGCAACACCGGCTCAATGATTCGGATCCTCAGCATACACAAGCACTCACCAACAGTGTGCTTCTTTCATCCGACCGATCCGAGTCCAGTCGCAAAACCGGCTCAATGATTCGGATCCTCAGCATACACAAGCACTCACCAACAGTGTGCTTCTTTCATCAGACCAATCCGAGTCCAGTCGCAACACCGGCTCAATGATTCGGATCCTCAGAATACACAAGCACTCACCAACAGTGTGCTTCTTTCACCTGACCGATCCGAGTCCAGTCGCAACACCGGCTCAAGGATTCGGATCCTCAGCATACACAAGCACTCACCAACAGTGTGCTTCTTTCATCCGACCGATCCGAGTCCAGTCGTAACACCGGCTCAACGATTCGGATCCTTAGCATTACAAACCCCACCATCCAATCCGAGTCCAGTCGTAGCACCGGCTTAACGATTCGGATCCTTCCCAAACCAACTTTCACCAACTGATCCGAGTCCAGTCGCATACCGGCTCAATGATTAAAGATCCTTGGCATTACAAACCCCACCGTCCAATCCGAGTCCAGTCGTAGCACCGACTCAACGATTCGGATCCTTCCCAAACCCAACTTCACCGACCGATCCGAGTCCAGTTGCATACCGGCTCAATGATTCAGAATCCTCAGCATTACAAACCCCACCGTCCAATCCGAGCCCAGTTGTAGCATTGGCTAAACGATTTGGATCCTTGCCAACCCAACTTTCCCTGACCAATCCGAGTCCAGTCGTAGCACCGGCTCAATGATTCAGATCCTTGCCAAATACAACTTTCACCGACCGATCCGAGTCCAGTCGTAGCACCGGCTCAATGATTCGGATCCTCTGCGATACAAAGCGCCACTAACCGATCCGAGTCCAGTCGTAGCACTGGCTCAACGATTCGGATCCTTGCCAACCCAACTTTCACCGACCGATCCGAGTCCAGTCGCATACCGGCTCAATGATGCAGAATCCTCGGCATTACAAACCCCACCGTCCAATCCGAGTCCAGTCGTAGCACCGGCTCAATGATTCGGATCCTCTGCAATACAAAGCATCACCAACCGATCCGAGTCCAGTCGCAGCACCGGCTCAGCGATTCGGATCCAGCAATCCAGCAATCCATACAAGCCCCCTCGTCACCTCACATCCACAACCGATCCGAATCTAGTCACAGCATCAGTGCAATGATTCGGATCCTCGGCAATACGAACTCCACCAACCGTACAACTCTACCGACCGATCCGAGTCCAAATCGCAGCACCAGCACAACGATTCGGATCCTGGGCAATACAAAACTTCTTCGACTGATCTTTCACAAATAAACCCCACCGGTGCTTACACCTCAGCCCGGTTTGAACTAGTTGCATCGGCGCTTACGAATACAGTGGAACTTAGGATTCAGATCTTCAGCCTTACGTGTATTAAAGCATTAACATTCACAGACACGCATCTCATCATAACTCCTTGCAATCGCTGCAAGACACGCATCTCATCATAACTCCTTGCAATCGCTGCAAGACACGCATCTCATCATGACTCCTTGCAATCGCTGCAAGACACGCATCTCATCATGACTCCTTGCAATCGCTGCAAGACACGCATCTCATCATGACTCCTTGCAATCGCTGCAAGACACGCATCTCATCATGACTCCTTGCAATCGCTGCAAGACACGCATCTCATCATGACTCCTTGCAATCGCTGCAAGACACGCATCTCATCATGACTCCTTGCAATCGCTGCAAGACACGCATCTCATCATGACTCCTTACAATCGCTGCAAGACACGCATCTCATCGTGACTCCTTACAATCGCTGCAAGACACGCACCTCATCATGACTCCTTGCAATCGCTGCAAGACACGCATCTCATCATGACTCCTTGCAATCGCTGCAAGACATGCATCTCATCATGACTCCTTGCAATCGCTGCAAGACACGCATCTCATCATAACTCCTTGCAATCACTGCAAGACACGCATCTTATCATAACTCCTTGCAATCACAGCAAGACACGCATCTCATCATAACTCCTTGCATTTGCTGCAAAAAAAAAAAAACGCGCATCTCAGCATATACCCATTTTGCAATCTCTGTAAAATATGCATCTCAGTACAAACTCCTTGCAATCGCTACAAATACACGCATCTTACCACATACCCGTTTGCAATCACTGCAAAACATGCATCTCAGTATAAACTCCTTGCAATTGCTA
The DNA here is from genome assembly GCF_042186555.1 of Aquarana catesbeiana. Lineage (NCBI taxonomy): Eukaryota > Metazoa > Chordata > Amphibia > Anura > Ranidae > Aquarana > Aquarana catesbeiana. Next base: position 176,862,639 of record NC_133330.1, read on the forward strand.
CAAATACACGCATCTTAGTGTTTACCCACTTGCAATCGCTGCAAAACACGCATCTCAGTATAAACTCCTTGTAAACGCTGCAAAACACGCATCTCAGCATTTACCCATTTTTTGCAATCACGGCAAAACATGCATCTCAGTATATACTCCTTGCAATCGTTGCAAAAACACGCATCTCAGTATATACTCCTTGCAATCGCTGCAAAACACGCATCTCAGCATATACCCATTTTGCAATCTCTGTAAAATATGCATCTCAGTACAAACTCGTTGCAATTGCTACAAATACACGCAACTTACCACATACCCGTTTGCAATCACCGCAAAACATGCATCTCAGTATAAACTCCTAGCAATTGCTGCAAATACATGCATCTTAGTGTTTACCCACTTGCAATCACTGCAAAACACGCGTCTCAGCATATACCCATTTTTTGCAGTCACGGCAAAAAACACGCATCTCAGTATATACCCCTTGCAATCGCTGCAAAAACACGCATCTCAGTATATACTCCTTGCAATCGCTGAAAAAACACGCATCTCAGCATATACCCATTTGCAATCGCTGCAAACATGCATCTCAACATATACTCCTTGCAATCTCTGCAAGCACACTTAGTGGCGCTCATACAGCCCACTTCATCTTTTTTAGTAGCACTTAAGGTGACCCTTATCTCACGCCTCCTAGTGTTTCTCTCCCAAGTACAAGTTCCTGACTAAATCCTTAAATTAGACGTGCCAGAAATAGCGGATCTGCCCAGATGGAATGAATTTCTCATCAACTGGAATGGTATGTCAATGTTCATTCCGTTAGCATCTCCCTCTTCATCTCAGGTAGTCACGGACGCCGCAGCCTCCACAGGTCCTCGCGTCAATTTTTGGCTATCTTTGGTTTGAAGGGCCATGGCCATCAGAAATCCTTTTGATTCCCGGCTTCAGTTAGTCCTTTTCTTTGTTTGAACTCTACCCCATTATTGCAGCAGCTCATGTCTGGCGCAGTAACTGGGCAGGACAAACACTGTCGTTTACCACAGACAACCAAGCCACAGCTAGTATTATAAATAAAAGCAGGTTCAACTCGCTGGCCATCATGGCCTTCCTGAGCAGGCTGGTGCAACTATCCCCACAGCACCAAATAATGTTCGCTGCATCTACATCCCAGGCAAATGCAATACTCTGGCCGACGCACTACCCGTTTTAAACTTTGCGTTATTCTTTCGCAGGGATCTGGAACCGACCCGACCATGTTTCTTCTCCCACATTGGTCGTAGCTAACCTCGGATTAAAACAAACACCTTCACAATGCTACCCGCCTTATTAATCTATCATTTTCTCACAATGCCCTGAAGGCCTACCGTACTGCCTGGAAAATCCACGACAGGTTCCTAGCCTCAAACCCTGGGGCAGTATCAGGAGATTTCCATCACATTCTGGCCTTCATATCATCTTGCCACACACAGTTGGCATTTTCACACTATACCATTAGTCTCTACTTAGCTGGCATCCAGCATTTCATCTCCTTACAAAATCCTACCAAACCATCTTTGGTTGCCGCCCATGCGGTCAAGTCTATACTGCACGGTAGTCACAGACAACTCCAAATCAACAGTAAATGCCTACCTGCGACCAGCGCCATATTCCGAGACAGGTCTACCATCCTGTCACATTCCCCTTTGGGTTAATTTCAGCCCGGTCGTTCACGCAGCCATCTACCTGGCTTTCTGCGGTTTCTTATGCCCCAGTGAATTCACGATCACCGGCCCCAGTAACATGTTGCATAGACGCCACCTGACACGCCACCAAAGTTACTTCATCCGGCACCTCATGGCGTCCGAAACACAACGGTATAGATATCATACTTCCCAGACTCGCAACGCCTGGTGACCCGTGGCCATTCTAGACCAGTTATTAGCTCATCTGCCCGACCTCTCGGAGGGCAGCCATTACTACCGTTCCCTACTAGCCCTCTAAGTAGCAACCAGTTCACTAGACACGTTAGAAATCTTTTGCCCAACTTAGGCCTTGACCCCGGACAATTCTCTGGAAATTCTTTCGCATTGGAGTAGCACCAGCAGCCTCACGAAACGGGGTCCCGGACCACGTCATCAAGAAGATGGGCAGGTGGAAATTCGCTTGCTTCGCTCGATACATTCCCAATACACAAACAGAAATGTCACAAGCCTTTGGCAAGCTTGCCCTGTAGTATTTCAGTAAACTTAAATCATTACCTCCCTAACCAAGTCTTTTTGCGCCCTTCTCTGGCATATCACCCAGCAGATCTGGGTTTACCATACAGCAGGCCAGGGCACACTTCAGGTCTATTTTATGTTATTAGTTTTGTGACGTGTTTATGTGCTTCATATCTCTCAGGACGGAGGGCTCCGACCATAAAAAGGAAGGCCGGTTTACTGGCCTGAAGTTATGGGAGGAGCCTGGAGGGTATTTAACCAGACCACCCAGGATGGTCTGTGTCGGTTCCAGTGTGCGGTACACACCCGCCCATTCCCCTTCTTGGGGTACTTCTCTTCAAACAATTTCTCTACAGAAACATCCATTACTTTCTTAAGGTATGCGCCCTTCTCTGGCATACCACCCAGCAGATCTGGGTTTACCATACAGCAGGCCAGGGCACACTTCAGGTCTATTTTATGTTGTTAGTCTTGTGACGTGTTTATGTGCTTCATATCTCTCAGGACGGAGGGCTCCGACCATATATATATATATATATATATACTGTATATATATATATTTGTTTTTCTTCTGTATATTAACACATCCACCAGCACCCTCTTATCCCATTATCCCACCCCTCTTCTCTTCCTCTTTCTCTCTCTCTTTACTATCTGTCTACTGCTTTCCTTAGCTTCAACTAATCAAAGGTCATGTGATCAAGCAATACTTTTGATGGTTCTATTGTTCTTTTAGATCCAGACCTGTACTCAGGGCACTAGCCATAGAACCTTCTTTATGACACCTTTTATGTTCCTAGAGACTGCTAGATATGTTCTATTCATATGTTGGATGCCATGAGCATGTGAGCTCCCGCTTATTGCACAAATTACTGTTTTTAATACTCCTATATGTTCTACCTGTACCCATTTTCTTTAATAAACAAATATTAAACAAAAAAAATTAAGATCTACAATTCTTTCTTGATCTATGCCAAATCACCCTTCAAAAACACAGGAACCTTAACACCATCAAGTGGGGGTTCCCAACCAAATTGATTATTACCAGAGAGGGGAAGGACCATGTGGTGATCTCTCTCGCTTAAGGTCTAACTCTACTCAAATTGTGGCATATAGTACCAGACATCCCTCCACAGACCTTCAGATCATGCAACCCTGAGAAAGTTGAGTATAACTGGAACTTGGCTACATCCATGAATGTTTGTAAGCACAAATGAGCAGGCCTGCAGTCATACTATGCACCTCAGCAAAGGCCACTGAAGTGGAAATTGTCCATTAAGCTGAAACTTTTCTCCCCCACAATTTCTTGGGTGGCATTGTGCTACACCCAGGTCACAATGACCTACATCTGTTTCCTTTGCAGATCTCTACTTTTTTTCTTCTCTTTTTTTTGTTTGTACACATGCCTTTTGTATGCCTTTTCGCCCAGATGGATCTACTTCTAGTGAACTTTGCATATCCAGGCCAAATCCTGAGGACCTGTCCGAAACCATGAATCAGACTGAGACAGAAGTACAGTTAAATCACACTTGTTTAATAATAATAATAATAATAATAATAATAATAAAAAGGTAAACAGAGTAAACGTAGTCAAAACATAGCCAGATTTCAGGAACCGGAATGAATAGTCAGACAAGCCAAATGTCAAGGAGCCAGAGATGAGCGTAGTAGAAAGCAAGCGGGTTCTGGAGCCAGAAGGAATGTCAGTCAAGCAAGTATTTAACAGGAACACAGGAAACCATCTCTAGAGATGTGACCAAGGCGAAGACAGAGATCATCTGGGCTGGACGGCTTAAGTAGGCAGGGATTATGAGCAGGATAACGTCAACAGGTGAGTCACTGTGGAGAGAAAGGAGCTGGCAATTAGCCAATAGCTGAGCGGCCAGCTTTGAGAAGGAAGGGCTGAGCCCAGCCCTGACAGGACCTTCATTTTCAGGATCTACACAGGCAAGCCCATCAATATATGTAAGTGTTACCCACACATGCTACACACAACAATCCTTGCTTATCCACCTTAATGACAAAATAAAATACATGTACATACTGCCTTTAAAATCACTCACAGTCCAAAAAAAGTAACAACAGTAAAAACACAAAAAAAACACAAAAAAGACCCTAAAAAATGCATTTTCTTGAAAATGTATCAAAATGTATTGTAGAACAACTATGTTAAAAACAATAAGACATACAATGAGGACATAACATAACACAAAATCACATATGTGAAGTAATATCTGTATGCTACACAGTAAGAAATGTAATCATCATCCCTTGCAAGATTGGGTGATGACTCGCTCGCAGCGATTTCCGTTGCAGTTGTGTTTCATGGGACTTAACCCGCTTCTTCAGGAAAGTAAGCTACAGTCACTTTAAAATAGAATGTATACAGTTAGTCGTTCCAATGTATGTACTATAGATTAGAGTCTATAGCTCCAAATCAGAGCTCTCTACATACCTCAGTATAAGTAACATCAATATAAACAGAGTCAAAACTTTATTTCTCATAGGACCAGCCGTTGCCACCTCCTTCCGCTGATGTGGTAATCTAAGTGTGCATCATCCATAAGTCATGAAAATTTGACGCAAAGTGCGTGTTGCAATTAGTTATCTATAACAAAGCAATGTAACATTAGAGTGAGCAATTCATACCCTCTGGGTATATATATAGCTAGAAAAGAAAGGTGAGTGCTACATGGGGGGGATACATATTAAATCAGGTAAAGATCCCAAAAATGTTCCCAACTTCACCCCTGCTCCCCATAATGAGACAATGTAGTTTAAAGGGCTAACCAAGTATGTTTATAATCATTGATATGTTTTGTTGAATTTAGATCTGTGTCAAAATAATTATATATAATCCCCCTCTCACACTCCGCCACCCATTGATCTATAATACTAGGTTAGGCAATCGATTAAGTGTTCCTTTTACCTTCAAACATGGTTCCAATATTCAAAAAAATGGATGTCTGAAATGAATATGTTCTACGGGTGGAAAGTAAGCTGGTGGTTTGAGGAATAAACCACATCTAACTCCCCATCATCCTTCAATGTAAAAATGTAGCTCCTAGCCTTGAGGGATGCCTCTCAGCTATAAATAGACATGATGGGGAGGAAGGCAGGTGGAGAGAAACTAATTACCACCCATGAACTTCACCTGTGTGTGCCAGCTCATCAGCACACCAGATAATCTCACCAAAGACCAAAAACCAGGCAGAAAATATTTTTAAATTCAACACCATGGCTGACAATATGCTTGAAAAAACTGATGGGCTTACCCTCTGGTAATACCAAGTTGTGAACCTTGTCATCACAGAGGGAAGGGGGAAACAGCCAGTAATTTACAATGTGTCTCACAAAATCAACTATAAAAAATATGCACATTCCAGAAATATTAGTACATATAACAAATGTTCGGAACCACATGCAAACCACATGCAGTTCTAACAATCAAACAAAACACAAGGGGGCGTGGCTTAGCCGCTGAAGAAGATGACTGCTTAACTCCTGAGCTCCCGGTCTCCAACGGAGGTATTATCCATTTTTTTCTCATCCAAAATAATATGGGAACATCATCCAGAAGTTCCTCCACCCCAAGGTCATGATCTCCCTGCGATTTGAGCGGCGGTTTGTCGCACACAATCCCAGAAATGTTCCTGTCACAAGCTGCAAATATGGCACCCACACAGAGCGCACAGTCAAATTCCAGTCAGACGCAGGCGGGATTATCCCTCTCACAGAGTCCTCATACCAACATTGTGTTATATACCACATCAGCACCCCAGCCTTACTGATCTTCATTCAGTGGCAGAAGATATTAAAGAAACACTAACGGTGGCTATTAGTGACCTCTTCATTGACATTCAGTCAATCACAGGAAGAATTCAAGAAGTGGAAAAAATACAGGCAGTACATTCCACTACAATCCACAAGGCTCACCAATCTATTGATACACACTCCCTTCGACTCAGGGAGCCTAATAGACATGTTGAAGATTTGGACAATCATGGCAGATGCCACAATCTGAGATTGAGAGGTCTTCCAGAAACAGTTGATGCTGACCATCTCATTGACACTGTTTTGGGCATTTTTCTTGGATAAACCCAGTACGTCCCCAATAGGGATGGAGAGGATACACCGTGCCCTCAGACCTAGAGGAAAGGATTCAGACCCTTCCAGGGATATTATATGCCACATAATTGATTATCAGCTTAAAGACGATATACTGAGAAAGGCGCATACCAAAAACCAAATTTCTTATAATGGTACAGAACTCAGTTTATTTCAGGATCGCTCTAATATTACACTTCAGAGATGCAGAGAGCTTTGACCCATTCTAGAAGTCCTTCGTACGAAAGGAATCACTTATAGGTGGAAATTCCCCTTCTGCCTGTTAGCATCATCAATGGGACGCACTGCTCTCACAAGAGTGCCGGAAGATCTGCGTCATTTCTGCGAAACACTGGATATCCCGATGATGGAAGTACTGGAATGGTATGCTGAATTTCGTCCAAAGGCTGCTAAATCTCCAACGCCTAGAAGCGAACTGATGAAAACTCAGGAAGTTCATTTCAGAAGACAAAGATCACCTTCAGAAACACGTCCTGAACATTCCACTTCAACTACCGGCAGAGGTTCTAGTCCTATGAGAGCACCTCAAACCCGTAGAGCTATCATTCATAGCAGTGCTCAAGTACTTTAATTAACCTTTATTTCCTTTAGTTTTGTTTCAGGGACATACTAGTTCCTTATTCTTACTTTAAGTGTTTAACCTTAGAAGACTTTCAAGATTTCATTATTGTATAACTTGGTTTTCTATTTACATATTATTTATACCATATATATAAATAGATTTAACATCATCTAAACATGCCTATCCATTCCACTTTGGAAGCGTTCTGGTATTATCTATAGTTTCTAAAATATTTCATATATATTTGGCTATTCTATATTCATTTAAGATTCTGATATCACTTTGTTCTTGACGCCATGTCTATTTTTTGCTTTTATGTTAGCATATTACTCAAATAAAGGTTCATATTTTTCTATGTGCTGGAGAAGATTTTGGGAGATGATCCATTGTTGCTCTGCATATTTTTCTATTCTATAACTGTTATCTACATTGGTTGTTTGTTAATTTACACAAACGGGTAATACATTTATCATCTGGATAACAGATGTGTTATATACCCGATATATGGAACTCATGCTCAATGCCCCTATTTTTTTCTTTTCATGACATTGGGAGTGTCTTCCTTTGTTTATTATAATAACAACTCCCTTCTACATTGAGATGTTTACTCCTGTGGTTAATCTCCCAAACTCATTTTAACAAACAAGTTTACGATTGATCTATTTAACTAATTTGATTATTACTTGTTATACACATTATTGTATCACTCCTTATCCAGCTATTGTATTTTTTGCTTTTTACTATTTTTCCCATTTCTACTATTTACTAAATATTTGCCTAACTGGAGATGTGATATTATACGGTTTATCCCATATTGAGTTATGGATTATTTTTTCCCTCATGAATCTTTATGGTTCCATATTTGCTCCTTTCATTTCAATATGGTTATGTTCAATCTATTCCACTTTTTATAAAAATTTTCCTTTTTCCTACATATTCTGGATAAGGATTACTCTACTCTATTAAATATTAAGTTTATTTGACATCTCTTGGTTCTTATAACAAACTACTTTCTTAGTACTAATTGTTTTTTTATTTGACCTTGTTCCTTTCTATACCCATATTATTCACATCTCACTAATTATCTCATACACTTTTTTTGTTTTCTTTTCTTTTTGGGAAACTTTTCTCATTTTCTGTCCTTGAAACAAAAATTTTCACACTCCTATTGAAACTTTATTAAGCCAAATATTCCGGGTCTTATACTCTTTACCTCCTCTGATATACATTACTTTTGACACTGTCAAGCGGGTAACACCTCATTGATTGAGAAAACCCATCTTTGACGCAATTCATCTCATCCACACACAGTGGTACCCAACATTATTCAGATATTCTATTTATAGAAATCACTATCCATACCACTGACATTGTCCGGCCTCATAGTAGACTAATGCCCCGTACACACGGTCGGATTTTCCGATGGACAATGTCCGATCGGAGCGTGTTGTCGGAAATTCCGACCGTGTGTGGGCGCCATCGGACATTTTCCATCAGATTTTCCGACACACAAAGTTGGACAGCAGGAGATAAAATTTTCCGACAACAAAATCCGATCGCATCAAATCCAACCGTGTGTGGCCTGTTCCGACGCACAAAGTGCCACGCATGGTCAGAAGAAATTCCAACACGGGACAGCTCGTTCTGGTAAACTTAGCGTTCGCAATGGATACAGCACTTTCGTCACACTGCAATGTTAAAAATGGTTTAATACAGCGCACTCTCTTCTTCTTTATAATGTGACAAGAATTAAGTAGTTTTGCTGCTCGTATTCACACACACTTCTCACAAACTTTTATTTGTGTTTTTTTAGTGGGATTCCCTGAATATATTGTTATTAGTTGTCACATCTGACAGTTTGATATTTTTTAATTTTTTTTTATTTTGGATTTTAAGCCTTTTTTTTTCTTTAATGTTTGGATTTTTTCCAAGGCTGATCTTTGTTCAATGTTATTTTTATTTTTACTCCAGAATATTTTTGGGTGTGTTTTGTGTGTCAAGTTACCCCAACACCATTGCTATCTTTTATTATTTAATCTCAAGGAGATTGTTTGTTTGTTGTTGGTGTCCCTTGTTCATTTCACATTGTATATTTGAAATGTACCTGAATCCTCACAAACAAACTGTCCTTTTTGAAGTAAAACACATAGGAGAGTATAATTCAAAACAAAAATCCTTTATTAAGGGATCAGAACCAAACAAAGAGGAAGGCAACACTGGATCAACAAGAGAAATTAGCGAAGCCTGGGACCCCCACGGCAGACATCAATTCTTCAACATCAAAATTGGTGGCCTGAGGAGTCCATATGTAAGGGAGGGCAGTCTGGTCCGGGATTCACAGAGACTTGGATAGCAGCAGATGACATGTGTGTCCGCAGGCTGTGGTACCACAAGAGGCTGCATTTTTTTGCCCAACAGACTGGATCCAGGATCCTCACTGTCTGGTCTTCCTTTCACGCTTCATTCCCGGCTGTGGCTGTGCAGTTGGAGATGTGGCAGGAGGAGGAGTAGGACCTGGAGGAGGAGTAGAACCTGCAGGAGGAGGAGGAGGACCATCCCAAAGCTGTGTGTGAGGTGTAATTTGGCCCCTCATACCTTTCTCCAGAGCCTCCGATATGAGGGCCTCACACATGGCTTTTTGGCCCTCCTCCATCCTCTGCATTTTATAGGCTATGAATGCAGCAATGTTCTCCTGCCTGGTGTGTGGTGCTCCCAGGACCTCTGTAGCCCTCCAAAAGAATGCTATAGCAGCCTCCTCTAGGGCACTCCTCCTACTGCCACTTTCTGTTTTCAGGGGGGGTGGAGGGACCTTGATATCAGCCAGCCGGCTCGGCCCGGCCACCTCCTGGCTGAGACTTCCCTGTGTATGAAAAAGGGACATAGTTGTAATGTTTTGCATCATCAATCACAATCCTTAATTAGTACTCCCAACTAACATATAGTTCACATCATTGATTGGACAAGCAGAAATATTTAGAGGAATGCTATACCTGGCTCAATCTGGGCTCCTCCACATGTGGCCTGGAAGGCCCAGGTTGGGCGTCAGAAGCCTCAGCTGGGGGGGAAGGAAGCGTGGAAGGAAGACTGGAGAGGGATGGCCTGGGTTCAGTCTGGCCTGCCAGAAAGGGCAGCCTGTCGTAGTACAACATCCTGGGGACATAGATGTCACCTGCTGCTCCGGATCTCTGCGAATCAAGGACTTTATTGCGCTCCCTCAGATATGTGCTCCTCAGGCCACCAATGAAAATCTTTAAATAAGTGATGTCTGCCGTGGGGATCACCTGCTTCACAATTTCACACAATTGCTCCAGTGCTGCCTTCCTCTTTGCTTGGTTCTTGTAATGGGGGTGTTTAATCTCCCACAGACAGGGCAGCTCCCTTAGCATCTCTATGAATACTGAAATGAAGTCATTATCTTTCATTAAGATATCCATGTTCACTGCAAGACACAACACAAGACAAAGCCTAATGTCACACAAAACTCTCCTAATCTTGTTACAATATAGGCCTCAATCTAGAAGCAGTATAGGCACAAGTTTGTCTCTTACCTTCGTTCTTACGATCGGCGCGTCCAATGCTCCTTCCTCCGCTCACAGATCAAACGTAATACACACGCGTGTTACGCTTTATACACACTGCGCATGCGTGTAACTCCGCCCGCCCCTGACGTTCTTTCTAGTGTATTCCCCGCCCCTTTTCGTTCGGCGCAGTGGGGGAAGAGCATGATGGCGGACATACAGCAGGTGCGGGCTAATTGTAGCAACGAGGAGGAGGAGGAGGAGGAGAGGGCGGATCCAGGCACGTCCCGATCCAGAAGGAGACGTTTTAAGGCCACAAATATTTCATTTGGGGAGATGTTGGAGATGGTCGACATCATGAGGAAGTCCGACTATGACGGAAAATATGGGCCTTACCCCAACCCAAACATCCGAAAGGCCAAGATCATGGCGAAAGTGGTCAGGAGTCTAGAACGGAATTTCGGGGTACGAAGGTCTAAAGATCAGCTCAGGAAGCAGTGGTCGGACCTGAAGTTGAGAGAGCCAGAGCAGTACCGAAAGATCCGGAGAGTGCTGCAAAAAAGTAAGTAGTTGTGCTGTGTTCCTATTCTTTCTGTCTTTATTACGTTCGTTCTGCTCCATATGCTTTTATTAGTTGTAACGTTTAAAAAGGTCAACTTTAATGTTCATGGGCACATTATTCGTTCGTATCAAACATTTTTCTTTCGGCCTCTAGAACACCATTGTTTAGGCCATATGCATTTTCACACATTTTTGGGGGCCTACTTGGATGCCAAATATTTGTTTGTGTAGATGGGTTTGTTACTAGAATGAAATGCAAACTAGATTGTGTGTAAGGAGAGGACACTGAGCAGCTGTTTTCACATCTGGACACTGGAGCACTAGTGTGGGACACAAGAACACCATTTTTATTAGGGGGGCACACAGGTGCTCCAGTGTATACTATAGGGGGGGCTACATCTGTGAAGCTTGTACCAAACAGGTAAAGTATTGCAGCTTGACAAAGGGCAATAAAAAATATACATCTTGGAACTCTGCTAAAATAGACAATTGTACCCCACTTCCAAGCAATGTTTCCTATTTCTAGTTCTGCCATCAAATATCTGTGTGCTAATTATACCATTTTTGTTTTACATAGGGGAGAAAAGACTCGGACACCCCTCATCCCAGGAGACCAGAGACCCCCCCCCCTCTGGAAGAAGGGGAAATACCAACACAAGAAGAAGAGCAGGGGGAAGAAGAAGACGTGGTGGAGATTGGCACCACAACAGGTGAGTGTCTGCGACCACAGGCTCAGGTAAAAGAGATGGATGGTGGCAGATTTTTGAGACCTTTTTTTTTGTTCTTTATCTCTTTTTAGGTGATCGTGATCCAGAACGCTTTACATCTGAAAGTGCCCAGATACTGATCGGGGAGATCATGGGGTGTAATCTCCAATTGCAAAACTTCCAGCAACAAATCAGTGATGTTATTAAAAAAAATAATAACATCATTGATGTTTTGGGGCGAATTTAAACCCCACAAAATCACCTGTTTTATCGTACCAAAATTTTTTCAATGTTTAGAAAAGCCAAATTTGGAGGATGCACACAGTGTGCCAACATGTGCTATCTGCCATCACGGGAGATCAATGGACGCGTTTTGGGGGTGCAACCCCTTCCTCAATTATAAAGTAGCGTTGAGGAAGGGCTTGCTCCCCCAAAACACGTCCCTTGATCCCCCCTGATGGCAGATAGCACATGTTGACATTCGTAAATTGGTGTGCATCTTCCAAATTTGGCTTTTCCAGGGGTGATTTCCCCCCATCTGAACGCTATATCAAACACAGTTCATAAATACTCATGTCTGATATAGCCTTCAGGTTTTACCATATGTGAACTTTGTAAGTTCAAGTTTTTTGGCTTTCTTGCTGGTTTTACACAGGCCTGTTTTATCTGAAATGGATATTTCGATTTTTGATAATGCTACTGCAAACATTGTTATACAACAAACATGTTGGTTTGTTTTAAAAACCTTTGGGAAATGCACATGTGATTGTGCAGGTATAAAAAAGTGCCTTACTCAAGAATGTGTGGATTATTGTCTCAACACTACAACACTTTTGGGGTGATGTAATTGCTGTTTTATGCAAAAATGGGGGTTATTTCCTAAGGGCAAATCCTCTTTGCACTACAAGTGCAGGTTCAGTGCAGTTGCAAGTGCACTTGTAGTGAAATGTGTTTTTGCATTTAGGAAGTACCAGCCAACACTGTTTTTTATAAGGTTACCCAATCACGACATTTTCTGCACTCAACACATTTCTGTCGGGGTCAGCTAAAACAAACACAAGCAGTAAATGTCCACAAAGAATTTCTTTTGGTTGTTTTTTATTTGAAAAAGGTGTCACAGATTGTCTGGCATATTGATAGCCCCCCTACCCACAAAGAACTCCAGGTAGCGTAACCGGACATCACGGCATTCAGGGAGGGCAAGCCAGGATGGCCACTTTCAAGCGCCGTCAGTGTTGATGGATTAGGGATTCCGGCCTCAGGCCCAACTGAGCCAGCATAGTTGGCTGAATGTTTTCTTAAAAAATTATGGAGAACACAGCAGGCAAGTATTATATGGTTCAGTTTATACTCCGCCATATGGATCGGTGTCAGAAATAATCGGAACCGGCTGGCCAGGATTCCAAATGTGTTCTCCACCACTCTTCGGGCTCTGGCCAGCCGGTAATTAAAAACCCTCTGTTCTGGGGTGAGGGTCCTCCCCGGGAATGGCCGCATCAGGTGGTCCCCCAGCGCAAATGCTTCATCAGCAACAAACACAAATGGGAGACCTTCAACATTGTCCTCTGGAGGTGGCAAGTCCAAGCTGCCATTCTGGAGACGCCTGTAGAACTCCGTCTGGGCGATCACTCCATCATCGGACATCTGGCCATTCTTCCCCATGTCCACATACAAGAACTCGTAATTAGCCGACACCACCGCCAACATCACTATACTATTAAACCCCTTGTAATTATAATAGTACGACCCCGAGTTGGGTGGTGGGACAATGTGGACGTGTTTCCCATCAATTGCCCCTCCGCAGTTAGGAAAGTCCCACTGCTGGGCAAAGTGGGAGGCCACAGTCTGCCATTCCTGTGGCGTTGAAGGAAACTGTTGAGGAAAAAAAAATAAACATTACTATTTTTTCACAGAAACATGGCAAGCAGATTAGACACAAACATTATGGGGCAACCTCCAGATAGCATTTACTAAGGGGAATTTAACAACAACAAAGTATAAGGTACACCTATCATATTCCCCCTCCCCCCTCTCATGGGCCATTTCTAACATTATAGGGGGGGGGACTCTTGGACAGGTAACCCTCTTCACTTCATTGAGAGATGAATGCCTAAATACAGGGTATTACTTGGAACAGCCCCTCCTTAGTTACACTATTGGCAGACCACTGGACAGGTAAGAAGTGTCATAATACAAAGATATAAATACACACTGTACACATTTGAGGACATTTGAACATTCTGCTATTACCTATCAAGATAATAATACGATACAAAAACTTTAAACAGTACCATTGGAAAGTATACAGGCAGGCCCTTGCACTACATGCTTTGGGGAATTCATCCATAAATCTGACCAGTAAAGAGATGGGTATAGTGCTTATGGGTTTGGCAAAGTCAGCAGATAGATGATTGAGGATAGAGAATTGGGATCAGCTGACTTAGCAGTTGGGGGGGAGGGTTAAAAAAAATTTGGGGACACCACAAAAAAAAGCCTCTGGCACTCTGCCTGAATTTAAATCAAAAATAACATTTCCAAACATTTTAGGGGGTGTTTGGGGTGAAGCACTACTATGGAGCTGATAAAATACATTGTTAAGTGACTACATGAGGTGAATATAGGCCAGGAAAGACCATGCTGGGGAGGTTAGTGAAGGGCAAATATGTATGAAGGACATAAAATAATAATTACCTAAAAATCCAGCATGCATGAGAACAAAGGGGACATTCACAGCATATTACAATCATGGTAATTAGGGAATGAGGGAAGAAATACAATATATTATCAAACATTCAATACAATAAAATGTGATATAAAAGGATAAAAATCTTACCTTCATATACTCCTTCTGCAGGACCTGGATGATGGCAGAACAGGTCTCTGGGATAATGATCCCCAGAGCCTGGGGGGAGATGCCTGTCGAGAACTTCAAGTCCTGCAGACTTCTCCCTGTGGCCAAATACCGCAAGGTAGCGACCAACCTCTGCTCCGGAGTGATGGCTTGCCTCATGCAAGTATCCTGCCTGCTAATATAGGGGGTCAGCGAAGCCAACAAACGGTGAAATACGGGGTCCGTCATCCTGAGAAAGTTCCTGAAATCATCAGGATTATTCTCACGGATCTCACGGAGCAAAGGCATATGAGAGAACTGGTCACGCTGAAGCAACCAATTCTTGGTCCATGAACTCCTCCCCACCCTGTTCATGGACTGGACTTGTGTCAAAGTCAGGACCCCAACACCAAGCCCCCGCACAGCACGAACTCTACGAGGAGTACGCATACGAAACATGGCTAGAAAACGGTCGGCTGCTCAGAACGAAGTAACAGAACGCACTGAAGAACAGCAAGGCCTGTGAAGAGCGACCTGAAAAACAGCAACGAGCGGGCAAGATTGCACAGAAAACTCCGATACGAACTGACTGCACGCACTGAAGAGCAGATACAAACCCACAAGCACAAACTGAACGGCAGAAAACGATCTGAAAGCCACGAGTCTGAAAAAGCGCGAATCGTCTCTCACCAAACTTTTACTAACACGAGATTAGCAAAAGGAGCCCAAAGGGTGCCACGCTTGGTTCTGAACCGGCCTTTTCTAGTCTCGTCGTACGTGGTGTACGTCACCGCGTTCTTGGCGATCGGAAATTCCGACAACTTTGTGCGACCGTGTGTACGCAAAACAAGTTTGAGCCAACATCCGTCTGAAAAAATCCTAGGATTTTGTTGTCGGAATGTCCGAACAAAGTCCGACCGTGTGTACGGGGCATAAGTGTCTACGGTTAACGAACTGGCAAGCAGGTTCTTGTTAATCACCGGTTTTCCCCTCACATTGTTATACACTCATTGTGTAACCCTTTAACCCCATTCCATAAACTGATTATTTGTTGACTACCTGTACCTTTTATCTCACCCCGTACACTTTTGCTTTATTTTCGCTAAACTTCCTTCTTTATACCTTAATTAGCTCCCTTTTTTTCCTACTCCCTATCCTCCGTCCATCGAATCCTGACTATTCTAACATACAAATTACCTGGTCTTTGACATAATATTAATACACAAAATGGACCTATCATATCCTAAGAAAAGCTTGCCCACTATTAAAATCATCTCCTTAAATATTAGAGGTCTTAACATCCCGGAAAAACGTTCACAACTACTTTCCTCAATACATAAAAACAAGGCAGATATAAACTTTTTACAAGAGACGCACTTCAAAACAGATTCCATTCCAAAATTCTCTACTGCACGATACCCGATCTCCATACATGCCACCAACCCGACTTCGAAATCTAAAGTAGTATCAATCTTGTTTTCGAAACAATGCCCATTTCAAATTTCAGACACATGTATAGATCTGAATGGTTGTTACCTCTTTTTGAAAGGTTCCTTTCATGGAAAACCAATAACTTTGGCAAATATATATGTACCTAACTCTAAACAAGATCATTTCTTTAAATCCACATTACAAATACTCTCCAATTTTCAAGAAGGCATCCTGATTTTAGGTGGTGATTTCAATGTTCCCCTTAATCCCCTTCAAGATACTTCTACTGGTACCTCATCTATTCAATACAAAGCATTACGCTCTATTAAAATTCAACTTCAGAACTTATCACTACATGATACTTGGCGTACACTATATCCCACAATGAAAGATATACATTCTATTCTGCCCCACATAAACGTTATTCTAGACTTAACTACCTTTTTATTTCACAAAGAGACCTGACTTTTCTCACTTCCGCTACCATAGATCCCATGTTTTTATCGGATCACCATCCTATCTCTATTTCCCTAACATTTCCAGACGTTACACCACGCCCCTCAATATGGCGCTTAGATCCATCCCTTCTTATGGATAACAATATAGAACCCAAAATTAACAAACAATTACACCAATACTTCAATGAAACCTCTTCACCAGACATTTCACCAATGATGTGCTGGGAAGTGCACAAATGCACAATTAGAGGATACTTAATCGCTATCTCCATTAAACGTAAAAGAGAAAGACAGTCCTACATTAACAAACTAACAACTCGCATTCAAACTTTGGAAAGGGTACATAAATCTACACAAGCAATATCATCCTTACATAAACTTGTTCAAGCTAGGAAAGAACTATTTGAAGAACTAGACAAAAAATCTAAACGGAATTATGTTTTATCTCAAAAAATTTTTTATGAGTATAGGAATAAAGCAGGGAAATTGTTAGCCAATGCTCTTCATTCTAAGAAAGCACGTACAAATATCCACTCTATAAACGACTCCACAGGACACAAGTTAGATACTACTAATGATGATATTGCTAACACATTTGTGGCCTATTATGCCCATCTCTATAATCTAGCACCTTCCAATACTCAATCTGGAAAAAGTGCCCGCATTCAAATGATCAATGAATTCTTATCGAAACAAACCCCTAAACGACTTTCTGATCAGGAAGCAAATGAACTAGCTCATCCTATATCTCCTGAAGAGGTTGATATTGCTCTTAAACAATTGAAACCAGGTAAAAGTCCTGGTCCTGATGGATTAACATCTGGCTATTATAAATCATTTCAGGAAATACTTTGCCCACATTTTCTAATGGCTTTTAACTCATTATCACCAGATAACCCTCCGCCCGAGATCTCCTTACAGCTCATATAACGGTTATTCCGAAACCCAACAAAAACTCTTCATTGGTAACTAATTATCAACCAATCGCTTTATTGAATGTGGACCTTAAACTCTATGCCAAAATTTTAGCTAATCATCTTTTGCCCCTTTTACCAAAACTAATTTCAAAGGATCAGTTGGGGTTTCATACCTGGTAGGGAAGCGAAAGACAATACCACTAAGGCTATTAATCTACATAGATGGTTGACATCCACCCACCAATGCGTTTTTTTTCTATCCCTAGATGCAGAGAAGGCGTTCGATAGAGTGGCCTGGGACTATATGCTAGAATCCCTTAAAATGCTCGGCTTGCCTGACTGTATGCTACATTTCATTTTGGCTTTATACTCTTCCCCTACGGCAAGGGTCAGGATTAATGGCCACTTATCGAACGCCTTCCCGATCTCAAATGGTAGTCGTCAGGGTTGCCCCCTATCTTCTCTAATTTTTGTTCTCACCCTTGAACCATTACTTCAACATCTAAGATCTAACCCTGTCATCAAGGGTATCACCATTAATCAACACATCTACAAACTAGCGGCTTTCGCCAATGACATTCTTTTATTTCTCACAGAACCTCACATTACTATTCCAAATATTCTCAAAGATTTTGATATGTTCAGGAATTTGACTAATTTTCAAATTCATTTTAACAAGTCAGAGGCACTGAATGTTTCTCTAGAACATGATGAGATCTCTCGTTGGCCAATCAAATTTCCCTTTCAAATTGAGTAAAACATTGATCACTTATCTAGGTATCCAATTACCCACTTATTTATCTGAACTCTACTCTAAAAATTACACCCCCATTCTTCATAACATCCAAAAATATTTGAAGTCATGGTCTACAGGTATCTTCTCCCGGTTTGGTAGAGCATCTATAATCAAAATGAATATCCTTCATTCTTTATTCTTTATTCTTTATTTCCTACATACAGTTCCCATCAAAATACCTCAAGCCTTTTTTACTTCAATTCATACAGCTTGCTCTATAATTATGTGGGGCAAGGCAAAACCTAGATTGAGCCATGAAAGAATAACCGTACCCAAAATGAAGGGGGGTATAGGATTTCAAGATATAACCAAATATTACTGGGCTTGCCGGTTGGCAAGAATTGTAGATTGGAATGTTCATTTCTCTACCAAAGACTAGGTAAGCATTGAACGTTCCTTTTCTCTTATACCTCTACACCAACTACCTTGGATTAATCCTACTCACATTCCGCAAAATTGTAAACAACATCTCTAATTGGTAATACTTTACAAATATTTCATAAGGCCTGTCAAAAATTTCAAATTTCCTCTACCCCAGGACCACTTACACCTATTCGTAACAACCCAGATTTCCCGCCAGGCCTTTTGGAATCATTCCTTGCAAAATCTTGGCCTCATGCCAATATAAGAGATGCCCATTTTTTTAAACACTTCCTTTATGAATTTGACAGATTTACCTTCACTGAACTCAGACCACCCCTTTCCATTTTGGTCATACTTCCAAATTAGGCATTTCTTGAATAATCCTATGACTCGTGAAGCTCATGCTAGACAATATACTTCTTTTGAATCAATATGCACAACATGGAAACACAGAGACATAATATTTCTGAAATGTACTCCCTTCTCTTCTCATGCCACAGTCCTAAATCCAATATTGCAAGTCAGTGTTGAGAAAGGGATCTTTCTATTGACCTAATGGAAGAAGATTGGAGTAGGGTTTACTCTTACATTCATAAAGGTTCTATTAATGTGTCTGTACAAGAGAATGGTTTCAAGATTTTTTTCGAGATGGTACAAAACTCTACTCAGATTACATAAAATTTTCCCCTCAATACCACCTAACTGTTGGAGATGCAGAGATGTAGATGGTTCTTTACTACATATAATGTGGTCTTGCCCTGGTATTCAACCTTTCTGAAAGGAAATTCATCATCTAACTACTCATATCTTCACAATTCCAATAGACTTTACTCCAGCACAAATGCTTTTACACCATTCTCACATCCCAAAATACTGTTACCATAAGTCTATAGCTTTGCATTTACTCAATGCAGCTAAAATGTGCATTCCAGCTCTTTGGAAAGATGTTACTCCC
Source organism: Aquarana catesbeiana (assembly GCF_042186555.1). Classification (NCBI taxonomy): domain Eukaryota; kingdom Metazoa; phylum Chordata; class Amphibia; order Anura; family Ranidae; genus Aquarana; species Aquarana catesbeiana. The sequence continues at coordinate 176,882,054 of NC_133330.1, forward strand.
CCTACTATTCAGGTTTGGTTTAATCGCATTAATAGAGTGGCAGATATGGAAGAATTGATCCATCAAGCCAGGGATATGTCTCATAAATTCCAGGGAACATGGGCATGTTGGCACCTCTTCCAAATATCATCTGAATTCAAATAATTAATCTCCAGGTAATCTTACAAGTAATGCCACGTACACACGGTCAGACTTTTCGACCGGACTTGTCCGACGGACGCAGACGGACCAAATCCGGCGGAAATCTGATCATGTGTGGGCTTCACCGGACCTTCAGTGGACTTTTCCAGTCGCAAATCTAACGGACTTTAGATTTGGAACATGCTTCAAATCTTTACGTCGTAACTCCGCCGGACCCAGAAATCCGCTCGTCTGTATGCTAGTCCGACGGACAAAATCCCACGCTAGGGCAGCTATTGGCTACTGGCTATCAACTTCCTTATTTTAGTCCGGTGTATGTCATCACATACAAATCCGTCTGACTTTGGTGTGATCGTGTGTAGGCAAAAGCGGTCATTAGAAAGTCTGTTGAAAGTCCACCAAAAGTCCGTCGAAAGTCTGTCGAAAGTCTGTTGGATGGGCTGTCGGACTTTTGTAGCTGAAAAGTCCGACCGTGTGTACGCGGCATTAGAGTTATTTTGTTTATTCTATTAAACACAAAATTACATTATTTAATTTGCCAGATTTAAAGCGGGGGTTCACCCACACCGCCAAAAAAAAAAAAAAATATTAAAAGCCAGCAGCTACAAACACTGCAGCTGCTGACTTTTAATACATGCCCACTCACCTGTCCCAGGGTCCAGCGATGTCGGCAGGGGACGCCGAGAACCCGCTCGGTTCTCGGCAGCTGCCGCCGCCATCCTAGGTGAGGGAATCAGGAAGTGAAGCGTTGCAGCTTCACTTTCCGGTTCCCTACTGCGCATGCGCATGTCGCACTGCGCATCCCTAGTGGTCCCCGCTCTCTCCTGGGAGCTGTGTGTTCCCAGCAGACAGCACGGTCAGGACGGGAAGAGGCATAGACTCCCATGGGAGTCTATGCCAGAAGTGGGTGCAAATACCTGTCTTAGACAGGTATCTGCACCCCCCTCCCCCCTGAAAGGTGCCAAATGTGACACCGGAGGGGGGGAGGGTTCCGAAAAGCGGAAGTTCCATTTTTGTGTGGAACTCCGCTTTAAGGTATTTCATATAATTTACTTGTGAATGATTTTCACAGCTCATTTAGATGCGATTTGTTGTATAAAAGGTATAGGTAAAAATACAAATTTTGCTTTCAGTTATTATTATCTCAACTTTTTTATCCATCATCTTTTCTCTTATAAGCCTTTTTAAAAATATACTTTGATTGCTTACATTTCTCTTCTGCAAAGTTGTATATTTTATGTATTATTATATGATCTTGTATTACTGTATACTTACTATTCAATATACAATAAAATTTATTGAAACATCAAACAAAAACACAAATAAACATAAGCACATTAACACACCCTGAAACATGAACTTACTGAATAAGATATATTACTACCCTTTTACCACCCCCCCCCCTATGAGTCTTGGGGTTTCTACAGAAAATGTTTAAAGCTCATTGCATCATGAAAGTGGTTGTAAACCCTTATGCCGCGTACACACGGTCGGACTTTTCGTCTACAAAAGTCCAACGGACGCCGACGGACTAAAGCTGGCTGGTAATCCGATCGTGTGTGGGCTTCTCCGGACTTTCAGCAGACTTTTTCAGCCTCAAATCCGACGGACTTTAGATTTGAAACATGCTTCAAATCTTTACGTCGTAACTACGACGGACCCCGAAATCCACTCGTCTGTGTGCTAGTCCGACGGACAAAAACCCATGCTAGGGCAGCTATTGGCTACTGGCTATGAACTTCCTTATTTTAGTCCGGTGTACGTCATCACGTACGAATCCGTCGGACTTTTGTGTGGTCGTGTGTAGGCAAGTCCGTTCGTTAGAAAGTCTGCTGCAAGTCCGCCGAAAGTCCGCCGGAAGTCTGTCGGACAGGCTGTCGGACTTTTGTAGACGAAAAGTCCGACCGTGTGTACGCGGCATTACAATCCACTTTTTACTACAGCTAAGCCTACAATAAGGATTACCTGTAGCTACACCGGATATCTCCTAAACCTGCAGGGTTTAGGAGATATCCCCTATATCAGCATGTGCCAACGTCATCAGCACATGCGCACTGAAGCAATGACACGTTCATGCCATTGTTTTAGCTAGTGTGCCTTTACCGCATGAGCTAGTTACTTCCGGTATCGCAGGCTCTGGTGCTGTGATTGGCCAGACCTGCGATGATGACACTCGGGAGTGACGTCATCACAGCTCTGGCCAATCACAGCCCCAGAGCCCGCGATACTGGAAGTAACTCCGGGAGTGATGTCACCGGCCAGAGCTGTGTACTGTGACCACTGCAGGGGCTTCGATCTAAGGTGAGTATTTCATAATGAGCTAGTATGCTATGCATACTAGCTAATGAGCTAGTATGCTATGCATACTAGCTCATCATGCCTTTGTTTTGCAGGTTTTGTTTTTTGAAAAAAGTCCTTTGATATTTTGGGATTCCTATATCCTCTGTGGGTATGTCCAGGGGACCACACCATGTTGTATTGATTGTTCCCTGTGCTTGTGATTGTGTGAAGGACTTACATTATGTGGAGAACTCTGATTTGGAGTTATAGACTCTAATCTACAGTACATACATTGAAACCACTAACTATATACGTTCTATTTTAGAGCTTGACTGTAACTTATTTTCCTGAAGAAGCGGGCTAAGTCCCGTGCAAAGCAATTGCTCCAGAAATCGCACCAATCTTGCAAGGGATGATGATTCAATTTCTTACTGTGTGGTATACAGGTATTACTTCACATATGTGATTTTGTTTTATGTTATGTCCTCATTGTATGTCTTTTTATGGTTTTAACAAAGTTGTTATATAATAAATGTTGATATATTTTCAAGAAAATGCATTGGTACCGTTAAAGTGATTTGTTAGTTTTTTAGGGTTTTTTTTGTGCAACTTTAGACTTAGCCCATAATGCCAATCTTTTTTATGTTTCAGAAACATAAACCTGGTCAGTGGGCTAAACCAAAGAAATTAATCATTGGTGTCCCATATTATTGTTGTTTTACATGGAAACATGTCAAAAAAGCATAGGTAAGTTTACTGCATCAACTTCCTCTTTCAAACCCATGAAACCTATTACTGGTGAAGATCAAAAATGTGACAATAACACAAATTTCTGATAAAAAATTATACCTTTCTCTCATTAGCTCAGATAGCATAAATACATTTATAATGAAAGATGTGCTTATACATCTATGATGTACATTTATGATCTTCTTGATCAATGAAGTTTACCACTTCAGAATTTAAGCAGCTGGCGTTCTTCCTACTCGGTACATGTCCTATTAGTTTATAGTTTTTGTTCTTAAAGCAGACCCAGTATCAAATATATTTTTTCATGTTATTTGAAGGCATGCTAAGGAATGGGTTAGTGTTGCACCTGTAGATATTTCTTAAGTCCCAAAGTAGACTTATCACCTTTTGGTTAATGGAAAACAAAACATTGAAGTGTAAAGTAATAGTGGATTATATAAGTGAGCATGCCTAAACAGGTGTTACATACCTCTATTAGGTATCTAAAGCAAAGGACATCTTTATCAAGATAAGGCTAGGCTTTTGAAATACATTTACGTTGTGTTAGTCATGTATTTATGTTGGAGAGCTGCTGTAAATATGAATCTTACCAGGTAAAAGTGTTTGTAAAGTCATTTTTTTTCTTTAAAAATTGCAAACATTGCATACTTACCTGCTCTATACAATGGTATTGCACAGAGAAGCCCCAAACCTGACTGACATTAGTGGAAGCCAATGGCTCCCGCTACTCTCATAAAAGCTTCTGAGACTGGGGAGAAGAGGAGAGAGCAGCTGCTCTCATGCACAGCTCTGGATCAAGTGAGGAGTAAGTATAAAGGGGATGAGGGAACAATATGCATACTGAAACCTTATTTCACCTAACTGCAGAGAAAGTATTAAGGTAAAAAAATGTAGGTTTTACAACCACTTTAAGATGTGCTGAACACATGGCTAATAACTTTTTTCCATGGGAAACAACAGGATCACAGAGACAGGAAATGACATCATAATTTTGTAATTCCACAAGGAAAAATAAAAATCATTAAACAACACTACTGCCGGGTACACACGAGTGGAATTTCCGTTGAAGAAATCTTGGATGGTTTTTCCGATGGAATTCTGCTCAAGCTTGGCTTGCATACACACGGTCACACAAATGTTTGCTGAACTTTCGACCGTCAATAACGCGGTGTCGTACAACACTATGACGAGCCGAGAAAATGAAGTTCAGTGCTTCCGAGTATGCGTCGAATTGTTTCCGAGCATGCGTAGGAATTTTGCGAATCGGAATTGGTACAGACGATCGGAATTCCTGTTCGGAACTTTTTCTGACCGGAGAATTGAGAACATGCTCTCAATCTTTTGCTGGCTGGAATTCCACCAGGAAAAGTTCAATGGAGCATATACACGGTTGCATTTTCGGACCAAAAGCTCTCATCGGACTTTTTGCTGGCCGAATTTCCACTCGTGTGTACGGGGCATTACACTTAGTGGCATAACTAATCTCCTTTTGCTTGTAAATATTCTTCCTTAGTCCTTAACATTAAGTTAAAGTGGTTGTAAAACATAACCTGTTGGGGGTACTTGAGGGCTGGAGTTGAGAAACACTGTTTTAAAGCATACAAAGGGACAAATACCACTGCACAAGCACTGTGTGGTTTAACATGCATTAAAGGAACAGGATCTTTTTTTATTTAGGGTTTTTAACCTCCGGGATAGCCCTAATTACTCTTAAAACTGTCTACTCCCCCTCCTAACACCCATGATTACTAACCTGTGAAAGAAAAATGTACAGTATCTCACAAAAGTGAGCACACCCTTCACATTTTTGTAAATATTTTATTCTATCTTTTCATGTGACAACACTGAAGAAATGATACTTTGCTACAATGTAAAGTAGTGAGTGTACAACAGTGTAAATTTGCTGTCCCCTCAAAATAACTCAACACACAGTCTTTAATGTCTAAACCGCTGGCAACAAAAGTGAGTACACCCCTAAGTGAAAATGTCCAAATTGGGCCCAATTAGCCATTTTCCCTCCCCAGTGTCATGTGACTTGTTAGTATTACAAGGTCTCAGGTGTGAATGGGGAGAAGGTGTGATAAATTTGGTGTTATCACTCTCACTCTCTCATACTGGTCACTGGAAGTTCAACATGGCACCTCATGGCAAAGAAGAGCTGAAAAAAATAATTGTTGCTCTACATAAAGATGGCCTAGGCTTTAAGAAGATTGCCAAGGCCCTGAAACTATGCTGCAGCATGGTGACCTAGACCATACAGCAGTTTAACAGGACAGATTCCACTCAGAGCAGGCCTCACCATGGTCGACCAAAGAAGTTGAGTGCACGTGCTCAGCATCATATCCAGAGGTTGTCTTTGGGAAATAGACGTATGAGTGCTGCCAGCATTTCTGCAGAGGTTGAAGGGGTGGGGGGTCAGCCTGTCAGTGCTCAGACCATACGTCGCACACTGCATCAAATTGGTCTACATGGCTGTCGTCCCAGAAGGAAGCCTCTTCTGAAGATGATGCACAAGAAAGCCTGCAAACAGTTTGCTGAGGACAAGCAGACCAAGGACATGGATTACTGGAACCATGTCCTGTGATCTGACGAGACCAAGATAAATTTTATGGTTCAGATGGTGTCAAGCGTGTATGGCAGCAACCAGGTGAAGAGTACAAGGACAAGTGTGTCTTGCCTACAGCAAGCATGGAGGTGGGAGTGTCATGATCTGGGGCTGCATGAGTGGTGCCGGCACTCGGGAGCTACAGTTCATTGAGGCAGCCATGAATGCCAACATGTACCGTAACATACTGAAGCAGAGGATGATCCTCTCCCTTTGGAGATTGGGCCGCAAGGTAGTATTCCAACATGATAACAACCCCAAACACACCTCAAAGACAACCATTGCCTTGCTAAAGAAGCTGAGGGTAAAGGTGATGGACTGGCCAAGCATGTCTCCAGACCTAAACCCAATTGAGCATCTCTGGGGCATCCTCAAACTGAAGGTGGAGAAGCATAAGGTCTCTAACATCCACCAGCTCCATGATATCGTCATGGAGGAGTGGAAGAGGATTCCAGTGGCAACCTGTGAAGCTCTGGTGAACTACATGCCCAAGAGGGTTAAGGCAATGCTGGAAAATAATAGTGGCCACACAAAATATTGACACTTTGGGCCCAATTTGGACATTTTCGCTTAGGAGTGTACTCACTTTTGTTGCCAGCAGTTTAGACTTTAATGGCTGTGTGTTGAGTTATTTTGAGGGGACAGCAAATTTACACTGTTATACAAGCTGTACACTCACTACTTTACATTGTAGCAAAGTGTCATTTCTTCAGTGTTGTTACATGAAAAGATATAATAAAATATTTTAAAAAATGTGAGGGGTGTACTCACTTTTGTGAGATACTGTATTACCTTACCTATTTTCAGGTGGCTCCAGTCTGATCCTTTGAACCCCTGTGTCAGCCAGTTCTGCTGCAGGGGAGAGGAGAAAGCACCAACAACAGATAGGTCCCTGAAGCCTATGGGTGATATCACACTCCCAGGCATTACCAGCAATTGTCAGAGCTCTCTCTACTTTCCCCTGCAGCTGGTGCTGAAAATCGGTAAGCATATACATCTTTCTTACACAGGTTAGTAGGCATAGATGTTAGAAGGGGTGAGGGGACAGTTTTAGGAGTAGATATGGGTATCCTGAAATTCCACTTTAATGATTAGTTTTGCCATGGGTGCTAGGTGAAAGGACAAAGTACTCTTTTATCATCAGTCTGTATCTGAAAACCTATTTAAATCATAATTGTGTCTCCTCTGATCTTCACCTTCTTCCTGTGTCTCCAACTCTTCTCCAAAAATTATCTCAATAAAGTGAACCACCTATGTACATTGCCTTAAAAAAAGGACTCACCCTAGTAAAATATTCTCCTTTGTTTCAAGGAAAAATCACATTAGTTAAATTGATTACCTGTGTGCAGCAAAGGGTTTCAAGTGATACATGTGAATCTAGAAGGTCCAAAATTTGGTGAGTCAACATTATGGGGTAGGCTACACCATGAAAAAAAAAAACAACACTCCAAGCAATGACAAGAAATTTTAACTGAATATCCCTTTAAGTTCCTGGTAAATCAAATTTTAGAAAATACAGAGTAATAATACAGCTGTAAGCTTGCCAAAAACAGGCCATCCACCAAAAGATTAGCACAAGACATTTGACAGCTTTGAAGGAGTTTAAAGTCTCTCCTTCCCAGCCAGCCCCAGTGAGTAACACATTTTTAACCTACACCTCCACTGCTACACACTGAGATTTGAGTGATTATGCATGCTACAACTGTTGCCTAGCTGGTTCAATAGTCACAGCTTTATAAAGAAAGCTTAAAAAAACTCATTGTGACTAAAATTCACACAACATCTCACCTATAGTTTGTTAGAAGGCACGTGGGTGGCTTGGAAGTAGGCTGGTAGAAAAGGTCTCTGGCCTGAGAAGACTTTTTGCCCATCAGACTAATCTTTTATGTTTGGCACAAGCCAAACAAATAACATCAGCATAAATGCACCCAATTAATGATGTCACTGCTACTTTTACAAGGTAATAACTGGGTATGAAAAGGCATTTGGTGCAAACAAAGTAGGTTTATATCTTTTTTGTTTTAATAATTGTATTTGTATTGAGGTTTAACAGGGAACATTAACAGATACATAGGGCATATAGAGGTGGAAAAACCTCATGGAAGGTAAAGGACAAAACTGAGTAATTGAACATCACGTAATATGACAATTTGCGATTTGTTGTATTGTAACAACATCAGAAAGTAATTGTCAATGTTACGCATGGTACATATAATCATAACATCAGTAGGACATTGTGACCAGATTAGTTACAACAAGTGCAGTGTATCAGGGGCTCTAAGATATGTACAGGAACATAACAACCGAAAGGGTCAGAAATAGTGCCAATTCATGTCTAAAGAAGTTAATATGATGATACATTGCAATTAAAAAAACAAAAATAGTAGGTAATGGCAGAACAGATCCCTTAGTCCAAAGTTAAAAGGATTAAACATCAATGTTGGAGTGAAATGTCATTGGGCAGGGGTTGGGCAGGGGTTTACCATATGTGGATAAGTCCCAGGAAGCCTGATTTTATCAAACCGCTCCAATAAGTTGTGTATGACAACCATCATATATTCTATATGTCTATGTCAGCAGCTACTGCTAAGAGTTGGTCTAGAGAAGGAGGGACAGTGGATCACCAGTGAATAGGGATGAGTCGCCTAGCAGCCGTTAGGATGTAAATGGATAGTTTTTTCACATTTTTTGGAATGTCTTTGAATGGCAATCCAAGAAAGTAATAGATAGGACCTAGGGGTATAGACACGTCTAATAGTTGGATAAAAAGTCGTTGGACCGAGCTCCAATAGGGTTAGACCAAAGAACATGTCCAAAAGATATGAAATTTGGTCCCTTCTCTATACCACATCGACAACACAAGTAGATTAATATCTTGTAGGACTATTAAGGTTGAGGTGATTGTAGCCATATTAGTGATCTTGCAACAGAGACAATTGCGTACTGTCTGTGATACTTTTTGTATTTGCACTAACATACAATTTGTATGGACAAGCTTCCGGGGTATGTCCTATTCTGGGACCTTGAAGAAGGGGACATACCCCTAAAACTTGTCTTGTCCTGACTCCTGAACAATTGTATGTTGGGACTTTTAAGGAATATATTTATATTAAAGTTACTTTGCCTGGAGTGTAGCTTTAAAGTTTCACGAATACAGTATGTTAATTACCGTCTTCTGGACTGTAGGCAAACAATGTATTATGTTTGTCTATAGATTGCATGAAAGATACAGCTATTTTTTCATAACAAAATAAAGTCTTGATTGCCCTCCACAGAAAGACAATGTATGAATTTCTTTGCTAACTTATATAATAACAAAGATATTGCCAAAGCAATTGGCTTATAGAACAAATTACGAAAAAGTGGTCTGATCCATTAGGGGTATACAGGTATTGGTGTTAAAATGGTTACTATCTCAACAAAGTTTATTTATTTATTTTTACATTCATTTTGAAGTTTGGAGATAATGTTGTGTTTGTATGGGCTAATTTTTATTTATTTATTTTAGGTACTTATATAGCGCCATCAATTTTAGCAACGCTATTACTTGTATATAGTTCATTCACATCAGTCCCTGCCCTCAAGGAGCTTACAATCTTATAATCTCTAATAATTAGCATTTCATTTGTATTTTTTCTAATCAAAGTACAATTTTGACAAGTGTTTGCTCATAAACTGAAACATTTAAAAAAAATTTTAAAGGAGAAGTCCAGCCTGAGCTTTTTAGGCTGGGCTTCTCCTAAGGGTCACAGAAGTGCAATTCACTTTGCACTCCAGTGACCTGTTTTCAGCAGAGAGCGGTCTGAAGTCCTCTCTCCACTGATGCCACTGCCATCAGTCGAGGCATCGCGTCAACCCGACTTCCCAAGTCTGGATAGGCCAGCTGCCTTGATTGATGGCAGATTCAGCGGCTCAGTGAGCCGCTGAGATGCTGAGACGGCTGATCTCCGCCCCTCCACAGATCAGTGCTCCAAAGAGGGTGGAGAATAAGAGCAGGAGCAATGTTGACTGACAGTCAGCATCGCTCTGCTCGAGGAGGAGTGAGAACCAAGCCATTGGCGGTGTTCGGTGGCTCAGTTCTCAGTGCAGAGACGCCGGGGGACAGTTGCAGCATCAGTCCAATGCTGCATCCACTTAGGTAAGTATGATTAGCAAAAAAAAACATACTTCTCTTTTAAGTATAGGTGCTGGACATTGAGATAATGTATAGATTGTGGGAGTTTCCATAATCTTCACAGATTGTTACGTGCATGTGAAAAAAAAAGAAAAGTTGCAAAGACAGTATGTGTACTAGAAAATGGGTGGTGCACCGCAGCAGTGAAAAGGTTAAAGAAAGTTTTGATATTACAGGTTTACAAAAGAAAAGAAATGCAGAAAAAATGCAAACATGTTTTAGGCTAGTAATTAATTTGTCTCTGATTTGTAAAAATCCATGTTCACAAGTCTCTTATTGATGTATATAATTACATTTTTTTTTTCATAAAATCATAATAAAGAAGGTTAATTGCATTGATATATTTGTAAAAAATAAAAAAAATTGTGTTATAATCTACCATCTGAAAACTGTGTTTTCTCTTGTTTTGGTTTTAATTTGATACTATTCAGCTTTCAGCTGAAGTGACAGATGCTGACCTTCTTAAAACCATTTAAAATTACATAGCTGAGAAATCAATGATATATGCCGATTTAAAAGCATGTTGCACTTTTATAGCAAGTGATTTTCCACAGTCAATAGATAGAAAGTATTAGGCTAGGAACATCTACATTTTAAAAATGTATGAACCTCTTAATGGCAAAGTTTAATGAAATGAGGGCTCTGGGTAGTCAACGCAAAAATAAATTAGCTAACAAATATTGTCAGTGCCTAAAGACAGGGTTGAATATCAGCAAAATGTTTTTACACTCTGTTACAAACACTGATCCAGTCCAAGATGCAGTTATTTACCATGAATAGTAGTAACAAAGTTATATAAAATTTGCTTTAATCAGGAATCCTGTTCATTTTGCATTAAAAAAATAAAATATACCCTGATAGATAAATTTGTTTTTATTAGGTTATAAATGTTAAGGAGCACACGCCATTCACTTTTCTCCTGTACCCTATGCCTATTTTGGACCTTTACATGCCTGAATGAATAGGCTATTTGGCTAATTTCTTTTTAGTTTAACCAGTTCGGTATTAGAGTAATTTATTTTATTTTTTGCACACATGTAAAAATCTTCATTTTAGGCCATAAAGTTACTTAAACCCCCAGAACATTGTATATTTTCTGAAAACAGAGATGCTGTAGAATAAAAAAGATATAAACAGAAAATTCAGTGCTACTACCCATACAACACATAGATAGCAGAGCTCCCAGGTGCTCAATCCACAGTCGCTGGCTGAGTAGAGTAATATGGAAAAAATGATCCGCACTCTGGTTGTTGCTCTTATAATGTCTTCATTTTATTGAAAAGCCACAGTGGACAAACAGATTAAGTAAGTTGACTCGTTTCAGCCTATAAGGTTATGACTAAGACCTTATAGGCTGAAGCGCGTCAACTGAGTTGCATAGTTGCAGTTTTTTACGTTGCACAATATTTGCACAACTTTTTATCAAATACAACTTCCAGGTAAAAAGTAATAAAATGAATTTTAGTGCAAGCACACACAGAAAATTACAAAATTTTGGGGTAAAATACAGAAAATGAGGTTGCATTGAGTAAATATACACCAAACATTTCAAGCCCTAAAATTGCTTGCAGCCATGATATTACAAAAAGTAGGGTGCCCAAAAATCCCCATAGGTGACGCTTTGAAAATCTTTACAGCTCATCAGTTTAAAGTTAACAAGGAGCGCTTGTGGTAGAGTTATTGCTCTTACTCTGATATTAATGGTGATTCCTCACATGTATGTTGCGACCGTCATTTACATGCACGTGCACACCTTGGGCATGCATTTGCAGATGTGCACAAGCCAACAGGGGTTAGGGGTATTTTTTTTTATTAATACATTTTATTATATTTTTTTATTTTCATTTAAAGTTTTATTAATAGAAATAAATGTTTACAGGTTTACAGTTTACAAATCCATATTAACAGGTTAAACATAGGAGCTAAGACAAAATATATTGAGTATATTACTAACACATTACTTTAACAATAAACCAGGAGAAGTCAGCTTAAGCTGGTGGCTGATGCCTTGATATAGGTATCCGCAAGATGTTAAAACCATAGCTGGGTATTTCTTGAGAACTGGAGAAAAGAGATTAAAAAAATAGAAGCAAAGAGTGATAGAGAGAGACTGGAGGGGGAGTAGAAGGGGTGGGAAGAGGGAGGAGTGGGAAGAGGGAGGGTGGAGGGGATGTTGGGTATAGCCAGAGAGTGTAACATATCTTATTTAAATCAAACTATAGAAAAATATCAATCAGTCAGAATGAGTGTTACGATTTTACACAAGTTTTGTATTTTAAGGTGAGATCTAAATTAATAAGAACACTGAAACTTTTAAAGTGATTCAGTTCCAGGTCGAGGATCCTTTGCAAGGTGAGTTCCTCATTCAATCCAACTGCACGGAATTCAACTTCTCAAACTCCTGTGAGTATTTAAAGGCAAACCAGGGAGACCATGTTTTATGGTATGGTATGGTGTGCGGGTTGATCTCCAGAACAATGAAATGAGAGATTTTTGTCTGTGTTAAATAAGTGTTTGGACAGGGAATTTTTATATTTTCTGAATGAGAAACTTGTGATATAGAGCAGACGGCATGCTGCATCAAGATGCAGTTTAGTCTCCGTGATATAACCTCTTTGACCTTCCTCCAAAGTGGAGAAATTAAGGTGCACTGCCACCATATGTGAAAAAGGGTTCCTTTGTCTTTCTGGCATCGCAAACACACATCAGGCAAGTATGCAGCCCTTCTGAGGTGAGTGAGTATATTGAACGCTATTTCTTGCATTCTGGTACTAAGGGAGCATTTGTGGGAAAATATACATGACCTTTGCCATTGCCTGTCTGTTATAACCATATGTAGGTCTTCCGACCAGCTCTCTCTGAATCTGTCCAGGGAAGGCTGATTGGATTCCTGTATATAGATATATATCTATCTATAGATATATAGATAGATATATATCTATATATCTATATATATATTGTGAGGGGGTTAGCTCGGCAGCGGGTGTGTGTGACCCCCTGGATGGGTTCACCACACAAAATCAGGCACAGCAGACAGCGTTGCAGGTGAAAAAAAAAACAAAGGTGCGGTTTATTTATGCTTAATGCAGTGAAAAATATAACAGCAAAACAAAAAGAAACATGAAAAGAAATCCTGGTCAGTTTGACCGCTTACTACACACGTAGATTCCCTATCTAACAACTGGGTGCAGCCTTGTGCTGCCCCAGTCCCTATCTCTCTTTGAGAAGTTTGCCACACAGGCGTTAACTCACCGCACAGGACAGATACCACACTCCCCAGTCTACACACACAGAACTGGTTCCAGGATGGAGCATCTCCCTAAGCATGCTGGGGTGTTTTCTATAGGTCTTAATGAGCCCACTTACTTCAGCTGGGCTCATTAACTCTTCCCCTGCAGGACTCCCCTAGTGGTATAAGTCAGCATAAAGCCTGAATCTAGGGCATACATATTTTCCATCCTGGATACAACCAGGTGATTTTACCTGCCTGCTGTCACATACCCCCCCTCTTGTTTCAACCTTGGGGTTGGAACACACACAGTCAGGCACGCATGTACTCGAGACAAAGCATCCACATTCCCCATTTTAATGCCAGGGCGATGCTTTACTGTAAAGTTGAATTCCTGTAGGGCCAGGAACCACCTATTTATCCTTCTATTGGTCTCCTTGTTTTGAGCCATCCACTTTAAAGGAGCGTGATCAGTTACCAGGTCAAAGTGCCTAGCAGATAGTACCGAAGGGAATCTAGAGCCCACTTCGCCGCTAAACACTCCTTCTCAATCGTGGCGTAATTTACTTCATGGGACTTCAATTTCCTTCTGAGGTAAATGACTGGGTGCTCTTCCCCGTTCCAGACCTGGGACAACACTGCTCCCAACCCAACGTCTGATGCATCAGTTTGTACAACAAAGTCCTTAGAGAAGTCTGGTGAGTACAACACTGGCTGGCTACATAAGGCTGTTTTTAAGGACTGGAATGCTTCTTCAGCCTCTGGGGACCATTTAACCATGACAGACTCTTTCCCTTTTGTCAGGTTGGTGAGGGGCACAGCCTGAGAAGCAAAATGGGGAATGAATCGCCGATAATAGCCAGCGATTCCCAGAAAGGCTCGTACTTGCTTCTTGCTGTTGGGACGTGGCCAACTCTGTATGGCCTCGACTTTATTGACTGGGGGCTTTATCACTCCCCTCCCAATAGTGTACCCAAGATATTTGGCCTCCTCCTGTCCAATGGTACACTTCTTTGGATTGGCCGTAAACCCAGCTTCCCGGATAGAGTGTAAGACTGCTTGCACTTTTGGCAGACCCAATCTGTGCTATGGATAATCACATCATCCAGGTAAGCTGCAGCATACTTCTGATGGGGCCTCAGAATCGTGTCCATTTTCCGTTGGAATGTTGCCGGTGCATTCTGTAACCCAAACGGCATTCTCTTATATTGGAACGCAGTTTTCTCCTTGGCCGACTCGGCCAGGGGAATTTGCCAATACCCTTTGGTGAGATCAAGAGTTGTCATGTATCGGGCTGTTCCCAGCCGGTCGATCAACTCATCTATACGCGGCATGGGGTAGGTGTCAAATTTTGTAACTTTATTCAGTTGTCGAAAATTGTTACAAAACCGCCAGCTCCCATCAGGTTTGGGCACTAGTACGATAGGACTGGACCAGTCACTCTAGCACTCTTCTATCACACCCAATTCCAGCATCCTTTGAACCTCCCCACGTATTGCCTCCCGTCGGGCCTCTGGTATTCTATAAGGTTTTAGTTTTACCCTTTCTCCTGGCGGGGTGATAATGTCATGCTCTACGCCAGATGTTTCTCCCAGCAGCTCAGAGAAAATCTCTTTGTTGCGAAGTACAAACTCTTTAACCTCCTGTTGGGGGTTTCGATAAGGTGACTGCGATTCCAACCTCAGGAACTAAGCAATCAGACTGGGCCGGTGACAAAGTCTCTGTGACTAGGGATTCCCTATCCCTCCAGGCTTTCAGCAGATTGATGTGATATATCTGTTCCAGCTTTCGCCTTCCTGGCTGTCTGACCCTGTAGTTTACCACACTCATTTTTTCAATGATTTCGTATGGACCTTGCCATTTGGCCATGAATTTGCTTTCAACCATAGGGACTAGTACTGATACCCTATCCCCCGGGGAAAAAGTACGGGTCTTGGCCCCACGGTTGTACACTCTCTGCTGTGCTAACTGCGCTTGGGCCAAATGTTCCTTTACGATTGGCATTACCTGTGCAATTCTATCTTGCATCAGGGCGACATGCTCAATCACACTCCTGTGGGGAGAACTCTCATTTTCCCAAGTTTCCTTGGTGATATCTAGCAGTCCTCTTGGGTGTCTCCAATAGAGTAACTCGAAGGGTGAGAAATCCATAGAGGATTGGGGTACCTCCCTAATGGCAAACATCAAATAGGGTATTAGATAGTCCCAATTCTTTCCATCTCTAACTACCACCTTCCTTAACATTTGTTTTAGGGTTTTGTTGAACCTTTCAACCAACCCATCTATTTGGGGGTGATACACAGACGTACATAATTGTGTCACTTTGAACAACTTGCATAGTTCTTTCATAACCCGGGTCTGTAAGCAGTTCCTTACAAATACCCACTTGGCTAAAAACAAGAGATAGCTCTTTGGCTATGGTTTTGTCCGAGGTATTTCGAAGAGGAATCGCTTGCGGATAACGGGTGGCATAGTCCAATATAACCAAAATGTACTGATGCCCCCTAGCGGACTTCATTATCGGACCTACCAAATCCATTGCAATCCTCTCAAAGGGGACCTCAATGATAGGAAGAGGTACCAGCGGGTTACGGAAATGTAGCATAGGTGCTGACTTCTGACACACAGGGCAGGAGGAACAATAATTTTCTGTTTCCTTCATTACCCCAGGCCAAAAGAATCTCTGCAATACTCTCTCTCTGATTTTCTCTGTCCCCAGATGACCTCCAAGAATGTGCCCATGGGCCAATTCTAACACCAACTTCCTATAAGGTTTGGGCACCACAAGTTGTTCAATGGTTTCTTCTGCCCTTTGAGCCACTCAATACAACAGGTCCCTTTCCGCAGTGAAGTACGGGTAAGTGCAAGTCTTATCTGGGTTCATAACTCGCCATCTATTTTCACCACATTTTCCCATGCCTTTATTTGGGTGGGGTCTTTTAACTGTTCTGTGGCAAAATTTTCCCTGTGAACCTCGATATCCGAAAACTCCACAGATGGCATGTTTTCATCTGAGGATGTTGGCTCCTCCCTAGTTTCTCGAGTTTCCCCCGCCAATACCAACAAGGGAAATTCTGGAGAGTCCTCACCACTCTCAGAGGAACTCTGGTCATCACCTTCCTGGTCTATAGGGGCACCAGTGGGGGGCTCAGGACAATCCCAGAGCTCCCAGAACTTTGGAAAATCCCTTCCTACAATGGCATCATGTGGTAAGTGAGACACTAACCCCACCTGATGTGAGAGGTTACCTTTGTGGGTCTCAAAAAACAGTGAAGTTACAGGATACTCTCGGGTGTCCCCATGCACACAAATAACAGCCACCTCGTTATTCCGAGAGACCTCTGTAGTAACTAATTCAGCTTTTATCAATGTCACCAGGCTTTTATCAATGTCACTATTTGTCTGCTGCTGATTTGCATTTGCTAGAGCCAGCTGTCTCAGTATCTCCTCCATGCTGGCCTTAAAAAACTGCCCCTGCTCCTCCACCAACTGTGAGGGGGTTAGCTTGGCAGCGGGTGTGTGTGACCCCCTGGATGGGTTCACCACACAAAATCAGGCACAGCAGACAGCGTTGCAGGTGAAAAAAAACAAAGGTGCGGTTTATTTATGCTTAATGCAGTGAAAAATATAACAGCAAAACAAAAAGAAACATGAAAAGAAATCCTGGTCAGTTTGACCGCTTACTACAAACGTAGATTCCCTATCTAACAACTGGGTGCAGCCTTGTGCTGCCCCAGTCCCTATCTCTCTTTGAGAAGTTTGCCACACAGGCGTTAACTCACCGCACAGGACAGATACCACACTCCCCAGTCTACACACACACAGAACTGGTTCCAGGATGGAGCATCTCCCTAAGCATGCTGGGGTGTTTTCTATAGGTCTTAATGAGCCCACTTACTTCAGCTGGGCTCATTAACTCTTCCCCTGCAGGACTCCAAGCACTCCCCCTAGTGGTATAAGTCAGCATAAAGCCTGAATCTAGGGCATACATATTTTCCATCCTGGATACAACCAGGTGATTTTACCTGCCTGCTGTCACAATATATACATATATATATAGATATATATATATCTATATATATATATAGATATATATATATATCTATATATAATCATATAGGGAGAATTCCTTCATTAGGGTAGGTATCAAGGTATGCAAGTTTATCAGAAAGAATAATAGGTCGTCTGTGTAGGCAGTGACCTTAAACTCTCTGTTGGCCACCATAAACCCCTGCATCATTCTTTCGGCTATTACTCTTCTGATGAATGGCTTGAGCGAAAGAATGAATAGGAGAGGCGAGAGGGGACATTGCTGCCTTGTACCATTGGTGATGCTTAAGCTTTCTGACAAGGATCCATTAATCTTTAATTTAGCAGACAGGCTTTTGTAAAGTGCTGAGATCAAGGTCATCATATGGGTTCTCAAGCCAATGAACCTGCAGGTTTCTAGCATAAAGTCCCAGGCTACTCGATTGAATGCCTTCTCTGCATCCATAGACAGGAGAAGGCCCTGGATCTTTTGAATCCTGGCAGCATAGATTAGATTGAGTTATTTTGTTACATTGTCTTTTGCCTTTCTGCTTGGCATAAATCTGGCCTGTTCAGGGCCAATCAGGCCATGTATCAGTGGCCTCAATCTATTAGCTATGATTTTTGCCAGTAACTTGACATCTAAGTTAGACAAGGAAATTGATCTATAGCTGGCACAGTTTACTGGGTCTTTGTTTGGCTTGGGGATGACCATTATGAATGCAGATAGAAAAGCTGGGGGGACTTCCCTTGGATTTGACAGAGAGTTCAAAGTCTCAGTGAGAGGTCCTATTAGGATGTTATCAAATGTCTTATAATAAATGGAAGAAAAGCCATCTGGTCCAGGGCTCTTCCCTTCCTTCAAATCACTAATAACCTGCCGGATTTCTGATGTTTCAATGTGTCTTTCTAGGTATTTGATGTCTTCATCTGTTAATGTGGGGAGTTTTGAGTCTTTCAAATATTCCTGAATGATATGTAGTCTGCTACTGTGGATGTCTGCAGGTTTGTGTTGTTTCAGGAGGTTGTAGAGGTTAGTAAAAAAATTATGGAAATGGTTTGGAAATTTGCTCGTTGGTGATGTCAAGTTTCTCTTCTTTATATTTTATGCCCAAGATGTTATTACTAGCATTGGGTCCTTTCAAGGCCCTGGCTAAGATTTTGCCTCTTTTGTCCCCATATTCATAGTATTTTTTTTTTAAAGAATAGAAAACCTTTAGCTCTTGCTTCTAGGATCTGCTGGGGTGTTTTCCTGGTCTCCAGCAGAGCTAGGGCAGATTGTGCCATTAGAGATTGTTTGTGCAGGGTTTTCTTTTTCTTTCTCTTATTTACGTTGGGCTCCCATCTTAAACAACTCTCCTCTAATGGAGCATTTATGGGCCTCCCAAACCATCATGGGGTCAACTTCCAGAGTTTCATTGTGTTCAAAAAATTCTTTTAAGAGTGATGAAATCTTGAGGAGCAGCACTGGGTCTGTTATTAATGAGGAATTTAGTATCCACATAGAGGGTTTGGATGTGGGAACAGACAAGTTAATAGTCAAAGAGGTGGGAGCATGATCAGAAATGGATTGTATCTGTATTGGCCTCAGAAATAACATAAAGGTCTCTCTGGGAGATGAAAATATAATTTATCCTAGAGTAGCAGTTACGTGGAATGGAGTAGAAAGTAAAATCTCTCCCCTCTGGTTTGAGAAAGCGCCATGAGTCTACAAGTTGTAGTGAGTTTAAGGAAGCATCCCTGCTCACCAGGATAGAAACTCCTTTTGACTTGGAGATATCATTGGTAGCATGGTAGGCTTCAGTAAAGGAGTCAGTGAGCTTGGGTATCTGGTGTGTCTTAAAGTGCATTTCCTGTAAGAAGGCAAAACAGGGCTTACCTTTTTTTAGTTTCCTCAGGAGGGTTAAACCTTTCTTAGGAATATTCAGTCCCTTGACATTGTGGGATATCACTGTGGGACTATGTCCAAGGAGGAGTACGCTATTGAGCAGAGCCAGAGAGAGCCGTGGGAGCCTCGACCTAGAAGCAAAACTGTATAAACTGTTATATGAGTATAACGTTGGCAATTACCTAACTGAGGTAGTGAAAGTCAGAACACAGGAAATGGTGAGAGACAAAGAAGAAACAGAAAGTTCAAGAGGAGTTATAAGTCAAACACTTTTAGATAGATACACTATCCTAAAGATCCTAAATAGTGCACTTTAATAGGAGCTAAATGCTGTATCAAAGGGAATTTTGTGGGTTTTAGGGAGGTGTCGGCTGGTATGAACAACACCAGTTAGGGTGTTAAACAATGTTATATATGCAGAGTAACAATCTATATATGCAGAGATGGACAGGTCGCAGCCTTGGAAAGCAGTGGCATAGGGGCTAATAGGTCAACCCTGCACTTATGTTGTTATAAAATTATGAGAACCACCATATTTGTACAATGGGTGGGAGGGGGATATATTTCACCCCTTCTTCTACCATTCAAATGTTGAGTAAAGGATATAAATGAGTTTAGCAAGACAATATAAGATGCACTGTCAAGAAATTAGAAAATTGTCAAGAACAAATAGACAAAAGAACATCTGAACAAGAAAACATGGCTGATCTGCCTCCCTATGTTGTTAAGATCTTCTAAGTGTCCATTCATTTCTATGAAGTGGAGAGAGTGTGAAGCTGTCACTCGCTCCAGTCTGTGTATTGCCTTCTTCCTGTGTTTCCCTGCCGCTTCTGCAGAGGCCATTTTCTCTGTGAGAACCAGCAAATTAGATTTAAGATCGGTTATGGCTACTGAGAATGTAGATTTGATGTCCGCAGCAAAGCAAGACATATTGAACATATCGGTATATGCGAGGGGGTGGTTAGAGTGGGAGATTCCCCTACCATTATCCTCGGTGGCCGATCGTGAGTCCTCACTGAAATCCTCCTCTGGTTGGGTCAGCATCATCTTGCCTCCAGCCACACTGCTATGAGAGAACGCCTGGCTTTTGAAGAGATCACAGATGTTTCTCCCTGTTTTTTTTAATCTATTTTTTTTATGTATTTATCTTTAATCAACCGCTATGTGATAGCATTTGACAGTTGACAGGTACTTTTTATGGAGACATTCTGGGTCTGATAGACCCCAGAGCCTCCTCTGCCCTCCAATGCATGTAACTGAGTACACCCATTCACTTAGTTAGATGTTTTGCTGTGCCGGCCAGGAAATGGTGGATATGATACCAGAAGTAACAAAATCATTGTTACTTTTGGCTTCAATGTTTACCTGGATGTTCCTTTGTTTGCATGGATTTGCCTTTGTCTCCCTCCGCTCTCCATCCCGAAGCCAGAAGTTGTGGTCCTGGTAAGAGCAGAAGAAGCATGTGCCAGGCATCGGCTGGTGAATGGGGGGACACTGCGCCGCCTGCACTGTGAAAGTGATTGCAAGATATATAGCCACTGGGTCACTTTCACTTTCAGGCCTGGGAGCCAGCTGAACAAAAGGGGCACAGGCTGATCAGATTGTGATTAACCCTTCACTCTTTGGATGTAGGTAGTACATCCAAAGAGTGAAGGGTTAATGACTCGTGGTTACAATAGCCGGCATCCGGCATGTGATATCAGAAGGGGGCGGCACCACCGAGTGATGTAGCCAGGTGGCCCTGCCCCTTACCTATATAAGAAATGTCAAAGCACAGAGGAGGCATTCGGTGGGAGGCCTCCCAGGAGGCGGGAGCATTTTTCATTTTTTTTTATTTTGGGTCTGGCAGGTGGCATGAGTGATGATGGATTTACATCGAGGGACACTATTTTTTTTATTTTTTAATAAAGGATTTTTTAAAAAACTGTCTCCTTTGTTTTTTTACTTTTTGACACTTTTTTGGTCAATGCGTAGGGCTACTATGTACCCGATACCCATTCACATGAGGGGGGATCTGTGGGCCCCCTTGTTGAAGGGGACTTGCAGATTTTGATAAGCCCCCACCCACAGACCCCCACAACTACAGCCCAAGGTTGTGGGGAAGAGACTCTTGTGCAGAGCCCTCCTGCCCCAAACACCCACCCCCCCATGTTGAGGGTATGTGGCCTGGTATGGCGCTCGCTCATCCCCCCCTTTCCTGACCTGCCAGGCTTCATGTCCGGATAAGGGACTGGTATGGATTTTGGGAGGGACCCCATGCCTTTTTTTTTATTTTGGCCCACTGTTCCCCTCAAAATCTATACCAGACCCGAGGGGCACTTTTTAATTTTTTTTTTCAAAAAAGTTTTATTAAATTTTACAGAAATACAGGGGTTAAGCAGTATACATATCAATATACAGAACACAAGAATCAGAAAGGCATTTTTAAAAGCTGAGTAACCTAACACAAAAATAACAGGAATATGTATCTCAGCGTTAGAAGTGTGAGGAGTCACAAGCTTAGATAGGAACGGTAACCATTAGTTGCACTCGAACTTCATGGAACACATTTGATCCACTATGTGGGATTCATGGAAAGTGATATTCATCACGCCCGTGAGAGCTGGTGATGCATAATATAAGGGTAGGAGTCTAATATTAAGGTTGAGGCAAGCATAGATGTTATGTCCACACCATCACCATCAAAGTAAATCAATGTCAAATTTAGAACGGTGTGGTAGGGCATAATATCTATTCTCATTGGGGAGCAAAATTGTAAGATTGACGAAGTGGAAGAAGAAAAGGGAAGGGGGTTCCAGTGACCTTTCAGAAGCATGTCTATGCTAGGAAACCGGGGAATTTGGAGGTATAGTGGGTGTGGTCCATCAGTGGTTGCTGTGAGAGGGGTTAGTGGCCAGTGGTGACCTTTAGGGTGAGAACGAGGTGTGGGAAGCATGAAGGATTTAGGGATTGGCATACGAGAGTGTTGGGTGTATGGTTTATGAGTTCTAAGAGCATAGAACAATTCAGGGAGTTCCGGGTGGAGGTGATGAGGTGGCAGGTGGTGTAGTCTGAGTCGTGGAATGTTAGTAGTGGAACCAACATGCCCACGTGGTGTTGAATTTGTTTGGATTATCGTTAGCTTGACTTATGAGTTTTTCCATGTCTGCTATTCTGTCTACTCGACAGATCCAATCATTCACCATTGGGGGAGTAGCAGTCCTCCAAAGGAGTGGAACGCATAGGTTGGCTGCATTAATGAGGTGTAATGAAAGTGATCTTTTATAGGAACTAAGGATGAGCTTCGAGTTCGAGTCGAACTCATGTTCGACTCGAACATTGGCTGTTCGCAAGTTCACTGAACAGCGAACAATTTGGAGTGTTCGCGGCAAATTCGAATGCCGCGGAACACCCTTTAAAAGTCTATGGGAGAAATCAAAAGTGCTAATTTTAAAGGCTTATATGCAAGTTATTGTCATAAAAAGTGTTTGGGGACCTGGGTCCTGCCCCAGGGGGCATGGATCAATGCAAAAAAAAGTTTTAAAAACTGACATTTTTTCAGGAGCAGTGATTTTAATAATGCTTAAAGTCAAACAATAAAAGTGTAATATTCCTTTAAATTTTGTAGCTGGGGGGTGTCTATAGTATGCCTGTAAAGGGGCGCATGTTTCCCGTGTTTAGAACAGTCTGACAGCAAAATGACATTTCGAAGGAAAAAACCCATTTAAAATTACTCCCGGCTATTGCATTGCCGACAATACACATAGAAGTTCATTGATAAAAACGGCATGGGAATTCCCCACAGGGGAACCCCGAACCAAAATTAAAAAAAAAAAATGACATGGGGCTCCCCCTAAATTCCATACCAGACCCTTCAGTTCTGGTATGGATTTTAAGGGGTACCCCGCGCCAAAAAAAAAAACGCGTGGGGTCCCCCCAAAAATCCATACCAGACCCTTATCCGAGCAAGCAACCTGGCAGGCCGCAGGAAAAGAGGGGGGGACGAGAGTGCGGCCCCCCTCCTGAACCATACCAGGCCACATGCCCTCAACATTGGGAGGGTGCTTTGGGGTAGCCCCCCAAAACACCTTGTCCCCATGTTGATGAGGACAAGGGCCTCATCCCCACAACCCTGGCCGGTGGTTGTGGGGGTCTGCGGGCGGGGGGCTTATCGGAATCTGGAAGCCCCCTTTAACAAGGGGACCCCCAGATCCCGGCCCCCCCTGTGTGAAATGGTAAGGGGGTACTTACCCTTAACATTTCACTAAAAAACTGTCAAAAATGTTAAAAATTACAAGAGACAGTTTTTGACAATTCCTTTATTTAAATGCTTCTTCTTTCTTCTATCTTCCTTCATCTTCTTCTTCTGGTTCTTCCTCCGGCATTCTCGTCCAGCATCTCCTCCGTGGCGTCTTCTATCTTCTTCTCCTCGGGCCGCTCCGCACCCATGACATGGGGGGAGGCTCCCGCTTTTCTCTTCATCTTCTTCTTCATGTTCTTCTCTTCTTCCTTCTTCTCTTCTTCTCTTCTTCATTTTTTTCTCCGGGCCGCTCCGCATCCATGCTGGCATGGAGGGAGGCTCCCGCTGTGTGACGGCGTCTCCTCGTCTGACGGTTCTTAAATAACGGGGGGCGGGGCCACCCGGTGACCCCACCCCCCTCTGACGCTCGGGACATGATGGAACTTCCCTGTGGCATTCCCCATGACGTCACAGGGAAATCCCGTCAAGTCACCGTGCGTCAGACGATTTAAGAACCGTCAGACGAGAAGATGCCGTCACACAGCGGGAGCCTCCCTCCATGCCAGCATGGATGCGGAGCGGCCCGGAGAAGAAAATGAAGAAGAGAAGAACATGAAGAAGAAGATGAAGAGAAGAGCGGTAACCTTCCCCCATTCCATGGGTGCGGAGCGGCCCGAGGAGAAGAGGATAGAAGACGCCGCGGAGGAGATGCTGGACGAGAACGCCGGAGGAAGAACCAGAAGAACCAGAAGAAGAAGATGAAGGAAGATAGAAGAAAGAAGAAAGAAGAAGCATTTAAATAAAGGAATTGTCAAAAACTGTCTCTTGTCATTTTTAACATTTTTGACAGTTTTTTAGTGAAATGGTAGGGGTAAGTACCCCCTTACCATTTCACACAGGGGGGGGGCGGGATCTGGGGGTCCCCTTGTTAAAGGGGGCTTCCAGATTCCGATAAGCCCCCCGCCCACAGACCCCCACAACCACCGGCCAGGGTTGTGGGGATGAGGCCCTTGTCCTCATCGACATGGGGACAAGGTGTTTTGGGGGGCTACCCCAAAGCACCCTCCCAATGTTGAGGGCATGTGGCCTGGTACGGTTCAGGAGGGGGGGTGCACTCTCATCCCCCCTCTTTTCCTGCGGCCTGCCAGGTTGCGTGCTCGGATAAGGGTCTGGTATGGAATTTAGGGGGAATCCCACCTCATTTTTTTTTTAATTTTGCCCGAGGTTCCCCTTAATATCCATACCAGACCTGAAGGGCCTGGTATGGAATTTAGGGGGACTCCCACGTCATTTTTTTTTTTTAATTTTGGTTCGGGGTTCCCCTGTGGGGAATTCCCATGCCGTTTTTATCAATGAACTTCTATGTGTATTGTCGGCAATGCAATAGCCGCGAGTAGTTTTAAATGGATTTTTTCCTTCGAAATGTAATTTTGCTGTCAGACTGTTCTAAACACAGGAAACATGCGCCCCTTTACAGGCATACTATAGACACCCCCCAGCTACAAAATTTAAAGGGATATTACACTTTTATTGTTTGACTTTAAGCATTATTAAAATCACTGCTCCTGAAAAAACGGACGTTTTTAAAACTTTTTTTTGCATTGATCCATGTCCCCTGGGGCAGGACCCAGGTCCCCAAACACTTTTTATGACAATAACTTGCATATAAGCCTTTAAAATTAGCACTTTTGATTATTCATGTTCGTGTCCCATAGACTTTAACGGTGTTCGCGTGTTCAATTGAACTTTTTTCCTGTTCGCATGTTCTGGTGCAAACCGAACAGGGGGTGTTTGGCTCATCCCTGATAGGAACCAAGGGGAGCTGGGGTGTGGTGTAAGAGATAATGTGCTGGAGAAAAGGCTGGTGTGTAGGTGGTTATTTGTGAGATCAGTTGCTGGATCTCTGACCAAACTGGTTGAATGAGGGCACAGTCCCAACAAATGTGAAGTAGGGTGCCATGAGCTGCGTTGTATCGCCAGCAAGTTGGGGGTACGGCAGGGTGGAAGTGGTAGACTTTGTCAGGAGTCCTGTACCATTTTGAAAACAGTTTGTATCTATTTTCCTGTGTTGAAACGTTGATTGAGCCTTTATGAAGGAGGGTAAAGATGCATTCCCATTCAGTGAGAGTGAGATCCAGAGAGAGGTCTGACTCCCATTGTCGTACTATTTTGTCTTCCTTAACCTTATGTCCTGAATGAAAGAGAGAGTATATGGAGGAGATTAAGTGGCCCTGAGGTTCCGTGCTGGTACAGGGGAGTTCAAAGGGTGAGTAATCTCTGTGCCATTGAGTGGTGAGCTTGGTAGAGGCAAACAAGTGTCGTAATTGAAGATATTTATAAAAGGGGATATTGTATTCAGGGATTGTGGCGGAAAGCGTGTGGTGTGGTAGGAGTAACCCATTTTGGAAAAAACGCTGTGCCCTGGCATGCGAAGTGCGTGCATTAAGAGTTTGGTCTGTAAGTGTAAGTCTCGGGGGGAATTCTGGGTTGTTTTCCAGGGGTGTCATAGGTCTGAAGGAAGGAGTGATAGCAAGTGTTTTACTTGCTGTTTTAAAAATGGAAAGAGTGGCTCCAATGAGTGGGTGTGACGTGTAGTCTTTGGGTATAGATGTGATTTCGATCCACGGTGAGTTTGGTATGGGTAAATTGGCAAAAGAGTCTTCCAAAGTGATCCAATCTTTGGTGAGATGGTGTATATGCCAGTCTACCAACCTAGTCAGGTGGCAGGCCCAATGATATATTTGAAGGTCTGGGAGGCCTAAGCCTCCCAGGGGTTTGGGTAGGACTAGCCTTTCCCAGCTCAGACGTGGGGTCTTGGAGGCTCAGATAAAGATTCTGCACATATGTTTATAGGGACACAGTGGCAGTCGGTAAGGTAATATTGAGAGCTTTTGATTTTTCGAAATTAATTTGGAGGTTGGATAGAGATTTGAAATGCGAGAAGTCTACCAGCAAATTAGGGATGGTGGTGATGGGATCAGTAAGGAACAGTAGGATGTCGTCTGCGTATGCGGCCATTTTGTATTGCTTGTGATTAATTTCTATGCCTTTAATGGTGGGGTTATCTCTGAGTTTTTGGAGCATGGGTTCCATGGTCAAGATAAATATTAGCGGGGATAGGGGACAGCCCTGACGGGTTCCATTGGATACAGAGAAGGTGCTTGACAGGCTACCATTAATTCTGATTCTCGCCGTTGGAGAGGAGTAGAGGGCCAGGATCAGTTGTAGCATGCGGGGTGGTAGGCCTATTGCCCGTAGCGTGGCGTAATCCCAGGCCACCCTGTTGAACGCCTTCTCCGCATCGAGGGAAAGGAAGAACCCTGGAGTGGACGTTTTGGAGAGCCAATGGTGGATGTTCAAAGCCTTGGTGGTGTTGTCCCGAGCTTCTCTGCCTGGGACAAAGCCAGCCTGGTCTAGTGATACAAGATTTGGAATGAAGGGTAGGATGTGGTTCGCCAAAGCTTTGGCGTAAAGTTTTAGGTCTACATTAAGTAATGATTTTGGGCGATAGTTTGATACGAGCGTGGGATCCTTGCCTTGTTTGGGGATAAGTGTGATGTGTGCTTCAAGAATATCTCTGTAGGCTGTCGAGTCATGTGAAAGGTTATTGAGGGCTTTGGTAAGATGGGGGACAAGAATAGTCGGGAAGGATTTATAGTAGCTGACCGACAGGCCGTCCGGGCCAGGGCTTTTGCCTGTTTTCATTTGTTTTAGGGCGGAAAGGATTTCCTGTGGAGAGGGGTCAGTCTAGCGATTGAAAGTCATCAAAAGAGAGGGGGGTAGGGCCGTACCATGCTAAAAAGTCTGTGATAGCTGTCCTACGACCTATGTTGTTTTCAATGGTGTGGGCAGTTGGGAGATTGTAGAGTTCAAAAAAGTAGTGGACAAATTGGTCAGAGATGTCCTCATTAGTAACCACTGTGTGGCCGGATGGGCAGTGTATTTTGTGGATCGTCTGGGCAGCCCTCTTGGTTTGGAGAGCTCTCGCCAGGAGTTTGCCCGCTTTGTTGCTAAATACATAATATAGCTTTTGTGTCAGTGCAAATTTACGTTTCAGATTACTATTGAGTGTTTCTAGGAGTTCCTCCCTTGCCATAGTGAGGTCTGTCAAAGAGGAGATCGCCAGGGACGCCTTGTGTGCCTGTTCTAAGGAGTGGATGTGTGTAGTTAGATCGGTAATGCGTGAGTTCCTGCATTTGTTCTGTTGCGCTGCTAGGGACAGCAGTTCCCCCCGTACAACGCATTTATGTGCGGCCCATGTGACCGTTGGTGCAACAGTGTCTGAGGAGTTTTCTGTAAAAAAGTTAGAGAGGCACGTGGTTATCCGTTGCATGTTAGTGGTGTTGGTCAGTAAGGAATTATTGAGCCGCCAGATATGGGTCCTGGGAGGGGCTGTAGGCAGAAGCAAGGTCATGGATATGGGGTTATGGTCAGAGAGTATAGATGGGTCAATGGTTTCTTTGGCGAGATAAGTCAAATCTTTCTGGGAGATAAAGAAGTGATCCAGTCTGGTATATTTACCATGTGGGGCCAAAAAGAAAGTGAAGTCCTTCACTTTAGGATGCAGTGTGCGCCATGTGTCATGGAGTAGTAAGTTATTAAGTTGCATTTTAATAGCCCGGAGAGCCCTGTATGTCAGGGAGGATGTTCCGTTGGAGGTGTCCATAGAAGGGTTAAGTGCCAAATTAAAGTCGCCTCCAACTATTAGGGTACCTGTTTGGAAACTGGTGAGCTGCTGGAGTGTGGCATAAATATTGGCGATTGTGAGGGGTTTACCGTGAAGGGAGCCCTTAATAAAAAGGAATTTGCCATGTGGGTCCCTTTGAACTTCAGTAACCACAATGGGGCAATTTTTGGAAATCAAAATGGATACACCCTTTGATTTCGCCTCATTGTTGGAGGAATGATAGACCGTTGGGAAGTAGTTGTTCTGTGGTTTAAGGATGGCGTCCGTTCGGAAGTGTGTCTCTTGTATAAGTGCTATCTGGGTCTTTGATTGTCGTAGGCAGTAAATAAGTTTAGATCTTTTCTCAGGAGTGTTGAGACCCCTAATGTTGAGTGAGCATAGTTTAAGGGATTTCATGTGGGGCTGTGTGCCAATCATCTGGGGATTGGTATTAGTTGTGTCTGTCATGGGTGTTGGGTCGGGGGGCAAGAGTGGGGGGAGAAGAGGGGGGAAGTGCCTCCGGTGTATGTGAGTAATGGAGGTGAGGTGCGCTGGTCACTGGAAGGAAACTGATGAGGTGTGGAGCGGTTTGTCCACAGACCTCAGAGATATAGTGTATCGGTGAGGTACAGGATGTAGACGGTGTGAGCATCCCTTTAATAGGTACAGCATCCCGACACGTACCTGTGTGGGGGTTGGTCTAAACCAAAGCAGTGAAGAAGGTGCAAAAGTAAAAAAAAGAAAACAAAGAAACAAAAAAAAAATAGAGTAGATTCCAAAGTCCACCGCCACAGGATGGTACTACCTAGTATTAGTGGAGGCGGGTGGTAAATGTGTAAGTAGGGGGTGAGAAGACATGATCAAGGTGTCTGGAACACCTCAGAGAGGTGCACTAGTAACAGGTGACAAGTATCCTGTAGGACCATCTGTCAGCCGTAGCGTGAGTGGGCTGGTATACTACCAGCCATGCCAGCCCCCTCAGGTTAGCTAAAAGTGCCGGAAATGGTAATTGCCTGGGCCGAGAGCTGGTGTCACGGCAGTAAAACTAATATAACACTAACATGCATAATATAGCCAAAAGCTATAGAAAAGGTATGAAGCCCTGAAAATCTGAGGTAGCACATTGTGAGTGTGGACATCAGACCTTCCAGTATAAAGTGACAACACAATTATTCAATGCAGTAATGTATTAAACAGTGCATAATGTGAACTACATTATGAGTTACCATTAATGCCATATAGAAAAAACAGGAGCCTTGGTATAACTGTGGTTGGACAGAGAAGAAAGAGGAAGAGAAACACAGTAGGTGTGGGTTGTGTCTATGCCAGGCCATGAGAGATCCTCAGCCAGCAGGTACCTGTTCTGTTGATCTCTGCATTAGTCCAATAGGAGGTGCGGGTTGGCCGTTGTGAATGAAGATTCGCAGTGTCAGACCCCTGTCGGAAACCATAATCTGTCTATGAAGTCTCCAGGTAGGTTTGATTGAAGCTTGTCACCAGTTTCTGAAGTGCAGAGCGGCATCTAGCAAGTCTTCCTTTCAGCGGGGGGGGGGTGGAGTTACATGCCGCCTGGAATTCTGGTAGTTGTAGTTTTAGATCTGAAACTGTGTTGCCGGGCAGAATCCGGCAGCTTACGTGGAAGAGCCAGTGATGTAACAAATAGGGAAAGTGATCTGTTGTATAGCAGCAGTCCATGCCGTGAGGTGGAAGAGAAGGCGTTCGGCCATCTTGAATGTGGTTATCGATACCAAAGAGTTATGAGGGGGGGCAGGACTGAGGGGGGGTCCCGGTCACCAATTGTGCAGATTCCATAAAGTTAAAAATAAAAAACAAAAAAAAATGGAACCATCAACTAGGTTGAAACAGTTCTAAAGAATGGAAGAAGTGAAACCTTCCAAGGGGGCCCAACAGGGCAAACATAAAGTAGAAGCTGGTACACAGCACACACTTCAGCGGTCTCTGCGGGCTCTCCAGGACCGAGGTGACTCTGGTGAGCTGGGATCCCTGTAGCCATTGCGGGGATTAGCTTGGCCTCTTAGGGCGGAGGGAGAGCGTCTCCTACGAAATCTGGTGGCCTGGGTTTCCATGGGTTCTTCCCGCACTGTGTCCTTTCTGGATGTCATGGGGCGGAACGCTGCATACCAGTTAGGAACTGGTATCAGTGGTATGCCAAGTGCGCTACAGAAGTGTGGCAGGTCTTCAGGTACCTTAAGGAGAGCAATGCGGCCATGCGTGGAGGCTGAAAGGCAGAATGGAAACTTCCATTTATAAGGGATGCTCTTCTCCCGCAGGGTGTCCAATAGTGGTTTAAGGTCTCTTCTGTGCTGCAGCGTAATGCCAGATAGATCTTGGTAAATTTGAATGGGTGTGCCTTCATGGAGAATTTGTTGTCTTCCCCTGGCCTGTTGAATTATTTCTTCCTTTAATTTGAAATCCACTAGACAGCAGATGATGTCGCGTGGGGGGTCGCTCTCTCTGCCTTTAGGGCACAGGGCGCGGTGTAATCTTTCCATGGTAATGGAGGTCTGAGGGGGCCTGCAGAGGAGGTTATTGAAAAGATCTGTGACTGCATGAGGGATTTGATCACCCTCGATTGTCTCTGGCATTCCGCGGATCCTGAGTTTATGGCACCTGCCTCAATTATCGAGGTCCTCAAGGTGTCTCTGCATGTCCCGCATTTGCAGTGTGTGTGAGTCAATGCGGGAGGTGGTAGCACAGAGGGCCGATTCATGGCGGTCCGATACCCTCTCCACCTTGTGCACTCTGTCATTAAGTTCACACAAGTCCAGCCTCAGCTCGGAAATGGCTGCGGATAGGGTATCTTTGATGTCATCCGCAATGGAGCGGAGGTCTTGTAAATTCAGTGGGGGCTGGGGGCCAAGCTCAAGACCGATTCCCCCTCCATGTGGGGGAATATGTGGGGGGGTTGAGAGTGGTGGGTCAGTCAGCAGTAGCGGCTGTCTTTGGGAGCGGGAGGGTCCGTGATGGGAAGACGCCATATTGCCCCTGCCAGCCCTGAACATCTTCGGGATGTTATGGCTCTGTGTCCCTGAGAATGCCCTGGGAGAGCGAGAACGGGAGGCCGAAGAGGTCCGGGAGGCTGTCCCCATCGTTTGAGTTCTGTCGGCAGTGTAAATACCTCCGGTATTTGATAGCTTTCTCCTGTGGCGGCCGGAGCTCAGAGATCAAGCGACCTTCTTCATGCCAGGTCAGGCAACGCCCAGGGGCACTTTTTTATTGTTCAGCTGTCAGCAGGGAACCTCACTCCTAAACAACCAGCTTACACTGCACCCTGATTGGGCAAAGTTTTGCCCAATTTGGGCATAGAATGCACTGTGCAGCGCTCAGTGCATTGCAGGGTGTTCAGCGAATTGCCAAACAGGCAAACGTTCGGCCAAAACTCATGCTCAGGCCAAACCGCTTGCCCATCCCTAGTCATTGGGTGGGAGATTAGTGTGAGGGTCCAGCAAGTATGGGCAGGGACATATATCTTTCATGGTACAGTGCATAAATCTGCAGGCAGCTGGGCAAAATGGAAGGTGGGAGTCATCCTCTAAACCACCACGCAGTAAAAATAAAAATTAATCCCCCCTAAAATTTTCCAAAAATAAATGTGACTGATCTAATTCCAGGGGAGACCAGGAAAAAGAGAGCTTAAAGGTTATCGATAACTATTTATGTACTTTATTTTATTTTTTCATGTTTTTATAATGGTGATTCATAATTGATAAAAACAGGTTTGAGTTATAATTATTATTTTTATTAATGTATTTGAATTTGGGGATGACGCCCTATAGTCCATGACCATTCTCTTTTTGAGCTGCATGTAAATACATTGGGTGGATATTTGGTAACTGTTATCATATTTGCCCACTAGAAGGCATGCTATTTTTAGTACTTGTCCCAGCACATCTTATTTAGCAATAACATGTTTTTCCAAGAGAGGGCGTATGGTGGTATTTGTATTCTTTATAGTTTAACAGTATAGACTAGGGATGAGCTTCGAGTTCGACTCGAACATCGCCTGTTCGGTTGTTCGGCAAATTGCGAACGTTATGGGCCGTTTGCGCAAAATTCGAGTGGCGCGTCACAGCCCATAATTCACTGCGGCATCGCAGTGCATCCCTGGCTGATGATTGGCCAAGCATGCACTATGACGCGCATGCTTGGCCAATCACAGCGCTGTCTGTACAGAGAGCCGTAATTGGCCAAAGCCAGGATGGCTTTGGCCAATTTTTGCTCAGGGGGTTTAGTACACGCCCCACACTATATAAGGCCGCCTGCGTGGTGGCCTTGTGTAGAGTGTTGCGGCAGCGGAGAGAGATAGACAGAGAGACAGTGTCATTTGATTTAAGTTAGATAGAGTAGGCAGGCGAGTCAGCTGCACTTACAGTGTATTGTGTATACATATGCATCCTAGGTGTTGTGTATATATATATATATATATATATATATATATATATATATATACACTGTATTCAGTTTAGCTAGATCCATTCCTGTTATTCTCGTCCTAATATACTGACAAGCAGGCAGGTGTTTTTACAGTATTTACAGTTAGTGTACTGTGTCCTTTGCACAGTGTGCACCTAAAGCTACCTGAAGACAATTGCTGGTGTTCTTCTGATCCTATTAATACCACAGGCAGGAAGCTGCAGTATTTACAGTTAGTGTACTGTGTCCTCTGCACAGTATGCACCTAAAGCTACCTGAAGACAATTGCTGGTGTTCTTTTGATCCTATTAATACCACAGGCAGGCAGCTGCAGTATTTACAGTTAGTGTACTGTGTCCTCTGCACAGTGTGCACCTAAAGCTACCTGAAGACAATTGCTGGTGTTCTTCTGATCCTATTAATACCACAGGCAGGCAGCTGCAGTATTTACAGTTAGTGTACTGTGTCCTCTGCACAGCGTGCACCTAAAGCTACCTGAAGACAATTGCTGGTGTTCTGATCCTATTAATACTGCAGGCAGGCAGCTGCAGTATTTACAGTTAGTGTACTGTGTCCTCTGCACAGTGTGCACCTAAAGCTATCTGAAGACAATTGCTGGTGTTCTCATACTAATAATACTACAGGCAAGTAGTTGATTCTGCTAGCTGCAGTATAATCAGTATATATATACATCCCAGCTTTGTGCAGCTACATCTCACTGCAGACCATTAGTGTGTCTGGAAGGCCAACAAGGAGAGGCAGACAGTCACAAGCCAATAAAAGAGGGCAAGCAGGCTCTGTGTCTAGAGGCAACAGTGCTGGTCGTGGACACGGTGCATTCTCATCAGCATGTGGCCGTGGGACACGCTTGGCCTTTTTTTCGGCAGCTGGCCGTGTTGAGCCGCAACATGCCGAAGACTTGGTAGAGGGGATGACCAAGCCGTCCTCATCCTCCTCATCCTCTCTCACCCAGGCTCAGGGTACTTTGTCTGGCAAAGCAGCTGCCAACGCGGCCTCTTCCCTCGGCTCAATGGCATCAGTCACTCCTTCCCTAGCCCCACAGGTTTGACCACAGTGTTGGGTACATGCTCCAGGAGGATGCCCAGCGTTTTGAAGGCTCCGATGATGGTACCCAGCTAGAGGAAGGGAGTAACGTGAGCCCCGAGAGAGGGGGTGCCCAAGAAGGACAGCCAGGTTTGCTCCAGTGATGAGGAGGGAGGGGATGATGAGGAAGTCACTGACTCCACATGGGTGCCTGATAGGAGAGAGGAGGAGTAGGAGCACTTCAACTGCTACCTTTTCAGTTGGTGGACTCTGCCCCCTTCCATGAGTTTGTGGAATGTGCAGTTCCTCAGTGGCAGGTTCCCAAACGCAGGGCGGTCAGCGGTAAGGTGCATATTACTGCTGACTTATGGTCCAGCATGCATGGACAGGGACGTTACCTATCTTTCATGGCGCATTGGGTGACTCTGCTGGCAGCTGGGAAGGATGCAGGACAAGGTGCAGTAGTGTTGGAGGTTGTTCTGCCACCACGCCTCCAAAGTGCTACTACTGGGGATTCTGACAGACCTCTCTCCTCCACCCCCTCCTCTTCTTCTTCCTCCATGGCCTCTTCCTGTGCTTTGTCCTCAGAACCAGTGGTGCTCAAGGATCTACACAAGTACGCAGGCAAAAAGATGCCATGCGGTGCTTTAGCTGGTGTGCTTGGGGTATAGGAGCCACACTGGGGCAGAGACTGGGGAGAGAGCTGACAAGCTCTGCAGGGGCAGGCTCAGAGGTGGTTGACGCCATGCCAGTTTAAGGCAGGAATGGTGGTTTGCGACAATGGCACCAACCTCCTCTCCGCCCTCCGACAGGGAC
Organism: Aquarana catesbeiana; assembly: GCF_042186555.1. NCBI lineage: Eukaryota > Metazoa > Chordata > Amphibia > Anura > Ranidae > Aquarana > Aquarana catesbeiana. The sequence continues at coordinate 176,916,329 of NC_133330.1, forward strand.
AACTGACCCATGTGCCCTGTTTGGCTCACGTCCTTAACTTGGTGGTTCTTGGGCAGGTACCCGGGTTTACAGGATGTCCTGAGGCAGGCCAGGAAAGTCTGTGTACATTTCTGCAGGTCATATAATGCCAGTGCTCGGCTGGCTGACCTCCAAAAGGAATTTAACCTGTCCAAGAACCACCTAATCTGTGACATGCCCACCAGGTGGAACTCAAAGTTGGCCATGCTGCAGCAGCTGCACACACAGCAGAGGGCCATCAATGAGTACCTATGCGACTATGGCACCAGGACAGGGTCAGGGGAGCTTGTTTTTTTTCCCCACGCCAGTGGGCTATGATCAGGGATGTATGCACTGTCCTGTCACCATTTGAGGAGGCCACGAGGATGGTGAGCAGTGACAGTGCATGCATCAGTGACACCTTGTCCACCTGTTGGAGCACACACTGCGTGGAATAATGGACAGGGTACTTGAGGCAGAACAGAGGCAGGAAGAGGAGGACTTCCTTACCTCTCAAGGCCCCCTTTATCCAGACAGTGTTCCTGCGTGCCCGCCGATCACACAGGAAGAGGACGAGTAGGAGGAGGATTGTGTCAGCATGGAGATGGAGCCTAGCACTCAGCATCAGCAGCAGTCTTTAAGGGATCATTTACAGTCCCAAGAAACCCATGGACTGGTACGTGGCTGGGAGGAGGTAGCTGCGGATCATGTCATCCTTTGTGACCCAGAGGACTCCGGACCGAATGCCTCAGCAAACCTACGCTGCATGGCCTCCCTGATCCTGCAAAGCCTGCGGAAGGACCCTCATATTCGTGGTATCAAGGAGAGGGATCATTACTGGCTAGCAACCCTCCTTGATCCACGTTACAAGGGTAAGGTTGCGGACCTTATCTTGCCATCGCAGAGTGAGCAGAGGATGAAACATCTTTGGGAGGCCTTGCAGAAAGATCTGTGCAATGCGTTCCCAGAGACTGGGAGGTTACAAATTCCTGTTCCTGGACAAAGTGTTGCTGAGGCTTTGGTCAGTCAAAGAAGTAGCGGTGGAGAAGGTGGCCATCTGACAGATGCGTTCAGACAATTTTTTAGTCCGCAGCCCCAAGGTATGATCGGTTCCAGCAACCATTGCCAGAGTCTGTTTTACATGGTGCAGGAATACCTAGAGGCAAGATCAGACTTAGGCACCTTTCCCACCGAAAATCCTCTGGGTTACTGGGTCTTGAGGATGGATCACTGGCCAGAGCTTGCACACTATGCAATTGAGCTACTGGCCTGTCCTGCATCCAGCGTTCTTTCGGAATGCACATTCAGTGATGCTGGAGGCTTTGTAACCGATCACAGGGTGCCGCTGTCCACCGACTCAGTCGATCGACTGACCTTCATAAAAATGAATCAGTCTTGGATCACCACCAGCTACCAAGCACCTGATGCTGATGTAACCAAATATTTTTTTTTTGAAATGTCAGATCCCTTCAAGACTGCCTATACTGATGCTGAGTGACTATCCTGTTATGTTGAGTGACTATCCTCTTCCTCCTCAATGATCATGCTGATAGCTTGTAAGAACATTTTTGGTTCTGGGAGCAGCCACCAGTGGCTAAGGCCCAATTTTTCAGCCCCTGTTTAACAGGGGAGTGTAATTAAAATTTTTGATGCAATACTCTGCAGCAGGGCTCATTCCTGCGCTCCAACTAGAGTATCTGTGAGGGGTTGCAGTGTTTTGGGACTAGCACCAGTGCCTAAGGCCCAATTTTTCAGCCCCTGTTTAACAGGGGCGTGTGATTACAATTTTTGATGCAATATTTTGCAGGAGGGTTCGTTGCTGCGCTCAACTACAGTATCTGTGAGGGGTTGCAGTGTTGTGCACCAGCACCAGTGCCTAAGGCCCAATTTTTCTGCCCCTGTTCAACAGGGACATGTAATTACAATTCTTGATCTAATATTTCACAGCAGGGCCCATTCTTGCCCCCACCAAGAGTAAGTGTGAGGACTTACAGTGTTGTGGCAAAACCACCACCACCACCAAAGGCCCAATTTTTCTACCACTGTTAAACAATGGTATGTAATTACAATTCTTGATATAATAGTTCACAGCAGGGTGTTCCAGCACCCACCAAGAGTAACTGTGAGGGCTTACAGTGTTGTGGCAACACCAACACCTGAGGCCAAAATTTCTGCAGAGTATATAGGGCAGCCCCTACTTTCAAACATCCAACTTACAAACGACTACTTGCAAACAGAAGGAGACAACAGGAAGTGAGATGAAATCTACCCCAGGGAAGGGAAATTCTCTCCTGTAAGAGTTAATATGGGAAAAATGTATCTCCTCTCCACTGATGGTTTATCACCAATCCTTGTTTCACTAAAAACCCCATATTTTCAAAAAACATTTGTCATTGGGACAGAAAGTCAAGTGAAATCCTCTGAAAAGGTGCACAGACATCAAAACAAAGGTTACAGGTGTGCTAACCCTTCCCTATGTTTTCCAAAAAGCTTAAAAATAGATTTTTTGGCTGGAGCTACACTTGAAAAATGTACCAGTTCAAAATTACAAACAGATTCTACTTAACATCAAACCTACAGTCCCTGACTTGTCTGCACTGCCTGTATACTGCTGTTCAGAGTATATAGGGCCTGGGGGCCCCACGCCTTTCCTTTTTTTAATTTTGGTGCTGGGTTCCCCTTAATATCCATACAAGACCCAAAGGGGCTGGTAATGGGCTGGGGGGAGGGTACCCATGCCATTTTTCTCAATGATTTTCATCCATATTGCTGGGACCAGACTTTACATTAAAGCCGCAAGGAGTTTTAATGACTTTCTTTCCTTAGAAATGTAATTTTGTGCAGGGACAGTTCTAAACACGGGAAACACGTGCCACTTCACAGGCATACTATAGACACCCCCCAGGTATGATATTTAAAGGAATATTTCACTTTTTTTCACTTTAAGCATCATTAAAATCACTGCTCCCGAAAAAAACGGCCGTTTTTAAAACTTTTTTTTTGCATTGATACATGTCCCCTGGGGCAGGACCCGAGTCCCCAAACCCTTTTTAGAACAATAACTTACATATTAGCCTTTAAAATTAGCACTTCTGATTTTGAACGTTCGAGTCCCATCGACTTTAAGGGGGTTCTAAAGTTCGCTCAAACTTTCGGTCCGGGGGTGTTCGGCCCATCCCTAGTATAGACTTTATGGTTTGGACATATGTAATAATATCCTTAACAATGCTACTTGGATAGAGGCTTGACTGTCTAGATTTAGGTGGCTGCCCCATAATTCAAATCAAGGCTTGGCTACACTTGTGTAGTAATATCCCTAACAATGTTACTCGGATCAAGTCTTGGCTGTCTAGATAGAGATGGCTGCCCTGTAATTCAAAACGAGTCTTGGCTACAGTTAGCTACCTCACAACTCAAATTGAGGCTTGGTCACGCTCTCTAGATATAAACGACGTTGGCACAGAACGGTGCCTGTGCCCCAGACAACTTCACGTTTGATGAAACATGTAGGGCCGAGCTACATGCTGACATCATCAAGTTTTAGCAATCCCGGAATTGGGGTGTTTGTCTTACTGCCTGTGTTATGTCGATAAGTGACGCTCTGTAGGTATGGGATGCTCGCAAAGTGTGCATGTGTATGAGACATACAATCTTCCGGTATGCATCCCATACCCTTGTTCTGCGACGGTGTTCTGACGATATTGAATGCTCTCAATAACGCATGTGCAGGTACGAGCAGCATTTAAAGAAAAGCTGCTGCTATTTAAGAGAGAGTGCCTTTTCTTTAAATGTGCATGCACTATTCGAGAGCGAGTATTTCATATCAACAGAACATCTGTCACAAAGTGAGTGGAACATGGAACGAAAGTGGAACACATACCAGAAGATTGTATGTCTCACGCGCATGCGCACTTTGCGAGCGTTCCATACCTACAGAATGTCCCATATCGACATAACACCGGCAAGGAAATTTATTGTCTAGAGCTTTTGTTTTCAACTCAATGTAAGTGCTGTTTTAATATTTTAATAAACAATATAAAAATAATTTAATGCTATTGGAGCACTTTGTTTTCCACGTCCCTATATGCATTACAATGAGAATATGTTTGGTGGAGTACCACTATAAGATCCCTGGTCCCCTGGGAGTGAGGGGTTGGAGCCATTTTCTGACGATCCATGATTGGATGGTTTTTGTCCTGAGCCTTTATGACCTATCTAGTGATAGAATGTCATATATAGTGGGTAATCGTGCAATCTATCCATTCATGGTGGTGGTTCACACAAGGATGCTATTCTTTATTTGGTGATGGATATTCACTAGTTCAGCAAGCACCTAAGAGGAGATTCTTTTCATTCATGAAGTCTTTCTATGGACTTAGGGTTTTCTTTGTTATTTTTATTTATATGCCATATAGTTGTAGAGTACTCATTAATGCTAGCACAGTTCTGAATTGTATTAATCTTAGAAATGTTCCTGTACATAAAGGCTTGAAATCTGTGGTTCAGATCTGTAATATTTTTCTTCAGTAGCCAAAAAAATACATCTGAAAATATTTACTCTAATTTAGTTACATAAAAAACCTGCCAAGTCTCTGTCTTTTTCTGTGGCCTAGTAAAAACAATTACATGGTGTACAGTGTATCTGTTAAAGTTTTTTTCATCTTGGAGAGGGCTATAACCTCCATTATTATTATTTTTTCCAATCTGTGTCCCATTAGGCCTGCATTGAAACATGGCTAAACCCTACTTCTGACACCATCTTCACCATCACATGTCCCTCTTCATTTTGTTCCCTTTATTCCACTAATTGAGATCACTGATCCAGCATTGTACTCTGGGCTCACCACTGACCACTGCCTTGACACCCTGCCACCTTGTTATGACATCCCTATGCCACTACCAGATTGTTATAACCCTGCTGATAGACAGTGGGTTTGAAGTTTACACGTGACAATTTGGACATCCAAAGCAGGAGCCTCCCTCTATGTAGCAAGAAAGAGAGGAAACCTGGAGGGTCATGTAAACATGAATTCAAATGAGTATTTGGAACATTTTGATTACATTTTATTTTTAATTGCTGCAGCAATTGATTATGGGGATTAGCATATTGTTTACTGTTGAAAATTTTCCTGAATGGACTTCAGCTTTTCTGGCTTTGTCCATTCAGAGCAATTTCCTACTGCTCTGTTCAGTGCTGGGAGCTAAACAATTACCTAATACCTGGTACTTCTAACTATGGAGAAGCATGTGACTCACTATATGCAAACTATGATTAGACCTTCGTGAGACAGGTTAGTTTTACCCTATATGAATAAACCAATAATGACCAACCAATAAGCAACAGTAAAATTGTGCTTAATAGAGCATATATCTTGAAATCCAAACATACATGATAAGTGAGTAATATTAAATAAATACTAAATTAAAAAAGTGATCTGAGACATCCAAAATAATTAACAATAATGGAGAAGTCCATATAATGATGTATTAGTATTAGTTGTACCCTACTGATGATGTGTTGTCGCAATAGTAATAGATCGTAGCTTACACAGGGCTTTATTTTGCTCCCAACAGCTGAATGGAGTGGTGGAGGATTGAAAAGAAAGTAAATGTACTTTATGTAGAAGTCTATGTTACAGTAAACCTGTTGCTATGCACATATTTTCTATTAACTGTCATCTTAAACAACCCTAATTCATTTTTGTAAATGTCTTGCTCTCTTGCCATTGACAAAGCATGATGCTTAAAGCACTCTCTGAAACTCCAAAATAACACTGGGGTGTAGGTATGATAGAGCCTATATTTCAACTTTTGGGACACTGTTACAGTCTTGGGACTCAGTAATATATGAGAATTCAGTTAGTAAACTTGGCAGGAACATAAAATACAGTAGTTAAAGTAAGCTCAGCATCTGTTCTATCAACAACAAAGTATGTAGTTTTCAATACTAACCAAGTTATCTGAGACTAAAAGAAGGGTATCACGGACCAAAAATCATCTGGTTCAGCAGGATCTGGCCGACTTTCGGTCCATGTGTGCCACTGACTGTGTTCATTAGAAGCCAGTCTAATGATCGATTTCAGAGGAAAAATCAGGCTGGAAAACCAACATTCAATCAGCACTTTCAGCCAATGGCTGTAGTGCTGATCTGTGTATTGTAGCGGGGGGAGTCCCCCTTGTCAGAATACAAAGACACAGCGGGAGAGAGTTCCCTGCATCACAGATGTTTAAATAGCCTGTATTGTGACCTCAATAATAAGATATCACATTACACATGGTGCTGACATACTATCCTTTCTTCTCTCCTAAAAAGGACTGTGCCTTTTTGGACTGCCAAGTTGCAGACAGTGCTGGGTTTTCTTATTACAAAACATACCATGTTCTAGAATAGCTGTATCATGAAAGCATCCTTTAATAAATGCTACTTATAATAATAACAACAATTGTATGATGAAGATTTTTTAATGAAAAGCTGTATATGTATGAAACAGCATAAATATTTGTAAATTTCAGGAAAGTTTAAAATAAAATTTGCTATAATCTGTTATAGTTTCCTTTTAGATCAGGGGTCTCAAACTGGCGGCCCTCCAGCTGTTGCAAAACTACAAGTCCCATCATGCATCTGCCTGCGGGAGTCATGCTTGGAACTGTCAGCCTTGCAATGCCTCATGGGACTTGTAGTTTCACAACAGCTGGAGGGCCGCCAGTTCGAGACCCCTGTTTTAGATCATTACGTAACATAACTTGTTATGCCCTTTTAAGAACTGTGAAGTGTATTATGTTTAGCTGACTGAAATTAGTGTTTAGTAAGCCTGTGTAGGGTTTCTAGACTTGTTAAATTAAATTAATTAGGGACGTGGCTTGGATGACATGGCAGATGGCAGCACACTTGAGAATCTTTGTGAACCCAGCAGCCTTTATAGAGCCCAGTAATCTCCTGGTGGCACTGACATGGACAGGTTTCTTCGCCATTTTTCCCAGAGCCATCAGCATTGAACAGCAGCAGCCTCCATGAGCAGGAACATCTCCTCCCTTTTTAAAGCACAGGCCGCAGCTCGTCCCAGTGCCATGACAAGCAAGATGGCGCAGGCCCGCCATGAGGTGGACTCCAGTGAGGAGTCGCTCTCAGGACCAGAGGACAGGGTAAGAGATACTGCACACTTTATTCAGATAAACAGGCAAATAGAAGACTTATGCCCTGTACACACGATCGGACATTGATCGGACATTCCAACAACAAAATTCATGGATTTTTTCCAATGGATGTTGGCTCAAACTTGTCTTGCATACACACGGTCGCACAAAGTTGTCGGAAAATCCGATCGTTCTGAATGCGGTGACGTAAAACACGTACGTCGGGACTATAAACGGGGCAGTAGCCAATAGCCTTCGTCTCTTAATTTATTCTGAGCATGCGTGGCACTTTGTGCATCCGATTTGTGTACACACTATAGGAATTTAACCAATCGGATTTTGTTGTCGGAAAATTTTATAGCCTGCTCTCAAACTTTGTGTGTCGGAAATTCCGACGGAAAAAGTCAGATGGAGCCCACACACGATCGGAATTTCCCGACAACACAATCCAATCACACTTTTTCCATCAGAAAATCCGACCGTGTGTACAGGGCATTAGACAATCATGGCAGACACAATAACATCAGTGTTAGAGGAGTCCCAGAATCTGTCCCTCCTGAACAGATCAAACAAGCTCTTCAAAAGATTTTTAACAGACCAGAAGATGCCTCCATTGAATTTGTCAGAGTTCATAGAGCTCTCCACCCTAAAGGTCCAGAGACCCCTCCTCTATGAGACATAATCCGCTGTTTAATGTATTTTCCCATGAAAGATGACATTTTGGCGAAATCGAGATTGAGCGATCAAATTCTGTTTAACACTGACACCATTATTCTCTATCAAGATCTCTCCCCTACCACTCTCAGAAACAGAAGGGCCCTGGGCCCCCTGCTGGATGCCATTAAAAGTAAAGGCCATACAGATGGAAGTTACACTTTGCCTTCAGCGTTACATTAAATGGCAAAGCACACCAGAGGACATTCCAACATTCTGGTCTGCCATACAAATTCCACATGTCCCAGAGTGGTATGCGGAATTCATATCCCTGGAAATACAGTCCACCTTAACCTCTCTTCTCACCATCTAAGCAGCCACACAAGAAATCTAATGCAAATAAATATCATAATGGAACCCCAGGACAGGTATCATACCAATCCAAGTCTCCCAGCACACCAAGACCTAGAGACATCTTCTGAACTGTTTACCTGATCCAACTCTGAACTTTGAGTATGGGTCTGGAACATTTAGGATCAAAGACTCACCCACATCTTAGGGCTAGAGACAAGATCTGGAAAAGGTCTACAACTTGACTCCTCCTGGTCAAGATTATCCCACATTTCAATTGATGCTTTATTCAGGATTCCAAAGGGACATTCCAACCTCATTGATACTTGTATACAACATTCCTTAAGTCAACCGTAACTATTTCCAAAATGTAGTCCAATCAGAGTGTGAAAGTAGGCAGAATATAATGAACATGCATAAATTGCTCAGTCTCAGGGTGTATTCAGTCTCTTTCTGGATTAAGGGAAAGTTGTAGTCCATGATGCACTATACTAGATATTCAACCGTCAATCATTGGAAGGCCTTATCAAAGGGGAGTTAGTTCTATCCTTTACTGCAAATGGCTTAACATCAACAGATATTGGGAGTGGTTACAGATTTTGTGGGTAATGTTCATCTAAAACCGTTGTTATTTACATAATTGTACACACTTCTTCTCAGATTAGATTATTGAAACTACAATCTTTTTTGCCTCAGGTGTAAATCACCAAAAAGGTGTTGTTACTATATTTCAGTACTTATTATATCTATATAGTGTTTACTCAGTTCATTTACTGGTTGTAAAATAATCATCGTATGTTTGTGTTTTTAATACAGCCAGACCCATACTCTTGTTTCTCTTACCTTTACTATTCCTCCCTCTTGATATCTCTGGATTGCTGAGCTACTCGGCTCAAAGATCAACCGAACAGAACACAGGTTGCTTGATCTATCTGAAGAACCAAGTACATCTTTTCAGCCTTACTGTAGTACAGAGACGGATTGCTACACCACTTTAACTCCCCTTACAATGACTTTCTCTGCCCTTGGGAGAGATCCTACAGTGATTCCTTTCAATCGCAGAGCCCTAAACATACCCAAAAAAAGAATTTCACTTTTACGTGAACTCAAAAAAGCCAACCCACAAGTGGTTTTCCTGCAGGAAACCCACTTCTGCACCTTGCATATCCCAAATTTAACAAATAAACACTCCACACAAAAGTGTTCCATGCCACTACCTCCATGTCTAAAACCAAAGGAGTATCCATTTTGGTAAACAAAGAGACACCATTTGTTCTTGGACATATGCCAAAGTTTACTTCCCCAATACTTCATAGATTTCTTTCTGTAAACATATTATAGAAGAGCACAAATGGTTCGCTACAGGATGTATCATCCTAGGAGGTGACTTTAAAGTACCCTGAACCCCTCTGAGGACACCTCAAATGGACACTCAAGTATCAAATATAACACACTTAAACAACTTAAAGAACTACTATGGTCCATGACATTTTTCGATGCCTGGAGAACACTACACCCAGGTTCACGACAAGTACTCACATATTGACTATATTTTAATAACACAAAGAGATTTGGTAGATCTCAAAGAAGCTAAGATAGGAACTCTAACAATTTCTGACCATTCTCCAGTTTCTATACAACTATCCAGATCAACTCACCTATCGCAGAAAACATTCAACTGGAGTTTGAATTCCTCTTTAATAACAGACCCTGAAATTCACCAACATATCTCTGAGGAGATTTTGCACTTTTTCATGTCTAATGCCTCAGACGACATTGCTCCTCTTAATATACGGGAAGGGCACAAATACACTCTTATTATCCATACACACGATTGGATTTTCCAACAACAAATGTTGTATGTGAGCTTGTTGGCGGAAAGTCTGACCATGTGTATGCTCCATCGAACATTTGTTGTTGGACTTTCCACCAACAAATGTTGGCTAGCAGGTTCTCCAATTTTCCGCCAACAAATGTTTGGTGTCGTACTTTCCGATCGTGTGTACACAAGTCCGTCGGACAAAAGTCCATGCATGCTCGGAATCAAATACGAGCTGGAGATAAAACTAACATTTGTAATGGAGATATCACGTCCATCTTGTATGTCACTACGTTAGTAATTGTTGGCCAACATTTGTGTGACCATGTATATGCAAGACAAGTTGGAGCCAACATCCTTCAAACAAAAATCCACGGTTTTAAGAAGTAAGAGGCGAATTCATAAAATGGGACGCGAAACCCAAATGCAAAGGAGAATCCAAAATCTCTAAACTAATTAATAAAATAGCGACACTAGAGAATCAACACAATAACTAGCTGCAAAGGCAAGCAAAGAACTCCTAGAAAACCGCAAAACCCTTTAACATACTGCTCCTAAAAAAAGGTGTCTACTACGAACATGGTGATAAAACCCGCAAATTTCTAGCGAGGGCTCTAAAAAAACTCCCAATTAGCTTCTAACATTTATGGTATCAAAAATAAATCTGGGAAAACAGAGAATTCTACAGAACAAATAGCGAAACAATTTCAAACTTATTACTCCAGTTTATATAACCTACCCCCACAACATAAACCTGCCACACTATAAGGCAATAGGGATTCCATAATAAAAGAATACCTACTTCAGAGCAAAATTTCCACATTGGAAAGTGTAGACAGTGATGATCTGGAGAGACCTATCTCTGATGAAGAACTAAAAACAGTGATCAAATCATTAAAACCAGGCAAAAGTCCGGTACCAGATGGGTTTACCACTCATTACTAAAGACCTTTCCACATCCTATTAAAAACCCCCTCCTTGTTTTGCTTGCATCTATCTAGCAAGGTTACTCTGTGGTATAAGCAAGGAAGCTGAGATTTCTGCAGTGTGTAAATTGTGCTTTTACTATACAAAGATGCTGTACATACAAAACTATTACAATATTAGGAATACAATACAAGACTGACAGATATCTATAACAAACAAAATGCCTAGCAAACTGAACAGCCTATGGTCTATAACAGTACAAATACACTTAAAGCTTACTTATCTTCTGTTACTGTATGTTCGTGATCTCCATTGGCAACGATGCTTCTTGGACACCAGGCAGTGTTCTTGTATCACGAGTGGCGGCTTCTGATCTTCAAAGCATGATGGTGTGTGTGTGTTTGTGTGTCTTCCTACTCACCCCTTTTATGTGTCAGGCTGTTTTCCATAGTTATCAAACAACAGAAAACATGCCTGTTTACTGTAGCTGTAGAAACAATGGACTGTTGAAAACTGTATCTACGTACAAAAATGGTATCTACGTACCGTTGTCCACTCAAACCAAGACAGTAATTTAACAGCCATTCTTTCAGTTTGAAAGCTGAAAGAATCCCAAACAAGTAATGTCTTACTTGTTTACTGTAGCTATAGAGTCAATAGCCTGTTAATTGAACACTAAATTGAATACAACAATGATATCTACCCCCATTGTATAAAACAGCATTTGTTTGAGAAATCTACTCAAGCCAAAAACTGACAATATCTCTATGATCAACCACTATTGTGTAATGTTATGTCCCATGTATCAAGTCTGATTAATAAAAAAAATCATATTGTAACAAACGCAACACATTCCGCCCTATTTTTTTTTTTCCTTTCAGACTCCATGCAGAAAATCACTTCATTACTATGAAAACTCGTTTTAAACATTCATTTTCCTTGAAAGCAGCTCCTCCCATTTCTGTCACTGAGAAGGTGTTTCAGTCTTTAACTAAAAAAGTTCATTAGAAAGTCCATTCTAAAGTTCTTTAGAAACAAGTCCAGGCTTGTTATACGTCAAAGGCCTTGCTCTCCACAGCTCTTGCGATCTTCCGTCATTCTTTCCATCATGTAACCACTTTTCTCCGGTCTTCCTATGGATCAAATCTTTCAATCAAACCAGCTGTCTGTGGATGGTATGGGATGTGGCACAACCAGTACACTCCAGAATCTTTGGCCCACTGCTGTACTGTTGATCCGGTGAAGTGTGATCTGTTATCACTTTGGACTTGTTTGGGACAACCATAAGCAACGACAAGTTTCTGGAGCAGCTGAAGCGTTGCGGCTTGATCTGCACGTTTGCAGGGATGAACAAGCATAAGTCCTGAATAGGTGTCCACTGCAGTGCAACAATATCTCAGTCCATTGTTTCCCCGGGGAAGAGGACCTATGAAGTCAATCTGCCAGATCTCTGCAGGCCTCTCACCCCTCTTAATCGACCCGGTGGAGTACTTTTGCAATGGCCATTGTTGCACTTCTCCACACACTGTACAGTTCCCTATTACAGTCTTTATCATGTCCATGGATATAGGCAATCCTCTCTGCTGTGACCATTCATATGTTGCTTTCTGCCCCAAATGTCCAGATTGCTTGTGGGCCCAGTTGGCCAAGTTCATCAAGACAGGATCAATTGGCACAACTGCCTTCACTTTGGCGAATTAATCTGCAACTCTGTTATAGTTCTCAAAGTCTGGGACTAGGGGCACATGTGCATCAACATGCCCCACTTTTATGGTGCGGGAGTGAGCTTCCTTCCAGATGTAGTCCCAGACTTCCTTACCTCCCCACACCACCTTTCCATGAATCATCCATTCATTGGACTTCCACGTGGGCATCCAAGTTGTCAGTCCTTTAAAAACCGCCCAGCTGTCAGTGTAGATAGTGACATGGGAAGAAGGATCCTCCTGAAGAGTCATCACCACAGCTTTCAACTCTGCATACTGACTGGACCCTCCAATTCTGGTCTCCTGCAGGACTGTGTCTGTGCTTGGGTTGTAGGCTGCTGCTGTCCATTTACGTCCAGATGAGGTGACTATGGCTGAACCATCAGTGAACCACGCTGACTCCTTCATGTCTTCTGACAGAGACTCAAAGGGTGGAGCCTCTTGAATGGGGGATGACTGCAGCACAGGAATTTCTTCTTCTGGCCGGGTGCTGGTAAAATTGACAAGCCCAGCCAACTGTTTTGAAATGTCTCTAACATCCCCAGCTGCAATACCCCCTCTTTCTTGAAGGTACCACTTCCATTTCATCAGTGTCTGGTTATGGGCTACAGCTGCCCTAGTGGTCAGTCCATTATCTCTCACCCATCCTGCTATTGGCAATTCAGTATGGATGGTGACTGTGTCCTTTCCTGTAATGGTCTCTACATGTTGAAGTGCTGTGTAGGCCCCAAACAGGTACTTCTTTAGGGGCGTGTATCTCTTCTGTGCCCCTGTCAGTTGTTTGGACCAAAATCCAATGGGTATTGCTCTCAGTCCTTTCTTTTCATTTGGCTGCCATAGACTCCAAGATATGGTACCATTCTGCTCCACTACATCCAGCTGAAAAATAGCTTCTTTAGCAGCCAGGAATGCAGTCCGCTGCTCTGAACCTCATGAGAACTCAGTCTTTTTTCTGGTGATATTATATATATACTTCAGAATCAGTCCAAGATGTGGGATGAACGATCTCCAGAACCCCACAACTCCAATGAACTTCTGTGCCTCCTTTTTGGTAGTAGGGGGCGACAGCGCCTGGATAGATTGCACAACTGTCTCTGGAATTTTCCTCTGCAGCCCAGTCCACATCATTCCCAGGAATTTCACTTCTGTGGCAGGTCCTTGGACTTTGTCTCTGTTGATAGCCCACCCTCTGTTCTCCAAGTGCTCTATCAGCAGGTGCAGTGCTTCAGTTACATCTTCTTTTGTACCAGAGATCATGATGTCATCAATGTAGTGGAACACAGCGACTTTCAAACTCAGGGTACTTAAATCTCGGGCAATCAGTCCATGACAAATCATTGGAGAATGAACATAGTCTTCAGGAAGCACGGTGAAAGTGTACTGGCGGCCGTCCCACACTATAGCAAACTGGTCTTGACACTCTGGGTCTATCAAAATCGAAAAGAAAGCATTAGCCAGGTCTATCACAGCATGATATTCTCCTGCATTTTTAGCAATTTTCTCAACAATTGAGATCATATCTGGTACAGCTGACTTCAATGGAGGTGCCACTTTGTTTAGACCTCTGTAATCCACAGTCATTCTATATGTCCCATCAGGTTTTTTTACTGGGAACACCGGAGACGAGAAAGGACTTACAGCAGGTCTAAGGATCCCTACTCTCAACAGTTCTTGAACAATCTCCCCAATTTCTTTGTGGCTTCCAGGAAGTCTGTACTGCTTGAGACAGACTGGCTTCTCTGGTGGAGGAATGTAGACAGGGGTCCATTTGGCATGACCTCTGACCACAGCCTTCACCGCCCTAATCAGATACACTTTATCAGGATACCCGAATGTGAATGTACCTCTTTCAGTCTGAATTGACTGACCTTGAAGTACATCCATCCCAAGAATATTTTCGGGTAACTCTGATACCAAAACATTTGTCATAAATCCCGATCCCTTGCCAATAGCCAATTTCACCCGTATCCTAACTGCTGGTGTGGTTTGCCCTCCCAAACCTTCTACATAAATCAATTCTCCTTTGTGATGGGAAGGATTACCTTGCAAAAGTGTAACTTCAGCTCCGCTATCAACTAAAGCCATTACATGTGTAGGAGAAGATGACTTCTCCCACCATACAGTGACAGGTGCATATGGGCGTCGGTCTCCTGCTGTCACTGCCCTCACGGCTATTACAGGAGACTCACCTTCCCTTCATAAAGGATAAGGAACCTCCCAATCCCCTTTTCTGATTCTCTCTAACTCCTCCCCAGGATAAAGGGATTTGGGTTCATGTTCAGTTTTGGGAATTGGTTTGGGGCTAACAGGAGGGGTCTGTTCTGTTTCCTCTAAGTCCAGGCTGATGTTATCTTCACTAGGAGTAGTGTTTCTAACCCTGACAGTTTTCCCTACTAAATGTTTCCACCTCTTCAGCATTTCTGCAGTAGAAATCCCATCTATCTCATTTTTAGGTACAACAAGCCTGGTTTTCTCTTCACCTCCTGTCTTCTCTACCCCATGCCCTTTCTTCTCTGTTCTTTTCTGCTTGTATTCTTCCTGTCTGACCTTGACCTTATCTACTGCCCTGACAGGTTTTGTTTTAGTCTCCTCTAGCTCCCCCAACTGGCTTAAAAGGGTTGTGGCTTCATGAATCTTGCTGTTTAATCCCAGGCCTCCCAACAAGGACAATAATGGAGCCCTGAAATTAAATGGCGCAGACTTCATTAGCTTAGAGCGCAGAACAGATGTAAAGGGTTCCATATCTGGACCCATCAATTCAGGAAACGTATTTAATCCGGTTATACAACCCATCTCACGTAATCTGGAAATACCCTCTCTTATTGCTCTCCATGAGTAGGTATTTTCCAGGTCAGTAGGACTAGCGTATACTCGGACTATTCCATCTCTCACGAGGTCTAACAGTGAAAAATTCACGCTAAACTCTCGGGCTTTTCGCATTGCCTGACGCAATTGTGGATCATGGGTTAACACTCCCATAGTCACTGCTTCCTTACCTGACAAAACAACACTGTCCGCCCCTTCATCCCATAAGTGTAGGAGCCAGGTCAATAGGGGCTCCCCAGACCTTTGTTTGTATTGTTTTGCCAGCTCATGGAGTTCAGTTTGTTTAAACTCCCGTACTTCTTCAAATTCAACATCTCTGGGGTTGCGATAATGCACCTCCCCATCTGCCATATCCTCTCTATCATGTTGCCGTTTCCTATGCTTAGTAATGAGAGGTCTGGCATACTTTTTCTTTTGCACTAGCAGATCATCATGTGAAATATCAAACTCTATCTCCTCATCCTCACTATCATTTGAGGAGAGCACATCCTCACAATCCCAATTTCGGGATGTGACAATGGCTCGTACCCTGGCTTTACTAACAGGTTTACGGCCCTTCCTTTTCCTTAAGGCATTAATTGATTTGGTCATGAGGGCTGCACACCGCTCTTGCAAATCATCAGCCCTGACTAGCAGTTGAACATACACACTCTGAAGCAACTGCTAGCTGGTCTTTTAATACCTTAACTTCTGCCTCTGCCTTCTCCCTTCTCTGTGATTCAGTGTAAATAGTATTAAGGAAATACCAGCCCACAGTGGACACTGTCCTCTTCTCTTTTTTACTTAAATCCAACCCCTTAAGGCTAAAATCTACAAAATGATCTGAGACTTTATCACCCCAAGTCAGCTTCAAGGGAGAAGCATACTTCACAAAGTCTTTAGCAAGAGGCTCCCACTCATTGTCTCTGGCCCAGATAGGTAAGCTGTACACTTTCTTCTGGCCACCAGAACCCTCTGCAGCCTTGCTTTTCCTAAACAGCTTACGCAGCATTTTACCTAGCACAAGCTACACAACACACTACAGAAAAAACAGGTCTATTTCAGTTGAATTCTAGCACAGAGCCCCCAAATGTTTTGCTTGCGTCAACCTAGCAAGGTTACTCTGTGGTATAAGCAAGGAAGCTGAGATTTCTGCAGTGTGTAAATTGTGCTTTTACTATACAAAGATGCTGTACATACAAAACTATTACAATATTAGGAATACAATACAAGACTGACAGATATCTATAACAAACAAAATGCCTAGCAAACTGAACAGCCTATGGTCTATAACAGTACAAATACATTTAAAGCTTACTTATCGTCTGTTACTGTATGTTCGTGATCTCCATTGGCAACGATGCTTCTTGGACACCAGGCAGTGTTCTTGTATCATGAGTGGTGGCTTCTGATCTTCAAAGCATGATGGTGTGTGTGTGTGTCTGTGTGTCTCCCTACTCACCCCTTTTATGTGTCAGACTGTTTTCCATAGTTATCAAACAACAGAAAACATGCCTGTTTACTGTAGCTGTAGAAACAATGGACTGTTGAAAACTGTATCTACGTACAAAAATGGTACGTACCATTGTCTACTCAAACCAAGACAGTAATTTAACAGCCATTCTTTCAGTTTGAAAACTGAAAGAATCTCAGACAAGTAATGTTTTACTTGTTTACTGTAGCTATAGAGTCAATAGCCTGTTAATTGAACACTCAATTGAATACAACAATGATATCTACCCCCATTGTATAAAACAGCATTTGTTTGAGAAATCAACTCAAGCCAAAAACTGACAATATCTCTATGACCAACCACTATTGTGTAATGTTATGTCCCATGTATCAAGTCTGATTAATAAAAAAAATCATATTGTAACAAACGCAACACACTCCTGAAGACATACAACTCCCGTAACAAATTATAAGACATACCCAACTCATTCGCCTTGGCTCATATAACGGTGCTTCCAAAACCCGATAAGGATGCCACAGATTGTTCGAGCTATAGACCGATTTCACTTTTGAACCTTGATATGAAGCGCCTAGCAAAAATTCTAGCGAATTGCCTGAAACCACTCCTATCTAAGGTCATAGGACCTGAAAAAGTGGGTTCTATGCCAGGCCGTGAGGCAAGAGATAATTTGATTAAGGCGATGAGTTTGGTTCATAAAATGCATACGGATAAAGTTGGTAGCCTTCTCCTTTATACGGATGTGCAGAAGACCTTCAACAGAGTGACGTGGGATTACATGTTCACTACCTGTAGGCACATTGGATTGGGCAGTGATATGTTGCCCTGGATCTCTTCCCTTTACCACAGACTATCGACAAAAGTCAGAGTAAACAGCTCTCTATCTGAACCGGTGCTAAAACAAAACGGCACTAGACAGGGATGCCCACTGTCACCGTTATTATTCATTTAAACTCTTGAGCCATTTATACGCACCATAAATCTTAATGCTTCCATCAGTGGACTGCGGGTGGGGGACAGGGAATATAAGATTGCAGCCTACGCTGATGACCTTCTCTTTTTTATATCCCAAACACACATATCGCTTCCCAACTTTTAACAGCCTTTAACAATTTTGGTTTTATTTCTAACATGAAAATAAATTGTCACAAATCCGAAGCATTAAACATATCTTTACAAACTAAATACTTATCTGTCATACAACAAAATTGTCCATTCAAATGAGAAACCCAAGCTATAAAATACCTAGGAGTAAGAATCACAAGAGACCCTAATAAATTGTTTGAACAAAGCTTTCTACACCTATTTTAACTATTGAAAAAGATCTTAAATCATGGTCTGCTAAGAACTTCTAGTGATTTGGAAGGGCATTGATTATTTGGATGACAATTTTGCCACGTCTGTTATAGTGCATGTAAGCCCTACAATCACAATTCCCTCCACATTCTTTAGGCTATTAAAAGCCACTCAAACTTGCTTTGTCTGGGCCAACAAAAAAACATGCATCAGCTTTAGTCACATGACCAGATCAAAAATTCATGGAGACAAGGGGCTTCCTAATTTCCGACAGTTTTATTACACAACCCATATCGCGAGAATAGTTGACTGAAATTGCCACTCATACAAAAGACTGGATACATCTAGAATGATCCTTCACCACCTCCCCATTGGAGGCTATCCCTTGGATTCCTTTATTGAGGTGTCCTAGGACACTCCTGCAGCATCCCCTGATAGGGGCCACACTAAAGACCTTTCCCCTGATTATTAAACATTTCTTCCTCTCCGGGACCCCTCACTCCACTAACAAACAATCCTGACTTCACACCAGGAATCAACAACAAACACATTTCCATGACCTCAGGGACACCTTGCAGGGATTTTCACACTGAAATCTACATTGACAAATAAATTTAAATTTAGTGACTTTCCATTCTGGACTTACCTACATATCCGCAGCTAACTCACGATACATAAAACCAAAAATTTGTATAATAGATCATTAACAGCCTTTAAGACACTTTGCCCTCAAAGGGGAGAGAATAGACAGAGTCATCTCACAATCATATGCATGGCTACAACAATGTGATGATCAACAGAAAGATAACTTCAGAGAAAAATGGGCAAACATGCTAGGCATTGATATCTCCAAACATCAATGGAATAAAGCTTGCATGCTGTCACATACATGTTATTTAAGTTCCAGGACACAAGAAACAGCCTATAAATTCTCACACAATGGTATGCCACACCAGATAAACTTAAACATTGGTTCCCACAGTCCTCCGATAAGTGTTGGAGATGTGGGAAAGCACAAGGCACAGTGCTCCACATATGGTGGGAATGTCCTCATATAACTCCATACTGGACCCAATCAAAGACTTAATTACTCAGATCACTGAAACAAAACTGCACTTAACACCTGAATGCTGTTTACTACATATAAATTGTAGACCACTACAGAAATACAAATGCTCCCTAACCAAACACATGCTTAACGTAGCTAAATCCCTCATTCCCCTGCACTGGAAATCTGTCTTTGTGCTGACAATTAAAGATTGGCTATTAACCCCTTGCTCAGCGATCCCCAATGGCCCCTCCATGCAGCTATGCAAGCGGCATTCCGCGCAGCTGTTGCCCAGGAGATTGGTGAGTGCAGTGTCAGGTTGGAGAGCGGGGGATTAGTAAACATGTGTTTACCAGCCCCTTTCCTTTCCTAGGTGAACATAGTGAGCGTTTGGTACCGATCGCTCATATGTTCAGCTGTCACCGTGGCATAGTAAACAGTTTACTAAGCCACCGTTTATAAATGAATGAGAGCCGCTATTCAGATGCTTTCATGCATTCAGAAGTATTGCAGGTGAGCCTGCAGAGAAAGAGACTGAACTCTTCAGTCCCTTTCTCTGTCTAAAATAAGAGACATTAGATGTCTTTCCAAAGACCCCCCCATTAAAACAAAATGTGTAAAAATATATAAAAAAATAAATAAAATGTTAAAAAAAGTGAAAAAAATTAAAAAAATCATAGCAAGGTCCTTTCACACAGGCACCTCAATGGGAGGGAATCCACTTGTTCAGTGGGGGATCGGTCTGCTAATCACTTGCGGATGACAGGTCCATCTTGGCTCCACTGTGCAGAGCAGAGACGGACACAGTCCCACTCTCCTCTATGGGGGGATCTGGTGAAAACGGACCGCCTGTCCATTTTCATCTGATCATATATCCGATCTGTCAGACAGATGGAAAATAGGACCTGCATTTTTGATGGTAGTGAATGTCAACAGACATGTCACTGCTGACTTCCGCCGCTCCATGTGGGAGACTGGAGGGTCCGATTAGGTCCGCCTGAAAAACTGACAGGTGGATCTGATAGGACAGACTGTGTGAAAGGGCCCTAAGGGTAAATTTAAATATGTGTCTAAATTGTACTTGCCTCTAAAGCCCAAGGCTACCCTCCAGAGGCTACTGACAGGTGGTGAGGGAGCAATGCGATGCCTCCTCACCACCTGTTATAATTTCATTTTTGTCAACAAATGCACTGCAACTTCATGCCGCCCCCCCCAACCGTAAAAGTCTAAACAAAGCCTAAGGCCTTGTTCATGCAGGGCATACCACTACAGGGCCATGTTTAGCTGCAGAGGGATGCACAGGTGTTCTGTGCATCCCCATGCAAGCAGTCCCATTGATGTCAAATGGGACACAACAGCTGCATGGGAATGCACAGGTGTTCTGTGCATTCCTGTACAGGCAGTCCCATTCATGTCAGTTGGGATGCAGCAGCTGCAAGGACACAGCCACTGCTCCCAACTTGACTTCCGTGTGGGTGCATGTCCCTGAACTCACACTGTCTGTGTTTGGGTCCATGCAACTACGCCCACATGGATGTCAGATCTGTCCTTGCATCTGCTGTGTCCCATTTGACATGAATAGGATGGCCTGCACAGGGATGCACAGAATACCTGTGTATCTCCGTGCAGGTAAACATGGCCCTCCAATTAAGCAGGAATTACATAAGTTATATTATGTTTTTGTGTGCAAATAAGGATTTTAGTGTTTTCAGAAAATATATGGCTTTTATAACTTCTGAATGCTGTAAGGGAAAATTGAAAACCTTTAGATTTTTAGAAAAATGTGGATATTTACATTTTTGCGTACGTTTGATTTTAACCATTTTGCAAAAAGGTGCAATGTAAAAAACTCCATACAGGATAAGCTTTTATATTAAGTAGGGATTTAGCAGGAGTTTTGTCAAATTAGCTGGGTTTTTATCTGCTAATAATGGTTTTAGTGTATTTTTTGTGAATATATTGTTTTGATAAACATTTGCGCAAATACCACAGAGTCTAAAAAATCAGTAGTACCTTCTTTTTATTCTACAGGTCATGTGCTTTCAGAAAATACATGGCTTGGAGGGTCTTTTACAAATTCTTAAAGCTGTAAGGGAACAATGAAAACCTTCAGATTTTGGGAGAAATTTGGATATTTACATTTTTGCGTCTGTTAGATTTTCACCATTTCGCAAAAAAAGGCGCAATTTAAAAGTTACAAATATTTGTTATTTATTAACTCAATACAGGTTAAGCTTTTATATTTAGTAGGAGTTTTGTAAAATTCCCTGTGTTTTTTTCTGCAAATAATGATTTTGGTGGATTTTTTGCAAATATATTGTTTAATAAACATTTGCGCAAATATCGTGGGACCTTAAAAATCAGTAGCACCTTCTTTTTATTCTACTGGTCACGTTCTTTCAGAAAATATATGGTTTGGGGGGGGGGGGGTCTTTTACAAATTCTGACAACTATAAGTGAAAAATAAAAAAGCAAAGGAAAAATTGCAAAAATTGGCCACCTGAGTGTAAAAATGGAGCACAGGGCCTGGCAGCGAAAGGGTTAAGAATGAATGATATTCACGATATGAAGAGATCACTTGAAATTGCACATGAATCTACCTCTCAATTTCATGATAATTGGACAACTTAGTTCTTGTTCAAATTATCCAAACAATATTCACATCTTATGAACAAATAAACCAACGATGTACCGTATATCACACAACGAAAAGTCTTTTCTTAATGTTCATACTATCTACACTTTTACCAGATCAAATAAACCCTCCTTGATCAATATTTACCATCAGAGCTTATCATTCCCTTTCTACTTGATTCAAATTTATTTCTACTTCTTCTTTCATCTCTTGGTCCCAATCTGGGACCTCTCAGTTTTTATATTAAGACAATAGAAGAGCCTACATTTTGGCTACGATTACATCCTCATGTTGATACCAAAGACACCTTCTATATTTATGTTCTAAATTGTCTAAAGATTCATAATTGTTGAATGCATAATAACACACAACTGAAAAAAGCAGTTATTAACCTTCAATAATATTTGTTCCATATGGACCTACTTCTGTTTTTTTTCCGAGAAATATCATCAATGCTTTATTTTCCTTGTCAAAAGATTTTATTTAGTACATCAAAATATACAATACAGAGAGGTTGTTGAACATATAATGACAAAGGTATAGAAGCTCACTATTAATTAAGTTGGTAAGAGTACAAGATGTTTGATGAATAGTCATATAGAGTCTAATGTGTTGGTAACAAGCTGTATATATTGTACCTTGAGATATTTAGACTGAACCAACAAGAATTAATGAGATTTATCCGAAGAAGAATATCTTAGACTGTGAAATAGAGAGCTTTGAAATTATAGATGGCATAAAAGGGATAAAAAGAATAGAGAGAAGGTAAGAAAAAAGAAGGGGGGTCCACAAGGTTGATCCAAAAGCTAATGCAAGTTGCTTTGTGAGCTGAATATAATCGACTACCATGGCACTAAGACAGAATCATTGAAAGATGGTGGCAAGTGATGTGCAATCCAAGGGAGCCACATTTTATGAAATTTGGTCACCTGATTACGTTCAATAGCCATCATTTTTGCGTGAATCATGGAATTATTCATTCTGTTTTTCACCTCAGCTAACACTAATGTAGCACCCTCTACCTAAAAGGTAGGTGCTAGAATAGGATTTTTCTAGTTCAGGGCCCAAGTGCAGGTAAATTTAGCCAGGCCTGTGCTTTAGGCTAGGCCTGGTTGTTTTGATTTGGGACTGGGAGTGTTCAATGTAGTGGTGGGTGTGGTCACCTGTGCTCTGATTCAGAGATGCCTCCCCGGCTTTCAAAAAGATGGTTCTGGCATAGGGGTTGGACCTGAAGTCTGAGTGGCAGGCAGCTCATGTGAGGAGCCCCGACCAATTATCTTTCGGTATTGGCAGGGGGCAGGCCTCCCATATAAGCTGGGGTCATATGCTGCCAGGGAGGAGTCTGGAGTAAAGGAAAGACAGCATGGAGTAGTGAGGTGCTGGTCTGGGCATCCCCATGTGGGGATGCGCCGAGCGCAGAGGAGGGATGGAGGAACCGCAGTGAGGGAGTCTTAGATAAAGATATTTGTCTTTAAAAGAGTATCAAGCTGCTGTGACCGGGGAACACAGGACTTGAATGCTAGACAAGATCAGAACAGAAGAAATAGCAGTAAAGCAGAAGAGAGTAGAGCAGCATTCTGTGACCAGGGACACAGAACGACAAAGTAACCAAAGGTCAGTGTACAGAACAAGAGAAGTTATCAAGAACAGTGTAGAATGCTGTGGCCGGGGAACACAGCATTAATAGCAAAGGACTGGATGGGAGCAGTAGTTCATCCATTACCATGTTTCAGGCCATCGGGGGGAGATACCGTGTTGTCTCTGGTCTGGTTAGCACATTGGTAATATCTTCCAAAGACTGTGTGGCTGTCTAACTCATTGATCCATCAGGGAGAGGTTGTGTTAGGCCTCTGGATCTTTGATTCTCAGAGACCGTCATAGTCTGCAAGGTGGAATTATTCAGAGTGATTCTTCTTTGTCAAAATTGGAAGTGAAGAAGTAGTGTTTCAACAGTTTACTGAAAATACTAGATGTATCACAACTTCAAGCCAAGGCTATTCAGTATTGCAGTACAATACACCAACTTTTATGGGCATCTCATATCCCCCCTTTGTTTCACCCAAGTTGTATCCTGCAATAAAAGCAACAAAACCATGCAAATGACTGTTCCTTGTCTTATCTGAATGTGGGGAGCCTGGCAGCAGGGTGATTGGCAGATTGCTAAGTAACCAAATCAGCAGCCCTTACGGGGGTACCGCTACACTAAGATAGGGGTCTTCCAAGCTTTTGTGGTTGCGTGCTGATGTCACCACATGCCGCACTAGTCCCAGAAGTTAGGGGCAGCATACGAGAGATGGCTGGCTTGTGGTTTTGTTTTTAATCCATCGCTTTACATTTCCTGCATAACTGTAAGTGCATTACCGTTTTATACTAATAAAATTTTTTAAAATGTATTACGCTATGGAAGTTTTCATGTCCTTTCATGGTGAATGAACATACATCTGCCACATGAGATGACATCTTACGTGGAGAGTCTGAGGAGCCCCTGTAGCTTTGAAAGACCCGAGGCTGGGGTTAAAAGCCACAGGCACGCATGATCTCCTTAAACAAGAGATCTAAGGAGCTGGTAAGCGGCAGTATTTCCGTGGGTGGAGGCACTTATTTATTGCACCTCATCACATCCCCCATAGTGCTGAGGTTGCATGTCATCGCTGGCAGGAAGATTGCAAAGCCACCACCTAAAAAATTGTTTATTAAGTGGGCTTTTTTCAACCAGCCTATCTGAGTGGACTTGATTCTGTTGCTTGTGCATCCTGCTATGTACCTTATTTTCACAATTTTTTGCACTTATCACTGGTGACAACATAAATGTTGATGTGACATCACATTGCATGAACGCTTTATACATTTTCAATTGTATGATTTAAATTCGTTAATATTTTTCATTTTTATGATCACAAATCATTTCACAGCGCAGCTTTTTTTTATGGTATTTGTAGTGTGCGTGTCTCACATTGTTAGTTGCAGCTTTTTTTCACTTCATTTAAGGTTTAATCCTATACACACGATTATTCTTGGGATAGCGCAGTAAAATATTTTTTCCTCTTCCAAGCTTTTGCCAATGTTTGTTTTGTGGCAGTAAGAAGTTGGATAAAGAGCTTGAATTGGGCGTGAGTTAAACATTCAGGTTTTAAGTTAAATAGTGCGGTAGTAGGTTCAGGCTGCAATTGTAGAGCAAACATTTTGGAGGCTAATATAAAAATGTATTTCCAAAAAGATTGGGCTATTGGGAAGACCACCAAATATGCATGTGTGTTCTCGGATCTGGACAACCACAGAAACATAAAGCAGAATAAGTAGGTATATATTTAGCCACTCTAGCTGGTACTAAATACCAGTGGGTCAACACTTTATAATTGGTCTCCACAGCTGCAATATTAGGAGAGGATGATTTAGTTGTCAGCCAAATTTCTGACCAGTCTCTGATGTCAAGCATACACCCCAGATCTTCCTCCCATTTCTGAGCATAAGTTGGTTTATCTTTGATCAAATTTACTGAAAGTTGGGAATAGAGGGAAGAGATCAGGCCTTTAGTGTGTGGGTCATTCTTGCATATGGATTAAAATCTAGAAAATTGGTTAAGGGGTACATCAGTGTTTATATTGGGTGTGAAGAAGTTCTTAATTTGGAGATAATGAAACAATTCTGATATTGGTAGTCCTAGAGTCTCACAGAGAGTCAGGAAGGGGATAAAGTATGAAGGGGTAACAAATTTGTATAGTCTCAATATATCCAAGGATGACCATGCTTTGAATGACAATGGATATATCCAGGCTGGGTAGAAAGCAGGATTTTTAAGGAAGGAGAGAAGAGGGTTGTGTGGGGACTGTAATTGATGTTTAGATTTAAGCCTATCTCAAAAGGATAGAAAGTGTTTGATTATAGGGTTACATAAGCCATGACGGTCTTTGGGCTGAAGCCATAATAAGTTGGAAACTGATGAAGGATCACATTCTGAAGCTTCAATCATTACCCAAAGAGGAAAGTTCCTGTGTGGCATGGTATTTGGATAGGCTAGCAATGTGTGCTGCTTTATAGTATGCAGCAAAGTTAGGCAGGCCTCCTGAATTTTTAGGGAGATAAAGTGTTTGCATAGGTATGCATGATTTTGAGGAGCCCCATACAAATTTTGTTACCCTTTTTTGTAGAATTCATGTATAATGGGATGGGATTTGGATTGGTAAGACTCTGAACAAATATAACATCTTTGATAGGATCGACATTTTTATCACATGTATTTTTCCTAACCATGATAATGGGAGATGGGTCCATTGTTCCAGTAAATTTGTGACATGTTTCAGAGTTGGAGGATAACTGGCCGAAAATAGATCTGAAATAGAGGCGGTAAGGTGAATCCCTAGATATGTGATTGATTTTTCATCCCAAATGAAGGGGAGTGCTACTTTCGCTGAGTTAAGTTCGTTAGAAAGGGATATATTTAATGCTAGACATTTTTTCGGGTTAATTATTAGTCCAGAGATATTGACAAACTTACTTTGGATGGGGAAGAGATTGGGACCTGAAACTTGAGGAGATGAAAGGAATAATTAAATATCATCTGCGAATAAGCAGAGTTTGTGCTGACAGCCTTCCAGTTCTATCCCGGTTATTGTTGGATCAAATCTATTAAATTGAGCAAGTGGTTCTATTAAAAGGGCAAATAATAAGGGAAAAGTGGGCAGCTCTGACAAGTGCCTCTTTCTATATTAAAGGGGTCAGATATGTAGCCCGCATATTTAACATATGCTCAAGGTTTTTCGTACAATGCAGCTATCCATTTAGTAAAGTGGGGGCCGAAACCCCATTTGTGTAAGGTGTGTTGTAAATATGGCCAAGACACAGAATCAAAGGCCTTTCTGATATTGAGAGAGAGGAATCAAGAAGGGATGCAATGGGTTTTGGCTATATGTGCCAAAAGAACTGCCCAGGGCATGTTATTACCTGCTTGACAAGTAGGCATAAAGCCTACCTGGTCTCGATGTATCGGGTCACCTATGATTTTGTTAAGGCGAGTTGATAAAATTTTGGCTAAAATTTTAATATCTTGGTTTAGAAGGGAAATGGGACAATAATTTGTGCATGAAGTGTTATCAGAGTGAGACTTAGGGATCATACATATAATTGCCGTTAACGATTCTTGTCTGAAGGAAAAATCATCTAATATTATATTGAATGCATTTGCTAGGACAGAGGAGAGGGTTTCTGTAAATGTTCGGTAATATAAGGCTGAGTAACCATCAGGGCCTGGTATTTTGTTTATTTTTAGTTCTTTAATTGTTCTAACAACATCCTCTGATGTGATGGGTTCTTCAGGTAAACTTCTTCGGGCTTGTGTTAGTACTGGAAGATTAATATGGGAGAAGAAGATGTCCGCATCAGCATTATTAAATTCTTTTGATGCTGAGTATAAAGAAGCTAAGTGGGCTCAGAATTTGTGAACAATTTTAATAGGGTTGCTAGTATAAGTATTTTTTGACAGTTTGAGTCGAATAGGTTTGATTGGTTTGTTTATGGATTTCAGTGCACGTGCCAAAAAAGTACCTGGTTTATTGGATTTTAAATAAAAGTTGTGCCTAGAAGGGCACAGGAATTTATCTGCGGATTCCGTGAGGAATAAGTCGTATTCTAGGTGGACCTTCTCTAGGTTTGACTTCGCTGCAGGGGTGGGATTAGCTTAGAAGGTTGCGAAGGCAGAATTGAAATCAGTTTCCAATTTACGATCGATATTTCTATGCTCACGTTTAAACATTGCCATTTGTCTTTGTATTACTCCGCATATCACAGGCTTGTGTGCTTCCAAAGTGTTAATGAAGAGATATCCGGGCTAGTATTTAGGGATGGGCTTTATGTTCACCCGTTCGCAGAATATCAAACAATTTAGGGTGTTCGCAGCAAATTCGAAAGCCGCAAAGCATCCTTTAAAAGTCTATGGGAGAAATCAAAAGTGCTATTTTTAAAGGCTTATATGCAAGTTATTGTCATAAAAAGTGTTTGGGGACCTGGGTCCTGCCCCAGGGGACATGTATCAGTACAAAAAAAAAGTTTTAAAAATGGCCGTTTTTTCGGGAGCAGTGATTTTAATAAAGCTTAAAGTGAAACAATAAAAGTGTAATATTCCTTTAAATTTTGTACCTGAGAGGTGTCTATAGTATGCCTGTAAAGTGGCGCATGTTTCCCTGTGTTGTCAGAGGGGGGCGGAGTCACAAACGGGTGACCCCTCCCCCCTCTGACAATGCGGGAAAGCCATAGGGTTTGAATATGGGGTGGGGTCACCGATTGGCTCCACACTCCGTTATATAAGAACTGTCACCTGAACAGAAGCGTCACACGGCAGAAGACTCCCACTGAGGCAGATCGTGCGGAGAAGAAGCTGGAGGAAGATGCCGGACAAGAAGACCGGAGGAAGACAGGGATGAAGAAGCCAGGGAAAAAGAAGTTGGAGGAAGAAGAACACTGAAGGAAGACCAGAAGAAAGAAGATGGAAAAAGAAGCGGGGAAAGAAGAAGAAATTAATAAAGGAATTGTCAAAAACCGTCTCTTATCTTTTTTAAACTTTTTGACACTTTTTTTTGTGAAATCTAGGATAAGCTGTGGGGAAATCTAGCTAAATATATGAGGGGAGGAGAGAAGAGATAAAAAAAATGATATACTCTAGCACCTTACGATTAATAATATAGGACTTTGCAAATAGAACAATAATAACCAGAGTACAACAATTTCAAAATTGTGTAACTAGAATTTGAATTAGTGAGGTAAATTCAACGTTGAATATAACCATAGTGCTGGAAAGGACAGTGTAGTGAATGACTATTTAAAAGTATTACTAAATTATCCGCAGGGGAAAGTCTAAGTCCCATTCTTAGAATAACAGTACAAAATCAGACTGGTACAATATCCAACCTATGTAATCAGAGATCATAAACTGTATATGAAGTTAGAAGACAGAGCAAAAGCTCTGAGTAGAACTTTTAGGAGAGAAACAGAAAAAAGGGGAAAAAATGGGAAGGAATGAGGTGGAATGCACTAATAATAGACCTAATTTAGCTAGATATCAGGTTCTGAGTGTCTGAATACAGACTCATGCTGTGTACACACGATCGCACATTCCGACAACAAAATCCATGTTTTTTTCCGGCGCATGTTGGCTCAAACTTGTCTTGCATACACTCGGTCACACAAAGTTGGTCGGAATTTGTGAACGTCAAGACGGCGGTGACGTACAACACATACAACGGCACTAGAAAGAGGAAGTTCAGTAGCGCCACCCTTTGGGCTCCTTCTGCTAATCTCGTGTTATTAGAAGTTTGGTGACAGACGATTCGCGCTTTTCAGCCTTGTGCTTTTCTGATCATTACTGCTCTTCAGTTTGTGCTTGTGGGTTCGTATTTATATTATGTATTTGATTGTCATTGTGTTCTTGTCCGCTCGCTTCTGATTTTCAGCTCCGGCCTTTCTGTTTTTCAGTGCTTTCTGTTAGTACGTTCTGACCAGCTGACCGTTTTGAAGCCATGAGCATCCTCACCCCAGACCAGAGGGTTTATAACTACCATCTGGCCAGAGCCAGAAGAGTGGTGGAGAACGCTTTTGGGATAATGGCCAGCCGGTTCCTCCTATTCCTTACGCCAATCAACATGGCGGAATATAAACATAACCATATAATCCTTGCATGCTGCATTCTACACAACTATTTAAGGAGAAATTCCATGAACTATGTGGTCTCAGTTGGGCCTGAGGCCGGACTTCAACAAGAAACCCTGACAGTGCTTGAAGCTAGCCATCCTGGCTTGCCCCCCCAAAGCACCCACTAAGTAAGGCAGAAGTATGTTGAGTACTTTGCGGGTAGGGGGGCCATTGATGTGCCAGAAACTGGTTAAGAAACATTTTATAAAAAATTTCTGAACTTAAACTGAAAGAAGATTTCCTTTGAATTAATGCCTGGGTTTCTTTTAGCTTTTCTTTTTGGCCATTTTCTTCAATAGTGCAAATGTAATTTATTTGATACATGAGGTGACAATCTCTTCTTCAGTGAAATATTATTATGTTGTGGGTCTGCTACACACACCTTGTTTTTGTTGTTAATGTATGTAATGCATTACTGATAAAAATATTCATCATTTTCAGCACCATGAATGAATTTTGGGGAGTCACGAAAATGGGGTGATTGTGGCAAATTATAAAGCACTGTGGGTGTTATTTACTAAAGAAAATTCCACTTTGCACTCCAAGTGCACTGCAAAAGTGCACTTGAAACTGCACTAAAACAGCACTTGTAGTGCAAAGTGGATTTGCCTTTAGTAAATAACCCCCATTGCCACTGTAAACAGCAACTTACTACAAAAATTGCTATTGCGCATTGAAAGAAGAAGCTACACATTGTTGAGTAGAAAACATTTTACTCAAAGCACATTCACATGTGCGTTAGAAAAGGGTTTTTGAATAAACCAACATCTTTGGTGTATAACCTTTTTTCACATTGTAAATATCCTTTTTTGGTTAAACAGGCATGTTTCAAAGCATAACATACACAACTCAGGAACTTACAAAGTTCAACTTTGATAAAGTGAAGGCAATATCAGACATGAGTATGTCCAAACTGTGTTGATATTGCCTTCATCAGATGGGGTGATGTCACCCCTGTAAAAGCCAAATTTTGATGATGCACACAAATTGTGATTCAAACTGGGGATTTCCCTCCTGATCCCATGCCTAATGTCAACTTGTGCTAGCTCCCATCATGGGGGATCAATAGACGTGTTTTGGGGGTGCAACCCCTTCCTCTCACCTACTTGAGTTCCGAGGAAGGGGTTGCACCTACAAAATGCGTACATTGATATCCCGTGATGGCAGATAGCACATGTTGACACACTGTCTGCACCTTCAAATTTTGGCTTTTAAAATACTTTAAAACTTTTTTTAAAAGCAAAAATACACGAGAAAACTGTATTTTTGTGTGTTTTATATTCTGCCTAAAACATCAATGATGTTCTTCATTTTTTGTTGAACATCATTGATGTTTTCCTTTATATTTTCTAAATCACGATTGCACCCCATTCTCTCCCCGATGAGGATCTGGGCCCTTTCACTTGTGAAAAGAGATTTTTCTTCAACAACATCCACATCACCTAAAATAAAAAAGCACACCATGTATTATAAATATGCAGGCATCCATCTATTACCTGAAGCTGTGGTCTCAGACACTTACCTGTTGTGATCACTATTTCGCCGACTATATAAACATCTCCCTCCTCATCCTCTGCTTGTGGTTTTGGGATTTCCCCTTCTTTAGGAGGTGGGGGTCCCTGGTGTCCTCAGATGTCCTGAGTCTTTTCTCCCCTATGTAAATAAAAAATAGGTATACTTAGCACACAGATATTTGAGGGCAGAAATAGGAATATGAAACATTGCTTGGAAGTGTCGTACAATTGTCTGTTTTGGCAGAGTTCCATGCTGAAGAACATTTTATTTCCTTTCTAAAGCTAGAATACTTCCCTTTTTTGTTAAAGTATCACACATGTAGAGACCCCTAATATCCACTGGAGCACCTGTGTGGGACACCCTAAAAAGTTTGTTCTGGTGTCCCACACTAGTGATCCTGCATCCAGATGTGTAAACAGCTGCTGAGTGTCCTCTCCTTACACTGAATCAAGTTTGCATTTCATTCTAGTTACAAACCCATCTAGACAACAAACTTATTTTAATACAAATAGGCCTGAACAAATGTAAACAAAAGAAAGTGACCAGTCGCATAACTAAATATCAATGGCATGCTTCCATCCCGGGTTCATATATAAAAGAAAAAGAGAGGGGCAAGTGGGACTTTAAATGAAGCATGTCAATTGAAGGTATAATAATAATGAATACATGTGAGTAGGTAAAATGATTGGATTTAATTTATAGTCAAGTCCATGATTTTGATGCATACAGTACCAATAAAGTAGTATAGATACAGACATAGTCGCATGATTTGATATATAAGCATATTTAGCAGTAACAATCATTAAAGACTCAGTAGTGTAAAACAAATCAATGGACATACATATATGCAATTCATAACAGAAATACATGAATTAAAATCGCCAATCAAAATCACAAAATCGCATGAAATGAGAAAACTCGATAAAAAATTGATAAATATCAGGGATATGATTTGGGCTTGATAGGGCATCCTTAGTTTGCGAACCCGACGCGTTTCTTGGCTTCTTGCCAGTCATCAGGGGTGGGATGCATAATTTAACTGAGAAAAACAAAGGAATATCATAAATATTGATACATGTGGAACCTCCAGCTAATAGAGAAAATCGTATCAGAAATGTCCATTGTCTACTTTGAATAGAGAAGCTACTTACAAAATAGCCCAAAAGTCAAGGAGAGTCGCCAGCAATGGGATCTGTTAGGGTGTGAGATATAACCGTCTCAACCGGGGTTGAGGCAGGGCACCGACCATCCTCCCAAAGTGATTGGAGGGTGGGCCAGGAGAAACCACAGCCAACTGATTCCTGAGCCCTCAATATACTGGTCAATGAGTTGTAAATGGGAAAATCTGCAGAAAATTGAAGAAAATGGAATGTGTCAAAAAAAGTAAATCTAGAGTAGAACGTGTTGGATGAATAGAATGACTGAAAAAAATATATGTACTAGGTACATCTGAAAGAGTAAATGTGTGAAAAATGAGATGATAAAGGGGAATAGAAATAAAATAGATGCATAAAAATGCACATGAAAAGAGATAGAAAAAGAAATCCCTAGGAAATGTGTGAAAATAGAAAGTGTCGTGCGCCAGGTAAATGGGTGAGAGGATGGGAATGTGTATACTGTAAGCAGAAAAAAAGATATATAAAAAAAAAAAAAAATAAAAATATATATTAATTACCCATGTATTGAATAGTGGCTGCTTAACAGAGCGGTCCCTTCCTAGCGAAGCACAGTGAGGGAGTGAACCGTCAGTCTGTCGGTCCCAGCTGATATACTCTGGCCCTGGGCGGGTCCCTGCCAGCGTCATGCATGACGTCATTGGCAGCTGAGAGACGAGAGAGCAATCACAGCTGAGAGTAACTCAGTGGATGTCTACTCATCACAGCTGTAGGCGTCAGATGGAGAAAAAAAAAAAAAAAAAATGCATGGCGCCGATGCGTTGAGATCGGGCCCCAGCCGCCCCGAAATAAATGAGGGGAGGTGGGGAGGGAGCTGAGCGCATCGCAACCCCAGACATAGAGACTGAAAAATATCAAAACACCCCAGCCCATATGCTGGATTTAAATCAATAAGTGGATTCCAGGGAATAAAACCCTGGAATTAGTACAAAATAGTTCTCAATAAACTCAAGGAAACACATGTAAAAATATATTATATAGTCACGGACTGTTACTATGTTGGAAAATTGGTAACGGAGTTGGGATAAAAATACAAAAAGATATTTGAACTAAGGATGAACAAAAATTAATGATGGTGCGACTTGGTCACCGAGGGAGCGGGTGTCTTCCACCCAAATATAAATATAAACAAAAGAAAGTGACCAGTCGCATAACTAAATATCAATGGCATGCTTCCATCCCGGGTTCATATATAAAAGAAAAAGAGAGGGGCAAGTGGGACTTTAAATGAAGCATGTCAATTGAAGGTATAATAATAATGAATACATGTGAGTAGGTAAAATGATTGGATTTAATTTATAGTCAAGTCCATGATTTTGATGCATACAGTACCAATAAAGTAGTATAGATACAGACATAGTCGCATGAATTGATATATAAGCATATTTAGCAGTAACAATCATTAAAGACTCAGTAGTGTAAAACAAATCAATGGACATACATATATGCAATTCATAACAGAAATACATGAATTAAAATCGCCAATCAAAATCACAAAATCGCATGAAATGAGAAAACTCGATAAAAAATTGATAAATATCAGGGATATGATTTGGGCTTGATAGGGCATCCTTAGTTTGCGAACCCGACGCGTTTCTTGGCTTCTTGCCAGTCATCAGGGGTGGGATGCATAATTTAACTGAGAAAAACAAAGGAATATCATAAATATTGATACATGTGGAACCTCCAGCTAATAGAGAAAATCGTATCAGAAATGTCCATTGTCTACTTTGAATAGAGAAGCTACTTACAAAATAGCCCAAAAGTCAAGGAGAGTCGCCAGCAATGGGATCTGTTAGGGTGTGAGATATAACCGTCTCAACCGGGGTTGAGGCAGGGCACCGACCATCCATGCTTATATATCAATTCATGCGACTATGTCTGTATCTATACTACTTTATTGGTACTGTATGCATCAAAATCATGGACTTGACTATAAATTAAATCCAATCATTTTACCTACTCACATGTATTCATTATTATTATACCTTCAATTGACATGCTTCATTTAAAGTCCCACTTGCCCCCCTGAACAAATGTAGTTAACCTGTATCTGCCAAAAACATCTTATAAGTGGGCGAACGAATGATGTTTCCTACGACCAATTACTGTGCCCATGAACATGAAAGTTGCCATTTTAAACTGTACAGCAGTAAAGAAAAGCACATGGAGCAGCATGCAAGTAATAATAATAATAGGAACACACAAAAAGCACTTACTTTTTAGAAGCAGTTTCCTGATCTTTCTGTACTGATCGTGCTCCCTCAATTTGAGGTCTGACCAGTGTTTCCTCAATTGATCCTTGGATCGTCGTACCCCAAAATTCCTGTGCAGACTCTTCACAACTTTAGTCATGATCTTGGCTTTTCTCACATTTGGGTTTGGGTAAGGCCCATGCTTCCCGCCATAGTCGGCCCTCTTCAAGATGTCCACCATCTCTATAAAGGACATATTTGAGGCCTTAAATCTCCTCCGGGATCGGGACATTCATGGCTCTGGCCTTTTGTCATTGCTGCTCTCCTCTGCATGCACCTGTTGTCTCTCCACCATGTGCTCTCCCACTGTGCCGAAAGAGAAGGGGCGGGGAATATACTAGAAAGAACGTCAGGGGCGGGCGGAGTTTTACGCATGCGCAGTGTATATAAAGCGTAACACGCGTGCGTCGTACGTATGATTTGTGAGCGGAGGACGGAGTAACAGATGCGACGATCGTTATAACGAAGGTACAATTTTAACTTGGTGCATCAGTGGCCTATACTGCTTATAGATTGAGGCCTATTTTGGGTCAAGATTAGGAGAGTTTAACCTGACATTAGGGTTTGTCTTGGATCCATTCAATGATAGGGAATTTAAAGGAATATTCATTGATATGTTCAGGGAGCTGCCATGTCTGTGGCAGCTGAACCACCCATTTTTTAATAATCAAACAAAGAGGCAGGCAGCACTGGAGAAACTGCTTGAATTTGTGAAGCCGATGATCCCCACGGCAGACATCAAGTATTTAACGTCCAAAATTGGTGGCATGAGGAGCACTTATAATAGGGAGCACAAGAAGGTCCAGGATTCCCTGAGTTCAGGAGCAGCAGATGACATTTATGTACCCAGGCTGTGGTACTATGACAGACTGCATTTTGTCAGACCAGAGGAAACCCAGGTCAGCACTCTCCAGTCTTCCTTCAAGGCTTCCTTCCCCCCCAGCTCAGGCTTCTGATGACCAACCTGGGCCTTCCAGGCAGCAACATGTGGAGGAGCCCAGCTTGAGTCAGGTATAGCATTCTTCAAAATATTTCTGGTTGTCAAATTAATGATGTTAAATAGTTGTTAGATTTGATGACTAATTTATGATTTCACAAAGTGTTTTACATATCAATAGACAGTAGGGGCCACAAATGTTTGGGACAAGAATGAAAAATGCTAGGGTCAGAATGATAGTCTTTTCTATTTATTAACATTCAATTTGCAACAGTCATGAGCTTAAAATTGTTTGTGATTGATGAACCAAAAACTAAAACTATATCCCTTTTTCATACACAGGAAAGCCTCAGCCAGGCCATGGAAAGTGGCAGCCTGGAGGTGGCTGGGCCCAGTAGCCTGCCCGAATCCTAGGTCCCGCCCCTCGGCCTTCCACAAAAAAGTTCCAGGAAGAGGAGTAACCTGGAGGAGGCAGCACTTGGCCTATTTATGAAGGCTACTGCAGCTCTCAGAAATGCCAATGCCTCTTATGTGAGGAAGTGTCATGGACATACTACTTCCAGACCTGCAACAGGGCTCAGGCGCATCCCCACCAACAGGTTCCCAGTAATGAACAGGCGTGCGCCAATGCGCATGTGCCGATCGCAGAGATCGCACGCACAGTGATTCGGCTTTGGCGCCCAGTGGCCTTTAAGAGGGGCTTCCACAATTCAGCACTTGCTGTTTGATCTGCAGCTTCACCTGTGACCTGTTCCTGTAATCAGCATCCGATCACCTGACCTGGCTCTCTGACCACGCTGCTGTCTCCAATCTTAAACCTTGGCTTTCCCTGACTCTGATTCTGTTTACCTGCCTGTCTGATCTCCTGTTACCAGAAACCAGCCCGAACTTGACTATTCCACTGATCCACTGTGTATGACCCGGCTTGTCTGACCTTGCTTCTGCCTGCTGTGTGCACCCTGCTGACCTGCATCCAGCTTACCTGCATCCTGCTGACCTGCATCCAGCTCACCTGCAGCCTGCTGACCTGCATCCAGCTTACCTGCAGCCTGCTGACCTGCATCCAGCTCACCTGCATCCTGCTGACCTGCATCCAGCTCACCTGCAGCCTGCTGACCTGCATCCAGCTCACCTGCAGCCTGCTGACCTGCATCCAGCTTACCTGCATCCTGCTGACCTGCATCCAGCTTACCTGCATCCTGCTGACCTGCATCCAGCTTACCTGCATCCTGCTGACCTGCATCCAGCTCACCTGCACCTTGCTGACCTGCATCCGGCTTACCTGCTGACTTGTATCCAGCTTACCTGCACCCGGCACTCCAGTCAGTTCCAGTGTCTCCCAGTGGACATCATCTCCAGTTCCAGAGAATCCACCAGGCACTCATACCCCACTGTGCTCCTACGGTCACTGTCCTCAACTCCAGTGATCTGGGAACCAGGGCTGTACGAGAGGTCTCCCTCTGCACGTCAGGCTCACATACGAGGTACGTGTCAGGAAGTTATGTTACAAGCCCTAAATAAGAGGTTGAGGGGCGAACTCACAAGCCAAAGCCACGTTTGTGAGTGGTCCTCCTCCTCCACCTCCTGCCACAACTTCAACACCAGAGCCACAGCCTGGAAGGAAGCGTGTAAGGAAGACAAGAGAGTGATGGCCTGGGTTCAGTCTGGTCTGACAAAAGACGCAGGCTGCTGTATGACCACAGCCTGGGGACAGATATGTCATCTGCTGCTGTTCCTGATCTCTTGTAGTTCTGGACCGGATTGTGCTCACTATTATAAGGACTCCTCAGGCCACCAATTTTGTCTGTAAAATAATTGATGTGTGCCCTGGGGTACAAAAGCTTCGCAAATTTCACCAGTTTCTCCAGCGTTGCCTTCCTCTTTCTTTTGTTATGACCCAGAATAAATGGCTTTTTCTTTTTCACAAATACTTGCCTATGTGTTTTGCTTCAAAAAGGGCAGTTTGTTTGTGAGTAGGCAGGTACATTTCCTAAATACAATGTCAAATTAACAAGGGACACCAACACAAACCAACCTCCTTGAGGTTAAAAAATACAAGATAATAATGATGTTGTGGTAACTTGACACACAAAATGAGAAATAATATTATGGAGAATATTATAAAAAACAAAAAAAAGTAGATCTTGATAAAAAAAAAAATCTAAACAATAATTAGAAACATTATTATGGAGATCTGACAAAAAAAAATATTATTCAGAAGATCAATAGAAATAATAAAGAAATCAGTTTGTCAGAACTCAGTGTGAATATGAACAGCACAACAACTTCATTATTCTAGCATTATAAAGAAGAAGAGAATGCGCTGCATTAAACTATTTTAAAAATTGCATCATGACGAATGTGCTATCTCCATTACGAATGCTAGTTTTACCAGACCAAGCGCTTCTTTCTCGTAATTTTTCTGAGCATGCGTGGCACTTTGTGCATCGGAATTGTGTACACACGATCGGAATTTACGAGAACGGATTTTGTTGTTGGAAAATTTGAGATCCAGAATGGAAATTCCGATGGAAAATGTCCGATGGAGCCTACACACGGTCAGAATTTCCGACAAAAAGCTCCCATCAAACTTTTTCCGTTGGAAACTCCGACTGTGTATACGAGGCATAAGAGTGTGTAGGAGAGTATAGAGGATTTATGCACACCCATCAGTCCATGGAATCCACATTATCTTGAGGAGGGGTGGCGAAGCGGCTTCTCTTGTGAGAATGTTGATGATTTCCATTCATCTCTGATGATTGGGAGGAGTTTTGTGAAGTAGATGAAGCTGTTCTTCTACGTAGGGTATTCGTATTAGGTGGGGCTTCCACAAGATGTAAATCTTCCAGGGTGTGCTGTGATTCTTCTGATGACCTGCAGGTGTATTAAGAGTCCTGATATGTAAAACAGATGGAGAATGAAAAACCTCAATGATATATGATATGATGGTTTTGCAGCGTTACAAGTTGAGGTTTCATTGTACTTCTTTTGGTTATGGTTAATTGGGAAAGATCAGTAAATATTTTTTTCCCTGGAAGATTAAGTCATTTTTTTCCTGGGCTGCAGCCAGTAATTGCTCCTTTGTATGATAGTAATGAAATTTTGCAATTATATCGCATGGTGGGCCATCAATTTTCTTTGGTGTGAGTGTTCAATGAATTCTGTCCATTTACAAAAGTTCTATTGGCAAAGCTGGTTGGAGTTCCTGAAATAGGGCTGTTATGGTAAAATGAAAATCAATTACTGTTTCTGTAATGCCCCTGATGCGGAGATTAGAGCCCCTGGCTCTGTTTTCGAAATCTTCCAATTTAGATAGTAAGGATAAATTTTCCTCCTTAAGGTTTCAGCCATGTAGTTGCCATGTAGTCTTGTGCTGAATTTTCAGTCTCTTCCACTCTAATTTCTAAAGCCTCTGTGCCGTTACCCAGCTCTCTTATTTCTTTTGTGAGCCTGTTTGTTATATGTTCAGATGTCTGCCTCAGAGCTTTGTGAAGCATACGTTCAAATTGCTTTAGTAAAGCAGGGTGGGCAGGAGAGTCTTGTGTGAGGAAAAGTTCAGAGTCTGACTCACCTGAGGAGTCTGAGGGTATAGCCTTTGGCTTATGTGAACGTGCTGAGGCGTTTGAGGAGGAAGGGACTGGCACCATTTTAGCTGCGGCCCATGCTTCCCTTATGGAGGAATTTTTGTTTTTGGTGTGGGAGCTTCCCAACACCATATTTTGCAGTCTGGACGGAGCAACGGGGTCCTGACAGTTACCAGAAGAAAATTAGTACGTCTGAAATTGTCTGGTCCGTTGTGTGTGGTAGCTTTTCTCCCTACACAGAGCGGAGCTCTAACGGCGCATGTCCGCTCTGTCAGGCTCTGCGCATGCGCCCCTCTACTTCTGTTATTCTTAATTCTATATGCTTTATACTGTTACTGTATCTCAACAGCATATTTGATGAATGTATCATCTGTTTTCTTAATAAACCTTATTGAGACCAAAAAAATTATTAAATTAATTATTATAATTATGTGCTTGTTACACCTAGGCAGGATTTAAACGAAGGAAGAACAACTTATATGCTATTTATTTTAAAGATGATAACACATGTTAATTAAATTTAAATATGAAATGCAGATATTTGCTTCCTAACTCAGTGAGTTTCTAAGACAGTGTGCCCATAATTCTAAGCACATGTGTGCATTCACCATAATGATACAGAGTGTTCAATTCTTAGTAAATCTTTGCAAGAAATCCCTTTTATATCTCCAGAGAACAAACCAATAGATAACTGTGACCTAAGGAAAATAGACCATCAAAATGAAATGTCAGTAAGTACTGTATCGATATGTTAGTGTTTGCATTCACATTTCACCCCAAATGGAAACCTGTTTATTGAAAAACAGTACACATTGTTTGCCTAAAACTTGGATAACTCAAACAACATAAATACAGCAGTGTGAGATCCAAGTTAGAATAAAAGTAACTAATTTATTAACAAACATTTATAGCACACTTAGAGCTCATTTATACTTGCTTTGACTTTAACACACAATAACCTCCCTGGTAGTAATCCTGAGTGTGGCTCGGGGTTAATTTTTAGTACAAAAGCAGTAACCCCAAGCCACACTCAGGGTTACACCATAGTATCCCTCTTATTTACTTACCTTGTCCCTACGATCCCCCGATGTCCTCCTACTGTGTTTTCAGGCCGATCTATCTGTCCTCCGGGTTCCGTTTCCTGCAAGCACTGCAATGCATGGGAGAGGAGCCAGTGAGAAATTCAAAAAAGTTCAAAACATAACATACACACAATACATTGTAATCTGTAGATTACATTACTATATTAAACCATTTCACCTCCGTTTTGTCCCTAGTGCCTAGTCCTTAGAGCTTTGTCCAGTGCTCTGCTGCACTTTTACAGTTCTTTCTGCCGGGAAACCTAAAAAAAGTCCATGGCATCCAAAAAGCGTCTCTTCAGGCAGCTCCCCAAGATTCCGTTTACTGGAGCATATGATATGAAAGTAGATGTTGAACACGACAACCCCTTGGCATACTTACAATTTTTTCTGACCAATGAGGTTATTGAAAAACTTGTTACTGAGACAAACTGATACAAAGAGCAACAATTAGCTGCTACACATCAGAAGTTTCCAAGAAGCAGAAAGTGGGAACCAGCGACCAAAGATGGCATTTGGAAATTCTGGGCCTAATAATACTTCAGGGAGTTGTGGGGAAACCCCTGCAGGAGTGGTATTCGACAATTAAATTACTTGCCACTCCATTCTTTGGCACGGCCATGTCAAAGTACAGATTTTCTCTGATCATGAAATATTTACATTTTGAAAACAATGAAGAATTTTATGAAATTACTCATCCTGCACAAAAACTAAAGAAAATTTGGGAAGTATCTCAAATTATTTTAAAGAATTTCCAATGGAGCTATGTGCACGAAAGAGATATTAGCATAGATGAAAGTCTAATGGCCTACCAGGGAAAGCTCAGCTGGGTACAATACATTGCATGAAAGAGAGCACGATTTGGTGTAAAATCCTACATGCTTTGCAAATCATCAACTGGTTACATTTGGAGTTCAGTCATATACACTGGAAAAGGAACAAAATTCAATCCGATGCGACATGCTGCCAATGTTGCACAATAAGAAGCTGAAAACTGGAGAAATGGTTGCCTGGCAGAAAGGCAAAATGATGGCACGGCGATGGCGTGACAAGAAAGATGTGTGCCTAATGAGTACAGATCATAATACCTCCACTGTTATGGTATGCATGAAAGGCGGGAAAGAAATCCTGAAGCCACAAGTAGTGCTAGACTACAATAACACTATGGGAGGTGTCGACAGAGCCAATCAAGCACTGACAATCTACCCAGCAATGAGGAAACAGCAAAAGAAGTACTACAAGAAGATCTTCAGGCATCTTCTTGAGCAATGCTTGTGGAATGCCTACATTCTGCTAAAAAAAAACAGTGACAAGCTTGTGATTCATTCTGACTTCATTTGGAAAGTTGCCAAACGTATCTTTGTGAACCAGCAAACACCATCAAGGGCTGTGAATAGAGCTGGATGTCGTACTGTTGAAGTTGTCAACCCGGAACGCCCGACTGGTCATCACTTCATGGACTACATCCCATCAACCGAGAAAAAGTCGGTACCTTCAAGGATGTGTATGGTTTGTTGCTTGAAGCGAGATGACAGTGGAAAGAAAATCAGAAGGAAACCAGGTTCCATTGTCCTGATTGTGACGTTTTAAAATTTTTCATACCTGGGATGTTTACTAAACCAATATGCAGTGTCTAGTATTACAGTGACTAGTAATATTGCACCCTTTTTTGGACACATTTCAATGTTTTTGGTTTGATTACAGTATTGAATAAAATGTATTATTATTATTATATTTTTATTTTTTATAATTATTTATAATCATTTATTATATTATAATTTATGATTTCATGTTTCAAACTTTATTTACCTGGGATGTCTACTAGACTCTTGTTTGGACAGATTTAAGTGAGTTATTCCTAAGAATTACAGGCCTACAATATAAAACAACAAATTTCCATGCAAAACAATGTACCGCTTTGACATTCAAAAATACTGACATAATCAGGCCGCCAGGGAGGTTAAAGCACCTACCGCTTCAACATGCTTCTTTTATGTGTTTTTGGTGCTTCTGCAATGCTTCTGTGATACTTTGGTGGTGCTCCCGTGGTCCTTAAAGGGTGCTTCGATGATGCTTCTGTGGTGCTTTTTTGAAGCTTAAGCTTGACAGATGCTATTCCCCATGTCATTTTAGTGGTGCTTTAAGCATCTTCAAAGCCTCCATAGAAGTCTACGACAAAGCTCTCTTGAAGCACCTGCAGCTTTTGAGATCCTTTAATTCAGCTTTAACTTCACTTTGTTTTGGAGAAAATACAGGTATGAGATATCAACACACACACAGAGCATCTGCCAAGCTTTATTAAAGGTTCAAAAAACCACAACCGAAGCATGATAAAAGCACCACTGAAGTATCACAAAAGCATTGCAGAAGCATCAAAAAAGCATCAAAACAGCATGTTGAAGTGGTAAGCGCTTTAATGTGTGCTGAAGTCGAAGTAAGCGTAAATGAGCCCTTAAAATTAAAATCTTTTAGATCAGTGTGGTAAGCAGAGGGCACCAGGACAAACACATACAGTAATCAGTAGAGTTGGGTGAATGGTTCTGGAGGAACAAAAATTCAGTCCAAACAGCGCCTGTTCGCCCGTCCGAGTGTGCATGTTCGCACTTCCGAATTTGCAGGATGTTTGGCACGTGTTCACCCTGCTGAACGCCCTGCAATGCACTGTGAGCTGCACAGTGCATTCTAATCCCTGATTGGGCAAAGTGTATAGCTGGTTGTTAAGGAGCAGGGCTGGGATGCCGGCCACGACATTCTTAACAACCAATGAGTCGTCAGTTGTCAATGGGCTTCTCCGCTGAGAGCTGAATAAAAAAAAAAACATTGCCAGTAATAAAAAAAGCGGAAAAAAACCCACAGTCCATACCAGACCTTTATTCGAGCATGCAGCCTGGCAGGCCAGGAAATGGGGGGGGGTGAGAGCCCACCGCCGGGCCCATAAAAAGAAAAAAAAAAACGCTCTGCTGTCCATAAAGGCTGACCACCTACTACAGGCTCTGCCATTTAACAGTTCTTATAAAGGTAAGGGACAGAGCCACCTGGCGACTTGCACCGTTTTTTTTTTGGGTGTTTTTTTCTTTTAATGTGATTTCAATTACAATGTAAATGTGATTTGACTCGTCTTTTTTTTTCCATTAGAAATGTCATTTTTGCTGCATCACTTTACTGGCAGACTAATAGGGCGTACACACGGTCGGACTTTGTTCGGACATTCTGACAACAAAATCCTAGGATTTTTTCCGATGTTGGCTCAAACTTTTTTTGTCTACACACGGTCGCACAAAGTTGTTGGATTTTCCGATCGCCAACCACGCGGTCACGTAGACCACGTACGACGAGACTAGAAAAGGACGGTTCAGAACCAAGCGCGGCACCCTTTGGGCTCCTTTTGCTAATCTCGTGTTAGTAAAAGTTTGGTGAGAGACGATTCGCGCTTTTTCAGACTCGTGGCTTTCAGATCGTTTTCTGCCGTTCAGTTTGTGCTTGTGGGTTTGTATCTGCTCTTCAGTGCGTGCAGCAAGTTCCGCGTGACTTTAGGTAGTCATTGTATTCTTGTTTGTTCGTTACTGTTTTTCAGGTCGCTCTTCACAGGCCTTGCTGTTCTTCAGTGCGTTCTGTTACTTCGTTCTGAGCAGCCGACCGTTTTCTAGCCATGTTTCGTATGCGTACTCCTCGTAGAGTTCGTACTGTGCGGGGGCTTGGTGTTGGGGTCCTGACCTTGACACAAGTCCAGTCCATGAACAGGGTGGGGAGGAGTTCATGGACCAAGAATTGGTTGCTTCAGTGTGACCAGTTCTCTCATATGCCTTTGCTCCGTGAGATCCGTGAGAATAATCCGGATGATTTCAGGAACTTTCTCAGGATGACGGACCCCGTGTTTCACCGTTTGTTGGCTTCGCTGACCCCCTATATCAGCAGGCAGGATACCTGCATGAGGCAAGCCATCACTCCGGAGCAGAGGTTGGTCGCTACCCTGCGGTATTTGGCGACAGGGAGAAGCCTGCAGGACTTGAAGTTCTCGACAGGCATCTCCCCCCAGGCTCTGGGGATCATTATCCCGGAGACCTGTTCTGCCATCATCCAGGTCCTGCAGAAGGAGTATATGAAGGTAAGATTTTTATCCTTTTATATCACATTTTATTGTATTGAATGTTTGCTAATATATTGTATTTCTAATTACCTAATGCTTGTAATATGCTGTGAATGTCCCCTTTGTCCTCATGCATGCTGGATTTTTATGTAATTATTATTTTATGTCCTTCATACATATTTGCCCTTCACTAACCTCCCCAGCATGGTGTCTCCTGGCCCTATATTCACCTCATGTAGTCACTTAACAATGTATTTTATCAGCTCCATAGTAGTGCTTTACCCCAAACACCCCCTAAAATGTTTGGAAATGTTATTTTTGATTTAAATTCAGGCAGAGTGGCAGAGGCTTTTTTTTGTGGTGTCCCCAAATAATTTTTAGTAACCCTCCCTCCCCCAACTGCTAAGTCAGCTGATCCCAATTCTCTATCCTCAATCATCTATCTGCTGACTTTGCCAAACCC
This sequence comes from Aquarana catesbeiana, assembly GCF_042186555.1. Classification (NCBI taxonomy): domain Eukaryota; kingdom Metazoa; phylum Chordata; class Amphibia; order Anura; family Ranidae; genus Aquarana; species Aquarana catesbeiana. Next base: position 176,960,944 of record NC_133330.1, read on the forward strand.
ATACACACTATACCCATCTCTTTTGTGCTCAGATTTATGGATGAATTCCCCAAAGCATGTAGTGCAAGGGCCTGCCTGTATACTTTCCAATGGTACTGTTTAAAGTTTTTGTATCCTATCATTATCTTGATAGGTAATAGCAGAATGTCCAAATGTGTTCAAATGTGTACAGTGTGTATTTATATCTTTGTATTATGACACTTCTTACCTGTCCAGTGGTCTGCCAATAGTGTAACTAAGGAGGGGCTGTTCAAAGTAATACCCATTATTTAGGCATTCATCTCTCAATGAAGTGAAGAGGGTTACCTGTCCAAGATTTACACACACCCCCTATAATGTTAGAAATGGCCCATGAGAGGGGGGGAGGGGGAATATGATAGGTGTACCTTATACTTTGGCGTTGTTAAATTCCCCTTAGTAAATGCTATCTGGAGGTTGCCCCATAATGTTTGTGTATAATCTGCTTGCCATGTTTCAGAGTAAAAATAGTAATGTTTATTGTTTTTTCCTCAACAGTTTCCTTCCACGCCACAGGAATGGCAGACTGTGGCCTCCCACTTTGCCGAGCGGTGGGACTTTCCTAACTGCGGAGGGGCAATTGATGGGAAACACGTCCACATCGTCCCACCACCCAACTCGGGATCGTACTATTATAATTACAAGGGGTTTAATAGTATAGTGATGTTGGCGGTGGTGTCGGCTAATTACGACTTCTTGTATGTGGACGTGGGGAAGAATGGCCGGATGTCCGATGGTGGAGTCATCGCCCAGACGGAGTTCTACAGGCATCTCCAGAATGGCAGCTTGGACTTGCCAGCTCCAGAGGACAATGTGGAAGGACTCCCATTTGTGTTCGTTGCTGATGAAGCGTTTGCGCTGGGGGACCACCTGATGCGGCCATTCCCAATGAGGACCCTCACCCCGGAACAGAGGGTTTTTAATTACCGGCTGGCCAGAGCCCGAAGAGTGGTGGAGAACACATTTGGAATCCTGGCCAGCCGTTCCGACTATTTCTGATACCCATCCATATGGCGCAGTATAAACTGAACCATATTATATTGGCGTGCTGTATTCTCCATAACTTTTTAAGGAAACATTTGGCCAACTATGCTGGCTCCGTTGGGCCTGAGGCCGGAATCCTACATCAAACCACACTGACGGTGCTTGAAAGTGGCCGTCCTGGCTTGCCCTCCCTGAGTGCCCGTGATGTCTGGTTACGCTACCTGGAGTTCTTTGCAGGTAGGGGGGCTATCAATATGCCACACAATCTGTGAAGCCTTTTTATAATAAAAAAAAAAGAAATTCTTTGTGGACATTTACTGCTTGTGTTTGTTTTAGCTGACCCTGACAGAAATGTGTTGAGTCCAGAAAATGTCGTGATTGTGTAACCTTATACAAAGCACTGTTGGCTGTTATTTCCTAAATGCAAAAACACATTTCGCTACAAGTGCACTTGCAACTGCACTGAAACTGCACTTGTAGTGCAAAGAGGATTTGCCCTTAGGAAATAACCCCCATTTTTGCTGAAAACAGCAATTACATCACCCCAAAAGTGTTGTATTGTAGTGTTGAGACAATAATCCACACATTCTTGAGTAAGCAACTTTTTTATACCTGCACAATCACATGTGCATTTACCAAAGGTTTTTAAAACAAACCAACATGTTTGTTGTATAACAATTTTTGCAGTAGCATTATCAAAAATTGAAATGTCCATTTCAGATAAAACAGGCCTGTGTAAAACCAACAAGAAAGCCAAAAAACTTGAACTTACAAAGTTCACATTAGGTAAAACCTGAAGGCTATATCAGACATCAGTATTTAGGAATTGGATTTGATATAGCGTTCAGATGGGGGGAAATCACCCATGGAAAAGCCAAATTTGGAAGATGCACACCAATTTACGAATGTCAACATGTGCTATCTGCCATCAGGGGGGATCAAGGGACGTGTTTTGGGGGAGCAAGCCCTTCCTCAACGCTACTTTATAATTGAGGAAGGGTTGCACCCCCAAAACGCGTCCATTGATCTCCCGTGATGGCAGATAGCACATGTTGGCACACTGTGTGCATCCTCCAAATTTGGCTTTTCAAAACATTGCAAAAAGTTTTAAAAGATTGAACCACAATACAAAAAGTAATTTTGTGGGGTTTTAAATTCGCCCCAAAACATCAATGATATTATTATTTTTTTTAATAACATCATTGATTTTTTGCTGTATGTTTTGCAGTTCTACATTACACCCCATGATCTCCCCGATCAAGATCTGGGCACTTTCTGATGTGAAATGTTCTGGATCCACAACATCACGATCACCTAAAAAGAGAGAAACAAAACAAATACAGGTATCAAAAATCTGCCACCATCCATCTCTTTTACCTGAGCCTGTGGTCGCAGACACTCACCTGTTGTGGTGCCAATCTCCACCACATCTTCTTCTTCCTCCTGCTCAGCTTGGGTTGGTGGTATTTCACCTTCTTCCAGAGGTGGGGGGGTCTCTGGTCTCCTCGGATGAGGGGTGTCCTCCGAGTCTTTTCTCCCCTATGTAAAACAAAAATGGTATAATTAGCACACAGATATTTGATGGCAGAACTAGAAATAGGAAACATTGCTTGGAAGTGGGGTACAATTGTCAATTTTAGCCGAGTTCCAAGATGTCTTTTTTTTATTGCCCTTTGTCAAGCTGCAATACTTTACCTGTTTAGTACAAGCTTCACAGATGGAGACCCCCCTATAGTATACACTGGAGCACCTGTGTGGCCCCCTAATAAAAATGTTATTCTGGTGTCCCACACAAGTGCTACAGTGTCCAGATGTGAAAACAGCTGCTGAGTGGTCTCTCCTTACACACAATCTAGTTTGCATTTCATTCTAGTAACAAACCTATCTACACAAACAACTATTTGGCATCCAAGTAGGCCCAAAAAAAATGTGGGAAAATGCATATGGCCTAAACAATAGTGTTTTAGAGGCCGAAATAAAAATGTTTAATACGAACGAATAATGGGCCCATCAACATTAAAGTTGCCCTTTTAAACGTTACAATTAATAAAAGCATATGGAGCAGCACGAACGCAATAAAGACAGAAAGAATAGGAACACAGCACAACTACTTACTTTTTTGCAGCACTCTCCGGATCTTTCGGTACTGCTCTGGCTCTCTTAACTTCAGGTCCGACCACCGCTTCCTGAGCTGATCTTTCGATCGTCGTACCCCGAAATTCTTCTGCAGACTTTTGATCACTTTCGCCATGATCTTGGCCTTTCTGATATTGGGGTTGGGGTAAGGCCCATACTTTCCGTCATAGTCGGACTTCTTCATGATGTCGACCATCTCCAACATCTCCCCAAAGGACATATTTGTGGCCTTAAAATGTCTCCTTCTGGATTGGGACGTGTCCGGATCCGGGCTTTCCTCCTCCTCCTCCTCGTTGCTATAATTAGCACGCACCTGCTCTGACTCTGCCATGTGCTCTTCACCCACTGCGCCGAACGAAAAGGGGCGGGGAATAAACTAGAAAGAACGTCAGGGGCGGGCGGAGTTACACGCATGCGCAGTGTGTATAAAGCGTAACACGCGTGCGTATTACGTACGATCTGTGAGCGGAGGAAGGAGCATTGAACGCGCCGATCGTAAGAACGAAGGTAAGAGACAAACTTGTGCCTATACTGCTTCTACATTGAAGCCTATATTGTAACAAGATTAGGAGAGTTTTGTCTGACATTAGGCTTTGTCTTGTGTTGTGTCTTGCAGTGAACATGGATATCTTAGTGAAAGACAATGACTTCATGTCAGTATTCATAGATATCTTAAGGGAGCTACCCTGTCTGTGGGAGATTAAACACCCCCATTTCAAGAACCAAGCAAAGAGGAAGGCAGCACTGGTGCAATTGTGTGAAATTGTGAAGCAGGTGATCCCCACGGCAGACATCACCTATTTAAAGATTTTCATTGGTGGCCTGAGGAGTACATATCTAAGGGAGCGCAAGAAAGTCCAGGATTCACAGAGATCCGGAGCAGCAGATGACATCTATGTCCCCAGGATGTTGTACTACGACAGGCTGCATTTTCTGGCAGGCCAGACTGAACCCAGGCCATCCCTCTCCAGTCTTCCTTCCACGCTTCCTTCCCCCCTGGCTGAGGCTTCTGACGCCCAACCTGGGCCTTCAAGGCAGCATGTGGAGGAGCCCAGATTGAGCCAGGTATAGCATTCCTCTAAATATTTCTGCTTGTCCAATCAATGATGTTAACTAGATGTTAGTTTGGAGTACTAATTTAGGATTGTGATTGATGATGCAACAACTAAAACCATGTCCCTTTTTCATACACAGGGAAGTCTCAGCCAGGAGGTGGCCGGGCCGAGCCGAGCCGGCTGGCTGATCTGCAGGTCCCTCCACCCCCACTGAAAAGAGAAAGTGGCAGTAGGAGGAGTGCCTTAGAGGAGGCTACCGGAGGACTCTTTTGGAGGGCTACAGAGGTCCTGGGAGCACGACAGACCATGGAGGAGGACATTGCTGCCGTCATTGCATATAAAATGCAGAGGATGGAGGAGGGCCAACAAGTCATGTGTGAGGCGCTCATATTGGAGGCTCTTAACAAAGGTATGAGGGGCCAAATGACAGCTCAGACACACCTTTGCGATGGTCCTCCTCCTCCTCCTGCAGGTCCTCCTCCTCGTCCTCCCTCTCCTCCAGGTCCTCCCAGTCCTCCTCCAGGTCCTACTCCTCCTCCTGCCACATCTCCAACTGCACAGCCACAGCCGGGAATGAAGCGTGAAAGGAAGACCAGAAAGTGAGGACCCTGGATCCAGTCTGGTCGGCCAAAAAATGCAGCCTCTTGTGGTACCACAGCCTGGGGACACAGATGTCATCTGCTGCTATCCGGATCTCTGGGACTTCTGGACCAGACTGCCCTCCCTTACATATGGACTCCTCAGGCCACCAATTTTGATGTTCAAGAATTGATGTCTGCCGTGGGGGTCCCAGGCTTCGCTAATTTCTCATGTTGAGCCAGTGTTGCCTTCCTCTTTGTTTGGTTCTGATCCCTTAATAAAGGATTTTTGTTTTGAATTATACTCTCCTATGTGTTTTACTTCAAAAATGACAGTTTTTTTGTGAGGATTCAGGTACATTTCAAATATACAATGTGAAATGAAGAAGGGACACCAATACCAAACAATCTCCTGGAGATTAAATAATAAAAGATATCAATGGTGTTGGGGTAACTTGACACACAAAACACACCCAAAAATATTCTGGAGTAAAAATAAAAATAACATTGAACAAAGATCAGCCTTTGAAAAAATCCAAACATTAAATAAAAAAAAAGGCTGAAAATCCAAAAAATAAAAAAATAAAAAATTCTGTCAGATGTGACAACTAATAACAATATATTCAGGGAATCCCAATAAAAAAACAAAAATAAAACTTTGTGAGAAGTGTGTGTGAATATGAGCAGCAAAACTACTTAATTCTTGTCACATTATAAAGAAGAAGAGAGTGCGCTGTATTAAACCATTTTTAACATTGCAGCGTGACGAAAGTGCTGTATCCATTGCGAACGCTAAGTTTACCAGAACGAGCTGTTCCATCTTGGAATTTCTTCTGAGCATGCGTGGCACTTTGTGCATCGGAACAGGCCACACACGGTTGGAATTGACGCGATCGGATTTTGTTGTCGGAAAATTTTATCTCCTGCTCTCCAACTTTGTGTGTCGGAAAATCCGATGGAAAATGTCCGATGGAGCCCACACATGGTCGGAATTTCCGACAACACGCTCCGATCGGACATTTTCCATCAGAAAATCCGACCGTGTGTACGGGGCATTAGAGGAATCCCCAGGAACTATAATTTTACTTTTTTAAAAACATCTTTTTTATTGGTATTTCAGGTGTGCAAAATCAAAACAGTAACTAAAAAATACAAAAAAAAACAAAAAAAAAGGTCACAGTAAAAGACACAGGGGTCATAGAAAAACAACATAATATACAGTGGGGATGGAAAATATTCAGACCCTCTTAAATCTTTCACTCTTTGTTATATTGCAGCCATTTGCTAAAATCATTTAATTTAATTTTTTTCCTCATTAATGTACACACAGCACCCCATATTGACAGAAAAACACAGAATTGTTGACATTTTTGCAGATTTATTAAAAAAGAAAAACTAAAATATCACATGGTCCTAAGTATTCAGACCCTTTGCTCAGTATTTAGTAGAAGCACCCTTTTGATCTAATAGCCATGAGTCTTTTTGGGAAAGATGCAACAAGTTTTTCACACCTGGATTTGGGGATCCTCTGTCATTCCTCCTTGCAGATAAAATGCATGTCAAAGGCGCTCAGAATGTCAGGACCCGAAAGTTAGTGTCTTTGTTGGATGGATGAAGTGGTCTTCAAACACTTAGGGCTGCACTCAAAGAGGAAGCAATCTCTAATAGAAAACAAATAAAAGAAAAAAAAGGCACCTCTAAGTGCAGAATTAAAACTTTTAATATCCCCAAACAAGATTAAAAACACTTACCATCCAACCTGAAAGAACTGGAGGGGATCTGCAAGGAGGAATCAAATAAAAGAAAAAAAGGCGCCTCTAAGTGCAGAATTAAAACTTTTAATGTCCCCAAACAAGATTAAAAGCACTTACAGAATCAAGGATAAGAAGAGGCATAACATGGATGTATGAAGCAAGTGATCCGGCATCAGGAGGTCCCAGTGTATCACAGCTTTTCCGGAAATGACGTCAGAGGAGGGGACAACAACCAGCATGGACCACAAACATGAAATATGTCATCAAAATGGGATGCGTTTCAGAACTACTGGTTCCTTCTTCAAGCCAATGACAACAGGTCTGTAGAAGCTAAGCTTCTTATAGTCTATGGGAGGAGCTGTGGGTGGGGCTATGGGCGGAGATAAGGGAAGAAAAACAATGCTGCAGCATCCCAGGAAGTAGTGTGATCCATTTGCATAGAACTGCACAGTAAACATAAAGACAGAGCGGGATGCAGCCCACACACGAAAAACTGCAAGACAAATACAGCAAGTATATATAAAAGGAAAGGAACTTGAAATCAATGAAAAAATATGTATAAAATGGAACAAAATGGTAAAACCGTACATTGCTCCTCAGTAGCAGATAACCACAGACGCAAAAAAAAAATGAAAAAAATAAAAAATGCATAGATGCAAAAAAAGCATAGATGAAAGAAAAAAAATGCATAGATGCAAAAACAAAACAAAAAACGCGTAGATACCAAAAAACGCATAGATGCAAGAAAAAAAAAATGTCCATTGGATGAATCATTATGCGCACACGCATACACACACATCCTATAGGAAAAACAGAATACAATTGGCCAATAGAGGACATACCTAAGGGGTATATTGGCACTGTATAATGAGCATACATATGAAAATGAGGATGTAATGGTGAATGAAGTTCTAAAGTATGACACTGATTTCAAAATCCTCATTTAACCCTCCAGGGGCCAAAACATTCAAAGAAAAAATCCAATACATCTCTCTGTGGCAAAACTTTAGGAAACACTCAGCTGGGGGGGGGGGGTCTCTAGGCATCGTCTCAATAACCCAAACCATTAGACCATCAGTGGATTTGTTATGGTATTCGAGATAGTGCCTAGGGACATTATGAGTGTCTAATCCATCAGTAATGAAACGGCGATGTTTGCCAAATCGCTTACGTAATGGTCTAATAGTACGCTCAACATAAAAAAGGCCGCATGGGGGCCCATACAGTGCCCATATTCCCCTTAGGTATGTCCTCTATTGGCCAATTGTATTCTGTTTTTCCTATAGGATGTGTGTGTATGCAGGTGCGCATAATGATTCATCCAATGGACGTTTGTTTTCCTTGCATCTATGCGTTTTTTGGCATCTATGCATTTTTTGTTTTGTTTTTGCATCTATGCATTTTTTTTCTTTCATCTATGCGTTTATTTGCATCTATGCGTTTTTTGGCATCTATGTGTTTTTTGTTTTGTTTTTGCATCTATGCATTTCTTTTTCATCTATGCTATTTTTGCATCTATGCGTTTTTTTGCATCTATTTTTAAAATTTTTTTTGCGTCTGTGGTTGTTTCTTGTGCATGCATGCATGCACACGCATGTATACCTATTTACTTTATTCTGTTTGTTATCCCCATATATTGATCCAGTGATTATTTTTTAAACAATTAATTTTTAGTGGCATCTGCTACTGAGGAGAAATGTACGGTTTGACCATTTTGTTCCATTTTATACATATTTTTTCATTGATTTCAAGTTTTTATATACTTGCTTTATTTGTCTTGCCATTTTTTGTGTGCGGGCTGCATCCCGCTCTGTTTTTATGTTTACTGTGCAGTTCTATGCCCATGGATCACACTACTTCCTGGGATGCAGCAGCATTGTTTTTCTTCCCTTATCACTGCCCATAGCCCCACCCACAGCTCCACCCTATAAGAAGCTCAGCTTCTACAAACCTGTTGTCATTGTTTTGAAGAAGGAGCCAATCAGTAGTTCCGAAACGCGTCCCATTTTGATGACATATTTCCTGTTTGCGGTCCATGCTGGTTGCTGTCCCCTCCCTCTGACGTCATTTCCAGGATTCATGCTCCATGCTGACTCAGACGACGTGATTGCTTCACCAGTGTTCCCAGAGCCTGGGGTGTTCACCTGTTGGTTACCCTGGGCCCTTCTGCTGCATATCATTATCCCTGGAAAGCTGTGATGCACTGGGACCTCCTGATGCTGGATCACCTGCTTCATACATCCATGTTATGCCTCTTCTTATCCTTGATTCTGTAAGTGTTTTTAATCTTGTTTGGGGACATTAAAAGTTTTAATTCTGCACTTAGAGGAGCCTTTTTTTCTTTTATTTGATTCCTCCTTGCAGATCCTCTCCAGTTCTTTCAGGTTGGATTGTAAACGTTGGTGGACAGCCATTTTTAGGTCTCTCCAGAGATGCTCAATTGGGTTTAAGTCAGGATTCTGGCTGGGCCATTCAAGAACAGTCACAGAGTTGTTGTGAAGCCACTCCTTTGTTATTTTAGCTGTGTGTTTAGGGTCTTTTTCTTGTTGGAAGGTAAACCTTTGGCCCAGTCTGAGGTCCTGAGCACTCTGGAGAAGGTTTTCATCCAGGATATTTCTGTACATGGCCGCATTCATCTTTCCCTCGATTGCAACCAGTTGTCCTGTCCCTGCAGCTGAAAAACACCCCACAGCATGATGCTGCCACCACCATGCTTCACTGTTGGGACTGTATTGGACAGGTGATGAGCAGTGCCTGGTTTTCTCCACACATACCACTTAGAATTAAGGCCAAAAAGTTCTATCTTGGTCTCATCAGACCAAAGAATCTTATTTCTCACCATCTTGGAGGCCTTCAGGTGTTTTTTAGCAAACTCCATGCGGGCTTTCATGTGTCTTGCACTGAGGAGAGGCTTCCGTCGGGCCACTCTGTCCGACGGAAGGGCTGCAGTGATGGTTGACTTTCTACAACTTTCTCCCATCTCCCGACTGCATCTCTGGAGCTCAGCTACAGTGATCTTTGGGTTCTTCTTTACCTCTCTCACCAAGGCTCTTCTCCCCCGATAGCTCAGTTTGGCCGGACGGCCAGCTCTAGGAAGGGTTCTGGTCGTCCCAAACATCTTCCATTTAAGGATTATGGAGGCCACTGTGCTCTTAGGAACCTTAAGTGCAGCAGAAATTTTTTTTGTAACCTTGGCCAGATCTGTGCCTTGCCACAATTCTGTCTCTGAGCTCTTCAGGCTGTTCCTTTGACCTCATGATTCTCATTTGCTCTGACATGCACTGTGAGCTGTAAGGTCTTATAGGTGTGTGGCTTTCTTAATCGAGTTCAACCAGTATAATCAACAACAGCTGGACTCAAATGAAGGTGTAGAACCATCTCAAGGATGATCAGAAGAAATTGACAGCACCTGAGTTAAATATATGAGTGTCACAGCAAAGGGTCTGAATACTTAGGACCATGTGATATTTCAGTTTTTTTTTTAATAAATCTGCAAAAATGTCAACAATTCTGTGTTTTTCTGTCAATATGGGGTGCTGTGTGTACATTAATGAGGAAAAAGAATGAACTTAAATGATATTAGCAAATGGCTGCAATATAACAAAAAATGAAAAATTTAGGGGGGTCTGAATACTTTCCGTCCCCTCTGTAACTCCAGGGTCTAGGAGACCATAATGTGTCTAAGGAAAACAACTTTGTTTAGTTTCGTTTAGATTAGTTATTTACATAAATTTGTTTAGTTAAATTAGTTTCATCCGTTTAATACATTTTCGGAATTTGTTTTGTTTAATCGTATTTTAATCGATTCAAATTTTCCAAATTCAAATTCGTATCGATTACAATAGTTTTCTAATGAATTTTGAATAGTTTTTAAATTCAAAATTGAAAATTTCGGAAGATGGCTATATACTTTCTATTTTATTATGTTGTTTTTTTTTCTATACTATTCTGTTATTTTCTATTCTTTTTTTTTTTTTTTGCCACTTTAGCGAAATTTTCCAAGAGACTTATTTCACTTTACCAGTTCAATCTCATCCCTACTTGTCTTCATATCATTATGGCATTTTATTCAAATTTTTGCTGAATCATTCAAAATATATAAGAAAAACCCTATTACAATTTCCATCCTCCTTTCGAACACAAATAGAAAAAAAATTAAACTCAATAAGAATTTTACTCTATTATATTCTATTCTTTGTATTTCCTGTTATTTTTTTTTCTATTCTATTCCTTTATTTTCTATTCTATTTTATTCTCTTTGGAAATTGGAAAACTATTTTTTTTTTCTTTTAATGTGATTTCAGTTTCAAATCAAATGTGATTTGACTTGTTTTCTTTTATTTTTTTTTTCTTTAGAAAAGACTTATGGGACCTCCCAGGCACTATACTTTTTTTTAAATATCTTTTTATTGGTATTTCAGGTGCACAAAATTAAAACAGTAACTAAAAAAAACAAAAAAAAAACAAGACAAAAACAAAAGGTCATAGTAAATTACATAGTCGCCCACACAGGGGTCATAGAAAAACAACATAATATAACTCCAGGGTCTAGGTGACCCTAATGAGTCTAAGGCAGGGGTCTCAGACTGGCGGCCCTCCAGCTGTAAAACTACAAGTCCCAACATGCCTCTGCCTGTGGGAGTCATGCTTGTAACTGTCAGCCTTGCAATGTCTCATGGTATTTTTTTTGCAACAGCTGGAGGGCTGCCAGTTTGAGACCCCTGGTATAAGAAAAACAACTTTTTTAGTTTTGTTTCTGTTAGGTATTCACATAAATGTGTTCAAATTCGTTTAATCTGTTTAATTTGTTTTCAGAATTGGTTTTGTTTATTTGTATTTGGATCAAATCAAATTTTCCGAATTCAAATTCGTATCGATTCCAATACTTTTCTAATCAATTTCGAATAGTTTTCAAATATGAATAGTTTTCGAATTCGAAAATTTCGGAAGATGGCTATATTCTTTTTATTTTATTCTGTTTTCCATACTATTCTGTCATTTTCTATTCTACTCTATACTTTTCTATTCTATTCAAATTCAAATTAATTCTATTTAAATTTTGGGAAATTTTCTTTCTATTCTATTGTTTTTTTTTTTTTAATTCTATTCTTTTCTATTCTATTATAGTATATTCTATTCTTTTTTCTATTCTATTCTTTTCTTATGCATTCAAATTCAAATTTATTTTATTTGAAATTCGAATTTCAGAAGATTATTATATTCTATTTTATGATATTCTTTTTTCTAATCTATTCTATTCTATTCCTTTATATTCTATTTTGTTCTGTTTTACTCTATACACTGCATTTATTGGCGTATAACACTCACTTTTTCACCATGAAAGTCGAGTGCAAATAGCGTGTGCATTTTATACGCCAATACTTCAATTTTAGCTGCCTCAGAGGGGACAGGGAGGGGACAGGGAGGGGGGCGGGATGAATGAATGTGTGTGTTATACGCCTGTGCTTGTTGTACGTCGATAAATACGGTATATTCTATTCTTTTATTTTCTGTTATTTTTTTCTATTCTATTCCTTTATTTTCCATTTTTATTTTATTCTCTTTCTATTCTACTCTATACTTTTCTATTCACATTCAAATTAATTCTATTTAAATTTTGGGAAATGTATATTTTCTTTCTATTCTATTGTTTTTTTTTAATTCTATTCTTTTTTCTATTCTATTCTTTTCTTATGCATTCAAATTCAAATTTATTCTATTTGAAATTCGAATTTCAGAAGATTATTATATTCTATTTTATGATATTCTTTTTTCTATTCTATTCTATTCTATTCTATTCCTTTATATTCTAGTTTGTTCTGTTTTACTCTATACACTGCATTTATTGGCGTATAACACTCACTTTTTCACCATGAAAGTCGAGTGCAAATAGCGTGTGCATTTTATACGCCAATACTTCAATTTTAGCTGCCTCAGAGGGGACAGGGAGGGGACAGGGAAGGGACAGGGAGGGGTTGGGATGAATGAATGTGTGTGTTATACGCCTGTGCTTGTTGTACGTCGATAAATACGGTATATTCTATTCTTTTATTTTCTGTTATTTTTTTCTATTCTATTCCTTTATTTTCCATTTTTATTTTATTCTCTTTCTATTCTACTCTATACTTTTCTATTCACATTCAAATTAATTCTATTTAAATTTTGGGAAATGTATATTTTCTTTCTATTGTATTGTTTTTTTTTAATTCTATTCTTTTTTCTATTCTATTCTTTTCTTATGCATTCAAATTCAAATTTATTCTATTTGAAATTCGAATTTCAGAAGATTATTATATTCTATTTTATGATATTCTTTTTTTTTCTATTCTATTCTATCCTATTCCTTTATATTCTATTTTGTTCTGTTTTACTCTATACACTGTATTTATTGGCGTATAACACTCACTTTTTCACCATGAAAATCAGGTGCAAATAGTGTGTGCGTGTTATACGCCAATACTTCAATTTTTTCTGCCTTAGAGGGGACAGGGAGGGGACAGGGAGGGGACAGGGAGGGGGGTGGGATGAGCGCCATCAGATTTCATACAGTGAGACTCTCCTGTTTACTTGGTGGCCTCTGTAATAGGAAGTCCCATCTCCTGGGCCACCATTGGACCTTTGTTCTGTCTATCATAGGATATTCTCACTGTATGTAATCTGTCGATGCTCGTCCTGCCCCCTCCCTGTCCCCTAGGCTGCAGATGGGCATTAATCAGCCTGCACTGATGGCAATGGTGAGGTTGTTGCATTGATGGCAATGGCGATGCTGCTGCATTGATGGCAAGGGTGAGGCTGCTGCATTGATGACAATAGCGAGGCTGCTGCATTGGGGGCAATGGTGAGGCTGCATTGATGTGGACTGATGAGGCTGCATTGATGCCACTTGTGAGGCTGCAGATGGGCATTGATCAGGCTGCATTGATGGCAATGGTGAGGCTGCAGATGGGCACTGACACTTATTTTTCTTCAAAGTCCCTTATTTACAATTTAAGTTTTTTTCCTGAAACTTCCCTCTTAAAGTGAATGTGTGTGTTATACGCCTGTGTGTGTTATACGCTGATAAATATGGTATATTCTATTCTTTTATTTTCTGTTATATTTTTTTCTATTCTATTCCTTTATTTTCCATTTTTATTTTATTCTTTTTGGAAATTGGAAAACTATTTGTATTTGAAAACTTTACGAATTCGAAAACTATTTAAATTGATTTTAATTCGGATATCGTCTGAATTTTCTTTCAGTTTTTTTCTGATTTGTTTAAATACGGTACTATTATAATTCAGGAATTTGGATACATCCGAATTTCTGCAAAACAAAAATTTGTCCGAATTTCAATTCAGAATGAAAGAAACTGCACATATCTAGTCCCAAATATCTTCCCAATCTTCATCGTCAAGCTCGAGTACATCTTTCAGCCACCTCTCCCGAAGAATGCAAAGGTCAGGAAGGGAGACCAATAGAAAATGATTATATAACTCAGAGGTAGGTTTCTCCCAGCACTCGGTCCAGACTACATGTTTCAAATCAAATTGTTTCAGCCTTTAGGGAAATGTTAGTGAATTGGCTGCCGAAAGCATGGGACAACTGGAGATGTCTGAACAAGTAAGAAGCTGGGACATTGCAGTCAGTGGAAAGGAATGTAGAGGACCGCAGGGAGCCATTAGCAACTATGTGGGAGATAAACGTAATTTTATATTTGGCCCATGCCTGTGGATCTAGCAAAGTATAATAATGTAATAGATTTGGATTATGCCACAGCAGAGTATTCGGAGATACAGTATCATGTGGTATAGCTTCATATGTTAACTCAATTTCCACACTTTAAGAGTGGTGACTAGGGATGAGCTTTATGTTCGGGTCAAACATGAGTTCGACTCGAACATTGGCTGTTCGCCAGTTCGCCAAACAGTGAACAATTTGGGGTGTTCGCAGCAAATTCGAAAGCCGCGGAACACCCTTTAAAAGTCTATGGGAGAAATCAAAAATGCTAATTTTAAAGGCTTATATGCATGGTATTGTCATAAAAAGTATTTGGGGACCTGGGTCCTGCCCAGGGGACATGTATCAATGCAAAAAGAAGTTTTAAAAACGGCCGTTTTTTCGGGAGCAATGATTTTAATAATGCTTAAAGTGAAACAATAAAAGTGTAATATTCCTTTAGATTTCATACCTGGGGGGTGTCTATAGTATGCCTGTAAAGGGGTGCATGTTTCCCGTGTTTAGAACAGTCTGACAGCAAAATGACATTTCAAAGGAAAAAAAAACATTTAAAACTACTCGTGGCTATTAATGAATTGTCAGTCCAACAATACACATACAAATTCATTGATAAAAACGGCATGGGATTTCCTCACAGGGAAACCCCGAACTAAAATAAAAAAAAATGCGTGGGGGTCCTCCTAAATTCCATACCGGGCCCTTCAGGTCTGGTATTGATATTAAGGGGAACCCCGCACCAAAATTAAAAAAAAAAAGGCATGGGGGTCCCCCTCAAAATCCATACCAGACCCTTCAGGTCTGGTATGGATTTTAAGGGGAACCCCTGCCAAAATAAAAAAAAATGGTGTGGGGTCCCCCCAAAAATCCATACCAGACCCTTATCCGAGCACGCAACCTGGCAGGCCACAGGAAAAGAGGGGGGATGAGAGAGTGCCCCCCTCCTGAACCATACCAGGCCACATGCCCTCAACATTGGGAGGGTGTTTTGAGGTAGTCCCCCAAAGCACCTTGTCCCCATGTTGATGGGGAGAAGGGCCTCATCCCCACAACCCTTGGCTGGTGGTTGTAGGGGTTTGTGGGTCCGGGGCTTATCGGAATCTGGAAGCCCACTTTAACAAGGGGACCCCCAGATCCCAGCCCCCCCCGTGTGAATTGGTAATGGGGTACAAATGTACCCCTACCATTTCACAAACAAAGTGTCAAAAAGTTTAAAAAACACAAGAGATGGTTTTTGACAAGTCCTTTATTAATTCCTTTTTCTTTGATCTTCTTTCTTCTGGTCTTCCTTCAGTCTTCTTCTTCTTCCTCCGCTCTTCTCGTCCCACATTTTCCTCCAGGCATCTTCTCTGCTCCGTTCGCACGATCCGCCTCAGTGGGATTCTTCTACCGTGTGACGCTTCTGTTCTTCTGACATTTCTTATATAACGGGGGTGGGGCCACCCGGTGACCCCACCCTCCTCTGACGCAAGGGGACTTTCCTGTAACTTTCCCCTTGTTGTCAGAGGGGGTGGGGTCACTCGTTTACGTAAACGAGTTTACGTATCCCCCGGATTGAGCAGAGAAGATGCCTGGAGGAAGATGCGGGACGAGAAGAGCGGAGGAAGAAGAAGAAGATGAAGAAGAAGATGGAGGAAGAAGAAGAACACCAAAGGAAGACCAGAAGAAAGAAGATGAAAGAAAAATAAATTAATAAAGGACTTGTCAAAAACCGTCTCTTGTGTTTTTTAACCTTTTTGACACTTTTTTTGTGAAATGGTAGAGGTACATCTGTACCCCATTACCAATTCACATGGGGGGCTGGGATCTGGGGGTCCCCTTGTTAAAGGGGGCTTCCAGATTCCGATAAGCCCCCCACCCGCAGACCCCCACAACCACCGGCCAAGGGTTGTGGGGATGAGGCCCTTCTCCCCATCAACATGGGGACAAGGCGCTTTGGGGGGCTACCTCAAAGCTCCCTCCCAATGTTGAGGGCATGTGGCCTGGTACGGTTCAGGGGGGTGCTCTCTCATTCCCCCTCTTTTCCTGCGGCCTGCCAGGTTGCATGCTCAGATAAGGGTCTGGTATGGATTTTTTGGGGGGACCCCACGCCATTTTTTTTTAAATTTTGGTGCGGGGTTCCCCTTAATATCCATACCAGACGTGAAGGGCCTGGTATGGAATTTAGGGGGACCCCCCTTTTTTTTTTATTTTGGTTCGGGGTTCCCCTGTGGGGAAATCCCATGCCGTTTTTATCAATGAACTTTTATGTGTATTGTCAGACCGACAATTCATTAGTAGCCGCGAGTAGTTTTAAATTACTTTTTTCCTTTGAAATGTCATTTTGCTGTCAGACTGATCTAAACACAGGAAACATGCGCCCCTTTAAAGGCATAGTATAGACACCCCCCAGGTACGAAATTTAGAGGAATATTATACTTTTATTGTTTCACTTTAAGCATTATGAAAATCACTGCTCCTGAAAAAACGGCAGTTTTTAAAACTTCTTTTTGCATTGATACATGTCCCCTGGGGCAGGACCCAGGTCCCAAAACACTTTTTATGACAATAACTTGCATATAAGCCTTTAAAATTAGCATTTTTGATTATTCATGTTTGTGTCCCATAGACTTTAACGGTGTTCGCGTGTTCGAACAAATTTTTTGCCTGTTCGCAAGTTCTGCTGCAAACCGAACCAGGGGTGTTCGGCTCATCCTTATTGGTGACCATGAAAGAGGTAAGTGGTTTTGGGATCACAGAAAAGAAGGTGTTGCAGGGCCTCCAAGGAGTTTAACACCGCCACCTCCAAAATCGTGGAGATATTATATCTGTCAGTGCATAGCCACCATAAAGCTGTTACAAGCTGTGATGCCAGATAGTATTTGTAGCAATCTGGAGAGCTAAACCCCCCCCCCGTGGCAGGTCTCATCAATGTTGTGAGTTTGTACCGTGGTGGATGAGATCCCCATATGAAGGAAGGGAAAAACTGATTAAATTGTAAAAAAAAAGATTTTGGAATCCATTGGGGCGAGTGTTTAAAAAGATAGGTATATTTTGGGACAAGGGTAAGTTCTCCCATGCTTTCAGCTGAACTTTTGTAGCCTGGTACACTGAAAGGAGATTGAGTCTAATGTAATGTAATCTGCAGCACACCTAGATACTTTCACATCCAAATATTTAAATTCTTCCACCCACTGTATCTGAAATGTTGGTGGATCAGATTTGCAGGTGTCAGGGTCAACTTTTAGTCTGGTAATGGAGGAGAATGCTTCCATGGTCTAACGATCCCCCTCCAAGGAGGGACCTGCATCATTTAGAAACAATAGCAAATCGTCCGCATATAGAGCCACCCTCTCCTCCAGCCAGGCAATCCTCAAACCCTGGATAAGTGGGGATACCCATAGGGCAGCCCTGTCTGGTACCCCTATATAAGGCAAATTCAAGAGGGTCAAAGTTATCAGTAGTAGGATAAGAATTATAACACCTCATTTGTTCAAGATCCTTATCCTGTAGAGACTGCACATCAGAGGCCCGGTCTTACTTGACAACTTGCCGACCATCCATCGCAGTTTTACTGCGGCAGAATGGCACGGCTGGGGAAACAACGTTATGGGGATATTTATTATAGGAAAAAGTACAAAATATTGTGTTTTTTTTCAAAATTGTCGCTCTTTTTTTGTTTATAGTGCAAAAAATAAAAACCGCAGAGATGATAAAATACCCCCAAAAGAAAGCTCTATTTGTGGGGAAAAAAAGGACATCAATTTTGTTTGGGTGCAGTGCAGCACGACCGCGCACTTTTCAGTTGAAGTGAAGCAGTCGCGAATCGCAAAAAATGGCCTGGTCACTCAGCAGCCAAATCTTCCGGGGCTGAATCGGTTTAGGTGTTACTAAACCTAAAAATGTTTTTTATCTTAATGCATTGTTTGCATTAAGCTAATAAAAAAAATCTATTTCCTTGTGCCCCTTCACCTGTGTGAAAAGTAAGAGAGGGGAGAAGAGATAAGCACTGTGCACGGCTGCATCTTTTCTCCTCTTACTTTCTCTTCACACAACATTCGAGCAGCAGCAAGAGCCATTGGCTCTTGCAGCTGTCAATCAAATGTAGTGAAGAGGAAATAGGGTCGGATTTTCCGATGGACAATGTCCGATCGGAGCGTGTTGTCGGAAATTCCGACCGTGTGTGGGCACCATCGGACATTTTCCATCGGATTTTCCGACACACAAAGTTGGAGAGCAGGACATAAAATTTCTCCGACAACAAAATCCGATCGCGTCAATTCCGACCGTGTGTGGCCTGTTCCGACGCACAAAGTGCCACGCATGCTCAGGAGAAATTCCGACACGGGACAGCTCGTTCTGGTAAACTTAGCGTTCGCAATGGATACAGCACTTTCGTCACGCTGCAATGTTAAAAATGGTTTAATACAGCGCACTCTCTTCTTCTTTATAATGTGACAAGAATTTAGTCGTTTTGCTGCTCATATTCACACACACTTCTCACAAACTTTTATTTGTGTTTTTTTAGTGGGATTCCATGAATATATTGTTATTAGTTGTCACATCTGACAGTTTTATATTTTTTTTATTTTTTATTTTTTGGATTTTCAGCCTTTTTTTTTCTTTAATGTTTGGATTTTTGCCAAGGCTGATCTTTGTTCAATGTTATTTTTATTTTTACTCCAGAATATTTTTGTGTGTGTTTTGTGTGTCAAGTTACCCCAACACCATTGATATCTTTTATTATTTAATCTCAAGGAGATTGTTTGGTGTTGGTGTCCCTTGTTCATTTCACATTGTATATTTGAAATGTACCTGAATCCTCACAAACCAACTGTCCTTTTTGAAGTAAAACACATAGCAGAGTATAATTCAAAACAAAAATCCTTTATTAAGGGATCAGAACCAAACAAAGAGGAAGGCAACACTGGATCAACATGATAAATTAGCGAAGCCTGGGACCCCCACGGCAGACATCAATTCTTCAACATCAAAATTGGTGGCCTGAGGAGTCCATATGTAAGGGAGGCCAGTCTGGTCCAGAATTCGCAGAGATCCGGATAGCAGCAGATGACATCTGTGTCCCCAGGCTGTGGTACCACAAGAGGCTGCATTTTTTGGCCGACCAGACTGAACCCAGGGCAATCACTGTCTGGTCTTCCTTCCACGCTTCCTTCTGGGCTGTGGCTGTGCAGTTGGAGATGTGGCAGAAGGAGGAGTAGGACCTGGAGGAGGAGGAGGACTGGGGGGACCTGGAGGAGGACTGGGAGGACCTGGAGGAGAGGGAGGAGGAGGACCTGCAGGAGGAGGAGGAGGACCATCCCCAAGATGTGTGTGAGGTGTAATTTGGCCCCTCATACCTTTCTCCAGAGCCTCCGATATGAGGGCCTCACACAAGACTTTTTGGCCCTCCTCCATCCTCTGCATTTTATAGGCTATGAAGGCAGCAATGTTCTCCTCCATGGTGTGTGGTGCTGCCAGGACCTCTGTAGCCCTCCAAAAGAATGCTATAGCAGCCTCCTCTAGGGTACTCCTCCTACTGCCACTTTCTATTTTCAGGGGGGGTGGAGGGACCTTGATATCAGCCAGCCGGCTTGGCTCGGCCACCTCCTGGCTGAGACTTCCCTGTGTATGAAAAAGGGACATGGTTGTAATGTTTTGCATCATCAATCACAATCCTAAATTAGTACTCCCAACTAACATCTAGTTAACATCATTGATTGGACAAGCAGAAATATTTAGAGGAATGCTATACCTGGCTCAATCTGGGCTCCTCCACATGTGACCTGGAAGGCCCAGGTTGGGCGTCAGAAGCCTCAGCCAGGGGGGAAGGAAGCGTGGAAGGAAGACTGGAGAGGGATGGCCTGGGTTCAGTCTGGCCTGCCAGAAAGTGCAGCCTGTCGTAGTACAACATCCTGGGGACATAGATGTCATCTGCTGCTCCGGATCTCTGTGAATCCAGGACTTTCTTGCGCTCCCTCAGATATGTGCTCCTCAGGCCACCAATGAAAATCTTTAAATAAGTGATGTCTGCCGTGGGGATCACCTGCTTCACAATTTCACACAATTGCTCCAGTGCTGCCTTCCTCTTTGCTTGGTTCTTGAAATGGGGGTGGGTAATCTCCCACAGACAGGGCAGCTCACTTAGCATCTCTACGAATACTGACATGAAGTCATTGTCTTTCATTAAGATATCCATGTTCACTGCAAGACACAACACAAGACAAAGCCTAATGTCAGACAAAACTCTCCTAATCTTGTTACAATATAGGCCTCAATCTAGAAGCAGTATAGGCACAAGTTTGTCTCTTACCTTCGTTCTTACGATCGGCACGTCCAATGCTCCTTCCTCCGCTCACAGATCGTACGTAATACGCACGCGTGTTACGCTTTATACACACTGCGCATGCGTGTAACTCCGCCCGCCCCTGACGTTCTTTCTAGTCTATTCCCGGCCCCTTTTCGTTCGGCGCAGTGGGTGAAGAGCACATGGCGGAGTTACAGCAGGTACGTGCTAATTCTAGCAACGAGGAGGAGGAGGAGGAAATGCCGGATCCAGGCACGTCCCGATCCAGAAGGAGACATTTTAAGGCCACAAATATGTCGTTTGGGGAGATGTTGGAGATGGTCGACATCATGAAGAAGTCCGACTATGACGGAAATTATGGGCCTTACCCCAACCCGAACATCCGAAAGACCAAGATCATGGCGAAAGTGGTCAGGAGTCTTGAGAGGAATTTAGGGGTACGAAGATCTAAAGATCAGCTCAGGAAGCAGTGGTCGGACCTGAAGTTGAGAGAGCCAGAGCAGTACCGAAAGATCCGGAGAGTGCTGCAAAAAAGTAAATAGTTGTGCTGTGTTCCTATTCTTTCTGTCTTTATTCCGTTCGTTCTGCTCCATATGCTTTTATTAATTGTAACGTTTAAAAGGGCAAATTTAATGTTCATGTGCCCATTATTCGTTCGTATCAAACATTTTTCTTTCGGCCTCTAGAACACCATTGTTTAGGCCATATGCATTTTCACACATTTTTTGGGGCCACCTTGGATGCCAAATATTTGTTTGTGTAGATGGGTTTGTTACTAGAATGAAATGCCAACTAGATTGTGTGAAAGGAGAGGACACTGAGCAGCTGTTTTCACATCTGGACACTGGAGCACTAGTGTGGGACACAAGAACACCATTTTTATTAGGGGGGGCACACAGGTGCTCCAGTGTATACTATAGGGGGGGCTACATCTGTGAAGCTTGTACCAAACAGGTAAAGTATTGCAGGTTGACAAAGGACACTAAAAAATATACATCTTGGAACTCGGCTAAAATAGACAATTGTACCCCACTTCCAAGCAATGTTTCCTATTTCTAGTTCTGCCATCAAATATCTGTGTGCTAAGTATACCATTTTTGTTTTACATAGGGGAGAAAAGACTCGGAGGACACCCCTCATCCGAGGAGACCAGAGACCCCCCACCTCTGGAAGAAGGGGAAATACCGCAAACACAAGATGCTGAGCAGGAGGAAGAAGAAGACGTGGTGGAGATTGGCACCACAACAGGTGAGTGTCTGCGACCACAGGCTCAGGTAAAAGAGATGGATGGTGGCAGATTTTTGAGACCTTTTTTTTTGTTCTTTATCTCTTTTTAGGTGATCGTGATGTGAGGGATAGAGAAAGCTTTACTTCTGAAAGTGCCCAGATCCTGATTGGGGAGATCATGGGGTGTAATGCCGAACTGCAAAACATCAAGCAAAAAATCAATGATGTTATTAAAAAAAATAATAACATCATTGATGTTTTGGGGCGAATTTAAACCCCACAAAATTACCTGTTTTATTATTGTGGTCCAATCTTCCAAAAATTTTTTCAATGTTTAGAAAAGCCAAATTTGGAGGATGCACACAGTGTGCCAACATGTGCTATCTGCCATCACGGGAGATCAATGGACGCGTTTTGGGGGTGCAACCCCTTTCTCAATTATAAAGTCGTATTGAGGAAGGGCTTGCTCCCCCAAAACACGTCCCTTGATCCCCCCTGATGGCAGATAGCACATGTTGACATTCGTAAATTGGTGTGCATCTTCCAAATTTGGCTTTTCCAGGGGTGATTTCCCCCCATCTGAACGCTATATCAAACCCAGTTCCTAAATACTGATGTCTGATATAGCCTTCAGGTTTTACCTAATGTTCCTTTGTAAGTTCAAGTTTTTTGGCTTTCTTGTTGGTTTTACACAGGCCTGTTTTATCTGAAATGGATATTTCGATTTTTGATAATGCTACTGCAAAAATTGTTATACAACAAACATGTTGGTTTGTTTTAAAAACCTTTGGTAAATGCACATGTGATTGTGCAGGTATAAAAAAGTTGCTTACTCAAGAATGTGTGGATTATTGTCTCAACACTACAACACTTTTGGGGTGATGTGATTGCTGTTTTATGCAAAAATGGGGGTTATTTCCTAAGGGCAAATACACTTTGCACTACAAGTGCAGGTTCAGTGCAGTTGCAAGTGCACTTGTAGTGAAATGTGTTTTTGCATTTAGGAAGTACCAGCCAACACTGTTTTTTATAAGGTTACCCAATCACGACATTTTCTGCACTCAACACATTTCTGTCAGGGTCAGCTAAAACAAACACAACCAGTAAATGTCCACAAAGAATTTCTTTTGGTTGTTTTTTATTTGAAAAAGGTTTCACAGATTGTCTGGCATATTGATAGCCCCCCTACCCGCAAAGAACTCCAGGTAGCGTAACCGGACATCACGGGCACTCAGGGAGGGCAAGCCAGGACGGCCACTTTCAAGCGCCGTCAGTGTTGATGGATTTGGGATTCCGGCCTCAGGCCCAACGGAGCCAGCATAGTTGGCTGAATGTTTTCTTAAAAAATTATGGAGAACACAGCAGGCAAGTATTATATGGTTCAGTTTATACTCCACCATATGGATGGGTGTCAGAAATAATCGGAACCGGCTGGCCAGGATTCCAAATGTGTTCTCCACCACTCTTCGGGCTCTGGCCAGCCGGTAATTAAAAACCCTCTGTTCCGGGGTGAGGGTCCTCATCGGGAATGGCCGCATCAGGTGGTCCCCCAGCGCAAATGCTTCATCAGCAACGAACACAAATGGGAGACCTTCAACATTGTCCTCTGGAGGTGGCAAGTCCAAGCTGCCATTCTGGAGATGCCTGTAGAACTCCGTCTGGGCGATCACTCCACCATCGGACATCCGGCCATTCTTCCCCACGTCCACATACAAGAACTCGTAATTAGCCGACACCACCGCCAACATCACTATACTATTAAACCCCTTGTAATTATAATAGTACGACCCGAGTTGGGTGGTGGGACGATGTGGACGTGTTTCCCATCAATTGCCCCTCCGCAGTTAGGAAAGTCCCACCGCTGGGCAAAGTGGGAGGCCACAGTCTGCCATTCCTGTGGCGTTGAAGGAAAGTGTTGAGGAAAAAACAATAAACATTACTATTTTTTCACAGAAACATGGCAAGCAGATTAGACACAAACATTATGGGGCAACCTCCAGATAGCATTTATTAAGGGAATTTAACAACAACAAAGTATAAGGTACACCTATCATATTCCCCCTCTCCCCCTCATGGGCCATTTCTAACATTATAGGGGGGGAACTCTTGGACAGGTAACCCTCTTCACTTCATTGAGAGATGAATGCCTAAATAATGGGTATTACTTGGAACAGCCCCTCCTTAGTTACACTATTGGCAGACCACTGGACAGGTAAGAAGTGTCATAATACAAAGATATAAATACACACTGTACACATTTGAGCACATTTGAACATTCTGCTATTACCTATCAAGATAATAATAGGATACAAAAACTTTAAACAGTACCATTGGAAAGTATACAGGCAGGCCCTTGCACCACATGCTTTGGGGAATTCATACATACATCTGACCAGTAAAGAGGTGGGTATAGTGTGTATGGGTTTGGCAAACTCAGCAGATAGATGATTGAGGATAGAGAATTGGGATCAGCTGACTTAGCAGTTGGGGGAGGGAGGGTTACAAAAAATTTGGGGACACCACAAAAAAAACCCTCTGGCACTCTGCCTGAATTTAAATAAAAAATAACATTTCAAAACATTTTAGGGGGTGTTTGGGGTAAAGCACTACTATAGAGCTGATAAAATACATTGTTAAGTGACTACATGAGGTTAATATAGGGCAGGAGACACCATGCTGCAGAGGTTATTGAAGGGCAAATATGTATGAAGGACCGAAAATAATAATTATATAACAATCCAGCATGCATGAGAACAAAGGGGACATTCACAGCATATTACAATCATGGTAATTAGGGAATGAGGAAAGAAATACAAGATATTATCAAACATTCAATACAATAAAATGTGATATAAAAGGATAAAAATCTTACCTTCATATAGTCCTTCTGCAGGACCTGGATGATGGCAGAACAGGTCTCTGGAATAATGATCCCCAGAGCCTGGGGGGAGATGCCTGTCGAGAACTTCGAGTCCTGCAGACTTCTCCCTGTGGCCAAATACCGCAAGGTAGCGACCAACCTCTGCTCCGCAGTGATGGCTTGCCTCATGCAGGTATCCTGCCTGCTGATATAGGGGGTCAGCGAAGCCAACAGACGGTGAAACACGGGGTCCGTCATCCTGAGAAAGTTCCTGAAATCATCAGGATTATTCTCACGGATCTCACGGAGCAAAGGCATATGACAGAACTGGTCAAGCTGAAGCAACCAATTCTTGGTCCATGAACTCCTCCCCACCCTGTTCATGGACTGGACTTGTGTCAAGGTCAGGACCCCAACACCAAGCCCCCGCACAGCACGAACTCTACGAGGAGTACGCATACGAAACATGGCTAGAAAACGGTCGGCTGCTCAGAACGAAGTAACAGAACGCACTGAAGAACAGCAAGGCCTGTGAAGAGCGACCTGAAAACCAGTAACAAATGAACAAGAATACAATGACTACCTAAAGTCATGCGGAACTTGCTTGCACGCACTGAAGAGCAGATACAAACCCACAAGCACAAACTGAATGGCAGAAAACGATCTGAAAGCCACGAGTCTGAAAAAGCGCGAATCGTCTCTCACCAAACTTTTACTAACACGAGATTAGCAAAAGGAGCCCAAAGGGTGCCGCGCTTGGTTCTGAACCGGCCTTTTCTAGTCTTGTCGTACGTGGTGTACGCGACCGCGTGGTTGTCGATCGGAAATTCCGACAACTTTGTGCGACCGTGTGTAGGCAAAACAAGTTTGAGCCAACATCCGTCGGAAAAAATCCTAGGATTTTGTTGTCAGAATGTCCGAACAAAGTCCGACCGTGTGTACGCCCTATAAGTCTTTGGAGCGCGGCTTCATAGACACACGGGTCGGGAATGCGCAGACGGTGTTTGTCCCCATAGCCAGCCGCTGGCTATGGTGGACATAAAAAGAAGAGGAAGAGCCAAGATACCCACCAGGGACCCCAAAAGAGGAGGATCGGGGCCACTCTGTGCAATACCACTGCACAGAGCAGATACTGTAAGTATAACATGTTTTGTATTTTATTTATTTTTTTAAATGACTTTAGTAACACTTTACCTGCAGCTATGGAAGAGATATGATGGTCTCTCATGAAGGCTTTAAAGCCATCCCATTCTATTTCTGGAGAGGATGTTCCCACATTGATATTCCAGGTTTCCTGCAAGACAGGGAATGTCTTCTCTGATATTTCTGATGGGAGACCCAATGAGCTTACAATCCCCACAAGGACCCGTTGGGGCAGGGTCAAGTGCAAAGGACTAACCCCCAAGGGACAGTGGTCTGACAACTCACTAGGCAAGTAAGGAATGTTTAAGACATCCGCTAGAATGAAAGGATTGGCAAAAACCAAGTCAATGCGGGAATATGCTTTGTAAGAGGTAGATAAGCAGGATTACGCTTTTACCGTGGGATATTTCCACCTCCATACTTCTGTAAGGCCAGCTTCCAGTGCTCTATCAGACAGGTCCCTCAATTTTTTCTTAACTGGTGTTAGTCTATACAGAGTAGGAGACACAGGACATTTATTTACTAATAAGCACTGAGAGTCCTTTGGCGTAATTTGAGTACGTGGCATGGAAGGCCCTTTGAATTCAGGGCTTCTTCAAGGAAAAAGTTTTGCTGCCTGTAAAATGCATTTCTTGAAGTAAGATTATATGTGGGGCTTGGAGCTTAAAACACTGTGCCCTTTTAAATTTCAAATTTAGGCCTCTAACATTCCATGATAAAAACAAAAACCCCCGAACATCCTGGCAGCATGTGCCTTCTCTGTCTGTACCTGAGCATCTCAACATGAGAAAGAACAGGTAGGGACCTTAATTCCATAACTATTATGCAACTTAACTGGTCACATCCAATACACTATGTCCAGTAGGAAGGGGGGTGTAGGACCAAGGGGCCAAGTGGGCAACACCGTCTATCAAAAGGTGACAGGGGAAATGTTTGTATTGTCCCAGACAGTGGAAATCTTTCGATGGAGTAGTAGTAGTAGTTCTGGGGAGGCGCATTTCCAGGCTCCGGTAGATGGGCCCTCCTCATGCCAGGATATGAGGAAGTAAAGCATGAGCACTCACAGGCAGGCACAGTATGGAGATAGGCAGGAACCAAAGGCCCATAAGGTAGTCCCTATGTAGGGCAACAGGGAGTACCTCTCTCAACGAAAACATGAAAAAGGAATTAAAAGTGGTAGAACTTACAAACTGAAGGCAAAAGTAGCATAGGTGTCAACAGGACATGACTGGGTTGAATATGCAACTCAAAGTTCAACGAGCATCCAGCCAGTTGGAAGCTTTAGAGGAATCAAAGAAGCGCAAATGCTCTCTATTCACGACTCTGAGCCTGCTAGGATACAGCAGGCTGAATCTGAGGCACCTGCAGACATTTATGAATGAGCTGCGGCATTGCTGGTAATAATCCAGGAAGTGAAGAATCTTGGAATTTTCATACTGGAGATCTGGTTTGTTCCTGGCAACCACCAGGATCCTATCATGGTCCCTGTAGTTCAGTAATCGAAGTAAGAAAGGCTGTGCCGGAGCTCTCGGGAATTGGTGGAGTGGGGGGAACCCTGTGGGCCCTCTCCACCACAAATATAGGTGGGAGGTTATGCAGGTCTAACAGCTGTGCCAGGAAAGATTAAGCAAACTCTGCTGGCCTTGAGCCCTCTGCATGTTCTGGCAGGGCCAAGATCTGCACATTGTTACGGCAGAGGCAGTTTTCTGTGTCTATGGCCTTTTCTTAGAGTGCTCTAATCTTCAGTTTTAGGGCATGCAGTTCAGTAGAGTCAGTCTGAAATATGTCTTTAACCCTCGAGATGCGATCCTCTGCTTCTAAAAAGGGAGTGGAACTTGTCAAGATCATGCCTGATCAGACTGGCCAGCACATCTATTTTGGCCGTGAGAGCCTCCTTAGAGGCATCGATTGCCGCCAGGATCTCTGCTCCAGTGGGGCCAGTAGCCTCTGGATCCCCAGAGGATGTCTGTGTTGTGGCCAACATGGTAGGAGGCCTTGTGTTCAAGATGACCTCAGCATCGGAGCTGAATTGCCACACGTCCACTCACATCCCAGCCACCCCTCCCCCCCAGGCACTATATTTAAAAAGACTTTTTTTTCTTTTTCTTTTTTTTCTTTCAATAATTTTTTTTGATTATATCAAAAGGAAACTACATACAGACAAAATATTGGCCAAGGCCTAGAGAAGATCAGCAAAAGAGCTTATCAGTTTGCAGAAATACGGAAACTTGTGCTTCGTGAAGCTTACAGAAAAACCTCATCAAAAGAAAAAAAAGATTCATCTTAGATGACTATACGGTCTGGTAAGGCAATAATGACAAAATCACCTGTTGAAATACAAAAATATATTATAAATATAAGAGTGTTGGTTGAGTAGCCAAAACAGACCTCCAACAGACACGGTTCCAGTAATCCATGTCCTTAGTCTGCTTGTCTTCAGCAAATTTTTTGCGGGCCTTCTTGCGCATCATCTTCAGTGTTGTCACATGAAAAAATATAATAAAATATTTTTCAAAAATGTGAGGGGTGTACTCACTTTTGTGAGATACTGTACATTCCTAACAGGGCTATCTAATGTCCCAACACTAACTAAGAGAAAAGTGTTAATGCAAAAAAAACAACATTCCCATAGGTCCGATGAACACTTTATATGGAGTAGTTTCTTCTCCATTACCTGTAAACAAACAGACACAGGCACATTCCTAAAGGGCTGGAATGTCATTTACGGGAAGATGACCCTCCAGCAGAACAAATCACTACAAAACCTGATGCTTATTTTCCACAACCTTCAGCAGGGAAAGTTCCCTATATAGGGAAACTTTGAACTAAAAAGTCTTTTGTAAATGGCCAGGTCCTGACTCTGTGTTTCCCCAAAGTTCTTAGGACCAAAAATTTTAAGCAATAACAAAATAACTTAGTAGCAATTTTTAAAGAAGGGGGTCATTAAACTGGCACACACAGATCCTCTTCAGCATGCTGGGAAAGTAATGTAGAGGGTCTCTTGAAGTTGAACAGCTGAATATGAATAGAGCCCCCCCTCTACACAAAGAAACAACACCCCCAGGATTCACATACGTAGGGTTGGCGCATGTTTTCAAAATCTAGAACACTGTACAAATATAGGTCCCCTTCAGCATGCTGGGAGAGAAATGTGGAGGGTCTCCCCCCCTCCACTAGCTTGTCAACACATTTGACGATGTCTGGGTAATTTTTGTTGCAATTATGATTTAAAAAGAGTAAACACAGTTGATTGATAATAAATTGCCTCAGCCAAACCCTAACCATGAGTGAAAGAAAAGTTTTTGTGTTATCATTTATATTCTCTGAAAAATGGCCAAGAAATCACGTAAATTCTGCCAGAGTAAACTTATGAGCACAATTGTATATATATATATATATATATATATATATATATATATATATATATATATATATATATATATAGCATCTCTTGTTGATTACATTCATATGCTCAATAGTTCATGTAATGATCCCCAAAGTGTTAAGCAAAAAAGCACAACAAATGGGTAAATGGGTATGCCCCCCTGTGTTTTTCCTTCTTTTTTGTTTCAAAGATAGTAAACAGTATAGTAGAGAAATTAGAGGAATATCCATTTAATTTATTTATAACCTAAAAAAGTAATAAACCACCTTTCAAAATGTCAATTAAGTTTTATAAATGGCTTCTAGTTACCTTTGACTCCACTAATAAAAAAAGTGAATATTTGCAGAAGCTATTAATGTTTTTGGCAGCAATAATCTTTATACAAGTTAAAAAAATGCACTCTGTATTCTCATCTAGGTGTTAACGTAAGAATGCTGTCTGCATGCAAATCTTAAAACTTGCTTAATGAGCAGATCAGAAGAAGGAATTTAATCAAAAAGGATTTGTGGTTTGTAGATTCATTTATTAGCTATATTAAACACAGCATTAAGGGTCAGGATTTTCATTAGTGGCTATGATTAGAACAATTCTTTGCTTTGAATAAAATTCTTCTTTATACATTTTCACAATAAAGGCGACTTTAACAGAGAAAATATATATAATGTTCTAACCTGAACATTTTGTCCTTGGTCATCTTGACTCTAGAATATAAAAAATATACAAAACTTACAATGTGTTTGAAATTATATATCTATATGCATTATTCTACAGTATACAGGTGCATAGTTTAGGCTGGAGTATTGATACCTAAAGAGGGTGCTCATTTTGTGTCTAACAGAGATGTTAAAGTATTTGGAAACCCTCACTGAATAACATTATGTTTGACAAAGCATGGTGTATCACAAATAATTGTATTTTTAAAATACAATTTCTGATCCTTTGCAGCCCCTTTTCAGCCACTTATTGTCTACAAGCACTAATTTAGGTGGCTACATGGCATTCCTCCGAGTATGTTTCCTGATGGTGACATCAGTTGGCCTTGCCTGAATGATGTATGTTAAAAGGGCCATTTTTAGTCTCCTTTGAGATTCCTTCAGTCTTTTTGACAGGGTAGATATGCAGGAACAAACTTGGTAAATAGGGACAGATACTGTACAGTTATAACAGTCAATGTCTGAACAAAGACCTTCATGGAAGGATCTTTTTTAACCTTTTTGACACTTTTTTGTGAAATGGTAGGGGTACATTTGTACCCCATTACCAATTCACACAGGGGGGCAGGATCTGGGGGTCCCCTAGTGGGCTTCCAGATTCCGATAAGCCCCCCGCCCGCAGACACCCACAACCACTAGGCAAGGGTTGTGGGGATGAGGCCCTTCTCCCCATCAACATGAGGACAAGGTGCTTTGGGGGGCTACCTCAAAGCACCCTCCCAATGTTGAGGGCATGTGGCCTGGTACGGTTCAGGAGGGGGGCACTCTATCGTCCCCCCCTCTTTTCCTGCGGCCTGCCAGGTTGCGTGCTTGGATAAGGGTCTGGTATGGATTTTGAGAGAAACCCCCAAGCCATTTTTTTTTAATTTTGGCGTGGGGTTCCCCTTAATATCCATACCAGACCTGAAGGGCCTGGTATGGAATTTAGGCGGACCCCCACACCATTTTTTTTTATTTTGGTTTGGGGTTTCCCTGTGGGGAAATCCCATGCCTTTTTTATCAATGAACTCTTATGTGTATTGTCAGACCGACAATTCATTATAGCCGCGAGTAGTTTTAAATTACTTTTTTTCCTTTGAAATGTCATTTTGCTGTCAGACTGTTCTAAACACAGGAAACATGCGCCCCTTTACAGGCATACTATAGACACCCCCCAGGTACGAAATTTAAAGGAATATTACACTTTTATTGTTTCACTTTAAGCATTATTAAAATCACTGCTCCCAGAAAAACGACCATTTTTAAAACTTCTTTTTGCATTGATACATGTCCCCTGGGGCAGGACCCAGGTCCCCAAACACTTTTTATGACAATACCATGCATATAAGCCTTTAAAATGAGCACTTTTGATTTCTCCCATAGACTTTTAAAGGGTGTTCCGCGGCTTTCGAATTTGCTGCAAACACCCCAATTTGTTCACTGTTCGGTAAACTGGCCAGCCGATGTTTAAGTCAAACATGAGTTCGACTCGAACTCGAAGCTCATCCCTACTCATGACATGTTACAGGAAGCACCCTCATGGCTAACAGAGGACAAAATTAGAAATATACTTGAAAAACGTAACATTAATAAGTCCCTGGAACCAGATGCCTTGCACCCGAGGGTCCTTATGGAACTCAGTCAAGTAATTGCCAGATCATTGTTCCTAATTTTTACGAACAGTCTACTGACTGGAATGGTACCAGCTGATTGGAGAAAAGCCAATGTAGCATCAATATTTAAAAAAGGCCCAAGATACATCCCTGGGAATTATAGACCAGTTGGCCTAACATCAATTGTATGCAAGCTCTTGGAGGGGATGATAGGGGACTATATACAAGATTTTAGTAATGACAACAGTATCATTAGCAGTAGGGATGAGCCCGACGTTCGAGTCAAACATAAGTTCGACTCGAATATCAGGCGTTCGCCCGTTCACTGAATGTCGAATATTATGGGGTGTTCGCTGGAAATTCGAGCACCTGCGGAATTCCCAATAATGAACGGCGAGATCGTCAATGCACTGCTAGATCACAGTGCATTGACAACTGCTGATTGGCCAAAGCATGCACCTGAACTGCATGCTTTGGCCAATCACAGGACACTCTGCTGTGAGAGCCATGATTGGCCACATCCCACACTATGTAAGGCTGCTTACACGGCAGTCGTACATAGTTTTATGAATGAGAGCAGTAAAATTACATTTGTAAAGGAAAAAATGTCATTTAAAACTGTAATGTATTGCTGGATCCTGGCAATATACATAAAAATCATTGAAAAAAATAAGCTCAGTCCATTACCAGGCCCTTTGGCCAAAATCCATCAAAATAAAGAAAAAAAATTGTGTGGAAATACTCTGCCTCGATGGGAGGCGTCCCACGACTGCAGGCTTTTTGCAATGACAGCTGATATTTAGCTGAGGTCGGGGCCACCCTGTGATGAAAATGAATAACCCCACACCCCTGATGTTACGTGACATCACATGACATCAGAAAGGGGCAGGGTCACCCGTTTACATCACCAGGTGGGCCCTTGTCCCCTCCCCATGTTGAGGGCATGTGGCTTGGTACGGTTCAGGAGGGGGGCGCTCTCTCATCCCCCCTTTTCCTTCAGCCTGCCAGGCTGCATGCTCTGATAAGGGTCTGGTATGGATTTTGAGGAGACCCCCACGCCATTTTTTTTTAATTTTGGTGCAGGGTTCCCCTTAATATCCATACCAGACCTGGAGAGCCTGGTATGGATTTTGGGGGGATCCCCACGCCATTTTTTTAAATTTTGGTGCGAGGTTCCCCTTAATATTCATACCAGACCCAAAGAGCCTGGTAATAGACTGGAGGGGGGAACCAATTCCATTTTTTACAATGATCTATATTCCTGGGATCCGACAATTCATTACAGCCGCAAGCAGTTTTAAATGACATTTTTTCCTTTAGAAATGTCATTTTGCTGTGGTACTGTTCTGAACATGGGAAAGATGCGCTGCTTTACAGGCATACTAAGGATATCCCCCAGGCACAATATTTAAAGGAATAGTTAATTTTTATTGTTTCACTTTAAGCTTTCACTTTATTAGCATCACTGCTCCTGAAAAAACTGATGTTTTAAAACTTTTTTTGCATTGATACATATCCCCTGGGGCAGGAACCGGGTCCCCAAACACATTTTATGGCAATAATATGCATATAAGCTTTTAAAATTATCACTTTTGATTTTTCATGTTCTCACACATTTTTTGCCTGTTCCCAAGTTCTGGTGCGAACCGAACTGGGGGGGGGGTGTTCGGCTCATCCCTAATTGGCAGTAATCAGCATGGATTCATGAAGAATCGTTCTTGCCAAACCAATCTATTAAACTTCTATGAGGAGGTGAGCTGCCATCTAGATAAAGGAAGACCCGTAGATGTGGTGTATCTGAATTTTGCAAAAACATTTGATACAGTTTGCCATAAACATTTACTGTACAAAGTAAGGTCCGTTGGCATGGACCATAGGGTGAGTACATGTATTGAGAGTAGTGATAAATGGGGAATACTCAGAATGGGGTGGAAAGTAGGGTCCCCAGGGTCCTGTCCTGGGACCAATCCTATTAATTTTTTTCATAAACGGCCTGGTGGATGGGATAAACAGCTCAATCTCTGCATTTGCAGACAATACTAAACTAAGCAGGTAAGATGTGGAAAACCTTGCAAGAAGATTTGAACAAATGAATGGGGTGGGCAACTACATGGCAAATGAGGTTTAATGTAGAAAAATGTAAAATATTGCATTTGGGTGGTAAAAATATGAATGCAATCTACTCACTAGGGGGAGAACCTCTTGGGGAATCTAGGATGGAAAAAGACCTGGGGGTCCTAGTAGATGACAGGCTCAGCAATGGCATGGAATGCCAAGCTGCTGCAAGCAAAGCAAACAGAATATTTATAGGGTGGTATAGCGCTATTATAAAATCATAAGCAAAAGTCCAACATAGAACAGTTGTATATTGGTGATAAGAGTTCACCTAGCATGAACAGGTGAATAAAGTTCACTTAAAAATCCCTTAATGAACCAGAGGGATGTATCCTGAGGTGTCACAACTGTGAAGGGAATGCCACCATCACCCAAACACACTGCCTCTTACCCTCAGGTGGATAGTAACAAGCATGGATTTTAGTCAAAACCAGTTCCTTAGCGGCATGGGGATATAATCCACAGCTCCTCCACAACGTTCAATGCCCAATTAAAAAGAGAAAAGAACTCCTCATAGTGCAGACATCCAGATAATGTTTATTATAAAAAAGGCAAAGGCTATTACAATCACACTTTCGGAGAAAAAACAGAATATTGGCATGCAATTAAAAGGGGATTAACTCCAGAGATAAAACAATAATTCTCCCACTCTACAAGAATCTGGTCCAGCCGCACCTGGAGTATGCTGTCCAGTTCTGGGCACCAGTCCTCAGGAAGGATGTGCTGGAACTGAAACTTCCCTGGAGTGAGTCCAGGGAAGGGCAACAAAACTAATAAAGGGACTGGAGGACCTTAGTTATGACGAAAGGTTACGAGCACTGAACTTGTTCTCTCTGGAGAGGAGATGCTTGAGAGGGGATATGATTCCAATGTACACATACCGTACTGGTGACCCCACAATTGGGATAAACATTTTCAGCAAAAGGAAATTTAATAAGACACACGGCCATTCACTAAAATTAGAAGAAAAGCGGTTTAATCTTAAACTGCGTAGAGAGTTCTTTACTGTAAGAGTGGTTAGGATGTGGAATTCTCTTCCACAGACAGTGGTTTTAGCAGGGAGCATCGATAGTTTCAAAAAACTATTAGATAAGCACTTGAACATCCACAACATACAGGGATATACAATGTAATACTGACATAAAATCACACACATAGGTTGGACTTGATGGACGTGCGTCTTTTTTCAACCTCACCTACTATGTAACTGTGTAACTATTCACTTAAAATACTACAATCATGTGCAATGCAAAATCCTTTAATCTTCTGCATATGATTAGGCATTCAAAATAAACTCAACTTCTTTTCATGAAGTGACCAATTTCTACTCTTTTAGAAAACCAAACCCCCTGAGTTTAATACCATTATTATGATTATTTAGCTACAGCATGCTTCATTCTTATGCCCCGTACACACGGTCGGATTTTCCGATGGAAAATGTCCGATCGGAGCGTGTTGTCAGAAATTCCGACCGTTTGTGGGCTCCATCGGACATTTTCCATCTGATTTTCCGACACACAAAGTATGAGAGCAGGCTATAAAATTTTCCGACAACAAAATCCGATCGCGTCAATTCCGACCGTGTGTGGCCTGTTCCGATGCACAAAGTGCCACGCATGCTCAGAAGAAATTCCGAGACGGAACAGCTCAGTCTGGTAAACTTAGCATTCGCAATGGATACAGCACTTTCATCACGCTGCAATGTTAAAAATGGTTTAATACAGCGCACTCTCTTCTTCTTTATAATGTGAGAAGAATGAAGTAGTTTTGCTGCTCATATTCACACAGACTTCTCACAAACTTCTTTCTTTACTATTTATCAGGATTCCCTCAATATATTTTGATTTGTCACATCTGACAACATTATTTTTGTGTTGTATTGTTTTTTTTTTTTTGTTTTAAGGCAGATTATTTTTTTTTGGTTTGTATTTTTTTCAAGGCTGATCTTTGTTTTATTGTATTTTTATTTTTACTCCAGAATATTTTTGTGTGTGTTTTGTGTGTCAAGTTACCACAACACCATTGACATGTTGTTATATTTTTTCTGTAGGAGATTGTTTGGTGTTGTTGTCTCTTGTTAATTTCACATTGTACTTTAGAAATGTACCTGAATCGTCACCAACAAACTGTCCTTTTTGGATGAAAACACACATAGTAGAGTATAATTTTCCATAAAAATTCATTTATTAAGGGCTCACAACTACACAAAGAGGGAGGCAACGCTGGAGAAACAGCAGAAATGGGTGAAGCCTTGGACCCCCAGGGCACACATCAACTATTTTCAAGCAAAATTGGTGGCCTGAGGAGTCCTTATCTAAGGGAGTGCAGTCTGGTCCAGAAGTCCCAGAGATCCGGAAAGCAGCAGATGACATCTGTGTCCCCAGGCTGTGGTCATACAAGAGACTGCAGCTTTTGTCAGACCAGACTGAACCCAGGGCCATCACTCTCTGGTCTTCCTTCCATGCTTCCTTCCACGCTGTGGCTCTGGTGGTGGAGTTGTGGCAGCAGGAGGAGGAGGAGGATGGTCCAACTCAATCAAGTCGGTCTTGGGTGTGATTTCGCCACTCACCCCCTTAGTTAGAACTTTATAAATAAGTTGCTCACACATGAGGCGTTGACCCTCCTGCATGCCCTGCAGTTTTGTGGCAGCCATTCAGGCAAAGGCCTCTTCAGGAGTGGGTAAGGCTCGGAGGGACGCAGAAGCCTCCTGAATAAGCCTGAGTGCAGAATCCTGAACGTGACTCCCCTTTCTGGGTCTTTTGTATGGAAGGCGGAGGGGAGGAACCTGCGATTCGGTCATGCTGCGACTGGTCCCAGGCTTCTCCTGGCTGACACTTAGCCCCGCCTCCTCCTGGCTGCCACTAACCCCCGCCTCCTCCTGGCTGCCACATTCCACAGCCTCCTCCTGGCTGAGGTCTTCCTGTGTATGAAAAAGGGACATTGTTTTAGTTTTTTATTCATCAATCACACACAATTTTCACCTCCTGACTGTTGCAAATTGAATGTTAACAAATATAACAGACTATCATTCTGAGCCCAGCATTTTTCATTCTTGTCCCAATTTTGGGTGCCCACTAATGTCTATTGATATGTAAAACACTTTTTTCAATCAGCAATTAGTGATCATTAATAACATCTAATAAACATAATTTATTTATTGACCAGAAATCAGTAGAACAATGCTATACCTGACTCCAGCTGGGCTCCTCCACTTCTTCCTGGCTGGGAGGCCCAGGTTTGACATCGGGAGCCTCAGCTGGGGTGGAAGAAAGAGTGGAAGGAAGGGTTGAGATTGATTCCCTGACTTCAGTGTGGTCTGACAGAAATCGCTGTCTCTCATAGTACCACAGCCTGGGGACATAAACGTCATCTGCTGCAGCTCCGGATCTCTGGGAATCCATGACCTTCTTGTGCTCCCTTAGATAAGTGCTCCTCAGGCCACCAATTTTGGTTTTTAAATAAGGGATGGTTGCTGTGGGGACCACCGGCGTCTCCAACTCCAGCAGTTTCTCCAGCGCTGCCTGCCTCTTTTGATTATTATTATAATGAGGATGTCTCACCTGCCACAGACAGGGCAGCTCCCTGTACTTGTCTATGAACAGGGGGAGGAAATTGTGGTCATTGAAGCCATCCATTTTCTCTGCAAGACACAACACAAGACAAACCCTAAGGTCAGGCCAAACTCTCCTAATCTTGTTACAATATAGGCTTCAATTTCGAAGCAGTATAGGCCCAAGTTTAGATCTTACCTTCAGTATCACGATCGGCGCCTCCGATGCTCCTTCCTCCACTCACAGATCGTACGTAATACGCATGCGTGTTACGCTTTATACACACTGCGCATGCGTGTAACTCCGCCCGCCCCTGACGTTCTTTCTAGTCTATTCCCTGCCCCTTTTGGTTCTGCGCAGTGGGGGAAGAGCACATGGCGGAGACACAGCAGGTGCGTGCTAATTACAGGAACGAGGAGGAGGAGGAGGAAAGCCCGGATCCGGAGACGTCACGATCCAGAAGGAGATTTAAGGCCTCAAATATGTCCTTTGGGGAGATGTTGGAGATGGTCGACATCCTGAAGAAGGCCGACTATGATGGAAAGTATGGACCTTACCCCAACCCCAATGTCAGAAAGTGGTCAGGAGTCTGCACCGGAATTTCGGGGTACGACGATCGAAAGATCAGCTCAGGAAGCCGTGGTCGGACCTCAAATTATGAGAACATGAGCAGTACAGAAAGATCCGGAGAGTGCTGCAAAAAAGTAAGTAGTTGTGCTGTGTTCCTATTCTTTATGTTTATTACATTCATGCTGCTCCATGTGCTTTTCTTAAAAGTGTACATTTTAAAATGGCAAATTTCATGTTCATGGGCACATTATTCGTTCGTATCAAACATTTTTCTTTCGGCCTATAAAACACCATTGTTTTGGCCATATGCATTTGGCCACATTTTTTACGCCCTACTTGTATGAAACTAATTTGGTTGTGTAGATGGCTTTGTTACTAGAATGAAATGCAAACTAGATTCTGTGTAAGGAGAGGACACTGAGCAGCTTTTTTCACATCTGGACACTGGAGCACTAGTGTGGGACACCAGAACACCATTTTTATTAGGGGGGGCGCACAGGTGCTCCAGTGTATACTATAGGGGGGTCTTCATCTGTGAAGCTTGTACCAAACAGGTAAAGTATTGCCGCTTGACAAAGGACACTGAAAATGCTACATTTTGGAACTCTGCCAAAATAGACAATTGTACCCCACTTCCAAGCAATGTTTCCTATTTATAGATCTGCCATCAAATATCTGTGTGCTAAGTATAGCATTTTTGTTTTACATAGGGGAGAAAAGACTCGGAGGACACCCCTCATCCGAGGAGACCAGAGCCCCCCCTCTGGAAGAAGGGGAAATCCCCCCAACACAAGAAGAGCAGGAGGAAGAAGACGTGGTGGAACTAGTCACCACAACAGGTGAGTGTCTGCGATCACAGGCTCAGGTAAGAGATGGATGCCGGCATATGTTTGATACCTGTTTTTGTTTGGTTTCTCTCTTTTTAGGTGATCGTGATGTTGTGGATCCAGATCCTTTCACATCAGAAAGTGCCCAGATCCTGATCGGGGAGATCATGGGGTGTAATTTTGGAAAACCTCAAGAAAAACATCAATCATGTTATTCAAAAAAATAAGAACATTATTGATGTTTTGGGGCGAGTTTAAAACCCCTCCAAATCACTTTCTTTTTTTGTGTGCTACAAAGTTCAAAATGTTTTAGCGATTTTTAGAAAAGCAAAATTTGGAGGATGCACACAGTGTGCCAACATGTGCTATCTGCCATCACGGGAGATAAATGTAGGCGTTTTGGGGGTGCAACCCCTTCCTCAATAATAAAGTAGCTGAGAGGAAGGGGTTTCTCCCTCAAAACACGTCCCTTGATCCCCCGTGATGGCAGGTAGCACATGTTCGACATTGGGAAATTTGTGTGCATCTTCCAAATTTGGCTTTTCCTGGGGTGACTTCACCCCATCTGAACGCAATATCAAACACAGTTCCTAAATACTCATGTCTGATATTGCCTTCAAGTTCTACCAAATGTGAACTTTGTAAGTTTAAGATTTGTGTCTTTCTGGTTGGTTTTATACATGCCTGTTTTATCTTAAATGGACATTTCTATTTTTGATAATGCCACCCCAAAAATTTTTATACAACAAACATGTTGGTTTGTTTTAAAAACCTTTTCTAAATGCACATGCGATTGTGCAGGTATTAAAAAGATTGTTAATCAAGAATGTGTGGATTATTGTCTCAACGTTACAACACTTTTGTGGTGATGTAATTGCTGTTTTCTGGGACAATGGGGATTATTTCCTAAGGGCAAATCCTCTTTGCACTAAAAGTTCAGTTTCAGTGCAGTTTCAGGTGCACTTGTAGTGCAAAGTGTCTTTGCCTTTAGTAAATAACACCCAACAGTGCTTTGTATAAGGTTACACAATCACGCCATATTCTGGACTCACCACATTTCTGTCAGGGTCAGCTAAAACAAAAACAAGCAGTAAATGTCACCAAAGATTTGGGGTTTTTTTTTTTAATTGGATCAAGGTTTCACAAATTGTCTGGCATATTGATGGCCCCCCTACCCGCAAAGAACTCAAGGTATCTTAACCGGACATCACTGGCACTCAGGGAGGGCAAGCCAGGACGGCCACTTTCAAGCGCCGTCAGGGTTGTTTCATTTATCATTCCGGCCTCAGGCTCAACTGAGCTAGCATAGTTGGCAGAATGTTGACATAAAAGTTATGTAGAACACAGCACGCCAGGATTATATGATTCAGTTTATACTCCACCATATGGATGGGTGTAAGAAATAGGCGGAACCGGCTGGCCAT
Source organism: Aquarana catesbeiana (assembly GCF_042186555.1). NCBI lineage: Eukaryota > Metazoa > Chordata > Amphibia > Anura > Ranidae > Aquarana > Aquarana catesbeiana. Next base: position 177,000,878 of record NC_133330.1, read on the forward strand.
GATTCCAAATGTGTTCTCCACCACTCTTCTGGCTTTGGCCAGCCGGTAATTAAAAACCCTCTGTTCCAGGATGAGGGTCCTCATCGGGAATGGCCGCATAAGATGGTCCCCCAGCGCAAATGCTTCATCCGCAACGAAGACGAATGGGAGTCCTTCCACATTCTCTTCTGGAGGTGGCAAGTCCAAGCTGCCATTCTGGAGACGCCTGTAAAACTCCGTCTGGGCGATGACTCCACCATCGGACATCCGGCCATTCTTCCCCACGTCCACATACAGGAACTCGTAATTAGCCGACACCACCGCCAACATCACAATACTATTGAACCCCTTGTAATTATAATAGTACGACCCCGAGTTGGGTGGTGGGACGATGTGGATGTGTTTCCCATCAATTGCCCCTCTGCAGTTAGGAAAGTCCCACCACTGGGCAAAGTGGGAGGCCACAGTCTGCCATTCCTGTGGCATGGAAGGAAACTGTTGAGGAAAACAAAAAAACTTAGTATTTTTGCACATAAACATGGAAAGCAGATTAGACACAAACATTCTTGGCCAACATCCAGATAACATTTATTAAGGTGAATTTTACAACACGAAAGTATAAGGTACACCTATCATATCCCCCCCCAAAGATATAAATACACACTGTACACATTTGAGCACATTTGGACATTCTGATATTACCTATCAAGATAATAATAGTATCCAAAAACTTTAAACAGTACCATTTGAAAGTATACCGGCAGGCCCTTGCACTACATGCTTTGGGGAATTCATCCATAAATCTGACCACAAAAGAGATGGGTATAGTGTGTATGGGTTTGGCAAAGTCAGCAGATAGAGGATTGAGGATAGATAGAGAATTGGGATCAGCTGACTTAGCAGTTGGGGGGGAGGGAGGGTTCAAAATGATTTGGGGACAAAACAAAAACAAGCCTCTGGCACTCTGCCTGAATTTTAAGCACAAATCACATTTCTAAACATTTTAGGGGTGTTTGGGGTAAAGCACTACTATGGAGCTGATAAAATACATTGTTAAGTGACTACATGAGGTGAATATAGGGCCAGGAGAGCATGCTGGGGAGGTAAGTGAAGGCAAATATGTATGAAGGACAAAAAAACCCCATAAAATTCCAGCATGCATGAGGAGAAAGGGGACATTCACAGCATATTACAATCATGGTAATTATGGAATGAGGAAAGAAATACAATATATTAGCAAACATTCAATACAATAAAATGTGATATAAAAGGATAAAAATCTTACCTTCATATACTCCTTCTGCAGGACCTGGATGATGGCAGTACAGGTCTCTGGGATAATGATACCCAGAGCCTGGGGGGAGATGCCTGTTGAGAACTTCAAGTCCTGCAGGCTTCTCCCTGTCGCCAAGTACCGCAGGGTAGCGATGAGCCTCTGCTCCGGAGTGATGGCTTGCCTCATGCAGGTATCCTGCCTGCTGATATAGGGGGTCAGCGAAGCCAACAAACGGTGAAATACGGGGTCTGTCATCCTGAGAAAGTTCCTGAAATCATCAGGATTATTCTCACGGATCTCACGGAGCAAAGGCATATGAGAGAACTGGTCACGCTGAAGCAACCAATTCTTGGTCCATGAACTCCTCCCCACCCTGTTCATGGACTGGATTCGTGTCAAGGTCAGGACCCCAACACCAAGCCCCCACACAGCACGAACTCTATGAGGTGTACGTATAGGCAACATGGCTAGAAGACGGTCGGCTGCTCAGAACGCACTGAAGAACAGCAAGGCCTGTGAAGAGCGACCTGAAAAACAGCAACGAGCGGACAAGATCGCACAGAAAACTCCAATACGAACTGACTGCACACACTGAAGAGCAGATACAAACCCACAAGCACAAACTGAACCACAGAAAACGATCTGAAAGCCACGAGTCTGAAAAAGCACGAATCGTCTCTCACCAAACTTTTACTAACACGAGATTAGCAAAAAGAGCCCAAAGGGTGCCACGCTTGGTTCTGAACTGGCCTTTTCTAGTCTCGTCGTACGTGGTTGACGTCACCGCATTGTTGGTGATCAGAAATTCTGACAACTTTGTGTGACCGTGTGTACGCAAAACAAGTTTGAGCCAACATCCGTCAGAAAAAATCCTAGGATTTTGTTGTCGGAATATCTGATCAATGTCCGACCGTGTGTACGGGGCATTAGTCTGTCTGGCTGTTCCACTTTGAAGCAACTAAACCTCTTGCTGCTGTTAAACTCATGAGTTTTTTTTTTGAGGCATTTAGATTTTTGGATAATTTTTTTCTGAGGAAGCATAAAGATGTGGATGACCAAGTGCTTGATCTTATTCACTAATATGGATTAACACAGCCCTCAAAATTTCCACTCGCCTTCTCATACTTTGCCAGTGGAAATATGAGGAGTATGGACATGGTTGTGCTGTCCCGGGAATGTACAGTGCCTGACCACTAGAATGTGTTTCCAGCGCGATCCCATCTGGTTCTCAGCGACAGGGTACTGTACATTTCGCGCTGGCTCAGTCATCGGGAAAGGAAAGCTATTTTTTCCTTTCGCGATGATCGACAGGCATTGCTGACAGCTGTCTGGTATAAATCATGAGGGGGAACGCCACTCCAAATTAAATGGGTTCCCACAGGGGCATACCAGGCCCTTAGGTCTGGTATGGATTTTAAGGAGAACCCCCTATGCCGAAAAAACGGCGTGGGGGTACCCCCAAAATCCATATCAGACCCTTATCCGAGCATGCAGCCCGGCCGGTCAGGAAAGGGGGTGGGGATGAGGGAGCACCCCCCCTCCTGAACCGTACCAGGCCGCTTGCCCTCAACATGGGGGGTGGGCACTTTGGGGCAGATGGGTGCCCTGCGGCCCCCCATCCCAAAACACCTTGTCCCCATGTTGATGAGGACAAGGGCCTCTTCCCGACAACCCTGGCCGTTGGTTGTCGGGGTCTGTGGGCGGAGGGCTTATCAGAATCTGGGAGCCCCCTTTAATAAGGGAGCCCCCAGATCCCGGCCCCCCACCCTATGTGAATGAGTATGGGGTACATTGTACCCCTACCTATTCACCTGGCGGAAAAGTGTCAATAAAAAAACACACTACACAGGTTTTTAAAGTAATTTATTAGGCAGCTCCGGGGGTCTTCTTCCGACTTCTCCGCTCTCTCCGGCTTCTTCTCCTGGTGTCCGGTTCCTCTCCCGCTCTCCAGCCTCTTCTCCCGGTGTATGGTTCTTCTGCCGGGCTCCTCCGCTATCTTCTGCTCTTTTCCTGCTCTTTTGCTAGTGGTGGCCCGGTCTTCTCCGTTGTCTTGTTCCCTCTTCTCTTCTTTCGATGTTGACACAACGCTCTCTCCCGCTGTAATGCTGTGTGAGCGGTGCACGATGACTTATATAGGCATGGGGCGTGGTCACCGGGTGATGTCACACAGTGTCATTCATGTGATACTTTATGAGGGCATGTTTAGGGGTGAAATTAGGGGCAGGGCAGGGTAGGGGTTGGGTGGGGCAACTGGTGGCAAGTAACTCTTACGGCCTGGCTAGTAGCTCAGGATTTTAAATTTTGATCCCTGAATTAACAGATATATGAGTGCCAAAACTGCTTTATGTACAGACTTTTTCAGCATATTTTGTAGCGGGCTCCAAGTTTTTTATTGCAGTACCAGCAGAAATCCGGGATGCTAGAATTAATGAAGTTTATGAATTCTTAAGCATAACACCATTGATTACATTGATGGTTTTCTTTAATGTTAACGTTTTTAAACTGGAAGTGGCAGATAAACAGTAACATGTGCAGTGGATATACATATGTTCATTCATTTGTATGGGGGTTGAAACAAGGGAGATTTTATTTGATTTATCAAATATTGCAAATCATTATTGATAATAATATATACAGTATGTGTGTGCACATTTGTTTATATGAAGTGGCACTTTTTGTTTGAGCAGCACTGCACTGATTTTTATTCTTTATCCTACTTTTTATGCAGGTCCTGGGAACTTTCTTCGACAACTATCAGAGCACAAAAGCAGGCCACAAAGGACCTTTCAGCTGGAAAACTGTTTGTACTTTTGAAACTTAGACCAAATGTTCTCCTTGAGGTTCACAGTACCGATACAGAAGGTTATCCCTCTCCATGATTTATGGTGATCCATTTTAAGAAAAGATTTAACTTTGTATGATCAATTCTGTGCCAGGTTCAAATCTTTTTAAATGCAACCTACTGGTCTTCTCATGTCTCTTTTCATTCTCAAGCACCTATGGAGCTACCTTTCAATAGATTTTATTGTAGACGTTCCTCATTCACTTGCCTGCATTACTGTAAGGGTCACAGTAGACAATTGCTATTAAATGGTACACTTTGTATCATTACCTAAGTTACCCTTTGCTAATCAACTGGTGAACTTGTGTGTACAACATACATTCAGATTGCATGGAATCCCCTTAGACATTGTTTCTGCTCTCAATTCATTTCCAAGTATTGGTGAGCCTTCTGCTCTCTTCTATTGGTTTTTAGTTTCTCTTTCTTCTGCCTATCACCATCAGTTTAATAGCCAGATTGCAGGGACTAATCAGTCCCTAGAACCCCTCTGGTGCTTTGTTTCAGATAACTGTCTAGATCAGGCATCCCATTTGCCGTAGCAGAATATGCCCATATTATTATATATGCCCATCCTTTGCATTCTTTATCCAAGGCCTTAACTTTCTTTTGTGCATACATATACCATCTGAAGTTATGCGTCTTCTTCAAACTGTCTTCAGAGTTCCCTGTGCCACCACAGTAGCACAGAAATTTTGAATTAGAAAATCTGAAAGACTGTCTATGACATTTATGCTGATATTCATCATTGCTCCTCTCCAGTGTTCAACTTCTGCCTACCTTAACTTTTGCTATATTCACGGGTTACACCTGGGGTCAGTCACAAATCTTGACTTCTCCAATGTGGCACCCATTTATTTTCTCTCATTATTTTATGGTCTGTCTTACTCTCTTCAACCTCAAGTCCACTAATGACATTCTACAGCCAGACTACATATAGGCTTGCTTGCCTTTAGGGGAGGGGGCTGCTAAAGGTGAATTTAAACTCCTACGCTTTACTCTGACAGGAGTGTCTGTGATTGGCTGTAGTATTTTTGTACACATTAGCTATGTACATGTGTTATCACATTCTGTACACCAGTTCCAAGCTAAGCAATTTGGGGAGTGGGTGGGTGGAGGAAAGACCTGGTGATCTACCTGGTGATTAATTCATTCCATGTAACTTTCTACTTTATTTTGATGTTCTTTATGTGTATATTCTTGATTCTGATTTTGTGACTGCTACAGAAAACAGGCTTTTTACATTTATATTTTCATGTATTTATTTTTCATTTTCATGGTCAGAAAAGTTAGAAAGTATTTTTTCCTGGGGATGTTATTAGAGTCCCATGAAAATAGCAATTAGATTTTCGGTAAGGTGGTCATGAAAGATTAACATTCTGATGAAAACAAATCTAATTTATCTTTGCTATATAAAATAATCTTTAGACAAATGACATTCTCTCCGGTATGTAAGATTAGCTGTAGTGAAACATTCTCTCTGCCAAGCAGAAACTAATTATTCTTTATGAATGAAGCAGAAAGTAACTATACTGATAAGCTTTGCTCATTATCATCTCTTATTGTAAGGGAGACTATAAAGAGTAATAATTTGTCATTTGATGGATATTAATACATTTATGGCTGACAAATTTTTTTTTCTTTAAAACACGCAGGTGGGAAGCTACAATATCTTTCATGACTGTAAAAATTTAAAACACTGTGTAATGCCACGTACACACGAGCGGACTTCTCGTCGGACTGTACTCCGAAGGACTTTTCAATGGAGTTCCGACGGAGTTCAGATGAAACGGACTTGCCTACACACGATCCCACCAAAGTCCGATCATTTTGAACATGATGACGTACGACCGGACTAGAAAAGTAAGTTCAATAGCCAGTAGCCAATAGCTGCCCTTGCGTCGTTTTCGGTCCGTCGGACTAGCATACAGACGAACGTTTTTTTCGATAGGTATCAAGTCCGTCGGAAAGATTTGAAACATGTTCTATTTCTAAGGTCCGTCAGATTTTTTGACAGAAAAGGTCCGATGAAGCCCACACACGATCAGAATGTCCGATGGATTCATTCCGTCTGACCTTTTCTGCCGGAAAGTCCGGTCGTGTGTACGTGGCATTACAGTTCATTTTTTAACATTAGTGTGATGGAAAAGGCTCTATGCCATGTTTAATATACATTTAAAGGGTTAGTTCACCTTTACTGACCTTTGCCAAAAACATCCCCAAGAATTACAATGTTTTCAGTACATTAGCATGCAGTGCTTCATTTTGCAAAGAATGCTTACCTTTTCAGCTGTTCCGTTCAATGCCCTCGCTTTCCCAACCTGCAGATGGCAGGACACACCAAGCATTGCATTGAAGTCCCTGGAGGTACATGAACTAGCACTAGGCATTGTTCCCTACCCATGCATGCAGAGTCCACTCTCTTTCACTTTCAGAATGCTGAGCTGTAAAAGAGAGAAGAATGTGCATGTGTAGATAAGGAATGAAGCCAAGTGCCTATTTGTAAGATTTCATGGCATCCACCACTTAGTACATCCTGTTATGTGCATGGTGGAAAGGGGAGGGCAATGAAATGAGAAGCTAAAAGTCAATCAAGATGAACTAACCTTTTAAAGTGAACCTGTAACTTAGTAATAAACACAAAGCTGTAGAATTAAAGAGTAGAAAAAAATAGACAACAAAGATAATAAATGTAATAACTTAAGAATTTGGACCCACAATATTGTGCTCTCCCAGTGAAACACTGATGAAACTAAAGTTAAAGAAAGTGTTTTTGGTAAAGAGGCTTTGAGGTGTGGCACAGTAACAATGACCAAAGCTGCCCACACACCAATAGAATTTTGTTTAAAAATTGTCATTTACGAAACATTCAGTTGATGTTCTGATAGTTAGTAGGGTCAAATAGATGTTTGTTTTTGACCATAGGGGTGAAAAATTCCAAGGTACTGGATGGAAAATGTTTCTCTAATGAACAAAATTCGAACTGTGAATGTGGTTGTTATTTAGGACAAATAATGTTTATTGTAATGAACGTTCTTGGCACAAAAGGATCCTATTTAATTTGCCTGGATTATTTTCAAGTAGCAGGTTTCAATTACATTTTAAGAGCTTTTGAATTAAATTAGTTGATGGCAAGATTAAATGCTCTGATAAAACATTTTTTACAATTGCATTTGAACTTTCAAATGAAATTCTGCAGGTTCATGGCTGGAGCTAGTGGTGGTGACACTACGGGTGGGAATATACATGAATCTCCCTCTCTTTCTTTTTAAGATACCAGTCACATTAGTAGGTGGCACTGGCAATTACAGCAAAGGTAGTTTATCTATACTGTGGAATCAGGAATGGGCAGCACAATGTCTCAGCACTTTAGTGTTCATAGTACAGAGTTTATTACAATACAATGGCACCCACAGGTCATTGTAGGGCAGAAGTGTGCTTGTATTGCACACTAGGATTTATCCGGCCACTGATCCAGTCTGCATACTCAATATTCCATGAAGTAATTTGTTTCAAGGGGCTGTAGTGCATTTAAAATGTGGCCATGCACAAAGTTCCAGCATATTCATGTCATTATTATTAAGTGTTCTTGCATAGCAAGACCACTTATTGTTATCTCACATATATATTATTAGTGGGACTGCTTTAGCAGTCCCACTATTGTTATTCGATTTTATTTATTATTTTTAATTTTATTCCGTACGTTTTTCGGTAATGCGTAACTTCTGCATACTTTCAGCTATTAAAACCATTCAACTATCAAAATGTTCGTCTCTTTTAGCTGAGGTGTGCTCTTTTTCAACTTTTTTTCTACCATTTATACTTTTTAAAATATTAAGCTTTTTATCACTTTTTTTTAACATTGAAGTCAATGGGAGCATGCTTGAAATCCTTAAATTTTTCTTCCGCTCCCAAAAGTTTCAGCTCCTTCATACTTTCACCTAGAGACACCAAACAAACTTTAAAATGTTCACAAAATATTCAGCTATCTGGCTATATCTTTTCAGTTTGATATCTTTTACAGTTTTTGAGAAAAAGCTTTTTGTTTAGAGGTCATTTCAGGAAATTTTAGCCATTAATCAGAGTGTACTGTGTGTGTTTTGTTGCCATGGTTACCAAAGCTTCTGTTATACACAGAGGGGGGGGAGGTGGCTGGAGCATCTCAGCTTTAATTACAGAGCCCGGGGGGAGGGGACAGACACACCATGTACTGATTATAATAGAGGAATATGATGGGGCAGTTTTGATGGTGGCAATTCTGATGGGGCAGTTTTGATGGCGGTCATTTTAGCAATTTAGCTATTCAGCAATTATTTTTGAAAAAAAAATATATTTTTGAAAAAAAAAAAATATTTCTGAAAAAAAAAAATTATTTTTGAAAAAAAAAATTTTTTTGAAAAAAAAAATTATTTTTGAAAAAAAAAAATTATTTTAAAAAAAAAAAAAAATCATTTTTGAAAAAAAAAAATATTTTTGAAAAAAAAAAATATTTTTGAAAAAAAAAAAATATTTAATAAAAAAAAAATCATTTTTGAAAAAAAAAAAATTTTTGAAAAAAAAAATTTTTGAAAAAAAAAAATTTTTTGAAAAAAAAAATATTTTTGAAAAAAAAATTATTTTTGAAAAAAAAAAATATTTTTGAAAAAAAAAAATATTTTTTGATGGGGCAGTTTTGATGGTGGCAATATGATGGTGCAGTTTTGATGAGGCAATTCTGATGGGGCAGTTTTGATGGTGGCAATATGATGGGACAGTTTTGATGGCAATATGATGGGGGCAATTTTGCTGGGGGCCGTTTTAGCAATTCAGCATTCCCACGCATTTTCCCCAGGAAATGCATTTTCTAGTTAAAGGGGTTGTAAAGGTAAAAATTTTTTCACCTTAATGCATTCTATGCATTAAGGTGAAAAAACTTTTGACAGTACCGCCGCCCCCAGCCCCCCCGTTTTACTTACCTGACGCCTCGAATCTTCGCTCCTCGTCCTCGTCAGCTTCATTGCAGCTCAGCCTGGTCGCTGATTGGCTGCAGTGGATGGATTGAAAGCAGCGCAGCCATTGGCTCGCGCTGCTGTCAATCACATCCGATGACGCGGCGCGCCGGGGGGCGGGGCCGAGTGATACAGCGAGCGGCTATAGCCGCCGGCTGTATCACGGGAGCGCGCCCGCAAGCACTCACCACCGTGCGAGGGAGCTCGCATGAAGGTGGTAAATGCTTGCGGGGAGGAGCTGAAACAGCCGCCGAGGGACCCCAGAAGACCAGGTTCGGGGCCACTCTGTGCAGAACGAGCTGCACAGTGAAGGTAAGTATAACATGTTTGTTATTTAAAAAAAAAAAAAAAAACATCTTTACAACCCCTTTAAGTGTTCTTGCATAGCAAGACCACTTACTGTTATCTCACATATATATTATTCTTATTATTATAGCCAAATTTACCACCCTAACTCCTCCCACAGTTTTTACACTACATAGACAAGTAATATACCGAAACGTGCAGATTGTTCCCGAATGGTGTGCTAATACTTTGTGGAACGTTTCGCCGAATGGTTCACGAAATATCGTCGTTTTTGCGGCGAAATTGGTCCCATAGGAATGAATGGGGAAACTAGAGTGGGAGATGACAAAAGCTGGAAAATCAGAACATGATTTCTAAACTGCTGCCACTCCCTCATTTTCAAGCCCACCTACACAAATCTTATATCAAAACGTTCAGCTATCCCTGCTGCCACTAAACATGTCCACGGCTAAGCCATAGTCCTGATAGTTTTCACAATATGACCATTTGTTTGCAACTCACGCCGTCCATTGACATTCATTGAAACTACACTCTAGCCCCCTCCAAATTTGAAGGGCAATTTCTAAACTGCGACTGTGCCTTCATTTTTAATATTTCAGAGACATACTATACATCAAAATCTAGGTCTGGGTCTTGTGATTCTCACAATATAAAGATCTTCGCTGTAGGATGTATAGTTTTTAAAATACGGCCATTTGTTTAGAGGTCATTTCAGGAAATTTTAGCCATTAATCAGAGTGTACTGTTAGTGTTTGTTTTGTTGCCATGGTTACCAAAGCTTCTGTTATACACAGGGGGGAAGGTGGCTGGAGCATCTCAGCTGATTACAGAGCCCGGGGGAGGGGACAGACACACCATGTACTGATTTATAATAGAGGAATATGATGGGGCAGTTTTGATGGGGTAATTCTGATGGGGCAGTTTTGATGAAGCAGTATTTGGGAAGCATAAACAGGGCATGAGCGTTGCTAGGAAACAGTGGTTGTAAACACAAGATGCTGAGACACTCCAAATGCATGTGACTTCATCTGCTAGACTTGATAATGCTTGTAGACTCCTCCCACAGTTTTCACACTACAGAGACAAATAATATACCGAAACGAGCGGATTGTTCCCGATTGGTGTGTTATTACTTTGTGGAATGTTTCACCGAATGGTCCACGAAATGACGTTTTTGCGGCGAAATTGGTCCCATAGGAATGAATGGCGAAATGTTCAAAACTAGAGTGGGAAGTGACAAAAGCTGACAACCCCATGATCAGCCAAAACATTATGACCACCCCATGGTCAGCCAAAACATTATGACCGCCCCATGTAAAAAAAAAAATATTTTTGAAAAAAAAAAAATCATTTTTGAAAAAAAAAAAAAATATTTTTGAAAAAAAAAATATTTTTGAAAAAAAAAAATTATTTTTGAAAAAAAAAAATATTTTTGAAAAAAAAATTTCTTTTAAAAAAAAAATTATTTTTGAAAAAAAAATATATTTGAAAAAAAAAATATTTTTGAAAAAAAAAAATTATTTTTAAAAAAAAAATTACTTTAAAAAAAATAATAATTTCGAAAAAAAAATTATTTTTGAAATACAAAAATTCATTTTTGAAAAAAAAAATTACCTTTGAAAAAAAAAATTACTTTTGAAAAAAAAAATCATTTTTGAAGAAAAAAAAATCATTTTTGATTAAAAAAAATTCATTTTTGAAAAAAAAAAATTACTTTTGAAAAAAATGTTCAGCTCTTTCAGCGAATGATGGAACTTTTTTACTACTATTTATACTTTTTAAAATATTAAGCTTTTTAACACTTTTCACAGTTACTCAAGCCACTCCACCCCACCCAGTTACTCCGCCCACTCCAGTTGTAGAGGCAAGAACACTTTCACAATTTCCCCAGAAATTGTACCTTTTCTAGTTAAGTGTTCTTGCATAGCAAGACCACTTACTGTTATCTCACATATATATTATTCTTATTATTATAGCCAAATTTACCACCCTAACTCCTCCCACAGTTTTTACACTACATAGACAAGTAATATACCGAAACGTGCGGATTGTTCCCGAATGGTGTGCTATTACTTTGTGGAACGTTTCGCCAAATGGTTCACGAAATATCGTCGTTTTTGCGGCGAAATTGGTCCCATAGGAATGAATGGGGAAACTAGAGTGGGAGATGACAAAAGCTGGAAAATCAGAACATGATTTCTAAACTGCCGCCACTCCCTCATTTTCAAGCCCACCTACACAAATCTTATATCAAAACGTTCAGCTATCCCTGCTGCCACTAAACATGTCCACGGCTAAGCCATAGTCCTGATAGTTTTCACAATATGACCATTTGTTTGCAACTCACGCCGTCCATTGACATTCATTGAAACTACACTCTAGCCCCCTCCAAATTTGATGGGCAATTTCTAAACTGCGACTGTGCCTCCATTTTTAATATTTCAGAGACATACTATACATCAAAATCTAGGTCTGGGTCTTGTGATTCTCACAATATAAAGATCTTCGCTGTAGGATGTATAGTTTTTAAAATACGGCCATTTGTTTAGAGGTCATTTCAGGAAATTTTAGCCATTAATCAGAGTGTACTGTTAGTGTTTGTTTTGTTGCCATGGTTACCAAAGCTTCTGTTATACACAGGGGGGGAGGTGGCTGGAGCATCTCAGCTCTGATTACAGAGTCCGGGGGAGGGGAAAGACACACCATGTACTGATTTATAATAGAAGAATATGATGGGGCAGTTTTGATGGGGTAATTCTGATGGGGCAGTTTTGATGAAGTAGTATTTGGGAAGCATAAACAGGGCATGAGCGTTGCTAGGAAACAGTGGTTGTAAACACAAGATGCTGAGACACCCCAAATGCATGTGACTTCATCTGCTAGACTTGATAATGCTTGTAGACTCCTCCCACAGTTTTCACACTACAGAGACAAATAATATACCGAAACGAGCGGATTGTTCCCGATTGGTGTGTTATTACTTTGTGGAATGTTTTGCCGAATGGTCGACGAAATGACGTTTTTGCGGCGAAATTGGTCCCATAGGAATGAATGGCGAAATGTTCAAAACTAGAGTGGGAAGTGACAAAAGCTGACAACCCCATGATCAGCCAAAACATTATGACCACCCCATGATCAGCCAAAACATTATGACCGCCCCATGTAAAAAAAAAAATATTTTTGAAAAAAAAAAGTAATTTTTGAAAAAAGTAAAAAAATAATTTTTGAAAAAAAAAAAAAATCATTTTTGAAAAAAAAAAAATATATATTTTTGAAAAAAAAAATATTTTTGAAAAAAAAAAATTATTTTTGAAAAAAAAAAATATTTTTGAAAAAAAAATTACTTTAAAAAAAATAATTTCGAAAAAAAAATTATTTTTGAAATAAAAAAATTCATTTTTGAAAAAAAAAATTACCTTTGAAAAAAAAAATTACTTTTGAAAAAAAAAATCATTTTTGAAGAAAAAAAAATCATTTTTGATTAAAAAAAATTCATTTTTGAAAAAAAAAATTACTTTTGAAAAAAATGTTCAGCTCTTTCAGTGAATGATGGAACTTTTTTACTACTATTTATACTTTTTAAAATATTAAGCTTTTTAACACTTTTCACAGTTACTCAAGCCACTCCACCCCACCCAGTTACTCCGCCCACTCCAGTTGTAGAGGCAAGAACACTTTTCACAATTTCCCCAGAAATTGTACCTTTTCTAGTTAAGTGTTCTTGCATAGCAAGACCACTTACTGTTATCTCACATATATATTATTCTTATTATTATAGCCAAATTTACCACCCTAACTCCTCCCACAGTTTTTACACTACATAGACAAGTAATATACCGAAACGTGCGGATTGTTCCCGAATGGTGTGCTATTACTTTGTGGAACGTTTTGCCGAATGGTTCACGAAATATCGTCGTTTTTGCGGCGAAATTGGTCCCATAGGAATGAATGGGGAAACTAGCGTGGGAGATGACAAAAGCTGGAAAATCAGAACATGATTTCTAAACTGCCGCCACTCCCTCATTTTCAAGCCCACCTACACAAATCTTATATCAAAACGTTCAGCTATCCCTGCTGCCACTAAACATGTCCACGGCTAAGCCATAGTCCTGATAGTTTTCACAATATGACCATTTGTTTGCAACTCACGCCGTCCATTGACATTCATTGAAACTACACTCTAGCCCCCTCCAAATTTGAAGGGCAATTTCTAAACTGCGACTGTGCCTTCATTTTTAATATTTTAGAGACATACTATACATCAAAATCTAGGTCTGGGTCTTGTGATTCTCACAATATAAAGATCTTCGCTGTAGGATGTATAGTTTTTAAAATACGGCCATTTGTTTAGAGGTCATTTCAGGAAATTTTAGCCATTAATCAGAGTGTACTGTTAGTGTTTGTTTTGTTGCCATGGTTACCAAAGCTTCTGTTATACACAGGGGGGAAGGTGGCTGGAGCATCTCAGCTGATTACAGAGCCCGGGGGAGGGGACAGACACACCATGTACTGATTTATAATGGAGGAATATGATGGGGCAGTTTTGATGGGGTAATTCTGATGGGGCAGTTTTGATGAAGTAGTATTTGGGAAGCATAAACAGGGCATGAGCGTTGCTAGGAAACAGTGGTTGTAAACACAAGATGCTGAGACACTCCAAATGCATGTGACTTCATCTGCTAGACTTGATAATGCTTGTAGACTCCTCCCACAGTTTTCACACTACAGAGACAAATAATATACCGAAACGAGCGGATTGTTCCCGATTGGTGTGTTATTACTTTGTGGAATGTTTTGCCGAATGGTCCACGAAATGACGTTTTTGCGGCGAAATTGGTCCCATAGGAATGAATGGCGAAATGTTCAAAACTAGAGTGGGAAGTGACAAAAGCTGACAACCCCATGATCAGCCAAAACATTATGACCACCCCATGATCAGCCAAAACATTATGACCGCCCCATGTAAAAAAAAAAATATTTTTGAAAAAAAAAAAATAATTTTTGAAAAAAGTAAAAAAATAATTTTTGAAAAAAAAAAATCATTTTTGAAAAAAAAATTACTTTTAAAAAAAAAATTATTTTTGAAAAAAAAATATATTTGAAAAAAAAAATATTTTTGAAAAAAAAAAATTATTTTTGAAAAAAAAATTACTTTAAAAAAAATAATAATTTCGAAAAAAAAAATATTTTTGAAATAAAAAAATTCATTTTTGAAAAAAAAAATTACCTTTGAAAAAAAAAATTACTTTTGAAAAAAAAAATCATTTTTGATTAAAAAAAATTCATTTTTGAAAAAAAAAATTACTTTTGAAAAAAATGTTCAGCTCTTTCAGCGAATGATGGAACTTTTTTACTACTATTTATACTTTTTAAAATATTAAGCTTTTTAACACTTTTCACAGTTACTCAAGCCACTCCACCCCACCCAGTTACTCCGCCCACTCCAGTTGTAGAGGCAAGAACACTTTTCACAATTTCCCCAGAAATTGTACCTTTTCTAGTTCTTATTATTATTATAGCCAAATTTACCACCCTAACTCCTCCCACAGTTTTTACACTACATAGACAAGTAATATACCGAAACGTGCGGATTGTTCCCGAATGGTGTGCTATTACTTTGTGGAACGTTTCGCCGAATGGTTCACGAAATATCGTAGTTTTTGCGGCGAAATTGGTCCCATAGGAATGAATGGGGAAACTAGAGTGGGAGATGACAAAAGCTGGAAAATCAGAACATGATTTCTAAACTGCCGCCACTCCCTCATTTTCAAGCCCACCTACACAAATCTTATATCAAAACGTTCAGCTATCCCTGCTGCCACTAAACATGTCCACGGCTAAGCCATAGTCCTGATAGTTTTCACAATATGACCATTTGTTTGCAACTCACGCCGTCCATTGACATTCATTGAAACTACACTCTAGCCCCTTCAAATTTGAAGGGCAATTTCTAAACTGCGACCGTGCCTTCATTTTTAATATTTCAGAGACATACTATGTATCAAAATCTAGGTCTGGGTCTTGTGATTCTCACAATATAAAGATCTTCGCTGTAGGATGTATAGTTTTTAAAATACGGCCATTTGTTTAGAGGTCATTTCAGGAAATTTTAGCCATTAATCAGCGTGTACTGTGTTTGTTTTGTTGCCATGGTTACCAAAGCTTCTGTTATACACAGGGGGGAGGTGGCTGGAGCATCTCAGCTCTGATTACAGAGCCCGGGGGAGGGGACAGACACACCATGTACTGATTTATAATAGAGGAATATGATGGGGCAGTTTTGATGGGGTAATTCTGATGGGGCAGTTTTGATGAAGTAGTATTTGGGAAGCATAAACAGGGCATGAGCGTTGCTAGGAAACAGTGGTTGTAAACACAAGATGCTGAGACACCCCAAATGCATGTGACTTCATCTGCTAGACTTGATAATGCTTGTAGACTCCTCCCACAGTTTTTACACTACAGAGACAAGTAATATACCGAAACGAGTGGATTGTTCCCGATTGGTGTGTTATTACTTTGTGGAATGTTTCGCTGAATGGTCGACGAAATGACGTTTTTGCGGCGAAATTGGTCCCATAGGAATGAATGGCGAAATGTTCAAAACTAGAGTGGGAGGTGACAAAAGCTGACAACCCCATGATCAGCCAAAACATTATGACCACCCCATGATCAGCCAAAACATTATGACCGCCCCATGTAAAAAAAAAAATATTTTTGAAAAAAAATAATAATTTTTGAAAAAAAAAAATAATTTTTGAAAAAAATAAAAAAATAATTTTTGAAAAAAATAAAAAAATAATTTTTGAAAAAAAAAAAATCATTTTTGAAAAAAAAAAAAATATTTTTGAAAAAAAAAAAATATTTTTGAAAAAAAAAAAATTATTTTTGAAAAAAAAAATTATTTTTGAAAAAAAAATATATTTGAAAAAAAAAAATATTTTTGAAAAAAAAAATTATTTTTGAAAAAAAAATGACTTTAAAAAAAAAATAATTTCGAAAAAAAAATTATTTTTGAAATAAAAAAATTCATTTTTGAAAAAAAAAATTACCTTTGAAAAAAAAAATTACTTTTGAAAAAAAAAATTCATTTTTGAAGAAAAAAAAATTCATTTTTGAAGAAAAAAAAATCATTTTTGAATAAAAAAAAATCATTTTTGAAAAAAAAAATTACTTTTGAAAAAAATGTTCAGCTCTTTCAGCGAATGATGGAACTTTTTTACTACTATTTATACTTTTTAAAATATTAAGCTTTTTAACACTTTTCACAGTTACTCAAGCCACTCCACCCCACCCAGTTACTCCGCCCACTCCAGTTGTAGAGGCAAGAACACTTTCACAATTTCCCCAGAAATTGTACCTTTTCTAGTTTTGATTAAAATCTTAAGCTTAGGGGACAAGTTGCTGTTCTTTAGAGAGACAATGTAGTTGATTTACTAACACAAATAGGCTGTTCACTTTGAAAGAGAGAAGCTGTATTATGCAAAGGAATATTTCTTACAGCTTAGTGAATGTGGTGAAATTTCACTTTCTAATGAATACAACATCACACGCAAGGAATACAGAAATTGTGCTTGCACATGATTGCATGGTGTATGCCATCAGAGCTTCACCTCACCAAAAACCAGGCTAAGAGGAACCCAGAAGGACTGTTATAATAAGGACCATGCAGTATAATTAAAGGCTTTATTAACCAAATATTAAATAACACAACAAAAGTAGCATAAAAAACACATACCTCCACCACTCCAACATTAAAATTGACAACAATGTCAAAATGACAGCAGCAGCTGCTCACAGAACACACAACACCCAAAACACCCCCACCATATAAAAAGGTGATATATAGCTTACTGGAGGCTTCCCGGGAGTGACCAGGTCCAGGGACAATATAGAATATCACTGTGTCAATTCCCTGGTGACAGAAAGGCACTTAGTTTGTAAAGCCCCATACCTATGTCACAACCATGAGCTCTACAAATGTGTTAAACACAAACAGTGAGTCCACATGCTGCTCTATATTAAAAGTGCATAACAAGTAATCCAAGGTCACAATTATAATGACATAGGGGTTTATATACTAAAGCTGGAGAGTGCAAAATCAGGCTCACTTCTGCATAGAAATCAATCAGCTTCTAACTTTAGCTTTATATATTAAGCTTTGGCAAAAAAAAACCTGGAAGCTGATTGGTTTCTATGCAGAAGTGTGTCTGATTTTGCACTCTCCAGCTTTAGTAAATAAACCCCATAGAGTCAATAACACAATCACAGGACCTAAATGTAGTAAGGGCCAAATGATGGAAGGATGGCATTAGCAGTGCTGCACTCTTTGCAGCAATAAAACCTGGAAGCTAGTTGGTTTCTATGCAGAAACGATCCTGATTTTGCACTCTTCAGCTTTAGTAAATAAACCCTATAGAGTTAATAACACAGTCACAGCACTTAAAGTGATTGTAAACAATCACCATGTAAAACAAGCCATTCGGTATAAAAAAAAGAATTAAATGAAAAACATTTTGTATAGCTATAAAAAAAATTATAAATACCTTTTCCCCCCCTTTTTCTATGAATGATCACATTCCCTCTGTTCTCAGCTGCATATGAGCTGGGGGGAGGATAAGAAGCAGCACACTGAGCTTGCCAATGACTGGCTGTGCAGCAGGTGTATGTCAGGATAAGTATGATTATTGGAGGAGAGAACTGTATTCTTCTGCTTAGTGTGGTCAGTTTTTAATAGTAAAGCAAGGGAACTAGCGGGAACACCAGAAATTTCACAAAAATTAAGCAATACAAACAGAACAGGATACTTGCTCATACAAGTACATAGTACAGAAGGCACATATCAGCAATATGAAGTGTTGGGGTAGCAAACGCTTTAAATATAATGAGGGCCAAATGATGGAAGGATGGCATTAGCAGTGCTCCACTCTTTGCAGCAACCATGGAATCAAAACTGATCAGGGGTGAGCAGTGTAAACTCAATCCCACTTTCATATAGTTGGCAAGTAAATGGACAAGGTACTGAGTGCAATTCTCATTTGCCATGTAGCTGCCCATCCCTTTATTTTATTTAGGTCTTTTTGTAAAGTTTCAATATCCTACTGTGATGTTATTGCCCTACTTTGTATCATCAGTAAACACTGAGACTGAGCTATTTATTTCAATCTATATAACATGTATGAATAAATTAAACACAATTGGTGCCCGGACAGATCCTTGGAGTATCCCACTTACCACTCCAGACCAATCTGAGTACACACCACTCTTTGGACATGCCCCTGTAGCCAGTTCTCTAACCATGTACAAACCATATGATCCATGTCTACAGACCTCAATTTATTAATTAAGCATTTATGGGGGACGGTATCGAATGCTTTTGAAAAAAAACAGATATACGACATTCACAGGTCTGCCTAGATGGCAGCTCACTTCCTTGTAGAATGTTAGCAGATTGGTCTGGCAAGAACAACTTTCATAAATATATGCTGATAACTACTAATGATACTGTTTTCATCAGTAAATTCTTGGCTATAGTTCCTTATTATCCCCTCCAATAGTTTACATACTATTGATGTTAGAAAAAGGATTGTAAGGGAATTGAATGTGAGGAACTACCAGCATCCCTTAATATAGAAAGAGAAAATATGCAACTAGTGCAATAGGAGCCGCCCCCTTCGACTTTAAAGGCAGAAAAGGAGTAATGAAGTATATAAAAAGCAACCAAGTGCCACTTTTATTTAAGTACAAAAAATAATAATTTTACCATCCAAAAAACAGTCATTTTTAAAAATATGCAAAGTACACCAATTTAATTAGTTATATATATATATATATATATATATATATATATATATATATATATATATATATATATATATATAGATCTCTCAAACCCAAGGCTAATAATCTAGGCACTGCCAGAGTTAAGCTGAGGTCAGTCCATGAGGATTTGTAGTATACATCCCGACATGTTTCCAAAATTTTTATTGGTACATATTTTCCTTCATCAGGTGAGATTTACTTTGGATGACTTTATTTTTATCTGCAACATAAATATAATGCATAATATGTGTGCAGTAATATATGAAAACAAGTAATATTATATAATACATTTATACAATATTTTTGGGTCAGAATGTACTTATATACAGACTTCATTGGAATAACAAGGAGAAAATATAAAAACAATGACATATAGTCCACGTTGTCTGGGAGAGCTCAGAGAGATCTGCAGGTGTGCAACTGCCAGAGCTGGCCAATGTTTCACACACACAAGAGACACCCTGGTATAAAACAAGCAAGAAGCACTATCTGAAAAACCATAAGTGAATAGACAGGGAGGTTTTGATAACTTCTTGAAAGAGTTTTTGATATAGGGACACAGAAACAGTGCTAACATAGCAGATCGGGTGCAAATATTGCCCTGAATTGCCTAGGAAAGATTGAAGTCAATTTTCCCACTCACTATGTGGGTAAGTATGCAGTACAGACATCAGAGCGGCAGTCCTCAGACTGAGAGAACGTCAGCTGTGGATAAGCACTTTAAATAGTCAATCAGTATGTGTGAAACTCAATCAGTATCAGCTGATTGCATAATGCTGGATGTTCTGCCCCATCAGCTGTAAAACAGAACAGCTGGGGCAGCGTCTCTCTGGCACAGAGGTGCTCAGTGTAGCCCCACCCGGAGTGGTGTGATGACATCACGCACCAACGCGTCACCAGCGGAAAAGAAGTCTCCGTTCGTGTAATAAGAATACACAGAGCGGGGACATGTAGGGGCTCCCCTCTGCACAAAGGCCAGATTGGGGAACTGGAAAAACCTCCGTCACCTGCCAGCCATACATAGCACAGCTTCAGAAGCACGCCGTGCACCATCTAGTGGCCAAATAGAGCAATAGCAGCCAACAAGTTTACAAAGGAGACTAAACAAGAGCAAAAACAAATGAGTAAAAAGGGAAACATATAAAAAAATATATAGGGCTCAGGGTTAAAATTTTTCCCTCATTTGATAATATTGACTCTAGTTTCAAAACTATTTGGGAGGACAACTTGAAGTTGTGTTCCAAGACAATGATGTCATTATTGATCGATGAATATCATAAACGCATGATTGACCTGGATGTCAAATTAGAGAAATGACAAAATCAGATGCTACCTTTACAGACACATGCACTTTATATAAAGTTTGAAGAAAAACTAAAGGGTCATTTGGAACAATTTAATAATAATATTCTAATCAAAAATGATAAAAAGCTCCAACATGATAGAAGGGCTTCTGATGGTAAAGCCTACAAATGGCAATCAAACCAAAATATAATTTCTTCCAAAATACCAAATAAAAATAGACGTATAAACATTTATTAATCACCTGTACATTCACCTACTTCTTCTTCTTTTCATTTCTCCACTCAGCATAAAGGTCGGAGGTGACAAAAACGTCACTGTCACAGCGATGAGTCACATGATGAATCTTTCCATCTGGAGGGTTCATCCCCACGGTCAGCTAACAGCCATGACAATCACTCCCATCATAACACCAATAGTGACACATCAGATACAGACACTCCAGCTAGTCACTCTGGATCATCTTTGAACACATCATCTACTACATTGACTACTTCATGTTCACATCAGCCACCTTTAGGCACTTTTTTAGATCAAATGAGGGGTCGAATACAGACCCATCAAAGAAAATCTCAAGCACATCTGCCCAAGATACACAAACCCAATATACACAAACCACGTTGAATGTTGTAAATTTGTCTTCATACCCCTTAGATCAGAATGAAATGGCCATCCTTGCACGTGGCCTTACTTTTTGCCCTGACTCTGGTCTTGACAAATTTGAAGCCATCAAGGACATCCATCTCTTCATTTGCAATGTTCTATTAAAAGCCTATATTCCAAGAAACGTCTTGGAACCTGGGTTAACTAATCAGGAAAAGAGAGGGGAAGAGAGAGTGCCCCCCCAAAGCACCCTCCCCATGTTGAGGGCATGTGGCCTGGTATGGTTCAGGAAGTGGGCGCTCTCTCATCCCCCCTCTTTTCCTGTGGCCTGCCAGATTGTGTGCTCGGCTAAGGGTCTGGTATGGATTTTGGGGGGGACCCCTACGCCATTTTTTTTTTAAATTTTGGCACAGGGTTCCCCTTAAAATCCATACCAGACCCTTCAGGTCTGGTATGGATTTTGAGGGGACCCCCACGCCATTTTTTTTATAAATTTGGCGCAGGGTTCCCCTTAATTTCCATATCAGACCTGAAGGGCCTGGTATGGATTTTTAGGGAGACCCCCATGCAATTTTTTTTTAATTTTGATTCAGGTTCCCCTTATTATTCATACCAGACCCAAAGGGTCTGGTAATGGACGGGGAATCCCATGCTCTTTTTTTCAATTATCTGTATCTATATTGCCGAGACCCGACAATTCATTACAGGCGCGATCAGTTTTACATTTTCTTTAGAAATGTAATTTTGCTGTGGTACTGTTCTAAACATGGGAATAATGCGACACTTTACCGGCATACTATAGACACCCCCCAGGCACGATGTTTAAAAGAATATTTCATTTTTATTGTTTCACTTTAAGCATTAAAAAAATCACTGCTCCCGAAAAAACATCAGTTTTTAAAAAACTTTTTTGCATTGATACATGTTCCCTGGGACAGGACCCAGGTCCCCAAACACTTTTTATGACTATAACTTGCATATAAGCCTATAAATTAACACTTTTGATTTTTCATGTTAGTGTCCCATAGACTTTAACGGTGTTCTGGCAGTTTCGAATTTGCCGCGAACAGCGCATATTGTTCGCTGTTCGACGAACAAGCGAACACCCGATGTTCGAGTCAAACTTACATAAGTACATGGACCATGTATGATGGGGACATGCTGTGCCCCATCATATGCCAACCTGTACCTGGGGGAGTGGGAACATTTACTGCTTACCAACGACTCTCTATCTGTGTATATGGTCCATGTACTTGCATGGTACCGCTACATTGATGACGTGTTTCTTATTTGGGACGGACCTGATGATCTTCTGCACAAATTCATGGCTTGTATAAACAAAAATTAATTTAATTTGAGCTTTTACTATGTCACATAGTACAACTGAAATCATATTTTTAGATGTACTCATTAAGAGGCAGCTAGATGGGGGTCCTTCTAGTGAATTATGCTGTAAACCGACAGCAGTGAATTCATTATTACGTGCATAAAATTTTTACCTTAAACCCTTACTTGCATCGATCCCCTATAGCCAGTATTTGAGGGCACGTCGGAACTGCTCAGATGATGCTAGCTTAAAAAATGAGGCTGACACCCTGAGAAATAGACTTCTAGAAAGGGGATATTCCAACACATGCCTTAAGAAAGCATATCGAAGGACCGTTGGTCTATCCCGCCATGATCTACTGAATGTGGAAAAACAATCTTCAAATGATGATACAACTAGAATTATCACCACCTATTCGACACAACACAAACAAGTTAGACATATCCTAAATAAATACTGACACTTACTGGAGATGGATCCATTGCTTGCTAACATTTCTAACTCACCAGCTGTCGTCTACAGGAGGGCTACCTCTGTGTGTGACAAACTGGTAGCAAGCGAATACAAATCATATAAAGGTGATATATGCAAAACTTTGGGAACTTTTGTGGGTGGTGGATGCATATATTGCCAATACATTGATAGGCACATACATTTTGCCTTGCCCAGTGGACGTACATTTTGTCTGAAACATTCTGTAAATTGCAGGACTCCTGGTATAGTGTACCTTCTCATAGGTGAATGTGGGTGCTACTATGTTGGGAAGGCCATAAACGAATTTTGGAAATGAATATGTCAGCATTTATCCACCATATGCAAACGGGATCCTGATGTAACCATTGGTCGTCATATGGTACTAGTTCACCCAGAATTTATCCCCATAATATACTTTTTGGCACTTGATCATTTACATTTTCACTCTAGAGGGGGCGACTTCAATAAGCACCTCCTCCAGTGCAAATTGAGATGGATATTCAATTTAAAAGGCCACTTCACCACCTGGCATTTAATTTTAAGTCTTTTCTTCCAGGCTTTAACTCAGGGGGTTGCAAATTGAATTTATAGCCTCTCTCTTTTCCTTTGTCTCCTTCCCTCTCTGCCTGATTTTTAATGTACCATCCTTAGCCATATTTTCATTCTCCATTACATGCAGATTTAATCTCTTGGGCCATCACATGATCAGGCCCCAAAAAGGTATTCGATTATAAATTCTCTTTCATAGGGTTCTTTTCTCTTTGTTGGGGGACATGTGTATTGAATACAATTCTATCAATTGTCTATAAATACAGCCTTATTAGCATACGATCATGATCATTATTTTTATTGCAGTATGGATGATCTAGTCTTTTGTTAATCATGTCCATTTGATATTTAACTGCCATGTATGTATATTTATTTAATTCTTTATTTTTCTTCGTTGTTTCTGTCAAGGTCCGTGTTTGTTCCAACTATTTTTTTATATGTTTCCCTTTTTCCCATTTGTTTTTGCTCTTGTTTAGTCTCCTTTGTAAACATGTTGGCTGCTATTGCTCTATTTGGCCACTAGATGGTGCACGGCACACTTCTGGGGCTGTGCTATGTATTGCACATGCCCGGCGGGTGGGCTCCTCCTGTACATGGCTGGCAGGTGACGGAGGTTTTTCAAGTTCCCCAATCGGGCCTTTGTGCAGAGGGGAGCCCCTACATGTCCCTGCTCTGTGTATTCTTATTACACAAACGGAGACTTCTTTTCCGCCGGTGACACGTTGGTGCGTGATGTCATCACACCACTCCGGGTGGGGCTACACTGAGCGCCTCTGTGCCAGAGAGACACTGCCCCAGCTGTTCTGTTTTACAGCTGAGGAGGCAGAACATCCAGCATTATGCAATCAGCTTATACTGATTGAGTTTCACACATACTGATTGGCTATTTAAAGTGCTTATCCACAGTTGACGTTCTCTCAGTCTGAGGACTGCCACTCTGATGTCTGCACTGCATACTTACCCATACAGTGAGTGGGAAAATATACGCCAATCTTTCCTAGGCAATTCAGGGCAATATTTGCACCTGACCTGCTATGTTAGCACAGTTTTTGTGTCCCTATATCAAAAACTCTTTCTAGAAGTTAACAAAGAAAAGATGTCATCACGCCCCTCTGGGTGGGTCTACGCCGTGCGCCTCTGTGCCAGAGAAACACTCTGAGTTCCTGCCCCAGCTGTTTTGTTTTACAGCTGATGGGGCGTTACATCCAGCATTATGCAATCAGCTTATGCTGATTGGGTTTCCCACATACGGATTCATTATTTAAAATGCTTATCCACAGTTGGCGTTCTCTCAGTCTAAGGACTGAAGTGTGTGAAGTGTGTGAAGCATTGGCCGTATCTGGATTGCACAGTTGCACACCTGCTGTTTTCTCTAAGCTCTCCCAGCCAACATGGACTATATGTCATTGTTTTTATATTTTCTCCTTGTTATTCCAATGAAGTCTGTATGTAAGTACCTTCTGACCCAAAAATATTGTATACATTTATTATATAATACTACTTGTTTTCATATATTACTGCACACATATTATGCATTATATCTATGTTGCAGAAAAAGATAAAGTCACCCAAAGTAATTCTCTACCCTGATGAAGGAAAATATGTACCAATAAAATTTTTTGGAAACATGTCGGGATGTATGCTACAAACCTTCATGGACCTCAGCTTGACTCTGGCAGTGCCTAGATTTTTAGCCTTGGGTTTGATATATATATATATATATATATATATATATATATATATATATATATATATGTATATGTAACAGATTGGTGTACTTTGCATATTTTTAAAAATGACTGTTTTTTGACGGTAACATTTATTATTTTTTGTACTTCAATAGAAGTGGCACTTGGTTACCTTTTATATACTTCATTACTCCTTTTCCGCCTTTAAAGTCCAAGGGTCGGCTCCTATTGCACTAGTTGCATATTTTCTCCTTATACTATCGATGTTAGACTGACTGGCCTGTAGTTTCCAGGAATATATCTCTGAACTTTTTAAAATATCCACACTGGCCTTTTGCCAATTATCTTCTATTATTCTGCTACCAGCTGTCCATAAAGATTAGGAATAATGGCTAAAACCTAAGTTCTTTCAGAATAGACAAAAAATGCAGCGCTCTATGGGACCAGCAGTATAAATGGATTATGAGTAAAGTGAACAGTCAAGTTCATTTATTGGATGCACATACATATAAAAAACAACAGCTGGCAATAAAAGAATAAAATCAAACTAATTAAAAAAAAATCATTGTCAGAACTGAAGTACTCCGAATAGTAATAAAAACGATATCGCCATAACTCCAAATTGTAAGGGGTTAATGTCAACAAGTGTGCTTTATGTATCGATCCTCAATAATGGACCCTGTGGATGGAGTATGCACAAAGTGGAATAGGAGAGACACTGCTCTCTGCAGTGCAACAGGTGGCTAGATGTAGATTACCGGACTCTCTATGACCAGGAGATGACCTTTAGAACGCGTCGTGGAATCCTCAAAGTCAGGCTGGCTGATCAGGCGAGCTGAGACTTGGCTTTCAGGGCAGCGCTGTAAAAGATACACAGTGAATCCGAGAGCCAGGAACCAGAGTCAGAGCCGGAAATGAGGAGAAGGCAAATGCTGGGCAGATCGTAAGCTTCGTAGTGTTGACGTGGCGACCGTGACTAACATGTTTCAAGCACCTGCGCTTTGTCAAAGTCACGGGCGCTGACGGCAAAGGCAAATTTAAATAGGCTTGTGAATGTATAGGGGAGGAGAATATCAGCTCTTGTGACATTAACCCCTTATGTGCAGGCAAGTAGTGAAATACCAATGTACTGTACATTTGTTGCACAAATCCATAAATTTAAATGCAGAGAATGTATTGCAATCTAAGAAAGAAAAAAAATGTTATAAGAAAAATAATAAATGGATGAATAAATCAAATGAATAAATTACAGTGAAAAAAAGAAATAAAAAAATTAAAAATTAAAAATGTAATAAATAATAAATGATGAAAATAAATAAATATATATAAATTCTAATAAATGATAAATATTAAAATAAAATATAGAAATAAAAAATATATATTAATTATGAGTGAAACCATGATGAATAAGGATGATTGGGATGATATGTAATTTATATAACAAAAACAATCAAAATATGGACTGGGCAAGAATTAATATGGTTGTAAACATAAAAAAAAGTTGAAAAAAGGTTATGTTAATAAATATGATAATAAATTGTGATAAAAGATGGAGAAGGGAATAGGTACAGGGAAAAAAAGGGGGGGAGGGAAGGAATTTGGGGAAGCATAAAGCCATCAACAAAGGATCAATAAAAGACATAAAAAAACATAAAAAAAATAATGTAGTGGCAACCCAGACCATATCGTTATTTAATAACACTGAGGACATCAATTTCCTCATTGAGGCCCTCAGGCGAGAGGGAACCCAATAAATATATACAAAAAGTCTCCCTTCTGCAAAGAAGAGAGAAGCTCTCATTTTCGGTTAGGGTTCCTCTGGGAATCACCTCAATTGCGAGTACTTCCATATCTAAAGTCTTTGTTATGAACCTGATGCGGAACACTATGTTTAATGCCTCCCTTCTTGGTTAATCTACGATGCTCACCTATTCTGGTTCACAGAGTACGTATCGTGCGACCAATGTACAAAAGACCACATGAGCAACGCAGGACGTATATAACAAATTCCGTAGAACAGGTGATAAATTGTTTTATCTTGAAGGACTTGCCTCTATTGGTGGTTATTTCTGAGCTGCCATGGGGGGACCAATTGGCAGGTGAGGCAGCCTCTCTTCCGACACTGGAAGATGCCAGTCCTATTATCAAAGGTTCTAATGTCAAGAAAGGATCCACTGTTGGGTTTAGTTAATTTGCTGGGGGCAATGATGTTCTTTACCGTGTGTGACCGTCTATATAGTGGGGTAAAAAAGTATTTAGTCAGCCACCAATTGTGCAAGTTCTCCCACTTAAAAAGATGAGAGAGGCCTGTAATTGTCATCACAGGTATAACTCAACTATGAGAGACAAAATGTGGAAACAAATTCAGACAATCACATTGTGTGATTTTTTAATGAATTTATTTGCAAATTATGGTGGAAAATAAGTATTTGGTCACCTACAAACAAGCAAGATTTCTGGCTCTCACAGACCTGTATCTTCTTCTTTAAGAGGCTCCTCTGTCCTCCACTAATTACCTGTATTAATGGCACCTGTTTGAACTTGTTATCAGTATAAAAGACACCTGTCCACAACCTCAAACAGTCACACTCCAAACTCCACTATGGTGAAGACCAAAGAGCTGTCGAAGGACACCAGAAACAAAATTGTAGACCTACACCAGGCTGAGAAGACTGAATCTGCAATAGGCAAGCAGCTTGGTGTGAAGAAATCAACTGTGGGAGCAATAATTAGCAAATGGAAGACATACAAGACCACTGATAATCTCCCTCGATCTGGGGCTCCATGCAAGATCTCACCCCGTGGGGTCAAAATGATCACAAGAACAGTGAGAAAAAATCCCAGAACCACACAGGGGGACCTAGTGAATGACCTGCAGAGAGCTGGGACCAACGTAACAGAGGCTACCATCAGTAACACACTACGCTGCCAGGGACTCAGATCCTGCAGTGCCAGACGTGTCCCCCTGCTTAAGCCAGTACATGTCCGGGCCCGTCTGAGGTTTGCTAGAGAGCATTTTGATGATCCAGAAGAGGATTGGGAGAATGTCATATGGTCAGATGAAACCAAAGTAGAACTGTTTGGTAAAAACACAACTCGTCGTATTTGGAGGTGAGAGAATGCTGAGTTGCAACCAAAGACCACCATACCTACTGTGAAGCAAGGGGGTGGCAACATCATGCTTTAGGGCTGTTTCTCTGCAAAGGGAACAGGACGATTGATCCGTGTACATGAAAGAATGAATGGGGCCATGTATCGTGAGATTTTGAGTGCAAACCTCCTCCTATCAGCACGGACATTGAAGATGAAACATGGCTGGGTCTTTCAGCATGACAATGATCCCAAACACACCGCCCGGGCAACAAAAAAGTGGCTTCGTAAGAAGCATTTCAAGGTCCTGGAGTGGCCTAGCCAGTCTCCAGATCTCAACCCCATAGAAAACCTTTGGAGGGAGTTGAAAGTCCGTGTTGCCCGGCGACAGCCCCAAAACATTACTGCTCTAGAGGAGATCTGCACGGAGGAATGGGCCAACATACCAGCAACAGTGTGTGACAACCTTGTAAAGACTTACAGAAAACGTTTGACCGCTGTCATTGCCAACAAAGGATATATAACAAAGTATTGAGATTAACTTTTGATATTGACCAAATTCTTATTTTCCACCATAATTTGCAAATAAATTCTTTCAAAAATCAGACAATGTGATTGTCTGGATTTGTTTCCACATTTTGTCTCTCATAGCTTTTAGTGAGTTTCTATGGAGAGCATTTCTTCCATGTCACATCTGACCAGCCCATGTGACTATAGAGTCACACATGTGAGTTTATACACAGTGGTAAATGACAACCTCCTCACTCCAGCCTCCTCCTTGTCCTCTAACCAGATAAGCACAATGGGGATGGGATATTACATGTAGATTAATAGATGCTTCACATCCCTATTATTCTAGGACACAGGCTGGAGGGGCATGACACAACCTGTGACTGGCAGAAATCCATCCACACCATGTTATTTCCACAAAATAATAAAAATATAAGACAATTTAAAATAGTTTATTGATCATGTTCTCCATTTACAGAATGAACTAGATAGATGAGATATTTAGATCACATAAAAATATATTTTGGTACTGTCACCACAGAGTGGTGACAGTACGCAGAGGAGATGCCGGATGAGAACACCGG
Source organism: Aquarana catesbeiana (assembly GCF_042186555.1). Taxonomy (NCBI): domain Eukaryota; kingdom Metazoa; phylum Chordata; class Amphibia; order Anura; family Ranidae; genus Aquarana; species Aquarana catesbeiana. The sequence continues at coordinate 177,030,215 of NC_133330.1, forward strand.
TGGAAGAACCAGAAGAACCAGAAGAAGAACCAGAAGAAGAAGAAGATGGAGGAAGAAACCGAAGGAAGATAGAAGAAAGAAAGAAGAAGCATTTAAATAAAGGAATTGTCAAAAACTGTCTCTTGTCATTTTTAACATTTTTGACAGTTTTTTTGTGAAATGGTAGGGGTACTTTTGTACCCCCTTACCATTTCACACAGGGGGGAGGGCCGGGATCTGGGGGTCCCCTTGTTAAAGGGGGCTTCCAGATTCTGATAAGCCCCCCACCCGCAGACCCCCACAACCACCGGGTTGTGGGGATGAGGCCCTTGTCCTCATCAACATGAGGACAAGGTGCTTTGGGGGGCTACCCTAAAGCACCCTCCCAATGTTGAGGGCATGTGGCCTGGTACGGTTCAGGAGGGGGGCCCGCTCTCTCGCCCCCCTCTCTTTTCCTGCGGCCTGCCAGGTTGCGTGCTCGGATAAGGGTCTGATATGGACCCCATGCCATTTTTTAAAAACATTTTGGTGCGGGGTTCCCCTTAAAATCCATACCAGACCTGAAGGGCCTGGTATGGAATTTAGGGGAACCCCCACGTTATTTTTTTAAAAAATTTTGGCCGGGGTTCCCCTTAATATCCGTACCAGACCTGAAGGGCCTGGTATGGAAATTAGGGGGACCCCCCACGTCATTTTTTTTTAAATTTTGGTTCGGGGTTCCCCTGTGGGGAATTCCCATGCTGTTTTTATCAATGAACTTCTATGTGTATTGTCTGACCGGCAATGCATTAATAGCCGCGAGTAGTTTTAAATGACTTTTTTCCTTTGAAATGTCATTTTGCTGTCAGACTGTTCTAAACACGGGAAACATGCGCCCCTTTACAGGAATACTATAGACACCCCCCAGGTACGAAATTTAAAGGGATATTACACTTTTATTGTTTCACTTTAAACATTATTAAAATCACTGCTCCCGAAAAAACGGCCGTTTTTAAAACTTTTTTTTGCATTGATCCATATTCCCTGGAGCAGGACCCAGGTCCCCAAACACTTTTTATGACAATAACTTGCATATAAGTCTTTAAAATTAGCACTTTTGATTATTCATGTTCGTGTCCCATAGACTTTAACGGTGTTCGCGTGTTTGAACAAATTTTTTGCCTGTTCGCAAGTTCTGGTGCGAACCGAACAGGGGGGTGTCCATCTCATCCCTAGTTGTGACTAGTGCCAACGGCTTGACTAATAAACTCTTAAAGGGGAAAAACCCATGTATGTGCATACATGATCATTTCACCATATATCAAATAGTAACATATAGAGGGTTAGGTAAGGTCTAACCAAAGTGGGTCACTTCAACTCATGCTCAGAAAATGTATTAAAAACATGCTCAAATTGCTTGACTAGTTTTGCGCTCTTGACGCTCTTCTTCTTGAGCTATGTATATATACAGTATATACATATATAGAAACATAGAATATAATATAGTTTGTCACTGAGATGAAGTAGGCAGGTAAACAGGATCTCCACAGAGGGCTCTGGATCCTAATGGCAACTATGAGGGTGTGGTACGTAGCAAGGCTCATCAAGCTCTAAGGAATACATATTTATATATATATATATATATATATATATATATATATATATATATATATATACAGTCAGGTCCATAAATATTGGGACATTGACACAATTCTAATCTTTTTGGCTATATACACCACCACAATAGATTTGAAATGAAACAAACAAGATGCGCTTTAACTGCAGACTTTCAGCTTTAATTTGAGGGTATTTACATCCAAATCAGGTGAACGGTGTAGGAATTACAATAGTTTATATATGTGCCTCCCACTTTTTAAGGGACCAAAAGTAATGGGACAGATTAGCAATGATCCATCAAACGTTCACTTTTTAATACTTGGTTGCAAATCCTTTGCAGTCAATTACAGCCTGAAGTCTGGAATGCATAGACATCACCAGATGCTGGGTTTCATCCCTGGTGATACTCTGCCAGGTCTCTACTGCAACTGTCTTCAGTTCCTGCTTGTTCTTGGGGCATTTTTCATTCAGTTTTGTCTTCAGCAAGTGAAATGCATGCTCAATCGGATTCAGGTCAGGTGATTGACTTGGCCATTGCATAACATTCCACTTCTTCACTTTTGTCCATCTGCACTGTGAAGCGCCGTCCAATGAGCTATGAAGCATTTCGCTGAATATGAGCAGATAATATTGCCCAAAACACTTGTCAAAAACTGTCTCTTGTCTTTTTTAACATTTCTGACACTTTTTTTGTGAAATGGTAGGGGTACGTTTGTACCCCATTACCAATTCACATGGGGGGGTGGGATCTGGGGGTCCCCTTGTTATCTCCCCGTCCGCAGACCCCCACAACCACCGGGCAAGGGTTGTGGGGAAGAGGCCCTTCTCCCCATCAACATGGGGACAAGGTGCTTTGGGGGGCTACCCCAAAGCACCCTCCCCATGTTGAGGGCATGTGGCCTGGTACGGTTCAGTTCTTTTCCTGTGGCCTGCCAGGTTGCATGCTTGGATAAGGGTCTGGTATGGATTTTTGGGGGGCCCCACGCCATTTTTTAATTTTGGCGCGGGGTTCCCCTTAAAATCCACACCAGACCTGAAGGGCCTGGTATGAAATTTGGGGGGACCCCGTGCAATTTTTAAAAAAATTTTGGTTCAGGGTTCCCCTTGATATTCATACCAGAGTCAAAGGGCCTGGTAATGGACTAGGGGGAATCCCATGCTGTTTTTTTCAATGACTTTTATGTGTATTGCCGGGACCGACAATTCATTATAGCCGCAAGTACTTTTAAATGACTTTTTTTCCTTTAGAAATGTCATTTTGTGCAGGGACTGTTGTAAACATGGGAAACATGCGTCACTTTACAGGCATACTATAGACACCCCCCAGGTACGAAATTTAAAGGAATATTTCAATTTTATTGTTTCACTTTAAGCATTATTAAAATCACTGCTCCCAAAATAAACGGCCATTTTTAAAACTGTTTTTGCATTGATACATGTCCCCTGGGGCAGGACCCAGGTCCCCAAACACTTTTTATGACAATACCATGCATATAAGCCTTTAAAATGAGCACTTTTGATTTCTCCCATAGACTTTTAAAGGGTGTTCCGTGGCTTTCGAATTTGCCGCGAACACCCCAAATTGTTCGCTATTCAGCAAACAGGCAAACATCCGATGTTTGAGTCGAACTTACGTTCGACTCGAACATTGGGCTCATCCCTAGTCCCTCATACATAAAGCCTACTTGATCTTTGTTTATTGAAGAACCTATTATATTATTTAAGTGGGTTGCTAAAACTTTTGCTAATAGTTTTATGTTGAGGTTAAGTAAAGATTTAGGCCTATAATTAGCACAATATATTTCACCTGACTAAGGTTTGGGAATCATTAAGATTATAGCTGTTAATGTTTCAGAGCACAATATTTGATTTTTAAGAAGGGAATTAAAAGCATCTGTTACCATTGAGGATGTTGCAAGGATATGAGTACATTTCTTATAATAGAGGGCAGAGAAGCCATCAGGACCTGGACGTTTGTTAGGTTTAAGAGATTTAATTGATAATTCAACTTCTATAGATGTAATGGGGCTTTCAAGGCTATCACATTGTGCTAAGGGAAAAGTCAGAAGTTTAATTTGTGAGAAAAATTATTCTGCAGAGGATTGATCAAAAAGGTCTTTTTCGTATAGGGAGGTGAGAAAGGTGTGAAAGGTGTGAAAGGTATGTAGGATCTTTACTGGGTTGCTAGTGTAGGTATCATGAGGTAATTTTAGTTGAATCGGTTTAAAAGGGCAATTAAATCTTTTAAGTGCTCGAGCAAGACGGGTACCAGATTAAGTTGTTTTGAAATAAAATTTATGTTTAGATTTATGTTTTTGTCTGCAGATTCTGATAGAAAAAGGACAATATTTAGACATGTTTTGCCAAGCTGTATTTTAGTCACAGGGGTAGGATTAAATAGAAAATTTGTGTGGAAAATATTAAATTCTAAAAAAATAAAAGAAGCCGTGCTAAAAATAGTCCCAATTATTGAAAAAGGAACCTTGATTGAATATCATCACAATATGTATCCATGTTTGAAATGGTAAGATAAATCCTTTTCCCAATGGCACCGCTGTGATTCACATCAAAAAAGTGCACCACCACCTTAAGAAAAACTTGCTTACCAGATAGCAAGCAAAATAGGCATATGGCTACAGCCGAGCCAAGGCCTTTGCTTGCATGGATGATCTTAGGAACGAATATCACAAGCTAGATGGCTATATTATCTTTCATACACTGGCAACGCTGTGTAGTCCTTAAGCATCTCTTTCAGTAAAAGACCCAAGACCCAAAAAGAAAGACTGACCATAGTGTAATATTGTCTAGTTTTTTAATAATATGAAAAGTAATGCACTTACATTTAGTTGGTTTTAAAATCACATATAAAACAGAGCCGACCGGCTCGCAACAGAAGCCGTCCTGCTAGTATGACAGCGTGGTGACGTCAACACATACCCTCCTCCAGGCGCGTTTCGTCATACGTGACATTGTCAATGGGGAACGGGCAGCGTATTGACTCATCACCTTATAACAGGGCTAGACCTCATTCTGAGTCTTGAGTGTTTGGCCGCAAACACCATATTGGTTATGGGCAGCCATTCCATAACAACAGAAAAGATGGCCCAAGGCTGAATTGCAAATATAGCTTAAAAATATATATGAAAATATATAAATTATATAGAACAAAACAAAATTAAATAGGAATATACTAAGAACCTCCCACTGTCGCCACTTTTCTACAGCGCTGTTTTTTACGCTGTTTTTTACAGATCTACATGTAAGTGTATATCAATTTTAATAAAATTTCCAATTTTATACGGATTTACACTATGTGGCCCATTCCCTCCTTTTTTCCATTCGCTACTGCCATCTTTTGGTTTTTAATATCGCTCTGAGGGATACAACCAACGTGTCGTTTGTTCCACACCCCCCGGTTCCGGCATCGTTTTGAGGAACACAGCAACATGTGAGCTATTCCTTCAGCATTGCCCTTCGGGGTCACCTGCAGCCACTCACCACCTAAGCCTATCTGACCCTACTCGGCGTATGGCCCGTTGGGTCCATCGATTCTGGTAAGCCTCCTCACTTTTGGTGGTGTTGTGCATGTCCTCATTCCAGATGGTTTACATATTTGAAGTATCTGGTTCCTGAAGATTCCTCATTCTATTCCCAAGGAGGACGCTTCTTTGTCAATTATATCTTGAACTGCTGGTTTAATGTTTTCTACAGTGGACTCTCATAATTTCATAGCGCTACACTTATCTTGTTTTTTCTATTGTTTATATCTTGTTGGTTGTGTTAGCTGCTTGTTTCTTCTCTGGCAGCGCAGAATTATTTTGTACATATATACTAAGAACCTCACCTTAAACATTAAATCACCAAAAGAAAACATAGCCTGATGAGGAGCACTAATCCACCTTATTAACCCCTTTACGAACCATGATAAGTGAATATGTACCTTGTAATAATCTGAATAGACTGTTTATTACCAAAAGTAAATCAAATATTAAAATTATGTGAATTATATGAGTGTTACAACATAAAACCCCCCTAACATGAACTAAACATTATATATGGACCAAATATTGGATTTAAGTATAGATTAACTCTATAAACGCGAAGTGTAAATTAAATTACCAAGTATGATTAAATATTCAAATATTAAGTGTAAATTGAAAATGTGGTAAAGAAAAAATAAATTAGTAAATTAATTAAAAAAAACAGTAACCTGCATAGAATATAATATTTATTAAATAATAATATACACAAAAATAATTAATATAGAATACAATTAAAATTAATTGAGTCAACTAAATCAATATTCTAAATAATTAGGTCTACACACATGACTCAGAACGAGTTTACACTGTAGCCATTATTAATTATCTATAAAAGCAGTCACATCAACATCTATGTTCAACCCATAAGGGGCATATGTCTTGAGCTTGTGGATCCAGGACATTTCTAATTTAGATATTTCCCTCACTAGTGAGCTACCCCTCCAGTGAGGATTGATTTTGTCAATGCCCATAAAAATGGTTTTAGAGGGTCTTTGTTGTGTACAAGCAAATAATGTTTAGACACTGAATGGTTTTTAAATCCAGTTTTGATATTGGTAATATGTTCCTTAAGAGGAACCTGTAAGGGGCATTTAGTCCTCCCTACATATTGAAGGCCACATGGGCACTGCAATAAGTAGACCACCCCCACTGTAGAGCATGTTATAAAGGGTTTATTTGTATACTGTATCCGTGTACTGGTGGAAATAAAACTGGTTGTTTTTCTATGAGTACAACAGCTCAGAGAACATACTATACACTTCTTACACTGATAGAACCCAGTTAATTGATGGAAAAAAACTGATTCTATTAGTGGGGGGATTAAAGATATTACCACACTATTCCTTAATGAAGGAGCCCCTTTAAACACCTCCTGTGGTCTGGCAAGTAACACTGCCTTCAAAACTCTATCATTATTCACGATATGCCAATGCCTAGAAATTATTTGCTTAATACTCCTATGTAGGGATGGGCGACCGGTTCGGTGAACATCTGAACAAATGGGTCTGTCTGACCGTTTGTTCACCCCCACGAACTGACTACAATGTGTTGTGGCACTTAACAGTGAATTGCAAGCCCTGATTGGCTGAAGCAGTGAAAGCTTCAGCCAATCAGGGCACAGAGCACTGTCAGAGTCATGATTGGACACTGTCATCATGACTTTATCCAATCATGGCTCATTCCCCCTACAGTATAAATTTATTCTTTCAATGGCAGCCATTTTCAGTGTGATTTTGGCATGGAGAGAGATAGAACAGGGCTCTGTTCAGTGCTATTAATTAGTTAGTGTGTTATACTGTGCTATTTTGCTTCAATTGTCAGTGTAGAATATTAGTTTAGTGTCAGTCTAGGGATAGTGTGAGTGTAGTGAGGAGGACCATCATTCAGCTTTGCATAGTGTGCAGCTAGAGAAGGGACAGCTCAGATAGTTTCACTGTAGTGTAGTGAGACCGTGTCAGTAATCATTACATTAGTGTATAGCTAGAGTAGGGACAGTTCAGATAGCATCAGTTTAGTGACGTTGAACACCATCTATTTGATTGCATTGGTGCCAGTTTAATGCCATTTACTTCTGTGTGCATTACCGCCAGTTTAACGCCATATAGTTTTGTGTGCATTACCGCCAGTTTAACGCCATATAGTTTTATGTGCATTGCTGTCAGTTTAACACCATATAGTTCTGTGTGCGTTACTGCCAGTTTAACTGTTGTATAAAACCACAAAGTGCTGTGATAATTATTAAGGATAAAGCTCCAAAGATCAAAAGCTCAAAACAATTAGATAATATGAATAAATAAATCAATAAAGTGAGGCTGCTATCAAAAGAAAGTGTTCAGAACCACTAAAAAATAAATAGATAAAAAAGATGTGTTTGAAGCGCTTCACTATGTGATTAAATAGTTAAATGATTACATTGATTACCAGCAAACATGTACTGAGATCCACTCACGTACGCCCAGTAGTATAAAGGCATATGCAGATGTATTAAGCAGTCAGCCGCCACGGACGAGAGCAGGGTCGCTGCAGTACACAGCCAGATACTGACAGTCTGCACAGTGCGTCCTAGGCTGTGTACTGCAGCGACCCTGCTCTCGTCCGTGGCGGCTGACTGCTTAATACATCTGCATATGCCTTTATACTACTGGACGCACGTGAGTAGATCTCAGTACATGTTTGCTGGTGTACCTGTTATAAGGAGCATTGCGCAATGATATTTCTTTTCCTTTTTTTTTATCTGCTTTACATATGATGTCTGATTGTTTGGCGCATTATATTGCAGTATGTTATAGTGTATCTGTGGAGTGTACCTGTGTAGTGTGAGTAATCAAATTAAGGTGCACCAAACACCACTTTACATTGATTAAAGTGCATCTACATACAGATTTCTACTTCTTCTTTACATTTGCTTGTAAGCACTGCCCCCTCCCTCCCAATAATGTCTGGGAGGACAAGGAGAGGCAGACATTCCCTTGGCACTGTAAAGGGGCCAGCAACAAATGTGTTCATAGGCAAAGGTGGACGTGGTGGTCAGTGCTCAGACAGGGCATCATTTCCTCTGTTTAGTGAGTTTGCCCCTGCGATCCAGCCAAAGCATGCAGAGGAGGTGTTGGACTGGCTTACTAAACCTTCCTAATCCTCCTCATCCTCTGTCATGCAAGCAGAGTCAAGTGTGTCCCCTGCAGTTGCCAGAGTGAATAAACCTGCCTCCTTATCCACATCTATTCCTGCCATAGCCCCAACATCAGCCATTGAGGAATCAGCTGAGTTATTTGATTACAGTGTCAGCCACTTGCTCCTTGATGATGCCTAGCCACAGAGGCGGCTCTAGGCTTTGAGAGGCCTTAGGCAAAACTTAGACATGAGGCCCCACTCACGCCCATAATGGGAAAAATACTAAAAATTAACTGGGGTATGGGTAAGGCAATCATTTGGGGTTCAGGAGTGAGGCTAACAATTTAGGTGGGCTGTAACCTGTAGTGTTCAGATCTACAGCTCACAGAACACTGACATGATCAGTGAGCTGTGATATAAAAACATTTTAAAAAATAGCATTAAAGGGGTTGTAAACCCTTGTTTTAAAAAAATTAAATAACAAACATATACTTACCTCCACTGTGCAGTTCGTTTTGAACAGAGTGGCCCCGAACATCCTCTGCAGGGGTCCCCCAACAGCGTTCGCAGCTCCTCCCCACTTTGGGAAACCACCTAGTAGAAGCGCTCCCTGGGAGGTTACCTTGGGGGCGCGCTCCCGTGTCCAGCATTTGCGTCCATAGACACAGAATGCTGGACTCAGCCCGGCTCCCCGGGTCATTGGATTTGATTGACAGCAGTGGGAGCCAATGGCTGCGCTGCTATCAATCTATCCAATCAAGAGCCGAGAACCCCGGGCAGAGAGGTAGAGTGCATCTCCGGCATGGGGACGAACGGGCTCAGGTGAGTAAAATGGGGGGGCTGCTGAGTGACAGAAGTTTTTTCACCCTAATGCATAGGATGCATTAAGGTGAAAAAACATGAGGGTTTACAACCTCTTTAAATAATAGAAACAAATCTTAGAACTTACCTATTTTATGTGAAACTTGTGCTTTTTTTTCCACAGATGCTCAGTTCTGGGTTTAACTTGAGATAAGCAGTGTACAGGGGACAGCAGGGCAGAGCACAGGAGGTCAGGAGACAATACGGGGGGGGGGGGGCAGCAGGGCACATTATGGGGCACACAGTAGAACATGAGGCACACAGCAGAACATTGGGCACATCATGGGGCACACAGCAGAACATGGGGCACATCATGGGGCACACAACAGAACATTGGGCACATCATGGGGCACACAGCAGAACCTTGGGCACATCATGGGGCACACAGCAGAACATGGGGTACATCATGGGGCACACAGCAGAGCCTTGAGAACATCATGGGGCACACAGCAGAACACTGGCCACATCATGGCGCACACAGCAGAACCTTGGGCACATCATGGGGCACAGCAGAACATGGGGCACATCATGGGGCACACAGCAGAACATGGGGCACATCATGGGGCATATAGCAGAACCTTGAGAACATCATGGGGCACACAGCAGAACATGGGGCACATCATGGGTCTCACAGCAGGGCATAGGACACACAGCAGGGCATAGGACACACAGCAGGGCATAGGACACACAGCAGGGCATGCAACACATCACAGGGCACACAGCAAAACATGAGGTACATCATGGGGCTCAAAGCAGAACATGGGGCACTTTAAGGGGCTCACGGCTGGGCATGGGGCACACTATGGGGCAAGCAGCATAACATGGGGTACACAGCAAGGCTTATCACAAGGCACACAGCAGGGCATGGGGTGCACAGCAGGGTACAGGGCACACAGCGTGGTACAGAGCACAGCAGGGTACATGGTGCAGCAGGGTACAGGGCACATCAGGGTACATGGTACACGGCACAGTAGGGTACAGGGCACATCAGGATACAGGGCACAGGGTATGGGGCACATCAGGACACGGGCACAGGGTACGGGGCACAGCAGGGTATGGGGCACAGCTGGGCATGGGTACAGGGTATGGGGCACAGGAGGGTGCAGGGTATGGGGCACAGCAGGGCACATTGGGGTTCGGGCACAGGGTATGGGGCAGAGCAGTGTATGGGCACAGCAGGGTGCAGGGTATTAGTCACATCAGGGCACATCAGGGTATGGGCACAGGGTATGAGGCACTGGGCATGGCAGAGCACAGGGCATGGGGCACAGCAGGGCTCAGGGCATGGGGCACATCAGGAAAAGGGCACAGGATACGGGGAAGAGCAGGGCACAGGGTATGGGTCACAGCAGGGCATAGGGTACGGGGCACAGCAGGGCACAGAGTATGGGGCACATCAGGGCACTGGGCACAGCAGGGCACAGGGTATGGGGCATAGCAGGGCACATCAGGGTATGGGCACAGCAGGGCGCAGGGTATGGGGCACATCAGGGAATGGGGCACAGCAGGGCACATCAGGGTTTGGGCACAGGGTATGGGGCACAGCAGGGTACAGGCACAGCAGGGTGCAGGGTATTGGTCACATAAGGGTTTGGGTCACAGCAGGGCACATCAGGGTATGGGCAAAGGTTATGTGGCACTGGGTACAGCAGAGCACATCAGGGTACTGGGCACAAGGTACTGACATGGCAGGGCACAGGGTACAGGGCACATCAGGGTACTGGGCACAGGGTATGGTGCACATCAGAGTACTCGGCACAGCAGGGCACACTTTCTTTTCAGTTTCCTTTAAATGCAGAGTAGCGTGGGAAGCTGCTGTATTATAATAAGTCCTTACTGTCCTCTCTCATGTCGTGCTGCTCCCCGGTGGCCCCTCCCCTCCTCTCCTCTCGTTGTATGCTTGTGACATTACCTGGGATGGACGAGAGGAGGGGAGGGAGGGGCTGCCGGGGAGCAGGACATGAGAGAGGACAGTAAGGACTTATTACAGCCGCTTCCCACGCTACTCTGCATGTCGGCCGATACTCGATCTACCCGTCAGCTGTCTGTGATTGATGGGTAGATTGCCGCAGGTGACTGCGACATAACAGACTGGGAAACCACCACTGTTAAACACTGCAATAGGCAAATTAGGTGGCCGCGAGGCCCCTGTGAGGGCGAGGCCTTAGGCGACCGCCTAATTTGCCTAATTATAGAGCTGCCTCTGCCTAGCCATTACTGGATTCAGATGTTGGTTCTGAGGTTGAGGATGACAGGAACATGAGCCTAGAGAGAGGGGAGAAAACTGGTAGACAAATTGGCATTCATGCTCCCCCAGCCACACCGTATTGCCAAGTTGTCTACAGTAGTAATGATGATGATGATGAAGATGGAGGAGATGGAGAGGATGATGATGATGATGATGATGATGAGGTCACTGATGCGACTTGGGTGCCTGGTAGAGCAGAGGAGGAAACTGAAGGTGAGGCAGCACAACCCCAAGGAGGCTGACATCAAGAAAGAGTAGAGAGCAGCCACCCTATTCTATCACATTCTGCAGCTGTTATCTCCTGGCACACTCCTCAAAGCTCAGCTGTCTGGGCCTTTTTCAGCACATGTGCAGCAGAACATGGCAAAAACACCAGGCATTTGGGTACCACATGCTTAACAAGGCATTTAACGTCCAACCACTTAGCCAATTGGCAAAAGCACCTAAAAGCCACACAAAAGGGGCACAAATCTGTCCCTCTTCCTCCTCCTCCTTACCCACTTCAGTCTGCCCCTGCTATACCGAGTCATTACCTCTCAGCAGCCTCCACTGACAGGGATGATGGTATAGCACATGGTGTTCCAAGTCCTAGCAGCACATCTGCCAGCAGCACACTACCAGTTGTAGACTGTAGCCTGCAAATTTCTCTGCCCCATCTGCTACAGCGGAAAAAAAAACACAGTCCCTTCCACCCACATGCCCAGCATCTAAATGCAAGCTTGTCAAAGCTGTTGGCTCTCCAACTTCTGCCTTTCAGCCTGGTGGATTCTGCCCCCTTCCTTGAATTCGCCCAATGTGCTGTACCTCAATGGGAAGTTCCCAGTTGCTACTATTTTTCATGTAAGGCCGTTCTATCTCTTTATCCTCACGTGGAAGGGAATGTTCTGGCATCATTGGGCAAGGTAGTCAGCCGTAAAATCCACCTTACTGTGACACGTGTACCAGCAAGCATGGGCAGGGATGATATATTTCATTCACAGCACACTGAGTAATGCTGATTGCAACTCGAAAGGATGCAGGACAGGGCTCAGTGCTTCAGCTTGTTGTGCCTCCATGCCCCAAACAGCTGGTGGTGATGATGCCAGGCCTGTGAGCTCTACCCCCTCCTCCTCCTCTACCACCTCCATGCCCTTCTCTGCAGAATTGTCCTATGAACATCAGGTACCCCCTAAGCGTTCAAAGGGCTATTCCATGAGTTAGGCTAAATGGTGCCATGCAGTGCTTCAGCTGGTGTGTTTAGGGGACAGGAACCACACCGGAGCAGAGACTCTTGCAGCTCTGCAGGGACAGGGCAAGAGGTGGTTCACACCACGTCACCTGGAGCCAGGAATGGTGGTGTGCTATAATGGCTCAAACCTCCTGTCCGCCCTTAGACAGGGAAAGTAGGCACATGTACCATGCCTGTCACATGTCCTCAATTTGTTGGTGCAGCATTTCCTAAATATGTACCCAGGGTTGCAAGATGTACTAAAGCTGGCCAGAAGATTCTGTAGCCATTTCAGGCGGTCATACACAGCCAGTGCTCAGTTGGCTGAAATTCAGTGGGAATTCCACCTGCCCATAAACTGCCTAATTTGTGACATGCCCACCAAGTGGAACTCGACTTTGGCAATGCTGCAGCGACTATACATGCAGCAGAGGGCTGAAAAATGAATATCTGTGCGAGTACGGCACGACGACAGGCTCAGGCCGCCTCTGCTTTTTTTCCCCATGCCAATGGCTGATCATTGAGGATGCATGCACTGTATTGTCACCATTTGAGGAGGCCACAAGGATGGTGAGCCGTGACAGTGCATGCATCAGTGACACAATCCCTGTTGTGTTCCTGCTGGAGCAGACTCTGTATGGCATTATGGACAGGGCACTGAAGACAGAGCAGCAAGAGGAAGAGGGGGACTTTTTTTCCTCTCAAGGCCCACTTTAACCAGACACCATCATTCCTATGCCACAGAACACACAGGAGGAGAGAGGAGAGGAGGATGAGGAGGAGGATTCTGGCACTTTCATAGGTTTCGAAGAAGAGGAAGACATGCATCAATCTGTAAGCGATGGCTTTCCAACCCCAGGACTCTTGGGAGTAGAATGTGGCTGGGAGGAGGAAGTTCCAGATTCTGTCATCCTGAGTGACCCCGAGGAGTCTGCTTCTCAAGCCTCTGCAAATTTGAGGCGATTGGGCAACCTCATGCTTCAAAGCCTGTGAAAAGACCCAAGAATACGTGGCATAAAGGAGAAGGATGATTACTGGTTGGCAACCCTCCTTGACCACCATTATAAGGGGAAGGTCTCTACACTCTCTATGGGGATGGGATGAGTTCTGAGACTCAAGGACTCATCCCGTCCCCACGGGAAGATAATACCTCTTGAGGATACATTAAAGAGGATTTTATTGAATATTTTTCCTGACTCCAGTAGGTTACAATGTCGAGGAAAACTTGGTTTTGAGTATTCTGTTGGTCAAGAGAGGAGCATTGGAGAAGACATCTGCCTAAGTGAAGCATTTTGGAATTTTTTTAGTCTTCACCGCCCAGCTGTCAGCTTCCACATCCCATCGGCAGTGTCTGCATCATAATGTGGACGATTGCCTCGGACCAAAACAGAGATGGAGAACTTTCCAGCTGACGACCCACTGACTTACTAGGTCATGAGAATAGACCACTGGCCAGAACTTTGCCAGAACTTGCACAGTATGCTATTAAGTTGTTGGGCTGCCCTGAATCCAGTGTGCTTTCAGAATTGTGGAATTAAGTGCTGCAGGAGGTTTTGTTACTGATCATAGAATGTGTGTGTCCACAGACTCCGTGGACCGTTTGAATTTTATAAAAAATTAATCAGTCCTGGATTACCAGCTATGAAGCCCCTGATGCTGATGTCACTGAATAAGTCTTTTTGGGATGTGGAATCTTTGCAGGACTTCGAGGCTGCCTAGCTTTGAGGGTGTTCAATCATTTCATCTGGAAGAATGTTTTTGATATAGGTTTCATGGGCACACCCAAAGACCAATTTTTCAGCACCCGTTTGACAGGTGCATATCATTGCATTTTTTTTTTGCCTTCATTAAGAGCACCTCTATAGGGTTACGGTGGGAAGGCACCCCCGACACCCAAAGAGTCATTTTTCTGCACCTGTTTGACAGGTGCATATCATTGCAATTTTTTACAGCAATACCAATTCTTGCTTTCATCAAGAGTACCTCTATAGGGTTTTGGTCGCAAGGAGCCACCAACACCCAAAGACCAATTTTTCTGCACCTGTTTGACAGGTGCATATCATTACAATTTTTTATGGCAAGGCCAATTTCTGCTTTCATCAAGGGTACCTCTATAGCGTTAGGTTGGGAAGACGCCACTGACACCCAAAGATCAATTTTTCTGCACCTGTTTGACAGGTGCATATCATTGCAATTTTTTTACAGCAAGGCCAATTCTTGCTTTCATCAAGATTACCTCTATAGGGTTACGGTGGGAAGGTGCCACAACACCCAAAGACCAATTTTTACACACCCCTTACTTCTATCCAAAGTTAAAGTGACACCAGAATGTATCCAAAAAATCTCTAATCTTGTTCCCAGTGCACTACATTGTGGCCTCATCATACACACTGGCTCCCCAGCTGTTGCTGAGCAAAATAAAGGCAGCTTGCAGGGAAAATTCGATTTTTTGGGGCTTTATAAAAGCAATTATTGCTGCAGCAAATTCTAGACATGGTACAGATCTGCCACTTTACAGGTATACTATGGGGACCCCCCGGCAGGCTATATATTGGAAGGAATTTTTCATTTTTATGCTTTCAGCTTAAAAATAAACAAATCACTGCTCATTTAACCACTTGCTTACTGGGCACTTAAACCACCCTCCTGCCCAGACCAATTTTCAGTTTTCAGCACTGACGCACTTTGAATGACAATTGCGCGGTCATACAACACTGTATCCAAATGAAAATTTTTATAATTTTTTTCCCACAAATAGAGCTTTCTTTTGGTGGTATTTAATCACAGCTGGAATTTTTATTTTTTGCTAAACAAACAAAAAAGTTGGAAATTAAAAAAAAAAAATCATGTTTCATAGTTTGTTATAAAATTTAGCAAACAGGTAATTTTTCTCCTTCATTGATATGCGCTGATGAGGCAGCACTGGTGGGCACTGATAGGCTGCACTGATGGGCATGGATAGGCACAGTTAAGGTGGCACTGATAGGCACAGTTAAGGCGGCACTGATAGGCACAGTTAAGGCGGCACTGATGGGCACAGTTAAGGCGGCACTGATAGGCACAGATAAGGCGGCACTGATGGGGCAGATAAGGTGGTACTGATGGGCACAGATAAGGCAGCACTGATGGCCACTGATGGACCCTGATGGGTGGCACTGATGGGTGACACGGATGGGTGGCACTGATAGGTACCACTGATGGGTGGCACTGATGGGCACTTATGGGCACTGGTAGGTGACACTGATGGGCACTGATAGGTGGCACTGATGTGCAGCACTGTTGTTGAGGCACTGATTGTGGGCACTGATGGGTGGCACTGTGGGCACTGATGGGTGGTGCTGGTTGGCACTGGTAGGCGGCATTTCTGCCTATTGGTAGGTGGCACTGGGAGGGGGCACAGGTGGGCACTGAGGATCTTTAGTAGCTTGCCGTGATCGGGACCGATGTCCCTCTCACGGTCGCCAGTGAAAGGCTTTTTTTCCTCCTCACACTGTCAGCATGAGGAGAAAAAATAGCCGATTACCGGCTCTGTTGACATCACATGATCAGCTGTCATTGGCTGACAGCTGATCATGTGGTAAGGGGTCGAGATCGACCCCTCTCGTGCATGGGACGACGTCAATGGACGTCGTCCCAGCAAAGCAGGTCCGCGCTGTAGCCAACATTCGGCTATAGCCCGGATCTCAGGTGGTTAAAAATGACGTTTTTTTACAATTTTTTTCTTTTATTGATACATGTCCCTCGGGCCAGGACCGGGACCCCTATAACCATTGTATGCCAAATTACTTGCATATAAGCCTTCAAAATGGGCGCTTTTGATTTTTGATGTTTGGGTCCCATTGACTTTAATGGGGGTTCGTTATTCAGGTCTGAACATTCGCGATGTTCGAAAGTTCTGGTGCGAACTGAACAGGGGTCCCTTCAGCCCATCCCTACTCCTATGTTGTAAAGAATAAGTGGTCACAAAAGGAACCACTGATGAGAAGGATCCATCTATGCTTGATGGCCTGTCTAGGAGTAGGTCTTCCCTATTCATGGCCTTTACAGATTCCAATGTATTAGTCAAAGGCTCACTAGTATAGCCCTTCTCCAAAAATCTACAAGTTAGAGTCTCGGCCTGTGCAAGAAATTCACCCTGTTAAGAACAGTTCCTTTTGAGCCTCATACACTGGCTCTTTGGAACAGACTTAAGCCAGATGCCATAGTGGCAACTATCAACAGGAATATAAGAATTCTTGTCGGTAGACTTGAAGAAAGTGGACGTAGCCAGTCTGTCCCCTTTAACAGTGATCTTCAGATCCAAGAAGTAGATCTCTGACTGGCTATCTTTAATGGGGTTACTGGTCAAATATCTTTTAATGTTTAATTTTCTTACAAATGTATGCACATCCACAAATTTATCCAAACTCAAATATAAGGCCCTTATCCAAAACCAATTTTTCTGGGTCTGTTAATAATTTTGTGCTGAGATTAAATATCCCTTTGTCGCATATGTTTTGGGTCTTTTTTTGTTGTTTGTAGGCGCCTCCCCCCTCTGACTCCTCGCCTTTTTCTACTGGCCTTTTGATGCCTTGATTTGGAAAAATCCCAACTACCCTGCCCATTGGGAGCAGGGCATCCTAAGTTGGGTGTGTTAACATTACCGGGTGGGTATGATAAAGTAGGGTTGGCACCCTCCACTGGTTGATAATACTGGGAACAATAATGGTAATCACCCTCAGGTCCATTTTTATCTCTGAGGGGGAAGAAGCTATTATGTGTGGGAACATTGAATTCCCACTCCGTTCTCTCTCCTTGGTGGTCTGAATAATAGGGAGATTCATGACCAATCTCCCCATTAGAACTTTGTCTCCACCCATCAAAATACCCTGTATTATGTCCTCGCCCCCGACCATTGACTTGATATCCATGGCCTCTCCCTGCTGGGGGAGGACCCCTATTCCATGGTGGAGGGATACGACCCTTGGCCTTGGGCCTGAACTTGTTTAGGTTTTGAGACACCAAAGGCTTGTGACTGTCCTTGGGGTAAAGAACTTGGCACCACAGGTCCTATGAGGGGATAGGTAGGAGTTGTGCCCTCCACCTCTCTGTGGTTTGACATTAGAGAAACCTTTCTTTGAGGGATTAGGTATAAAAGGCTGGATAGAATGCTGCCCTTCACCAATGGCTACTCCAACACACTGTGAGGAAGTATTCATTTCAATGTTGTTTTGATTGGACTGCTCCTCCAAAATTTTCTTTTGCCACTCAAAAACAACATTGCCCTGATAGTCTGTTAGGTCTATTGTATTTTTTCTTTTTTTTTCCCTATGAACCTTATCCTCTTTTTCAAGGATCTTTAAGTGGTTCTGAGACCTCTCCCTGTATTCCTTACTCTCTTTAATAGTGATGAGTTTATCCTTGATGGTTTTAACTTCATCATCAGGTCTTATCAATTTCTTGGATTTCCTTTCTACCAGAAAATGGAGGAATGCGACTCCTGCCTTGTTAGAATAATTATACCACTCCTCCAACTCATCACCTTTTTGGGGGCCAATTTCCCACCTTAGACTCCTCGGGACCATTGCATTTTTATTGTAGGTCTCAAGGTAGGTTATATCCCACTGTGTATGGGTATCAGAGACCATAAGATTTTTTAGTCTCATAAATAGCCCCCCTAGGTCACCTTCCTTATCTTTGTATAGTTCAAATACACCATCTACATTAACCACTTTGGTGGCTCTGAACTCAAAAATGTCCATAGTTACCTATGGGCACTTCAAATGTATGCAAACATTCACAAAAGCTACAGTAATCATATCAGAATAACAGTAAATAGGCCTAAAGACCGCGCTAATGTGTCAACACATAGATCAAAAAAGCAGCAGCTTGAAGTGAGATACACAACAAATAGATAAAAAATAAAAGAAGCCGTGCTAAAAATAGTCGCAATTATTGCAAAAGAAACCTTGATTGAATATCATCACAATATGTATCCATGTATGAAATGGTAAGATAAATCCTTTTCCCAATGGCACCACTGTGATTCACATCAAAAAAGTGCACCGCCACAAGAAAAACTTGCTTACCAGATAGCAAGCAAAATAGGCATATGGCTATAGCCCAGCCAAGGTGTCAGGGAAGGTTCCATCCGCTGATGACACTGCCTGATATTTGACGTGCAGTACTGTGGTCCACCAGCAGGTGTCTCCTGGCAGTCTGGAACTGCAGAGGAGCTTTCCTCTGTTGGTAGTATTATGTGATCTTTGGGCTACAAGTACTGGCGTCCACCAGCTGGTGGTTCCTGGCAGTGTGGGGCCAACATCATCTCCTGCAATCGGGCATCACCTGAGTCTGATTTAGATGAGTATAAATACCCAGCAAGTGCACACACACCTTGCCCTGGTATTGTCCTTGTGCCCTGACCTGCAGCCTGTTTATCTGTTATCCTGATCCTGATCCTGAACCCTGATTCCTGTATCCTGTATCCTGAACCTGTTTGTATCTGTTCCTGTATCCCTGGATCCTTGCCCTGCAGCTTGATCCCTTCCATCTTGTTTCCTGTCTGTTTACTCCTGGACCCCATCTGCTGATCTCCTGTTTATGACCCTGGCCTGGCTTGACTACGATTCTGGTGCTCCCTTTTGCTATATATGTACGTTAGTTTATTATCACTGTTTGGTTGTTTGGATTGTTCACCCTGTTTGTATTGGTGGTTTGTTCACATTTATATGCATTTACTTTAATAAACTTACTTACCTTCACCTATTTATGTCTGGTTCACTCTGTCGCAGTCACACAGTTCTGGTCACATCTGGTTTATGACATAATCCCTGACCAGAAGTGGCTGCACAGGGGAACCATTTAGATTCAGTTTGGTTGCAAACATGAATGCCGATGAGTTTATTTATTTTTCTCTGCTGGCATCTGAAAGTGGTGAAAGGATGGTCTAGTGACCAGTTGTTTGCAACTATCTGTTTGTCTCCCTCCCTGGTCGATCAGGGTTATATATTGTTTGGGGAGGTGCAGCCTTTTATCAAGATCTGTACTGAGCTGGCCCTGCCCTGTATTCCAGAGGGCCATGATGATTTCACTCTTCATTTTAATGTGAATCAGGTTGTATCCTTGGTGTGGCTTTTTGAAGATGATCCCGCACATTTTTGTGAGCACTACTCAGCCTGTTCCCCACAGGTGATTGCTGAGTGCATTGTGTCTGCTCAGTCTTTTGTTAGACAGGGAGATTTAAAACTAGAGTTTGTACAACGTATATTTTCGGCATGGTCTGACATGATGCAATAAGCCCCATCCAAACAAACCACCTCTACCATCAGACACCAGCCTACCCAAATGTATGTTTCCCCATCACCCATGTCAACCTCAGTTGCAGCCCAGTATAACCTGCTCCCAACCAAATACTCATATCCGGCCTCTGATCCCTGTACCTATCCTGCATTCAACCCACCTGCCTCTTCTCAGCTGCCTACAAACCCACAAGAACTCCCCCCAGCTACTGTTACCTCTTCTCTGCCATATCCCAATCCTCCTTTCCAGTCTGCTGCACCCCTTACCTACAGTCCTGCAGTCACCTACAGAGCTTCAGTGGCTAAGCCAAAGAAAAAATGAAAGTGAAACCTATATTGATCCTACCATTAACCCAACCTGCCTCCACACCCACCAGTCTGTGCCAGCTTGAAGTTCCGGTGCCAGTATTCCAGCCTGAAGTGCCAGAGTTCCAGCCCGAGGTGCCAGAGTTCCAGCCCGAGGTGCCAGAGTTCCAGCCTGAAGAGCTAGAGCCAGCGTTCCAGCCTGAAGAGCCAGAGCCAGTGCTCCAGCCTGAAGAGCCAGAACCAGCGTTCCAGTCTGAAGAGCCAGAGCCAACGTTCCAGCCCGAAGAACCAGATCCAGCCTTCCACCCTGATGTCTCGGTGCCTGCCTTCCATCTGATGTCTCAGTGCCCGCCTTCCAGTCTGATGTCTCGGTGCCTGCCTTCCAGTCTGATGTCTCAGTGCCTGCCTTCCAGTCTGATGTCTCAGTGCCTGCTTTCCAGTCTGATGTCTCGGTGGCCACCTTACAGTCTGATATCTCAGTGGCCTGCCTTCCAGTCTGATGTCTTGGTGCCTGCCTTCCAGTCAGATGTTCCCGTGCCCATGTTCCAGCCTGAAGCTCCGGTGCCAGTGTTCCAGGCTGATGTTCCCGTGCCTATGTTCCAGTTTGAATTTCTGGTGCCTGTGTCCCCGCTTGAAGTTCTGGTGCCTGTGTCCCCGCTTGAAGTTCCGGTGCCTGTGTCCCCGCTTGAAGTTCCCGTGCCTGTGTCCCCGCTTGAAGATCTAGTGTTCCAGGCTGAAGATCCGGTGTCCCGGCCTCAGCCTGAAGTTTTGGTGCCCGTGTCTCAGCCTGTCATGCCAGTGACCATCACCTGGTTTTCTGGGCCAGTGCCCGTTACCCAACCCACTGGGCCGGGGCCCGTTACTTAGCTTTCTGAGCCAGTGTCTGCTACCCAGCCTGCTGTTATGTTGCTCACTGCTCGGCCTGATGTCCCAGTGCCTGCTGTCCAGCTCAATGACCCGGAGCCTGCCGCCCAGCTCGATGACCTGGAGCCTGCCGCCCAGCTCGATGACCTGGAGCCTGCCGTCCAGCTCAATGACCCGGAGCCTGCCTCCCAGCTTGATGACCCAGCACCTGCTGCCCAGCCCAATGACCCAGAGCCTGCTGCCCAGCTCAATGACCCGGTGCCTGCTGCCCAGCTTGATGACCCAATGCCTGCTGCCCAGTTTGATGACCTGGAGCCTGCTGCCTAGCTCGATGACCCGGAGCCTGCTGCCCAGCCTGATGACCCAGAGCCTGCTGTCCAGCCCAATGACTCAGAGCCTGCTGCCCAGCTCAATGACCTAGAGCCCGCTGCCCAGCTTGAAGTGCCTGCTGCCCAGCTGATGTGCCTGCTGCCCAGCGTGATGTGCCCGTGCCTGCTGCCCAGCCTGTTGTGACCCTGTCTGCTGCCCAGCCTGATTTGTCTCTGTCTGCTGCCCAGCCTGATGTGTCCTTGTCTGCTACCTAGCCTGATTTGCCCTGGTCTGCTACTCAGCCTGATGTGCCCATGCCTGCTGCTCAGCTTGATGTGCCTGTTCCTGCTGCTGAGCTTGTTATGTCTACGCCTGCTGCCCAGCTTGAGCTGCTCATCACCTGGTTTGATACTTTGGACTGTCTTCATACCCAGCTTAGTGTGACTCTGCCCGCTGCCCAGCTTGATGCCATGGACTTGTCCCAGCAGCAGCTAGTTGGAGCATCCGGAGGCCGCTCATAGACCTCCTCCTATGGGATGGTGATTGCCTGGAATTGCAGGAATTTATTACATCTCTGAATGTTAACCATAGGGGGATACACTTGAGTTACGAGATGAGCCAGTCAGAGATCAACTTCTTGGATCTGAAGATCACTGTTAAAGGGGATAGACTGGCTACGTCCACTATCTTTGAGTCTACCAACAGGAATTCATATATTCCTGTCGATAGTTGCTACTATTGCCCCTTGCTTAAGTCTGTTCCTTAGAGCCAATAGAGCAACTGTTCTGATCAGGGTGAATTTATTACACAGGCCGAGACTCTAATGCCGCATATACACGAGCAGAATTTCCATCGGAAAAATCTTGGATGTTTTTTTGGACGGAATTCCGCTCAAGCTTGTCTTGCATACACACGGTCACAACAAATTCCGTCCATCAAGAACGCGGTGACGTACAACACGTACGACAGGACTAGAAAACGGAAGTTCAATAGCCAGTGCGCCACCCTTTGGGCTCCTTCTGCTAATCTTGTGTTTATTTAGTGTTAGTGGAAGTTTTGTGAGAGACGATTTGCACTTTTCAGACTTGTGCTTTTCAGTCCGTTACTGCTCTTCAGTTTGTGCTTGAGGGGTTTTTATCTGGTTTTCAGTGCTTGTAGTCAGTTCGTATCTGTTTTTCAGTGCATTCTTGTCCGCTCGTTTTTGATTCTAGGCTCGCTCTTCACAGGCCTTTCTGTTCTTCAGTGCGTTGTTAGTTTGTTCTGACCAGCCGACTGTTTTGAAGCCATGTTGCAGGTACATACTCATCGAAGAGTTTGTGCTATGCGGGGGCTTGGTTTTGGGGTTCTCGCTTTGACCCAAGCCTAGTCCATGAACAGGGTGGGGAGGAGTTCATGGATCAAGAACTGGTTGCTCCAGCGTGACCAATTCTCTCATATGCCTTTGCTGCGTGAGATCCAGGAGAATAGCCCTGATGATTTCAGGAATTTTCTCCAGATGACGGACCCCCTTTTTCACCATCTGTTGGCTTTGTTGTCCCCTTATAATACGAAGCAGGACACCTGAATGCGGCAAGCCATCACGCTGGAGCAGAGGATAGTCGCCACGTTGCGGTACTTGGTGATGGGGAGAAGTCTAGAGGACCTCAGGTTCTCTACAGGCATCTCCCCCAGGCTCTGAGGATCATTATTCCAGAGACCTGTTCTGCCATCATACAGGTCGTGCAGAAAAACTATATTAGGGTAAGTTTTCTCCTTTAACATCACATTCTATGTATTTAATGTATGCTAATGTTTTGTATTTCTTTCATCATTCCATTCCACAATTACCATGATTGTAATATGCTGTGAATGACCCCTTTGTGCCCATGAATGCTGTAAGCTTTTAATGCTCCGTTTATGTTCTTCATGCATATTTGCCTTCACTAACCTCCCCAGCATGCTATCCTGGGCCCATATACACCTAGCCTAGTTACTTAACAATGTATTTTGTCAGCTTCATTGTAGTGCTTTACCCTAAACACCCCCTAAAATGTGTCCAAATGTTATTGTTGTCCTTAAATTCAGGCAGAGTGCCAGAGGCTTTTTTTGGGGTCCAAAACTCATTTATAACCCTCCCCCCTAAAATGTTTCCAATGGGCCATCAGAGGGGGTGATGAATCTGATAAGTGAACCTTATATTTTTGTCTTTAAATACTCCTTAAAGGGGGGCGTGTCCAGACGAGCAGCTGGAAAGGCGTGAGTGAGTTGAGCTCCTCACAGCCCGCAACAATCCAGAGCCATCCATTGCCTCTGCTCAGGTTAATACAGCCACAAATCACGCACATTTGCTCCCGGACTCCTGCTAACTCAATCTGGGTGTCCATTTCGGCTCCCCACCGGCCGGTTCATGTTAAAAATTGAGGGTTCTCCTCTGCCACCGGGACCTTTCTCCGCCATCTTGAGGCCTACAGGCGGTCCAGCCACTCTGTCCATCTAAGCCTGCAGGTTGAGGGGTAACCGGTTGGTTCACACACCCTGGATGGCCACTTTGTCTTCTGGGTGGCAAGCGGCTTGGGTCGCCAACATGGAGAGGCCGCGAAGCTCGACCCGGCGGCCGGCTTTAACAACCCACGGCCTACCACTCTGACGCGGCCTGCGGTCTGGAGTATAGACGCTCTTCTGAGAAGCTGTAAGTAGGACGACCTGCAACATAATCCGTAGCCGAGTCCCCGGGTGTCATAGGCCTACCCGATTTTCTCTCCCCACCCCCCTGTTGGGCTCCTAGGAACCGGGGAGGCCGAGTTCACTTTTCCGGCAGCCGTCCTCTAGGATAGTCGGCGGCTTCGGCCTACCCCTGGAGGCCGGCGGCCATATTGGGACTCCAGTTTCCACCCAGTGACTTTCTCTTTGTTCCTAAGGATACACAGGCTTGCACAGGATATTGGGGGCTGCGGAGACTGTCTCTTTTCTTTCAAATTGCCAGTGGGGAGAGGTGAAGCTGTATGCAGGGGGTCCTGGGGATCCAGATGGAACATGCTATTGTCTATGAAAAGGATGCTGCTTAAATGAACACAGGGTCCTAACCTGCTCACCAAGACCTCCGTATAATAACTATAGCTATATACAGTGTCGGAGGTAAGCCTGCATGTTTGCTCAGTAAACCCTTTGCATACCTCATGGGCAAAGTTGGCCAACAGCAACAATACTACAAACCACTGATTGGGTCACGAGAAGAACCAAACATGGAACGTTTTGTTATCAGATCACAACCTACCTCCTCTAATCCTTCTGCAAACCCTTTTGCCTTGCTGGATCCCTCCCTAGATTCGGAAGATGCTACAAGTTCCTCTCTGACTAACTCGCAGATCCCTGCACCCACTCTTTCACCTTCAAATATGACTCTCACCCCTGACATACTGGACTCCAAGCTGTAACTTTTACTTCAACAGATTACGTCCAATGTCTCGGCTGAGGTCAGCAAACTAGCTGCCGAGCTGAGGTGGGAAATAACCCAAACTGGCGATCGCACAGACACTCTGGAGAACAAATTCGATGAAATGATAAACTATGTACAAGCGATAGAGGAGGAAAACCATAACTTACGCCTTTCCGTATCTCAACTACAAATACAACAGGAGGACCCAAAACCGCCGGCTGGAGCTAGACTTAGAGATGTTGTAGTACGATTTCATTTTTTTGAAAGTAAGGAGGCACTAACTCTGGCGACTCGCAATAAATCCCAAATAATGTTCAAGGGTGCCAAACTGCAAATCTTTAGCGATCTCTCTCCCATCACTCTCGCTAAACGTAGGAACCTACGTCCCCTTACTTCACACCTGCAACAACATAAGATTCCATATTACTGGGGATTCCCCTTCCGTTTAGCTGTATCCAAAGAGGGAACCCAATACTCCCTACATGAATTACAAGAAGCCGAGGCCTTTCTGAAAAATCTGGGTCTCCCCCCTCTCCCGGAAGAGGACATGATCCCTCCTACCACACAAGCTCGTCTACCTCCGACTACACCTACTCGCATCTGGACCCCTGTCGGGGGTAAATCTAAGAAGCATTTTTCCTCTCTTCAACGCCTGCGATCTTCTAAACAACCTCCTTGAACATCCCACGGAACATCCTTTTTTGGTTCTATACTTCACTATTTTTTGCATTTCCGTTTCCTCAAAAATCTTTTGCGACGAAACGATGTTGCTGTTTTGGTTCTCTCAGTTTTTTTAATCTACCCCGCTCTTTTTTTGGGGTAGATCCTTTCTCATCCCATGAGATGCATTCACTAAAGGTTTTGAAATTTTAAGTGTTAAACACCTGTTTTATTTGTTAACCTTACTTTCTTTTTAAGGACTTACAGGTTTTTCTTTTTTCTGCAATTACTTTTATCCTCTTTTGTTCTATTCGCAACCAAATGCATAAGGTGAGCAGCGGACCCATCTCATCTCCTCAGATAGAATCGCCAGATGGGAGTCCGTTCACGTCCCTGTCAGGCCCTGGTCTATGAAATTGTTGTTTCTCAGGTTCACAGAGTTTTGAACTTTTCTTTTTTTTTTTGATTTTTCTTTTTTGTTTTTATTTTTTATTTTTCTTAATTGTAACTATTGATGTGTTTCACAGATTGAGACTCCATGGTCTTTCTTACCCCATTTTAAGAGAATTGTACCTTGGGGTTTATGTTTCAATAGTTAGTGGTGGGAAAATGTTTGCTATTACTACTATCCGTAAAATGCAACATTTATACTTTCTTTTTTCAAGTACCCCCATGTTTATAGTGTTGGATGTTTTAATTTTAGCGTGCCTAGATAGACTACAATCATGGCTCTTAAAATTGTGTCCTACAATGTAGAGGGCCTGGGCTCCATTAGTAAGCGCTGGATGGCCCTGAAGGATTTCAGGGCTTCGGGCACAGACGTGGTGATGATCCCATTTTCAGGCAAGCGGATCATTAAAATTTGCCTCCAGGTTTTTTCCCACTTCCTATCTTGCCTCTGATTCCACAGGCAGGGCAAGAGTGGCAATCTTGATCAGAAAAACATGTCCTATCAAAGTTCGGAGGTCTCATGCGGACCCTAATGGTAGGTTTCTTATCTTAGAATGTGAATACATGTCTACCTCTTTTACGCTGGTTAATTTGTACGCCCCGAACACAGGCCAGTTTGACTTCCTCAACAAACTCTTTGAAACTCCCCAATACAGCTCGCAACCTTTTATGATAGTTGGTGGGGACTTCAATCTAGTCAAGTCTCCCACTAGGGACAGACAAACACTTTTTAGTTCTACCCCATCTAAAAGAGTATTGTCCTGGGGCGGAGCCGGCAGCCAGAGCTCATGGACGTGTGAGAGGAGAGCTCTGACACACCGGGTGATCTCAGCGGCTCACAGCGCACCAAAAACAGCAACAAAGCACATAATTTAAGAGAGGAGAGCGAGGGCACACAGCGGGCACGATGTTTAAGCGTAAGGAGAGAGAGGCACCCCGAAAATTAACGGAATTCTTCCGCCCTGCTGAGGGCCGAAAAATCCAAGATGGCGCCGGCGCCGGGAGCCGTTCTTCCAGCTCCACAGCACAGTCACACAGCAATCCGACGCCATCCTCGGGTGAGTCACATTTAAATGACAATCCCTTGTCATCCTCCCCATTCTGCAGCCCTGTTAAACAAAAAAGGAGGCTTGGGGAAGGAGGGGAAAATGAGGATGAGGCAGGAGCAGCAGGGAATGAAATGGATGAATCATCCACACAGGCAGAGCAGCTAGATGCATTCCCCACCTCAGGTCAGCCTATTATTGACACCACAATGAAGGAGATGCTGCAGACACTGAGGGGAGCTCTTCAATCTGATATGGCAGTGTTTATGAGCAACACAAAAAGGGAAATCTCAGCTGTCAGCAACAGAGTGGAATATGTAGAGAATAAAATGGAGGAGTTCACCCTAGCACACTGGTAGATGCCCACTTTGAGGTGGAAGATGAAATCAGGGCTATGCGCCTCAAAATGGCGGATATGGAAGATCGGGCCAGACGGAATAATATCAAATTTAGGGGGATTCCTGAGACGGTCAAACCCACAGAGATCACTACCTACCTGCAAAAGCTCATGATGACTGTCCTCCCTTCTCTAAGCCCAGCAGACATCACTATTGACAGGGCACACAGACTGCCAAAACCATCCTTCCTACCTGAACAAATACCTAGGGATGTGATAGCAAGAATTCATTTCTACCACATCAAGGACCAACTCATGCGATTTGCAAGACAGCATCCCTCTCTTCCAGACCCTTATGCTGGTATCGCACTCTATGCAGACCTGTCGCAAGCCACCCTGTCAGCCAGGCACAACTTAGTACCTATCACTAAGATTTTGCACAACAATAAGATCCTCTACAAATGGGGTTTCCCTGCAAAACTTCTGGTTGAAATGAACAATGAATCTCATGCGATAACATCGCTTAAAAAGGGCCTGGACCTCCTCCGAAAATGGCGCCTACTCCCAGCAGATGCAGTACCTGAGGACCCTAAATCACACTATCCCAGACACAACAACCAACGTACAGCTAAGAAATATTAGCAGCAACCTGCCTAAAGCTATACTACTAGATGCTATTTCCTTTCAGTGAGTACTCTCCTCTCACAACTGTCATCTGACTAGTTGTGGTGCTTTGCAGCTTTCTAGGAAGTTGCTCTTTACAATCAACCACCCGATGTTCGGCTGTTTAAGGGTTTACCTTACTGAACCCCCTACGTTAGTTACGAGATGATTCCCGTGACCTACTACCCGCAATACCTGCGGCCTACGTCTCATTATTTGTCAAAAGTTCAAGTTTGTTCAGTTAAACTGTTCACTTACAAGGCTATGAGGACATTGCTTTCTCAAATTCCATGCATTTTGACCATGCCCAACACCTCCACTCCAATCCCTGGAATTACCACTAGATGGCACTGCTGCGCAACTTTCCACAAGAATGAATCTTAAACTGATGTCATACAATGTGAGAGGTTTGAATAGCCCCTACAAGAGAAGAGCCCTCTGGAAGTCTGCATTGGAAGAGAAATGTGACATTCTATGCGTACAAGAAACTCATTTCACCAGTGATAACTCCCCGAAATGTACACATCCCAAATTTCCACACGTATATATGGCCAAGAATACGACAAAGAAGAACGGAGTGATGATTGCTTTCAAGGACACACTAACCTTCTCTCTCTTACAGGAACATGTTGATCCCCAAGGTCGATTTCTGATTGTAGTCGCAGAACTGGACCATGTCACGTATACTATAGTCAACTTGTATGCACCTAATGTTAGAACTCTCAGGTTTGTTCGCAAAGTGGTAGGTAAGGCAAAAAAGGTGCAAAAAGGCAACTTAATAATATGTGGTGATTTTAACTTGATTATGAACACAGAATTAGATGTGTCCTCGATGGCCTCTAAGAAGCGGCCCTCTCTAGACTCGCTGTGCCACGAAGAGAGGCTTTACGACCCTTGGCGCTGCCTTAGAACCACCAAGAGAGACTACACATTTTATTCAGCTGTACATAAGAGCTATTCTAGAATAGATTTCTTCCTCACCGACCTGTATACTCTGCAAAATGTAATGAAAGCTGACATCCACAATATCACATGGTCTGACCACGCTCCAGTGACTATTGAGATTGTGGATGCCAACAAACATTCCCACAAACCACTGTGGCGTAACAACACATTTCTTCTATCACACCCCAAACTTAGGGACGAAATTGCAACAAAACTTACAGAATTCTTTCATTTCAATAATAATGGAGATTGCTTGCCTATGACTATCTGGTGTGCGCACAAAGCATTCGCTAGAGGCGCCCTTATACAGGTAGCCTCTAGGGAAAAGAAAAAGAAACAGCAGCGCATGACAAAACTACTTGAGAAGATAGCAGATTTAGAAGCACAACACAAGAATCCTGCTACCTCCTCAAGTGAGATACTCAAAAATCTCAATGAATGTCCAGAAGCAGTAAGACAGGAAATTAGAGCGGACTATGATACTATTTTTAAAAAACTCAAACTCTCCTACTACTCCCAAAACAACAGAGCAGGTAAAATTCTAGCCTCCCAGCTTAAAAAGAAACAGGCAAGATCTAATCTCAAAAATATCAGACACCACAGTACCAAAATAATATACCAAAATCCCAAAGATATCGCCAACGTCTTTAAGAATTATTATGAATCCTTATACAATCTCAAGACTGACCCAAACACTTACCAACCCTCGGACACAGAGATTGAACAATTCTTACAGAATGTTCATCTTCCCTCGATAGACAAAACTTCCCTACAAAAAATTAATGCGCCCATCACACTCACAGAGGTTGAATCTGTTATTCAATCTCTACCCATGCACAAATCGCCAGGAGCAGACGAATTCTCCACTGAATATTACAAGGCTTTCTCTGCCATCCTTGCCCCTGAACTGGTAAAAATTTTCAATATAGCAGCCTCCGATGGCGCCTTCCCGAAAGAAATGCTCCAAGCTATCATTATCACTATCCCTAAACCTGGTAAAGATATTTCAGACCCACAAAACTTCAGGCCTATTTCCCTACTAAATTCCGACTTAAAGATATACGCAAAAATATTAGCAAACAGACTTATGGAAATAACCCCCTCCCTTATAGGACTCGACCAGGTAGGCTTTGTGAAGGGCAGACAGGCACCAGATGGAACAAGAAGGATGCTTGACCTCCTGCATATATCAGAACTAAGCAAGCAGCCCAGCATCTTTTTAGCATTAGACGCAGAAAAAGCCTTCGACAGGGTCCATTGGGGATACCTGTCCAGGACATTACTCAAATTTGGCCTATCAGGACTAATACACTCAGCAATTATGTCTCTGTACTCAGATCCATCTGCAAGAGTCTTCACCTCTAGCTTGCTATCTGATCCCTTTGCACTAACCAACGGTACCCGACAAGGGTGCCCATTGTCCCCAATTATCTTTTCTCTGGTCATAGAACCGCTAGCAGAGTCTATCAGAGCAAACTACAAATTAGAAGGCATTAAAGTCGGTTCTGTCAGCCATAAAATAGGTCTGTTTGCTGACGACATAATCCTTTCTCTATCAAACCCAGCAACTTCTTTACCCATTGTCAAAACACTGTTACATACATTTGGGAAAATCTCCTTTTACAAAGTTAATACAACCAAAAGCTATGCACTTTCTCTCCATATACCAAATAATACCAAAACAAGATTAAAAAGTATTTTTCCCTGCAATTGGGACCCCCCTTCCATCACTTATCTTGGTGTGCAGCTAACTTCCACTTCCTCCAAAATATATTCACAAAACTTCCCTCCATTACTAATCAAAATAGAAGAGGAATTACTTCAAATTAACAAACTACATCTTTCCTGGTTGGGGAGGATAGATGCATACCAAATGCAAATATTACCAAAACTACTATACTATTTTAGATCATTACCCATACCAATCCCCCAGAAATTTTTTACACAACTGGAGAAATGCCTGAAAACGTACATATGGGGAGGGGGGGGAACCCAGAATAGCACTGGCCCACCTATATAAACCTAAACATCTAGGGGGGGTAGGACTACCTAATGCACAGACATACTATAAAGCTGCAATACTGGATCAAATGAAATACTGGTTCTCCTGCCAAACAGATAACCGCTGGTCAGATATTGAACGCACAGTAACACCAGGCCATGACCTCCCAGCGTTGGCTACAGCAGCATGTATACACTACAGACCAGAAACCCCACCTTACTTAACTATACAAGCAACAATAGATGCCTGGTCCTCCTTAGTGCATAATCACCTTACAGACACCCCAATTAAAAAACTAAATATACCACTAGCATCCTACGAACACCTAATCCCAAACTTCTCAGTCCAAACATGGAAATCCTCGGGATACAACTTCACCACACCTGCTCCACCACATCAAAATGCGATAGATAGATATAGAACATATCAAATACAGCACTACAAAGGCAAAAACACACCACGACAGATAACTATACCACAGATTCTGTGGGACTTCCTTTTAAGCAAAACCTCCAACACTAGGAAGGGAATATCGCTCTTTTACAAATTCACCACCCCCCTCTACTTGCAATCCAAAACCCCCAGTATGGTAAAATGGGAATTTGAGTTACAAAAAGAATTCTCTTTGTCCCAATGGCATGAAGCGATAAAATACAATCATAAATCTTCAGCATGTGTAGATCACTGGGACAATGCACAAAAACTCTTACATAGATGGTACATAACTCCGTACAGACTAAACAAAATGAATCCTAGTAACACACCTCTTTGTTGGAGAAACTGTCAAGCTATTGACAATATCCTCCATATATTCTGGAACTGTGCAATTATCAAACCTTTCTGGATAAAAATACAGAAACTACTTAGAATTATCACCAGCTCTGACTGTGACATTAGCCCTGCTCTTGCTCTTCTGAGCCTAGGTATCGAAAACTATCCTCCCTTGATGAGAAGAGTTGTAACACATGTTTTGTTTGCCGCACGTATAGCAATAGCCAAAGTATGGCGTTCTTCAGCACCTCCCGAGCTTGCAGAAATCGTTTCTAGAGTGAACGCTCAATTCACTATGGAAAAAATGCTAGCATATACAGAAAGGAGAACCCCGAGTTTCCACAAACATTGGGAAGCTTGGAGTTCCTCTAAATATGCCTCCTCACATGGATGACAGTTATCCCAGCTTCTCCACTACTGAAACATAACCACCTAATGTCTAGTGGTACAATACAATGTTGAGTATGGTCAAATAGGAAATGGTATTATGGTTAGCACACACCATAGCAATAAAACACGGCTTACCTCATATTGAGAAACTGAGAAAGTCTAACAAATGTATATTAGTCAATCTAAGTTTATTAGTACTATTGGTTAACAACAAGCTTACAAGGAACTTATATAATAATATGTTTGAGTGGACCCTCAGTAAGGTCCTCTCAGGGCTAACTTTGAAAATCTATGCAGAAAGTCTGTTTACAGTATGTACCCACAAGGGGTGACAGACCCGAGAATTGCACAATGATCCACATGAATTGCATCCAATAATAACAGAGATTGCAACAGTGACTTGGATTCTCGACCGGTTTCGCGGTATTCACCGCTTCCTCAGGAGAGTAAAGTCTATAATGTAGCATAAAAAACAAATAATAAATATACAAAGATTCACAGATGCATAAAGTTTTTGTGGTGGTGGCAGCGAGGTCATTAATAATACATTAAACAATAATATACAAGTTGAATATAGAAAGGACAGGCTCACCCGCTCAGGTATTCTCTGTAGATATGTGGGGCCCCATACAGTTCCCCCTGCGACGAACACAGGGGATAACAGAACAGCTTCTGGTGGGTAAAATATTTAGGTTATTGATTTATGTGTAGGTCACTAAACCACAAAACAAAGTAAAGTGTGGTAGAGTATAGGGGTACCCATAAAGGAGCTCTAAATTTGGAACCCAGTGTGCAGAGGAGAGAAACTAGAATTGGAATGGTTAGAGAGAGTAGAGGGAAAGAGAGGGGAGGAAAGAAAGAAGGAAGGGAGGAAAGGGGAAGGGGAAGGAGGGGGGGGGGAAGGGAAGGGGGTTGTGGGTGGGGGTGGAAAGGAAGAAGGAAAGGAGGGGGAAAGGGAAGGGGGAAGGGGGGGGGGGAAGGGGACGGTGAGGAAAATGGGGGGGGGGAGGGGGGGGAAGGGGGAGAGGGGAAAGGGGGGGGAGGAAAACAGGGGGAGGGGGGGGAGAGGGGGGGAAAAGCAATGGGGAAAGAAAAGGTAGTAGGATTGAGTGATGAGCAGGAGCTAAAACTAGATCCAGGTGAAAATTAGGTGAGACTAAAGAGAGAGAAAGAGAATGCACACAGGTAATAAGGGCCATAACTTACCCCTACAACACGATCAACGAGGGCGGTAAAATGCAGTAAAAGGGGAGCATACAATGATAGGGATCGTGGTATAAAATCGTTTAAACGATCCAGGCGCTCATGGGTAAATGGTGAAAGCTCCACAAAGCTGGAGCCAATGATATGTGCAAGAGAAATAATCACCGCAGCAGCTGAAATAGAGTAAGATAAATTTACACTCAGAAGTAATAGAGGGGGGGAGAAAAATGCCCACAAAGCAGAGGGACAGCAGCGGTAGCTCACTAAAGTAAAGATATCAAAACATAAGTAGTAAGAATAGGTAGCAAGTACCAAGAGGTGTCAAGATAACACATTATATGTAGTCCCCCATGGGCAAGAGATGTTAAAATACCAGCATGAGAACACACATAGGCGCTGCAAGCAGCCACTGTGTGTAAAAAGGCAATGATAACCAAGCCCAGCGTGGATGGGAAGAGAAACAGTGGGGAGAGGTCAACCACCGGGGAGGGAGTGGATGGAAAGGAAGGGACGGGAAAGGGGAAAGAGAGGGGAGGGAGGTAAGACTTACCCCAGATGCTGCTCCTCGTTGAGCGCGACGTCAGAGGACTGTAGGCTTATACAGCACCCGGACACGGAAGTCAGGGACGGCATAGCGAGGGCGGTCCCTGACGTCACCGGGTCAGCTCGCCCGCACTGCGCAGGTGCACTGTGAGTGCTACTGCGCAAGCGCGCGCTCCTGACAAGGGGAATCTAGTTCCCAAACAAGGAGACGCAAGCAGTCAAAGGGCTGCCAGGGCGCCAGGGCGAGCATGTGTCCGTCGCAAAGGAGAAGGATCGGGGCAGGACACACTAACAGAGTCTGATAACGGGGGAGGGAGCCTGACCTTGAACAGCAACAGAGTAAAACAACATAATACAGCATAATGAAATAAAGGATAAAACGAATTTATATATTTATATTGGGATATCTGCCGACAGAAGCAGCGAACTGCGGCTTTCCCTACTCCCTGCCTCTCTTTGTAGTAGATTGTTGGGATGATGGTACTTTACATTTGGTAACTTAACTATTTAACCATAGGCGCTTTGTCCTATTGTATCTATTACCTGAAATAAGTGAGAGAAAAATGAAGATGGAAAAAATGAAGATGGATTTCTGTTTGGAGAATAGTAGGATACCACTGTGATTGGGGAATCACATAAATGTCCCGTAAGTATGAGATAACGACCTTCTGGGTCTTTGATCTTAGTACTCCTCATTGTTTAGATTTAGTGCTGTGATAACTTGGGGATAAACTCAAAATATTTAGGAGTAGTTAAATCAGTGAAATGAGGCATATTATGAGAGTTTTTGAGGAAGCCAAGGAATGAAAAACTTTAGTTCGCTTTTGCAAAATATTTAGACCTTGTACGTTTAACGTTAGGACATTTAAGGGGAAAATCTAGATACCATAAGGAGGATATTGTAGTATATTGCATTCATAGATTGTGAATCTATAGGTAATCCGGGGAGGGGCAGGAAAAAAGAAGGGAGTAGAGGCAGATTTCTAAGGAAGAAAAAGAGGTAAGAATCATATGCACAAATAATTTACAATTAACTTTGTAATTATGGAGAAGTAAAATGGTGGGGGTACTGAGTGTGTATACAACGCTAACTCAAAGGCCTAGTATCTGTCCAAGGAGGTCCTTCACTAAAAAAAAAACAGAGTTGAGGAGTGTCCTAGGACAGAAAAATGGGGGGAGCAGTGACAATCTCTCGAGTCCCCAGCGGCCAAGAGGTATATTCAAAAAAGAAAAAAATTGCTTGGGCATCCAAGTTTGGCAATTTATAAAGAAAAAAATGGACGAGGAGAAAAGAAAGGTTAGTTAACTATAAACATCTATACCATAAGGTAAGTATAAACATCAACTGGACCGCCTAAGGTTATATAACTAAAAAATAAGAAACTATATGATTTGCTTAACATTACTGGTTGCCTTAGGATTGGCAGTAGTGAAAAAGGTAAGTATTTTTATTTATTTATTTCAGGTACTTATATAGCGCCGTCAATTTACGCAGCGCTTTACATATACATTGTACATTCACATCAGTCCCTACCCTCAAGGAGCTTACAATCTAAGGTCCCTAACTCACATTCATACATACTAGGGACAATTTAGACAGGATCCAATTAGCCTACCAGCATGTCTTTGGAGTGTGGGAGGAAACCGGAGTACCCGGAGGAAACCCACGCAGACACAGGGAGAACATGCAAACTCCAGGCAGGTAGTGTCGTGGTTGGGATTTGAACCAGCGACCCTTCTTACTGCTAGGCAAAAGTGCTATCCACTACACCACTGTGCCGCCCTAGTAATGCTATTAATAATCAGGAACATTAAAGATAAAATAATTGTAGTATTTAAATCTAATGGTAACTAAATTTGTTTCTTTTAAGCAAATTAGGTAAATAAGGCTATGACCAGGACAATATAAAACTCTTTGTTTTGGTTGAGAAAGGGGAAGGGGATGAGGAGGAAGGCAGGGAGGGATCAGGAGGAAGGGGAATGGGGGAGGGGGTTGAGTAAGGGGAAGGGTTGGAGTAGGAAGGGAATAGGGAGTAATTAGATAATATTATATAATTATCTGAAGCTGAGGGGGCTTTAGAGGAGATGTCAGAACTTATTAGAACAGTTTTAATTTAAGTAAGTATATTCAGAATATATTGAAGACAGTAAGTACTTAGCGACCAAAGAAAGGGAGAGCCGTAAGATAAAATAAACTTCAAGTTGAGATGCAAAAGCCATTCAGTCCATTGTATTTGGAGGATCTAGGTCTGGAGTAGGGATGAGCTTCGAGTTAGAGTCGAACCCATGTTCGACTCGAACATCGCATGTTCGACCGTTCGGCTAATTGCGAATGATATGGGCCATTCGCGCCAAATTCGAGTGGCGCATCATGGCCCATACTTCACTGCGGCATCGCAGTGCATTGCTGGCTGATGATTGGCCAAGCATGCACTATGACCCTGTACAGAGAGCCGTAATTGGCCAAAGCCAGGGTGGCTTTGACTAATTATGGCTCAGGGGGTTTAGCAGATGCCCCACACTATATAAGGCCGCATGCACATCGGCCCTGTGTAGTGTGTTCCGGCGTTGAGACACTGTATTCAGTTTAGCAGCCGTTCCTGTTATTCTCTTCCTATTGACAGGCAGGCAGGTGTTTTTACAGTATTTACAGCTACCTGAAGAAAATTGCTAGTGTTCTTCTGATCCTATTAGTCCTATTAATTACAGTATTTACAGTTAGTGTAGTGCGTCCTCTGCACAGTGTGCACCTAAAGCTACCTGAAGAAAATTGGTGGTGTTCTTCTGATCCTATTAGTACTGCAGGCAGCTGCAGTATTTACAAGTTAGGGTAGTGCGTCCTCTGCACAGTGTGCACCTAAAGCTACCTAAAGAAAATTGGTGATGTTCTTCTGATCCTATTAATACCACAGGCAGGCAGCTACAGTATTTACAGTTAGTGTACTGCGTCCTCTGCACAGTGTGCACCTAAAGCTACCTGAAGACAATTGCTGTTGTTCTGCTCCTATTAATACCACAGGCAGGCAGCTACAGTATTTACAAGTTAGTGTAGTGCGTCCTCTGCACAGTGTGCACCTAAAGCTACCTAAAGAAAATTGGTGATGTTCTTCTGATCCTATTAATACCACAGGCAGGCAGCTACAGTATTTACAGTTAGTGTACTGTGTCCTCTACACAGTGTGCACCTAAAGCTACCTGAAGACAATTGCTGTTGTTCTGCTCCTATTAATACCACAGGCAGGCAGCTACAGTATTTACAGTTAGTGTACTGTGTCTTTTGCACAGTGTGCACCTAAAGCTACCTGAAGAAAATGTGTGGTGTTCTGCTGATCCTATTAGTACCACAGGCAGCTGTAGTATTTACAAGTTAGTGTAGTGCGTCCTCTGCACAGTGTGCACCTAAAGCTACCTGAAGACAATTGCTGGTGTTCTGATCCTATTAATACCACAGGCAGGCAGTTACAGTATTTACAGTTTGGTGGTGTTCTTCTGATCCTATTAGTACCGCAGGCAGCTGTAGTATTTACAAGTTAGTGTAGTGCGTCCTCTGCACAGTGTGCACCTAAAGCTACCTGAAGAAAATTGGTGGTGTTCTTCTGATCCTATTAGTACCACAGGCAGGCAGTTGATTCTGCTAGCTGCAGTATCAGTATATATATACATCCCAGCTTTGTGCAGCTACATCTCACTGCATGCCATTAGTATGTCTGGAAGGCCAACAAGGAGAGGCAGACAGTCACAAGCCAATAAAAGAGGGCAAGCAGGCTCTGTGTCTAGAGGCAACAGTGCTGGTCATGGAGACGGTGCATCCTCATCAGCACTTGGCCGTGGGACACGCTTGTCCTTTTTTTCAGCAGCTGGCTGTGTTGAGCCGCAACATGCGGAAGACTTGGTAGAGTGGATGACCAAGCCGTTCTCATCCTCCCCATCCTCTCTCACCCAGGCTCAGAGTACTTTGTCTAGCAAATCAGCTGCCAAAGCAGCCTCTTTCCTCAGCTCAATGGCATCAGTCACTCCTTCCCCAGCCCCACCATGTCCTCCTGAGTAGTCCCCAGAACTGTTTGACCACAGTGTTGGGTACATGCTCCAGGAGGATGCCCAGCGTTTTGAAGGCTCAGATGATGGTACCCAGCTAGAGGAAAGCAGTAACGTGAGCCAGACAGAGGGGGTGCCCAAGAAGCACAGCAATCTGGCAGTCATGTTCCCCCAGCTGCAGCATACTGTCAGCTTTGCTCCAGTGATGAGGAGAGAGGGGATGATGAGGTCACTGACTCAACGTGGGTGCCTGATAGGAGAGAGGAGGAGGAGGCACATCTCCAATGAGGCAGGATGCCCTCCAGGGGTCAGCTTAAGGGCAGCACACCGACTGCATCACACCGCAGAGCTCCGCATGTGCAGGGCGCTGCTGTCTCTGCACATTATTCCAAAAGTTCTTTGGTGTGGGCCTTTTTTGAGACAAGTGCATCAGATCCCACTGCTGCTATTTGCAACATATGTCTCAAGCGCATCTTGCATGGCCAAAACATCACCCGCTTGGGCACCACATGCTTGACCAGACATATGTGGACCTGCCATGCAGTTCGTTGTCAAGAGTACCTAAAAGACCCACACCAAAGAACAAAGCGGACCTCTCCTTGCTCCTCATCAGCTGGGATCTCCAACCCCACTATACCTTCGGTCCTCTCTGAAACCTGCACTGAGAGGAATGAATGTGTAGAATTAGGTGTGTCACAGCCAAGTACTTGCGGGCAATCTGCTATCAGTACACCAGTGTCAGATTGTACCAGGCAAATTCCCCTGCCCTAGCTTCTGCAACCCCGAAAAAAGTTCGCTCCCAGCCATCCACATGCCCAGCAGTTGAATGCTAGCTTGGCTAAATTGCTAGCACTTCAACTGCTGCCTTTTCAGTTGGTAGACTCTGCCCCCTTCCGTGAGTTTGTGGAATGTGCGGTTCATAAGCGGCAGGTTCCCAAATGCCACTTTTTCTCACGGAAGACGATTCCGGTTCTCTACCGGCATGTTGAAGGCAATGTCTTGGCCTCGCTGGACAGGGCGGTCAGTGGTAGGGTGCATATTCCCGCTGACTCATGGTCCAGCAGGCATGGACAGGGACATTACCTATCTTTCACCACGCACTGGGTGACTCTTCTGGCAGCTGGGAAGGATGCAGGACAGGGTGCAGTAGTGTTGGAGGTTGTTCCGCCACCACGCCTCCAAAATTCTACTAGCGGTGATTCTGCCACACCTCTCTCCTCCACCCCTCCTCTTCTTCTTCCACCATGGCCTCTTCCTGTGCTGATTTGTCCTTGGAACCAGCAGTGCTCCATAAGCATTCAAGGGGCTACGCAAACACGCAGGCAAAAAGATGCCATGCGGTGCTTGAGCTGATGTGCTTGGGGGACAGGAGCCACACTGGGGCAGAGATTCTGTCATCTCTGCAGGGGCAGGTTCAGAGGTGGTTGACGCCACACCAGCTTAAGGCAGGAATGGTGGTTTGCGACAATGGCACCAACCTCCTCTCCGCCCTCCGACAGAGACAACTGACCCATGTGCCCTGTTTGGCTCATGTCCTTAACTTGGTGGTGCAGCGGTTCTTGGGCAGGTACCTGGGCTTACAGGATGTCCTGAGGCAGGCCAGGAAAGTCTGTGTGCATTTCCGCAGGTCATATAATGCCAGTGCTCGGCTGGCAGACCTCCAAAAGGAATTTAACCTGCCCAAGAACTGCCTAATCTGTGACATGCCCACCAGGTGGAACTCAACATTGGCCCTGCTGTAGTGGCTGCACACGCAGCAGA
This sequence comes from Aquarana catesbeiana, assembly GCF_042186555.1. NCBI lineage: Eukaryota > Metazoa > Chordata > Amphibia > Anura > Ranidae > Aquarana > Aquarana catesbeiana. The sequence continues at coordinate 177,069,739 of NC_133330.1, forward strand.
GGGCCATCAATGAGTACCTATGTGACTATGGCACCAGGACAGGGTCAGGGGATCTTGTTTTTTTTCCCCACGCAAGTGGGCTATGATCAGGGATGTATGCACTGTCCTGTCACCATTTGAGGTGGCCACGAGGATGGTGAGCAGTGACAGTGCATGCTTTAGTGACACTCTCCCTCTTGTCCACCTGTTGGAGCACACACTGCGTGGAATAATGGACAAGGCACTTGAGGCAGAATAGAGGGAGGAAGAGGAGGAATTCCTTACCTCTCAAGGCCCCCTTTATCATACAGTGTTCCTGCATACCGCCGATCACACAGGAAGAAGAGGAGGAGGAGGATTGTGTCAGCATGGAGGTGGAGCCTGGCACTCAGCATCAGCAGCAGTCTTCAAGGGATCATTTAAAGTCCGAAGAAACCCATGGACTTGTATGTGGCTGGGAGGAGATGGCAGCGAATCATGTCATCCTTAGTGACCCAGAGGACTCTGGACCGAATGCCTCAGCAAGCCTACGCTGTATGGCCTCCCTGATCCTGCAAAGCCTGCGGAAGGATCCTCGTATTCGTGGTATAAAGGGAAGGGATGATTACTGGCTGGCAACCCGCCTTGATCCACGTTACAAGGGTAAGGTTGCGGACCTTATCTTGCCGTCGCAGAGGATGAAATATCTTCGGGAGGCCTTGCAGAAAGGTTTGTGCAACGCGTTTCCAGAGCCTGGGAGGTTACAATTCCCTGGTCCTCCTGGACAACGTGTTGCTGAGGCTTTGGTCAGTCACAGGAGCGGTGAAGAAGGTGGCCGTCTGACCGATGCGTTCACACAATTTTTTAGTCCGCAGCCCCAAGGTCTGATCGGTTCCAGCAACCATCGCCAGTGTCTGATTCACATGGTGCAGGATTACCTAGGGGCAAGATCAGACTTGGACACCTTTCCCACCGAAAATCCTCTGGGTTACTGGGTCTTGAGGATGGATCACTGGCGAGAGCTTGCAGCTACTGGCCTGTCCTGCATCCAGCGTTCTTTCGGAACGCACATTCAGTGCTGCTGGAGGCTTTGTAACCGATCACAGGGTGCGCCTGTCCACCGAATCGGTCGATCGGCTGACTTTCATAAAAGTGAATCAGTCTTGGATCACCAGCTACCAAGCACCTGATGCTGATGTAACCGATTGATTTTTTTTTTAATGTGAGATCCCTTCAAGACTGCCTATGCTGATGCTGAGTGATTATCCTGTTATGCTGAGTCACAATCCTCTTCCTCCTCAATTTTCATGCTGATAGCTTGTAAGAACATTTTTGGTTCTGGGCACTGCCACCAGTGGCCAAGGCCCAATTTTTCTGCCCCTGTTTAACAGGGGTGTATAATTACAATTATTGATGCAATACTTTGCAGCAGGGCTCATTCCTGTGCTCCAACTATAGCATCTGTGAGGGTTTGCAGTGTTGTGGCAATTTTTCTGCCCCTGTTTAACAGGGTTGTGTAATTAAAATTTTTGATGCAATACTTTGCCTCAGGGCTCATTCCTGCACTCCAACTAGAGTATCTGTGAGGGGTTACAGTGTTGTGGCACCAGCACCAGTGCCCAAGGCCCAAATTTTCAGCCCCTGTTTAACAGGGGCGTATAATTACAATTTTTGATGCAATACTTTTCAGCAGGGCTCATTCCTATGCTCCAACTATAGCATCTTTGAGGGGTTGCAGTGTTGTGGCACCAGTGCCTAAGGCCCAATTTTTCTGCCATTGTTCAACAGGGACATGTACAGTAATTACAATTCTTGATCTTATATTTCACAGCAGGGCCCATTCCTGTGCCCACCAAGAATAACTGTGAGGGCTTACAGTGTTGTGGCAACACCACCACCACCACCACCAAAGGCCCAATTTTTCTGCCCCTGTTCAACAGGTGCATGTAATTACAATTCTTGATATAATATTTCACAGCAGGGCCTGTTCCATCGCCCACCAAGAGTAACTGTGAGGACTTACAGTGTTGTGGCACCAGCACCACCACCACCACAGGCCCAATTTTTCTACCACTGTTCAACAATGGCATTTAATTACAATTCTTGATCTAATATTTCACAGTAGGGCCCATTCCTGCGCCCACCAAGAGTAACTGTGAGGGCTTACAGTGTTGTGGCAACACCAATATATATAGGGCAGGCCCCTACTTTCAAACATCCAACTTACAAACGACTACTTGCAAACGAAGGAGACAACAGGAAGTGAGATGAAATCTACCCCTAGGAAGGGAAATTCTCTCATGTAAGAGTTAATATGGAAAAACGTGTCTCCTCTTCACTGATGCTTTATCACCAATCCTTGTTTCACTAAAAACTCCAAATTTTCAAAAAACATTTGTCATTGGGACAGAAAGTGAGGAGAAAAGGTGCACAGACAGCAAAACAAATGTTACAGGGGTGATAACCCTTCCCTATGTTTTCCAAAAAGCTTAAAAATAGATTTTTTTTTTGGCTGGAGCTACACTTTAAAAATTTAAAAATGTAAAAATGTACCAGTTCAAAATTACAAACAGATTCTACTTAACAACAAACCTACAGTCCCTGTCTTGTTTTCACCGCCTGTATACTGCTGTTCAGAGTATATAGCGCCTGGGGGCCCCACGCCTTTCCTTTTTTTAATCTGGGTGTGGGGTTCCCCTTAATATCCATACAAGACTCAAAGGGCCTAGTAATGGACTGGGGGGTGGGGGGTACCTATGCCGTTTGTCTCACTGAATTTCATCCATATTGCCGGGACCCGACATTACATTAAAGCCGCAAGCAGTTTTAAATGACTTTTATTCCTTTAAAAATGTTCTAAGCACAAGAAACACATGCCACTTTACAGGCATACTATAGACACCCCCCAGGTACGATATTTAAAGGAATATTTTGCTTTTTTTTCACTTTAAGCATCATTAAAATCACTTTTTTTAAAACTTTTTTTTGCATTGATACATGTCCCCTGGGGCAGGACCCGGGTCCCCAAACCCTTTTTTGGACAATAACTTGCATATTAGCCTTTAAAAGTAGCACTTTTGATTTCAAACGTTCAAGTCCCATAGACTTTAATGGGGTTCTAAAGTTTGCGCAAACTTTCGTTCTGTTCACATTTTCTGGTGTGAACCGAACGGGGGGGTGTTCGGCTCATCCCTAGTCTGGAGAGTTGAATCAACCTTTCTTAGAGAAGCTTTGTCTGCTTATATCATTTGGGAATTTGGAGGATTCTTGTGGAGAGCTGGATGTTGCGTGTCTACGAGGGCTAGCAGAGGATCTGAATGAGTGCTTGGTACCTTGATGTGTTAAGCGAACAGATAATGGGAAATGGGAATCCCCATTGGTAAGGGATCTGATGTTGTTGTAAATTTTGAAGCAAGGGTTTTTTTTTTTTTTTTTTTAATTATTTTTTATTAAAGATTTTCAAGTACAAAACATAGTACAAGTTTTTTGTAAAGTACAAAACATGAGAACACACGTGAATTTGAGACAGGCTCTAAGTATACATTGTAGAGGGTGAATGATTTTAACAGTCTTATTACCTTGTTAGGGAGGGAAGGGGGAGAGGAAGAAGAGTAGGGCAAGGAATTGAAGGGGGTTAGTGGAAAGGGAGAGGTGATGGAGTGATCTAGGTATGTTTATTTTACATTAACTATTCAAATTTAGCTGAGGTATAATGAGGGGTGAATACTTTGTGAAGCATTATTTCAACAAATTTAAAAAAAAAACTTCAAAAACTAGTAGCCACCTGCTTGCAGGACAGTGATATACCCCTGGCACACCAATCTTTTTTAATTATCTATAAACCAATCCGACCATATCTTCCAATGTTTATCAAAGGAAGGTTTTTGTTCAGTTCTATCTGCTACTAATGATTCAAAGATATAATTAGTTTGTGTTATTGCAAGGATTTCTGATACATTGGGTACGATATTTGTTTTCCAGTTTTTGGTAATTAGTGATCTAGCAGCCAGGAGCATATGTGTGATCACCGTTCGGAAGCAAGAAGGGAAACTTTCAATACCCAAGTTTAACAGTGCTAGGCCAGGGTTTGGTGGTCTTAGTATTCCTGTGATACGAGATATACACCTAAATATACTTTTCCAAAAGCTAATGAGATGTTTACATGACCAAAATACATGTAGGATATTACCCACTTCCCCACATGTTCTCCAACATAACGGTGAGTTGGAGAAAGAGAATTTAGATAATCTATAGGGCGTGAGGTACCATCTTTGAGCTATTTTTAGTGAGAGTTCCCAATGATTTACACATCTAGTTGCCTTGTACGTGGTTTTGAATGCAATTTCCCATTGACTGTCAGTGTAGGATTCCCCCAATTCTAGTTCCCACTTTAGAAAAGGTGGTAGTTTAGTGAAGGTAGATTTGTTTTGAAGAAAATTGTAAAATAGGGAAATACCCTTGGGTGTAGCGGGAGTTTTTGTGTGAATATTCCTTCATCAGTGCGTTGAATGATTTAAGCGTGTTGTTGACATATAGGTCAGCAATCAGAGATATACCTCTCGAGGACCATTTTGAGAAATTGGAGTGTGGTGTAGCGTGGTTTAAAATTGTGATTGGGATAGGAATATTTATGCATTTGGCTAGGGGTGGGGGTGTCTTGTGAAGTTCTCTCCATGCTAATAGAGAGGCCTGAACAGTTAGTGGTAATGATCTTAGGGGGTAAGGTATCCATGTATCAAGTAGTAAGAGCATTCGGAGATCTTGGGTTGGGCTAAGGGCTTGTTCTATGTTGTACCAGAGGATATCTGGGGATGGTGATAACCAATATCTGAGTTGGGTAAGCAAAGATGCTCGATGGTAGTCTTTAATATCTATCAGGCCCATTCCTCCTATTGATCTATGTTTAACTAGAATAGCTCTAGAGCATCTTGGTCTTTTGGAGCCCCATATGTAATTTCTGAGGAGAGAGTTTAATATTTGGAGGTGGGTGTTCTTGAGTGGGATCGGTAATGTACGAAACACATACAAAATCTGGGGAAGGAGGAGCATTTTAAAGGAAGCTAATCGTCCTGACCACGATAATTCTATTTTGGTAAGTCGTTTTGTTTCTTTCTTAATTTTGTCTATCAGCGGATTGTAGTTGGCATCTGCTAGTTTTAAGGGGTCGGCCGTGATTTGTAATCCCAGATACGGGATGCTAGATGAGTTCCATGTATAAGGGAATAGTTTTTGTAGATCCAACTTGAGGGATGGAGGGATATTTAAGCCCAAGATTAGGGATTTTGAGAAATTCACTTTATAATATGACACTTGACTAAAGTTTGTAAGAATATCATGGGCACATCTTAGGGATCTATGTGGTGATGTCAAAAGAAGAATGATATCGTCTGCGAATAAATTAATGTTGTGTGATTTACCTAATAAGGAAAATCCAGGTGTACCTAGGTATGCTCTAATTTTTTCCGCTAAAGGCTCTATGAGGAGGTTGAATATAGAGGGTGACAGTGGGCATCCCTGCCTGGTACCGTTGGTAATTGGGAAGGAAAGGGAAAGGGTACCGGAAGTATAGACTTGCGAACATGGTGAGGAATACAAGGCTAAGATGGCTGAGAGAATGGGGCCTGTGAACCCAAATTTCCTAAGTGTCTGCGTCATATATCCCCAGTGGACCCTGTCGAATGCCTTCTCCGCATCCAAAGAGAGTAGCAGAGAAGGCACCCGACAGGATCCAGCGTGATAGACCACATCAATAATCCTCCTTGTGGCATCCGATGCTTGTCTGCCTTTGGTGAAACCTGTTTGATCTGGATTGATCAGGAGTGGTAGGAGTGTTATAAGTCTATGGGCAAGGATTTTGGCATACAGCTTAACATCTGTGTTAAGTAGTGAAATAGGTCTAAAGTTAGCAGGTGTTATAGGGTCCTTCCCAGGTTTTGGGATAGTGACAACATAAGCTTTAAGCATCTCGGTGGGGAATGAGGCAGAGGACATTGCTTCCAAATAAATTTCTTTGAGTGAGGGGGACAGGGTTTCACAAAACACTTCATAGTAACTGTTTGGTAGTCCATCTGGTCCTGGAGATTTACCAGTGGGCAATGATTTTACTGCTTTTCGGATCTCAGTCTCCGTTATGGGGGAGTTAAGTTGTTCTAATTGTGATGTTGAGAGGGAGGGTAATGTGAGATCTGCCAAAAATGATTGAATGGTATCATCTGAGGGCTGTGGTGTATTTACATCTTCCCTTAAATTATAAAGAGAAGAGTAATACTCAGCAAAATTGTTTGCTATGTCGCTTGGGTTGAATATTTTACTGTTGTCTGAGCTTCGAATTAGATAGGGGATCTTCATTTGTGTTCTACGGTCTTTTAGTCTCTGGGCTAAAATTTGCCAGTAATGATTCAGTTTAAGGAATCTGATATGTTTGTCATATTGTTCTAGCAACAGGAGCCTGAGATCCGATCGCTTTTGGTTTAATTTGTGTGCTGTGCTAGGGTCAGGCAGGTTTTTATTTTGAAGGGAATCTAATTTTTGTGTCCTCTTCATCCGCGAACTGATTTGTAGCAAGATACCTCTAATAAATGCCTTATGGGCGCACCACATAGTAAATGGACTATTGACAGACTTAGCATTGACATCAAAATATTCTTTTAGATGTTTGTTCACAAGAGCAACCTGGGAGGGCTGCTGGAAGATTTGTGGATTGGCCCGCCAAATGTAAGCTGGTGCCGATGTATATTTCTCCTCTACCGTGAGAGACACAGGAGCGTGGTCTGACCACGTAATGTCATGCACGGTAGAGGAGGATACCTTCTGAAGGAGAGTTCTGTCCACCAAGATCAGGTCTATGCGTGAGTATGAGTTGTGCCTAGAGGAATGAAAGGAATAATCCCGTTCATTGGAGTGCTGGCATTTGAAGCAAGGGTTTCATCGCACGTCATTTACCTACAGTTATTGGGGAAAGGTCTGCAAAGAGCTGATATGGGTGATCTTGAAAGATGAGGGATTCTTTGTTCTGGCAGCAGCCATGAGCTGTTCCTTGGTGCGAAAGGAGTGAAATTTTGCAATAAAGTCACGGGGGGGGGTTCTTTTTTGCGTGGTTCTAAAGCTCTGTGGATTCTATCCATTTCTAATCTTTCAATTGGTATTGACGGTGACAATTCTTGGAAAAGTGCGGTCATAGTAGATTGAAGGTCAATAATAGCTTCAGTTATTCCTCGTATACGGAGGTTTGAGCGGCGTGCTCTATTTTCAAAATCCTCTAAACAATTTTGCAGCATAAGGTTTTCATCTTTAAGAAAAAATAAAAAATGCAGCGCTTAGGGAATACGGAAACCCCCCAGGATCACCTTAGGGGTGAGTATTCAAGTGATGAATGATAAGTGATGAAAAAACATAATAAAATATACAAACATACAATGAAAGTGAAAAGTGCATGAATGATGATGAATAAACTCATATATGCACGACACAAACAAATGCTAATATTGCATGTAAACACAAGCTGTAAGGCACAAGCTAATCAGGATGGCAATAAGTCTATATTTGACAAAAGCACATCACTGAACTGCTCTATATAGTGATGTATAGTCTATTAGAGAAAGCAGTAGAAGATGTTTCTTCTAATGATGACAAATATAAAAGATACGGCTTCCTCATGCAGCGATCACAGGTTTACATCTAAGACAACAGAAGGAATGGATACTCTTACCCCAAATTGTGGACACCCACGCCAGATGGTGGTGGGTCAATCAAGCATAGGACAGTAGTTTCCACGGGATCTCCAACCGGGACCTTTGCAGTAGGATGGTATAAGCCTGCGTCCGCATCGAAGGGGATCAATGGTGGATGTTTCCCAGCAGAGACTCCAGATGCATGAACTGCAATCAACAGGTGGCCTGGAGCAGACCAAAAAATAGGAACCCTTCCCTTAATGACCAAGCCTTTTTTTGAGATATGGCACTGCGTCGCTTTAGATATTCAAAAACAAACAGTCAGCGCAAAAACCATCAAACAAAGCAAAGCTGCTGAACACTAAAGGCAAATATATAAGTCCTTTCACGTAATACAATAAAAAATATATAGTGCAGCGCTGAAAATCCCAATCAATAATTAGAAATGTCCATAGATGGAAAAACAATGAGTGTCAGCGGTGATGCAGGGTGCTTCATGCAAATCCAAAGTGCTCTTAAATCCGTGCTCCCCCTCTTGCCAGTCAAACCGCTCACCTTATTATAGGGACCCCTGAACTAACAGGAAGGTCTCATAAGCATTCACCACTTATTAGTGGTCAGGGTGGTATCTTGACTGGAAATCTGGAAACCTCTTCCTTAATAGGGCTCAACAATTTTCTTCCCAATAGGCATGGAATAAACAAAGAAAATACATAGTGCTCTCTGTATAGCTTTAAAAAAATGATTCCTTTAATTAAAAGACAGGTACTCACATATATAGCACTATAACCCGTGCTAGGCATTAGGCGCATATTAGTTACAGATGACAATGTAAGATAAGGTGGCTGCAGCGACGTCTAAACCGGGATAAAACCAATCCGCACGCGTATGGTCCAGCAGGACTTCCTCAGTGGTCTTAAGGTCCCTTAGGTCTAGTCAGTATTTATATATAAACCCCCTTATTTAATCATCTGTTGCTCATTAATTCCCGAGTGGCGACCGTCCAATCAGAACGCCCCACTCGGGAATAGGAAGTATAGCAAGCTCAATGTTGTTGCTGGTTGCCATAGTGATCGGCGTCATGATGACACGATGCCAGATCACATGACTTCCTGCTAAGTACAGCTCCTCCCTCCTGAGCACACAGGTAGGGCATCCAGCCACTCTTATAGGCTGACTCTCAGGGGCGTACTTTAATATAAATATGTGACGCGATTGCGTCATCGCAATGACGCGGCGTCCGGTCATGTGACCGGCTGCGTCAGTGGGTGCCTCCTTCCTTCAGTGAAGATGGGACCAAGTAAGCTGTGATAGGGTGAAACTAGATCACGTGATGCTGCTGGCCATTTTAAACCCACGGACCGCAATGCGTACATTCCCCTTGGAAGTTGCCACCATTTACAATGGTTGTGCAATATCCCTAAGGGACAGTTTGTACGCATTAGGCGGAATTGTACACACGAGCAGGAATATCTTGCACAGTCTGAAGTTCTATCAGCTCGTTTTGTACAAAAGGGATACAATAAATCGAATATTACGAAACATATTGAGACTGTTCGTAGAATGGATAGAACGACACTGGTTTCCAATGGTCCTAGGGTCAAACAAGATAAAACAGGGAATATAAGTATTGTTTTGGACTATAATGTCCAATACAAAAAATTTGAAAAGATTATTTGCAAATACTGGCCTATCTTGAAGCAGGATAAAACACTCGGCCCTGTTCTCCCCGAACGTCCCCAGTTTGTTTATAAGAGGGCACCATCCCTAAGAGATAAGCTAGCCCCGGGGGTTATTGACCCGCCTCTTGTGTCTGAAAATAGGATATCCAATATCCTGACAGGTTTCTACGCTTGTGGACATTGCCCAGCCTGCAAACAATCTAGGGGGGATATTAAAAAACGCAAAGAGTTTATCGCTACAGCAACCAAGAAGATCTACCAGATCAAAGACTTCATTACATGCTCCACGGCAGGGGTGGTATACATTATGGAATGCGAATGCGGCTTACAATACGTGGGAAGAACTTCCCGACCCCTGCATGTCCGCATTGGTGAACATATTACCAATATTAAAAAAGGATTAGACTCACACAATGTCTCTAAACAATATGTCACAAACGTAGTCCTGCCAAATTAAAATTTTGGGGAGTCGAAAAGGTTACACCCCACTGGAGAGGGGGTAATTTCATCAGACAATTGAGCCGCCGTGAGTCTTTCTGGGTGTATGAGACCCATGTGGGAGTACCCACGGGGCTCAATGTCGAGTTCGATCTGAACTGTTTTATTTCTGATAGGTAATTAGTTACTATTAATTTTTTAGCAAAATTTTTTTTTCTAGTTAATTCTTATTCTGATCATTATAGGACTGTTAACCATTTTTTCGAATAATGAATGATGACTATATTGTAAAAGGTGGCTGCAGGGAAGTGTCTTTTTAAGTACTTATTTCTAAATATTTTTATATTTATTTTTACTGTAACGTTGGGGTAGCCTTTAAATAGCTTTCTGAATATGATTTGTTTTTTGGATTAATTAAGCTTAGTAATGCTACAATCTGACTATGTCCGCTGACAGAGATTACTTTAGCACTGTGGTGCAGACTAGACTAGCGTCCCAGTGTTACACAGAGAATATAGGTTCATTGTTTCCCTCTCTGTTTACACTCCTTTAGCTGAGGTTGTCTAGCAGCATCACACCTCCTCTGCTTACACTTCTTTCAGCTGACGTGTGGCCAGCAGCATCACATGATCTAGTTTCACCCTATCACAGCTTACTTGGTCCCATCTTCACTGAAGGATGGAGGCACCCACTGACGCAGCCAGTCACATGACCGGACGCCGCGTCATTGCGATGACTCAATCGCGTCACATATTTATATTAAAGTATGCCCCGTCCCTGAGAATCAGCCTATAAGAGTGGCTGGATGTCCTACCTGTGTACTCAGGAGGGAGGAGCTGTACTTAGCAGGAAGTCATGTGATCTGGCGTCGTGTCATCATGACGCCGATCACTATGGCAACCAGCAACAACATTGAGCTTGCTATACTTCCTATTCCCGAGTAGGGCGTTCTGATTGGACGGTCGCCACTCGGGAATTAATGAGCAACAGATGATTGAATAAGGGGGTTTATATATAAATACTGACTAGACCTAAGGGACCTTAAGACCGCTGGGGAAGTCCTGCTGGACAATACGCGTGCGGATTGGTTTTATCCCGGTTTAGACGTCGCTGCAGCCGCCTTATCTTACAATGTCATCTGTAACTAATATGCGCCTAATGCCTAGCACGGGTTATAGTGCTATATATGCGAGTACCTGTCTTTTAATTAAAGGAATCGTTTTTTTAAAGCTATACAGAGAGCACTATGTATTTTCTTTGTTTATTCCATGCCTATTGGGAAGAAAAATGTTGAGCCCTATTAAGGAAGAGGTTTCCAGCTTTCCAGTCAAGATACCACCCTGACCACTAATAAGTGGTGAACGCTTATGAGACCTTCCTGTTAGTTCAGGGGTCCCTATAATAAGGTGAGCGGTTTGACTGGAAAGAGGGGGAGCACGGATTTAAGAGCACTTTGGATTTGCATGAAGCACCCTGCATCACCGCTGACACTCATTGTTTTTCCATCTATGGACATTTCTAATTATTGACTGCGTCGCTTTAACTGACAAATGCGTAGTCGTGCGACGCTGTACCCAAACAAAATTGATGTCCTTTTTTTCCCCACAAATACAGCTTTCTTTTGGTGGTATTTGATCACCTCTGCGTTTTTATTTTTTGCGTTATAAACAAACAAAGAGCACCAATTTTGAAAAAAAAACATTTTTTTAAACTTTTTGCTATAATACATACCCCCCCACAAAAAAAAAAAAAAACCTTTATTTATCAGTTTAGGCGCCGATATATATTCTTCTACATATTTTTGGTAAAAAAAAATACAATAGGAGTATATTGATTGGTTTGTGCAAAAGTTATTGCATCTACAAACTATAGGATAGATTGAGACCCTTTTTTTAAAATAGTTTTTACTAGTAATGGCGGTGATCTGCAATCGTTAGTGAGACTGCGACATTGCGGCAGACAAATCTGACCCCAAATTATCCTTTTTGGGGACCAGTGACATTACATTGATCAATGTTATAAAAATGCACTGATCAATGTAAAAATGACACTGGTAGGGAAGGGGCTAATACTAGGGGGCGATGAAGGGGTAAAGTGTGTTCCCTATGTGTGTTCTAACTGTAGGGGGGATGGGCTCACTGGGACATGACAGCGGGCGGCGGGAGCGAGAGCGCGTCGCCAGTGGCGCGCGCCCGCAACTGCCCCTGTGCAAGCCGCTGTACCGGTACAGCAATTCCCGCAGGAGAGCTGACCTGCTGTGGCGGATTGTCAGCAAGTGGTTAAATACATTAACACTAACTGACACTGATACTAATTTAAAAAATGCTTTAAAAAATTCTACCCAAAATATACTGACTGATTGATCTAGATCTTTTTTTGTTTACATCTCTCTTTCCTGAAAGAAGAGAATGATAAAATGTATTTTTCCCTCCATTCATAAAAGAAAGAAAATATATGGGCAGACTATACAGTGACTGATCACTGTGATGGCCAAACAGAGGCTATCACAGCAATCAGGTGACCAGTATTGTTGGGCGAACTTGAACCATTCGTGTTTCTCCTAACACCCACATTTTCTGTGCATTCAGAGGGCAAACATACAGTCAGTGTGTTATTGAGGAGCAGGGCAAGAAAGCTGACTGCTGCCTCCTTAACAACAGACGAGTCATCAGCTGTCAGCAGGGTGTTTTTATTCATTTTTGACAGTTTTTTGGTAATTGAGTAGGGGTACTCATTCACATGGGGGGGGGCAGGATCTAGAGGCCCCCTTTTTAAAGGGGGCTTCCAGATTCCGATAAGCCCTCTGCACACAAACCCCCACAACCACCACTCAGAGTTCTCAGGAATAGGCCCTTTTCCCCATTAACATGCTTTGGGTGGTGGCAGAGCTGCACATCCCACACCCCCTTTCCTGGCCTGCCAGGCTGCATGCTCAGATAAGGGTCTGGTATGGATTTTGGGGGGCCAACATTTAAATGCCATTTTTTTATTGTGGCCTGGTATGGACTGGGGGGGACCCCACACTGTTTTTTTTTCTTTCTTTTTTTTACATTGCTGGCTGGCAATTGCAACCAGGGGTCAATTTAAATGTGATTTTAATTCTTTAGAAATTTCATTTTTGCTGCAGCAGGTTCTATATGGTACAGATGTGCCACTTTGCAGGCTGACTAAGGGGATCCCCAGACATTATATTTAAAGGAATTTTTCTTTTTATTGTTTCACTTAATGGGCTTTTTCTGGGAATAAATGACACTGTAACATTGATTTCTAGATTTTGCATTGTCTGTAGGTGGTCTTGTTTAAATTGTGGCCTAGTGCTAATAAGTTTTATATTTTGAACATAGGCAAAAAGTTTATTTTTGGACTTTTTTTCTGGGATTAAAAGACACTCGAATGTTGATTTATGGATTTTACGATGGCTGTTTTCAGTTCTGTTGAAAATAGGACCCAATACAGTATAGGTACTGTGCATAGGCATATATTATGCACAAGCTGCTAATACAGGTCTAGAGGGTATGCATCAGTAAACAAAAAAATTGTTCCTAATTTTATTTACTAGTAATAGTGATTTTAACATAGCTGGTGGGAGTCATGTTAAAAATTGGGCCTGATGCAAATATGTTTGCATATAAGCACTACATGCTTTTGGGGGATTTTAAACAACAATTTTTTTTTTCTTAATTTTAAAATACCTGGTTGGGGTACCATTAAAAATGGAACCTAGTTTAAATAAGTGAACTTTGTGCACATTAGAAAATCATATTCATGTTTTTTTTCCTCTGAGCATATTGCACTCTAATGTTGATTTCAAGATTTTGCAATGGATAGTGAGGTCCTGCTCTAAATAGGGCATGGTACAAATTATTAACCACTTCCCGCCCGGCCTATAGCAGAATGATGGCAGGGTAGTGGTTCTGTTATCCTGACTGAGCGTCATATGACGTCCAGCAGGATAAGCTGTGATCACGCAGGGCATGCAGCACAGAGATCAGTGTTGTGGTGTGTCACTCTGACACACCGCAACTCCGATCTAGGTAAAGAGCCTCTGACGTAGGTTCTTTACCACGTGATCAGCTGTGACCAATCACAGCTCATCATGGCGTGTAAGCAGGAAGTGCCGATAAATGGCTTTCTTTGGTTCATGCTGACAGGGAGTGCCAATCTGTGGCTCTCCTGTCAGAGGGGGGGTCTGAGCTGATAATCAGCATATTGATTATCAGCTCAGCCCCCAGAGGTGCCACCACAGCTGCCAATAAGTGCCCACCAGCTGCCAGTCAGTGCCCACCAAAGTGCTAGTTTGTTGGCTTTTTATCTAAATAAATACAATCTGTTTTTTTTTCTGGATTAAAATCTGTCTTGTGTTTCTATACAATATGTATGCCTTTTTTCTATGAAATAATAAATCATTGTTTTGATTTGATTAATTGAAACCTCCCTGGTCACTCTCTCTAAAAATGTGGCCTATTAAAGTTGATTTTTTTGACTTTTTGTGAAATAATACACTCCAATTTAAATTTTTTGACAAATGCCTGCATGGTCTGCCCTTCCTAAACTGCAGCCTGAAAATTATCTAAGTTTTTTTCACTGAACTATTCTATTTTAAAGAGGTTCTAAAGGCAAAGGGCTTTTTACCTTATTGGTTTATCTGCTTTAAGGTAAAAAAAAAAAAACTTTCATTTTTTATGTATACCATACATAAACAATATGCTTAACTTAGTACAAAATCTGACTCACTGTAAATCCTATGAAAAGAACACTGGTTACCAAAGAAATAATGTATATGAAATGTATAACACATAAAAAGAAAAACAAAAGGGAGAAGTGAGATGTGTTAAGATTACCCGAAGACATGAGGTCTGAGATCAAGCTGTATGGTTTGTTATTTGTTTTTTGCATATCTATTATTCATCCCATTGGGTCATGTTCTGTAGTTCTTTATGTTTCACTTGAAATGTATTGTATCCATGGTTTCCATATCTTATCAAAGTCTTTTGCTTTATCATTTATACTGGCAGATAATTTATCATTAACCATGAAAACTTTGAATGAGCCAACTCAAATGGAACAGACAGTGATTTCCATGATCTAGCAATTATTTTTTTTTCTGTTATAGAAATGATTTAGATCAACTTTTTTGAACATCCTGGTGCCTCCCCAACTCGTTCAGTTAATAGCGTATGTGATATATATTTTTTGTGATTTATTTGTGTGAGGGGATATATAAAATTGTATGTGAAAATCCATTTTTTGGCCATGTCCACTACATATGGAAAGCCAAGCCCCCTTGATCACAACCTCTAAAACACACCAAGGAGGCTCCTGGGACATATGAAATCAATTTAGTTGGGAACCTATATCATCTCAATAAAACTTTAAATTTAGCTTTAATGATTAAGGTATTTACGCATGATTTAGATGATCAAAGCTCCAATTTGAACCATTCACTAAGGTCCATTTCTGTACCCAAATAATGTTCCTATTTGAGCATATAGGGAAATTTAAGCTTGGAGTTAAGCATAATATATATCTCTGAAATGTGACATGGGGTTCTGTAGAAATTTTTACATTTCATTGAGGACATAGTTGTAGGTTTAGAATGGTGCACAAGAGATATCAAGAAATGTGTTATATGGGTGTATTGGTATGATTCCTTGATTGGAATTTGGAATTTACCTTGCAGTATTTGCCTCGACAGGACACTTTGTTCGTTATACATATTTGTTATACAAATCAAACTTTTATTGGTCCATCGTGAAAATCTTTGGGGTTAGGACCTGAAATGAATTCAGGATTGCTAAGAATATGGCCTAAAGGACAATGTGGGGGATTTTAGATCTGTAAGTTGTGTTTAATTTATTCCATAGACCTAGAGAGTGTGACAAAGAAGGGCCCATTATTAGGGATGAGCCGAACACCCCCCTGTTCGGTTCGCACCAGAACATGCGAACAGGAAAAAAGTTCGTTCGAACACGCGAACACCGTTAAAGTCTATGGGACACGAACATGATTAATCAAAAGTGCTAATTTTAAAGGCTTATATGCAAGTTATTGTCATAAAAAGTGTTTGGGGACCTGGGTCCTGCCCCAGGGGACATGGATCAATGCAAAAAAAAGTTTTAAAAACAGACGTTTTTTCAGGAGCAGTGATTTTAATAATGCTTAAAGTCAAACAATAAAAGTGTAATATCCCTTTAAATTTCATAGCTGGGGGGTGTCTATAGTATGCCTGTAAAGGGGTGCATGTTTCCCGTGTTTAGAACAGTCTGACAGCAAAATGACATTTCGAAGGAAAAAACCCATTTAAAACTACTCGCGGCTATTGCATTGCCGACAATACACATAGAAGTTCATTGATAAAAACTGCATGGGAATTCCCCACAGGGGAACCCCGAACCAAAATTAAAAAAAAAAAAATGATGTGGGAGTCCCCCTAAATTTCATACCAGGCCCTTCAGGTCTGGTATGGATATTAAGGGGAACCCTGGCCAAAATAAAAAAAAAAAATGATGTGGGGTTTCCCCTAAATTTCATACCAGACCCTTCAGGTCTGGTACGGATTTTAAGGGGAACCCCGCGTCAAAAAAAAAAAAAAAAAACGGCGTGGGGTCCCCCCAAAAATCCATACCAGACCCTTATCCGAGCACGCAACCTGGCAGGCCGCAGGAAAAGAGGGGGGGACGAGAGTGCGGCCCCCCCTCCTGAACCATACCAGGCCACATGCCCTCAACATTGGGAGGGTGCTTTGGGGTAGCCCCCCAAAACACCTTGTCCCCATGTTGATGAGGACAAGGGCCTCATCCCCACAACCCTGGCCGGTGGTTGTGGGGGTCTGCGGGCGGGGGGCTTATCTGAATCTGGAAGCCCCCTTTAACAAGGGGACCCCCAGATCCCACCCCCCCATGTGAAATGGTAAGGGGGTACTTACCCCTACCATTTCACTAAAAAACTGTCAAAAATGTTAAAAATGACAAGAGGCAGTTTTTGACAATTCCTTTATTTAAATGCTTCTTCTTTCTTTCTTCTATCTTCCTTCGGTTTCTTCCTCCATCTTCTTCTTCTTCTGGTTCTTCTGGTTAAAATTAGCACTTTTGATTTCTCCCATAGACTTTTAAAGGGTGTTCCGCGGCATTCGAATTTGCCGCGAACACCCCAAATTGTTCGCTGTTCGGCGAACTTGCGAACAGCCAATGTTCGAGTCGAACGTGAGTTCGATTCGAACTCGAAGCTCATCCCTACCCATTATCATATTGTCGATAGCCACATTAGATGGTGTACTGGATTTGGATTGCAAGAGTATGCTTCTAGCATAGTTCAGGATGGAATCTATTTTCATGAATGGAATCTTAAAAGATGGTCCAATTGTGCTGCATGGAAATATTTGAGTAAGTCTGGCATCCCCAGTCCCCCCTCTCTTTGGGGGTATAGAGTGGAAGTTCACTCTAGGCCTTTTATCTCCTCATACAAATGTAAACACTTTGAACATTATTGCTCTGAAATAATAGAAAGTCCTTTTTAAAAATCCCTGTAAGTAATGTCATAAAAAGGTATGATATTCAGAAAACAAAAGACACAGAGCTACAATCTCTCTTATTTTCAAGGATAGTCAAATGTTGGAAAAACACACAAATCCCAACCCAATACTCAAGTTTTTGCAAAATTACGTGATCTTCAAGCTCAGCTTAGTGTTTAACTTCCAATTGCAATCCGTTCAGCACTGGCAGCCAATAGCTGAGTGCACTGACTGGTGTAGACCTCATCCAATTGGCCGAGCACCACAGAACACCTTCTCTGCTCTTATCCATAGACACAGAAGAAATGTTTGACAGTGTGCACTGGACATACTGTACTTAAGGGAGGTTCTTCTAAAATTTTGCCTTTTATGCAACATCTTTTCCACTATGTTAGGCCACCATATTCAATGCTTAGCGCCAGGGTCTGGGTATCTGGTCTGTAACATTTTATTATTCCTAATGGGACTCCACAGGGCTTTCTCCTGTCCCCTATTATGTTTATTCTTGTTATGGAGCCACTGGCTGAATCTCTATGCTCCAACACACACATTTTGGGTATAATAGTAGGACAGAAGAACATTAAATTACACTCTACGTAGACGGTGCTCTAATAGCCATTTCCAATTCCCTTCAGATGATAATGCTTATTCAATTCCTTTAATGCAGTCTCGCTCTATAAGTGTAATTCCTCAAAGTCCTGTATGCTGAAAACATACTGGTATGGGTGCATTGTGCTCTCTAAAATGTGTATATTGCCTCATGTCTTGTTCAGTACTCTCCCTATTCCCCATCTTACCTCTACATTTGCATAAGCTGCAATCCTTCCTGAATTATTTCATTTGTGAAAAGTAATGCTCACATATCTCCAGCTCATTACACTGTATGCCCAAGTCAAAAGGTGGATTGGGGTGGTGGCGACCACGCTCGCGTATGGCCGCTTTCTGCTGAGGCTCCGCTTCTCCGCTTCTCCGCAGGGGATATACGCCAGCATCGGGCTCCTCCAGCTCCCCAGCTGTCACCCATCTGACTCTGAATCTCCATCTAGCCCCAGAGAATGCCGCGCAACATGAAATAATCCCTGCCACAGCCTTCAAGCTAGCTGGCTACTTTACATCTCAGAGCCATGGGCTACAACAAAATGGCAGCAATGGTGGCCCGCATCCACAGCGTGGAGACCAACATCCAAGCCACACTAACAGCTCCAATGGGCTCTCCTCTCTCCATCCTGACAGCAGAGGCTCCTCTGGCTCCTCCACCCTATCAATGCAGATCCCAAAATCCAAGCCCCACAGGGAGTCTCCCAACAGGAACGTCCCAGCAGGCTCAATGGAGGTAAGCTCTGCCCAGGCCCCTGTATCTGCAGCTCATTCAGATCCCATTGTTGCATTTCCTACTTAAGCCAGTGTCAGATACTGCAAAACAATATTAATGCAGCGCATAAATAAAAAAGTTTTAAAAACAGTCTGTAATATGAAGAAAGGAAAAGGATCCCTCGTGGTAGAAAAGGGAAACCAATTCTTCTGTATAAGATAATGATAATCTCCACCCCAGACACACAGATGTGCTTACCAGATAGGGTGGACCTCTTGTTACAGGAGGTCATAAACGCATATATTCAATAGGAGCTGGATGGAAGCTGCACGGCCACTCTAGATATCCAATGTGATCCCGCAGGACAGCTCTCCAGTACGGTGGTAAAGAAGGTATAACACGTAAGTAAGTAAGTAGGTAAGTAACATGTGCTATATAGCGCAAACAGATAAAAACCACAGCACAAATAAAACCAGCTTGTTTGTGGCCGAACAGCTGAGAGATAGCAGTGGGTGATGTATGAAGCTCTGCCCCCGTACGCGGCGTTATGTCCAATGGGATTTCGTCGCTGACGTTTATGACCTCCTGTAACAAGAGGTCCACCCTATCTGGTAAGCACATCTGTGTGTCTGGGGTGGAGATTATTGTTATCTTATACAGAAGAATTGGTTTACCCTTTCTACCACGAGGGATCCTTTTCCTTTCTTCACATTACGGACTGTTTTGGAAACATTTTTTCTTTATGCGCTGCACTAATATTGTTTTGCATTTAGATATATAGGCTTGGTGAATTCCTATAGTGTTCAGCTTGCATTTAAATTTGCATATAAGTTTGCGCTGATTGTTCCTGTTTTTTATATATTTGTAGTGTCAGATGCTGTACTGAAGGAAATGCTATTATCCCTGCACTCATCCCTCCACTCTGACATGCTCTCCTGCATTAATCAATTTAAATCTGAAATTCAGGACTTTGGAGAGAGAATGAATAGGGTTGAAACATTTATGTCTGATATGTCTGTGCCTTTCAATACAATGGTAGATGCCCATGCGGCCCACTCTGAGGATATCATGTGGCTAAAAAACAAAGTGGCTGACCTAGAGGATAGGTCCAGGAGAAAGAATATTAAAATAAGAGGGGTCCTTGAATCAATCCCACCGGACCAGCTTATGCGGTATGCCCACAGCTTCTTTTCCACCCTGGACCCTTCTCTGACGCCTTCAAACCTTCCTCTTGACATAATACACAGGCTGCCCAAACCTTCCTTTCTTGCAAAAGAGGCCCAAGGGATGTCCTAATTAGGATCCACTTTTTCCATGTGAAAGAAAAAAATCCTATCTGCCACCTGCCAGCTGGAGTGTCTCCCTGAGCCCTACTCTACTGTAAAGCTGCTCCCTGACCTATTGGAGCATATCCTCCAATGCCACAAAAACCACACAGGAAATATCCAGCGACCCTGTCGGTCACACATAATGGAGTAACCATCTGCCTCACCACCCTGGAAGAGGGAATGTGAGCCCTGTGTCAATGGGGCATAGTACCAGAATCACCTCTGTCTGGCTCCCACTTTGAACGCCCTGACCCAGTGCAACTAGACTGGCAAGTGGTCTCCCATGAGCGATCCGCTAATCTGAATACTTCTGGAGGTTCCTGATTAAACCCACCTACCTTACAGCTCAATCCCTGGCCAAGAGCAGGCCTCTTGTTCTTTGTCCCCTGCTTATCATCACCGCAGTTTTCATATTTCTGTGCATGGCCCCCATGTTTACCTTCTTTCAAGTTCTTCTTACGGGAGTTACTTGTTGGCTCTTCAGTGCAAGCTTAGCCCATCACTCTACACAGCAGATCATCTATCGCCCCACCATAAGTACCCTCATCGTCTTTGGTGGCTCCAACATACACCAAACCCGGATCATCACCCTTTGTCTACTGTGATCTTCCAATGCCATTAAATTGCCTGTCCATCAATGTCAAGGGTCTTAACTAGTGATGGGCTGAACACCCCCCAGTTCGGTTCGTACAAGAACACCTCGAACAGGCAAAAAGTTCTAGCAAACATGTGAACCCTATTAAAGTCTAAGGGACATGAACATAAAATAAATCAAAAGTCCTCATTTTAAAGGCTCATATATAAGTTATTGCCATAAAAGTGTATGGGGACCCGGGTACTGCCCTAGGGGACATATATCAAAGCAAAAAAAGTTTTTAAAACAATAATTTTTTTCAGGAGCAGTGATTGTAGGAATGCCTAAAGTGAAACAATAAGAATGAAATATTCCTCTAAATATCGTGCCTGTGCGATGTGTAGAACAGTGCCGTAGCAATAATGACATTTCTAAAGGAAAAAATGTCTTCTAAATTTGCTCGTGGCTGTAATGTATTGCTGGCTCATGGCAATATAGGTGAAAAGTCAATGAAAAAAACCGCCAACATTTTTAAAGAAAATTGGCATGGGGTCTCCCCCAAAATTCATACCAGACCCTTATCTGAGCATGCAGCCTAGAGGTAAGGAAAGGGGGGGATGAGCGAGCGCCCCCCCTCTTAAACCATACCAGGCCAGAGGCCCTCAACATGGGGGTGGGTGATTTGGGGCAGGGGGCACCCCAAGGCACCTCATCCCCATGTTGATGGGGACAAAGGCCCCTTCTTGACAACCCTGGCTGGTGGTTGTTGGAGTCTACGGCGGGGGGCTTATAGGAATATGGCAGCCCCCTTTGTGTGAATAGGTATCGGGTACATTGTACCCCTACCCATTCACAAAAAAAGTGTCAAAAAGTAAAAACCATAAAAGACAGTTTTTGACAAATCCTTTATTAAAAAAAAAAAAAAAGTGTCCCGCGATGTACATCCACCATCAATCATGCCACCCAACGGATCCGAAAAATAGAAAAAACTTTCTTCACAGTAAGAGCTGTGAAAATGTGGAATAGACGCCCTTCAGAGGGGGTTCTGGCAAGCTCAGTAGATTGCTTTCAAAAAGGCCTGGATTCTTTCCTAAATGTACATAATATAACTGGGCACTAAAATTTATAGGTAAAGTTAATCCAGGGAAAATCTATATGGGATTGTATTTTTTTTTTGATTGAACTAGATGGACTTGTGTCTTTTTTTCAACCTGACTAATTATGTAACTATATTGCCCCGTACACACGGTCGGATTTTCCGATGGACAATGTCCGATCGGAGCGTGTTGTCGGAAATTCCGACCGTGTGTGGGCGCCAATGGACATTTTCCATCGGATTTTCCGACACACAAAGTTGGACAGCAGGAGATAAAACTTTCCGACAACAAAATCCGATCGCGTCAATTCCGACCGTGTGTGGCCTGTTCCGACGCACAAAGTGCCATGCATGCTCAGAAGAAATTCCGAGACGGGACAGCTTGTTCTGGTAAACTTAGCGTTCGCAATGGATACAGCACTTTCGTCACGCTGCAATGTTCAAAATGGTTTAATACAGCGCACTCTCTTCTTCTTTATAATGTGACAAGAATGAAGTGGTTTTGCTGCTCATATTCACACACACTTCTCACAAACTTCTTTCGTTACTATTTATCGGGATTCCCTCAATATATTTTGATTTCTCACATCTGACAACATATTTTTGTATCTTTTTTTTTTTTTTTTTTTGCCTTTAATGTAGAATCTTTTTTTGTGTTTCTCTTTTTTTTTTTTGTGATTTTGATTTGTACTCCCGAAAATGTTTGTGTGTTTTTTGTGACAAGTTCCCACAACACCATTGATATGTTGTTCTATTTAATCTGCAGGAGATTGTTTGGTGTTGTTGTCCCTTGTTAAGTTCACATTTTATGTTAGAAATGTACCTGAATCGTCACCAACAAACTGTCCTTTTTGGATGAAAACACACACAGGAGAGTAGAATTTACCTAAAAAAATTTTATTAAGGGGTCACAACTATAAAAAAACAAAGAGAGAGGCAACGCTGGAGAAACTGCAAAAGTGGGCGAAGCCTTGGACCCCCAGGGCAGACATCAATTATTTAAAAGCAAAATTGGTGGCCAGAGGAGTCCTTATCTAAGCGAGGGCAGTCTGGTCCAGAAGTCCCAGAGATCCGGAAAGCAGCAGATGACATCTATGTCCCCAGGCTGTGGTCATACGAGAGACTGCATCTTCTGTCAGACCAGACTGAACCCAGGGCAATCACTCTTTGTTCTTCCTTCCACGCTTCCTTCCAGGCTTTGGCTGTGGTGGTGGAGTTGTGGCAGCAGGAGGAGGAGGAGGAGGAGGATCGTCGATCTCAATGACATCCGTCTTGGGTGTCAGTTCCCCACTCAACCCCTTACGTAGGACTTTATAAATCAGGTCCTCAGAGATCCTGCGTTGGCCCTCCTGCATGCCCTGCAATTTGGTGGCAGCCATGCAGGCAAAGGCCTCTGCAGGACTGGGGAAGGGATGCCGATGCCTCCTGGATCAGCCTGTATGCTGAATCCTGCACAGGACTGGGAGTGGCCTTCCTGGCCCTTTTGTATGGCAGGCGGAGGGGAGGAACCTGAGACTCAGTCAGGCTGCGACTTGTCCCAGGCTTCTCTTGGCTGACACTAATCCCCGCCTCCTCCTGGCTGACACTAATCCCCGCCTCCTCCTGAATGACACTAATCCCCGCCTCCTCCTGACTGCCACATTCCACAGCCTCCTCCTGGCTGAGGTCTTCCTGTGTATGAAAAAGGGACATAGTTTGAGTTTTTTATTCATCAATCACACACAATTTTCACCTCCTGACTGCTGCAAATTGAATGTTAACAAATATAACAGACTATCCTTCTGAGCCCAGCATTTTGCATTCTTGTCCCAATTTTGGGTGCCCACTACTGTCTATTGATATGTAAAACACTTTTTTTAATCAGCAATTAGTGATCAATAATAACATCTAGTAAACATCATTTATTTATTGCCCAGAAATCTGTAGAAGAATGATATACCTGACTTCAGCTGGGCTCCTCCACTTCTTCCTGGCTGGAAGGCCCAGGTTGGACATCGGAAGCCTCAGCTGGTATGGAAGGAAGAGTGGAAGGAAGAGTAGAGAGGGATTCCCTGACTTCAGTGTGGTCTGACAGAAATCGCAGTCTCTCATAGTACCACAGCCTGGGGACATAAACGTCATCTGCTGCAGCTCCGGATCTCTGGGAATCTGTGACCTTCTTGCGCTTCCTAAGATAAGTGCTCCTCAGGCCACCAATTTTAGCTTTTAAATAAGGGATGGTTGCTGTGGGGACCACCGGCTTCACCAACTCCAGCAGTTTCTCCAGCACTGCCTGCCTCTTTTGTTTATGGTTATAGTGGGGGTGTCTCACTTGCCACAGACAGGGCAGCTCCCTGTACTTGTCTATGAACAGGGGCAGGAAATTGTGGTCGTTGAACCCATCCATTTTCTCTGCAAGACACAACACAAGACAAACCCTAATGTCAGGCCAAACTCCCCTAATCTTGTTACAATATAGGCTTCCATTTCGAAGCAGTATAGGCCCAAGTTTAGATCCTACCTTCCTTAGCACGATCGGCGTCTCCGATGCTCCTTCCTCCGCTCACAGATTGTACGTAAGATGCGCGCGTTACGATTTATACACACTGCGCATGCGTATAACTCCACCCGCCCCTGACGTTCTTTCTAGTCTATTCCCCACCCCTTTTCGTTCGGCGCAGTGGGGGAAGAGCACATGGCGGATAGACAGCAGGATCATGCTAATTGTAGCAACGAGGAGGAGGGGGAGGAAAGGCCGGAGCCTGAAACGTCCCGATCCAGAAGGAGATTAAAGGACTCAAATATGTCCTTTGGGGAGATGTTGGAAATGGTGGACATCCTGAAGAAGGCCGACTATGATGGAAAGTATGGGCCTTACCCCAACCCCAATGTCCGAAAGGCCAAGATCATGGCGAAAGTGGTCAGGAGTCTGCACCGGAAATTCAGGGTACGACGATCGAAAAATCAGCTCAGGAAGCGGTGGTCGGACCTGAAATTATGAGAACATGAGCAGTACAGAAAGATCCGGAGAGTGCTGCAAAAAAGTAAGTAGTTGTGCTGTGTTCCTATTCTTTTTGTGTTTATTACGTTCGTGCTGCTCCATGTGCTTTTAGGAACTATTGTACAGTTTAAAATGGCAACTTTCATGTTCATGGGCACATTATTCGTTCGGATCACACATTTTTATTTCGGACGATAAAATACCATTGTTTAGGCCATATGCATTTGGCCACCATTTTGACGCCCTATACTTGGCTTCAAAGAATTGGGTTGTGTAGATGGGTTTGTTACTAGAATGAAATGCCAACTAGATTGTGTGTAAGGAGAGGACACTCAGCAGCTGTTTTCACATCTGGACACTGGAGCACTAGTGTGGGACCCCAGAACACCATTTTTATTAGGGGGGGCACACAGGTGCTCCAGTGTATACTATAGGGGGGTCTCCATCTGTGAAGCTTGTACCAAACAGGTAAAGTATTGCAGCTTGACAAAGGACACTAAAAAAGCTACATCTTGGAACTCGGCTAAAATAGATCATTGTACCCCACTTCCAAGCAATGTTTCATCTTTATAGTTCTGCCATCAAATATCTGTGTGCTAATTATACCATTTTTGTTTTACATAGGGGAGAAAAGACTCGGAGGACACCCCTCATCCCAGGAGACCAGAGCCCCCCCCCCCTGGAAGAAGGGGAAATCCCAACAACACAAGATGAGCAGCAGGATGAAGACGTGGTGGAACTAGTCACCACAACAGGTAAGTGTCTGCAACCACAGGCTCACGTAAGAGATGGATGGCGGCATTTTTTTGCAAACCTAATTTATTTTGGGGTTCCTCTCTTTTTAGGTGATCGTGAGGTTGTGGATGAAGATCCTTTCACATCCGAAAGTGCCCAGATCCTGATCGGGGAGATCATGGGGTATAATTTACAATTGGAAAACATCAAGCAAAACATCAATGATGTTATTCCAAAATATAAAAACACCATTGATGTTTTGGGGCGAGTTTAAAGCCCCTCCAAATCACTTTCTTCTTTTGTGTGCTACAATGTGCTAAATGTTTTTGTGATTTTTCCCAAAGCCAAATTTGGAGGATGCACACAGTGTGCCAACATGTGCTATCTGCCATCACGGGAGATCAATGGACGCGTTTTGGGGGTGCAACCCCTTCCTCAATAATAAAGTAGCGGTGAGGAAGGGCTTTCTCCCCCAAAACACGTCCCTTGATCCCCCGTGTTGGCAGATAGCACATGTTGACATTGGGAAATTTGTGTGCATCTTCCAAATTTGGCTTTTCCTGGGGTGATTTCCCCCCATCTGAACGCAATATCAAACACAGTTCCTAAATACTCATGTCTGATATTGCCTTCCAGTTCTACCAAATGTGAACTTTGTAAGATCAAGATTTGTGTCTTTCTTGTGGGTTTTACACAGGCCTGTTTTCTATAAAATGCACATTTTGATTTTGGATAATGACACCACAAAAATTGTTATACAACAAACATGTTGGTTTGTCAGAAAAACCTTTGGTAAATGCACATGTGATTGTGCAGGTATTAAAAAGATTGTTCATCAAGAATGTGTGGATTATTGTCTCAACGCTACAACACTTTTGGGGTGATGTAATTGTTGTTTTATGAGAAAATGGGGGTAATTTCCTAAGGGCAAATCCTCTTTGCACTACAAGTGCTGTTTCAGTGCAGTTGCAAGTGCACTTGTAGTGAAAAGTGTCTTTGAATTTAGTAAATAACAGCCAACAGTGCTTTGTATAAGGTTTCACAATCACGACATTTTCTGCACTCAACACATTTCTGTCAGGGTCAGCTCAAACAAACACAAGCAGTAAATTTCCACAAAGAAGAGCCTGGGGGGAGATGCCTGTCGAGAACTTCAAGTCCTGCAGACTTCTCCCTGTGGCCAAATACCGCAAGGTAGCGACCAACCTCCGCTCCGGAGTGATGGCTTTCCTCATGCAGGTATCCTGCCTGCTGATATAGGGGGTCAGCGAAGCCAACAAACTGTGAAACACGGGGTCCGTCATCCGGAGAAAGTTCCTGAAATCATCAGGATTATTCTCACGGATCTCACGGAGCAAAGGCATATGAGAGAACTGGTCACGCTGAAGCAACCAATTCTTGGTCCATGAACTCCTCCCCACCCTGTTCATGGACTGGACTTGTGTCAAGGTCAGGACCCCAACACCAAGCCCCCGCACAGCATGAACTGTACGAGGAGTACGCATATGAAACATGGCTAGAAAACGGTCGGCTGCTCAGAACGAAGTAACAGAACGCACTGAAGAACAGCAAGGCCTGTGAAGAGCGACCTGAAAAACAGTAACGAACGAACAAGAATACAATGACTACCTAAAGTCACGCGGAACTTGCTGCATGCACTGAAGAGCAGATACAAACCCACAAGCACAAACTGAGGGGCAGAAAATGATCTGAAAGCCACGAGTCTGAAAAAGCGCGAATCGTCTCTCACCAAACTTTTACTAACACGAGATTAGCAAAAGGAGCCCAAAGGGTGCCGCGCTTGGTTCTGAACCGGCCTTTTCTAGTCTCGTCGTACGTGGTGTACGTGACCGCGTGGTTGTCGATCGGAGTTCCGACAACTTTGTGCGACCGTGTGTAGGCAAAACAAGTTTGAACCAACATCCGTCGGAAAAAATCCTAGGATTTTGTTGTCGGAATGTCCGAACAAAGTCCGACCGTGTGTACGCCCTATAAGAGTTCTTGCTGGAAAAAAAATAACAGATAGCATGGATTCATGAAAGACAGAAGTTGTCAAACAAACCTGATTTTCCCTCCCAGGTGTCATGTGACTCATTAATGTTACAAGGTCTCAGGTGTGAATGGGGAGCAGGTGTGGTGAATTTGGTGTTATCGCTCTCACTCTCTCATACTGGTCACTGGAAGTTTGGCATGGCACCTCATGGCAAAAGAACTCTCTGAGATTCTGAAAAAAGATTTGTTGCTCTATATAAAGATGGCCTAGGCTATAAGAAGATTGCCAAGACTGAAACTGAAAGACCATACAGCAGTTTAACAGGTCAGGTTCCACTCAGAACAGGTCTCGCCATGGTCGACCAAAGAAGTTGAGTGCACGTGCTCAGTGTCATATCCAGAGGTAGTCTTTGGGAAATATACATATGAGTGCTGCCAGCATTGATGCAGAGGTTGAAGGGGTGAGGGGTCAGCCTGTCAGTACTCAGACCATACGCTGCACACTGCATCAAATTGGTCTGCATGGCTGTCGTCCCAGAAGGAAGCCTCTTCTAAAGATGATGCACAAGAAAACCCGCAGTTTGCTGAAGACAAGCCGACTAAGGACATGGGTTACTGGAACCATGTTCTGTGGTCTAATGAGACCAAGATAAACTTATTTGGTTCAGATGGTGTCAAGCGTGTGTCATGGGAAACAGGTGAAAAGTACAAAGACAAGTGTGTCTTGCCTACAGTCAAGCATTGTGGTTGGAGTTTCATGGTCTGGGGCTGCATGAGTGCTGCTGGCACTGGGGAGCTACAGTTCATTGAGGGAACCATGAATGCCAACATGTACTATGACATACTAAAGCAGAGCATGAGCCCCTCCCTTCAGAGACTGGGCCGCAGGGTAGTATTCCAACATGATAATGACCCCAAATACACCTCCAAGATGACCACTTGCTAAAGAAGTTGAGGGTAAAGGTGATGGACTGGCCAAGCATGTCTCCAGTAGGGATGAGCCCAATGTTCGAGTCGAATGTAAGTTTGACTTGAACATCGGGTGTTCGCCTGTTCGCCTGTTCGCCGATTAGCGAACAATTTGGGGAGTTCGCGGCAAATTCAAAAGCCGCGGGACACCCTTTAAAAGTCTATTGGAGAAATCAAAAGTGCTAATTTTAAAGGTTTATATGCATGGTATTGCAATAAAAAGTGTTTGGGGACCTGGGTGCTGCCCCAGGGGACATGTATCAATGCAAAAAAAGTTTTAAAAACTGCAGTTTTTTCATGAGCAGCGATTTTAATAATGCTTAAAGTGAAACAATAAAAGTGTAATATTCCTTTAAATTTCATACCTGGGGGGTGTCTATAGTATGCCTGTAAAGTGACGCATGTTTCCCGGGTTTAGAACAGTCCAAGAGCAAAATTACATTTCTAAAGGAAAAAAAGTCATTTAAAAGTACTCCCGGCTATAATGACTTGTTGGTCCCAGCAATACACATAAAAGTTCATTGATAAAAATGGCATGGGATTCCCTCACAGGGGAACCCCGAACCAAAATTAAAAAAAAAATGGGTGGTGGTTCTCCCAAATTCCATACCAGGCCCTTCAGGTCTGGGTATGGATATTAAGGGGAACCCCGCGCCAAAATAAAAAAAATGGTGTAGGGATCCCCCTCACTATCCATACCAGACCCTTCAGGTCTGGTATGGATTTTAAGGGGAACCCTGTACCCCTACCTTTCACAAAAAATGTGTGAAAATGGTCTAAAAACACAAGACATGGCTTGGGACAAGTTCTTTATAAAAAAATTTTAAAATAAGTCTGACCCACAAAGTCTTCTTCTTCTCTCGCTCCGATGGACCGAAAAAAAAAAAAGCCGCACGCCGCCTACGATCTGCTTCCATGGGAGGCACCCGCCGTAATGACTGGCCTCTCAGGTGACAGATCTTTTATAACCAAGGGCGGGGCCACGTGATGACATCATGGGGTGACCCCGCCCCCTATGATGCATGGGGACATCCCTATGGCTTCCCCGTAGCGTCAGAGGGGGGCAGGGCCACCCAGTCCACCCCCCTCTGACGCACAGGGACATCCCTATGGCTTTCCCGTAGATTCAGAGGGGGCGGAGTCACTCTGTTATATAACCAGGTGGCCCCACGATGCTACAGGGAAGCCATAGGGATGCCCCGTGTGTCAGAGGGGGTGGGGTCACCCGGCAACGTCATCATGTGGCCCTGCCCTCTGTTATAAAAGAGCTGTCACCTGAGAGGCTGGTCATTACAGCGGGTGCCTTCCATGGAGGCAGATCGTAGGTGGCGTGCGGCTTTTTTTTTTTTTTCGGTCCGTCGGAGTGAGAAGAAGACTTTGTGGGTCAGTTTTATTTTTTAATTTTTTTTAATAAAGGACTTGTCCCAAGGCGTGTATTGTCTTTTTTTTACCATTTTCACACATTTTTGTGAAATGGTAGGGGTACATTTGTACCCTGTTACCATTTCACATGAGGGGCCGGGTTCTGGGAGTCCCCTTGTTAAAGGGGGCTTCCAGATTTCGATAAGCCCCCCACCCACAGACCCCCACAACCATTGGGCAAGGGTTGTGGGGATAAGGCCCTTCTCCCCATCAACATGGGGACAAGGTGTTTGGAGGGCTACCCCAATGTTGAGGGCATGTGGAATGTTATGGTTCAGGAGGGGGGCGCTCTCTTGTCCCCACTCTTTTCCTGCGGCCTGCCAGGTTGCATGCTCGGATAAGGGTCTGGTATGGATTTTTGTGGGGACCCCACACCATTTTTTTTTCTATTTTGGCGCGGGGTTCCCCTGAATATCCATACCAGACCTGAAGGGCCTGGTATGGAATTTAGGGGGACCCCCACACATTTTTTTTTATAATTTTGGTTTTGGGTTCCCCTGTGGGGGAATCCCATGCCGTTTTTATCAATGAACTTTTATGTGTATTGCCGGAACCGACAGTAGCCGCAAGTACTTTTAAATGACTTTTTTCCTTTAGAAATGTCATTTTGCTCTTGGACTGTTTTAAACACAGGAAACATGCGCCACTTTACAGGCATACTATAGACACCCCCCAGGTACGAAATTTAAAGGAATATTACACTTTTATTGTTTCACTTTAAGCATTATTAAAATCACTGCTCCCGAAAAAACGTCAGTTTTTAAAACTTTTTTTTGCATTGATACATGTCCCCTGGGGCAGGACCTAGGTCCCTAAACACTTTTTAAGACAATAACTTGCATATAAGCCTTTAAAATTAGCACTTTTTTCACGTTTCATGTTCGTATCCCATAGACTTTAATGGTGTTCGCGTGTTCGAACAAACTTTTTGCCTGTTCGCATGTTCTGTTTCGAACCAAACCGGGGGAGTTGTTCGGCTCATCCCTAGTCTCCAGACCTAAACCCTATTGAGCATGTGTGGGGCATCCTCAAATGAAAGGTGGAGGAGGTCAAGGTCTCTAACATCCACCAGCTCCATGATGTCATCATGGAGGAGTGGAAGAGGACTCGAGTGGCAACCTTTAAAGCTCTGGTGAACTCCATGCCCAAGAGGGTTAAGACAGTGCTGGAAAATAATGGTGGCCACACAAAATATTGACACTTTGGAACCAATTTGGACATTTTTACTTAGGGGTGTACTCACTTTTGTTGCCAGCTGTTTAGACATTAATGGCTCTGTGTTGAGTTAGCTTGAGGGGGACAGCAAACTTACACTGTTATATAAGCTGTACACTCACTACTATACATTGTAGCAAAGTATAACTTCTTCAGTGTTGTCATATAAAAAGATATAATAAAATATTTACAAAAATGAGGGGTGTACTCACTTTTGTGAGATACTGTATATAGTAGACGGACTGCACTATATACTCTGAACTGTATTATACATATACTACACAGACTACACTATATACTCTGAACTGTATTATATATACTACACAGGCTGCACTATATACTCCGAACTGTATTATACAGTATATACTACATGGACTGCACTATATACTCTGAACTGTGTTATACATACGACACTGACTGCACAATATACTCCGCACTGTATTATATATACTACACTGACTGCACGCTCAACACAATAATTACCTTGCCTAATCTCTCTCTTAACTGCTTGCCGAACAGCCGCCGTTGTTTTACTGCGGCAGGTTGGCACGATCCCGTGAGCCATCCTAGCTATACGTCGGCTTACGGGATCAGGACAGCAGGCACGCACGTGCTGCCGGAGGTGCACGCGGCTGCTGCACAGCAGGGGTGCCGATGCTCGGGGCCGACGGTTGCGGGCACAAGAGCCCCTGTTCTGTTCTGTGAGGCGTGACAAAGCGTGAGTTCCTATTAGCTAGGAACCACGATCTGTCAATTCCTCTAGGTCAGTCTCCTCCCCCTTCAGTTAGAAACACACATGGGGAACACAGTTAACCCCTTGATTGCCCCCTGGTGTTAACTCCTTCCCTGCCAGTGAAATCTTTATAGTAATCAGTGCATTTTAATAGCACTGATCGCGGTATGAATGTCAATGGTCCCAAAAATGTGTCAAACGTGTCCCGATTAAAATCGCAGATTGCTACCACTACTAGTAAAAAAAAAATAATAATAAAAATGCTATAAATCTATCCCCTATTTTGTAAACAATATAACTTTTGCGCAAACCAATCAATGTACGCTTATTGCAATTTTTTTTTTTTTTACCAAAAATATGTAGAAGAATACTTATCGGCCTAAACTGAGAAAAAATTAGCTTTTTTTAAAAAATGGGGATATTTATTATAGCAAAAAGTACAAAATATTGTGTTTTTTTAAAAAAATTGTTGCTCTTTTTTTGTTTATAGGACAAAAAAAAAAAAAAACGCAGAGGCGATGAAATACCACCAAAAGAAAGCTCTATTTGTGGGAAAAAAAGGACGTTAATTTTGTTTGGGTGTAGCGTTGCACGACCGCGCAATTGTCAGTTAAAGCGACGCAGTGCCGAATCGCAAAAAATGGCCCAGTCATTCAACAGCCAAATCCTCTGGGACTGAAGTGGTTAATTCACACTATACAGGACCGCCGTGTAAGCAGCCTTATATAGTGTGGGGCATGGACTTAGCCCCTGAGCCATGATTGGCACAAGGCACCTTGCCTTTGACCAATCATAGCTGTCACAGCACGTTGCGGTTTGATTGGCCAAAGCATGCAGGTCAGATGCATGCTTTGGCAATTCAGCAGCCGTCAATGCACTGTGATCTCACAGTTCATTATGGGGGGGCGAACTTACGTTCGACTTGAACATTGAGCCCATCCCTAGTCTTAACTACCAAGCTAAGAGATTCTCTCTCTGGAAGGAAGCATCTAAAGTGAAGGTGGACATTCTCTGCACCCAGGAAACACACTTTTGCAAAGACGCAACTCCCAAATGTTTACATAGAGACTTTCAGCACATCTTTTTGGCCTTGGACTTTTTTCACACAATGCTCACTCCACTTCAGATCCCTACATTCTCTGGAATGCCTATAAGGCTTTTATACTGAGAGTCTGTATCCAACAGGGGTCTAGGGCCAAGAAACGATACAATAAACATAAGGGCCAGGGCCAAGAAACATAAAATTGTCTACTCTGCTCTCAGAAATTCATTCTTTTGAGTCCCAAAACAAAACCTCCCCTACCTCCTCTACCGTAGCATCCCTGGTTAACCTAACCAAGGGAGACTGAGAGCCCTCCTTGCGGAAAAGTATGACAGGCATCTCTGTTCACTTAACCTTACCCACTATTCCAATGCCAACAAGGCCAGGAAATACTTAGCTAATAGATTGAAAACCTCCCAGGCCAAAACAAGAATTTCCCACCTTTTACACCCCACTTTAAACTGTAAAATTACCAATCCACAGGCCATAGTGGATGAATTTGCTAATTATTATAATAAACTTTACAACCTCCGTGATGATTCTAAAACCCCCCAGCCTTCTCTTTCAGATATTCAAAATGTCCTGTCTAAATTGCAACTCCCTTACCTTATGGATGAGCAACTTCTAATGCTTAATGCTTCCTTTTCAGACATGAAAATTTCCAAATCTATACAATATCTTCCTCATGGCAAATCCCATGGCCCAATGACCTGCCTAAGGAATACTATAAGTTGTTTGCCAAAACCCTAATCCCACATTTAAACACAGTGTTTACTAAAGCTGCACATACTTCTTATCCCCCCCGGAGATGCTGAAAGCACAGGTGGTCACCTTGCCTAAACTGGGCAAGGACCCTACCATGCCTGCCAATTTCAGTCTAATCTCATTGTTGAACTCTGACGTGAAATTATATGCCAAGTTATTGGCTTAACGCCTGATATGTGTCTTACCTACTCTGATTAAGAAAGACCAAATGGGTTTTCTCTCGGGGAGGCAAACCTTGGACGCTAAGAGATAAATTATCAACATTATTCACTATACAAGGCATTCGAAAGAGTCCACTGGCTCTATATGTCAAAAGTCTTAGAGAAAACTGTTTTTTAAAGGTAACATATATTAACCACTATTATGGCCTATACTCCAAAATTGAAAACAAACTCAAACACATAGCCAAATCCAAACTTTCCTGGTGTGGCAGATTGGTGGCAATTAAGATAAATGCCATTCCTCAAATTCTCTATGTGTTCAGGTCACTACCAATTCCTGTCCCTACCCACTACTTCACATCTCTCTCAAAAACTCTTAAATCCTATGTTTGGCAGAATCATAAGGCTGGATGCTCTCACTCATGCCTAATTAAACATAGATCGCTTGGTGGAGTGGGCTTCCCTGATATCAAAGACTATTACTGGGCTTTGCAATGGGACCAACTAAAACATTGGTTTGTCTCCTCCTCACCCTTATGGGCAGACATAGAATGTTATTTTGCTCCCACCTCAGACCTGTATTCATTCCTCCTAAGTGATATCTGGAAGCCATGGAACCTCAAATACCTGACAACACCTATGCAAGCATCACTGCTAGCTTGGAGACATCTTATATCTGCCCCATCAAGCTCCAGATCCCCAACCCATGTCACATTTCCCCTCCAAATTCTTGAAACCATGATTCCCTCCCCTACAGGTAAACCCCTTCTAACATATGGTATTCAGGAAGCTAATGCCCTTCTTAAACATAACGCCCTATTTTCTTTAGAGGAGTTGGTTAATAAGTATCACATTCCTGTGCATCATCATTTTCTTGTGTAAGACTACTGCATTTTTTGGCCAAATACTCCATTCCCACACTGTCCCTGTCCCCTGTCATCTGGGACTTCCTCAACCACCCTACACAATAAACAAGAGGGATTTCCTTCTTTTATAAAATTCTGCATGATAAATGCATTTTCTGGACATCTACTCCCATGTTAAAATGGGAAGCAGACCTCAACACATCCTTCTCCCCCACACAGTGGCTCTTAGTTCTATCTCTAAAGCCTCCCATTGTACCAGCCATCATAAAATGACAATCAAGATTACCAACAGATGGTACTGTACACCCTTTTGGCTAGCCAGATTTTCCCCCAATGTCTCCCCCTTGTGTTGGCGAGAATATGGAAGAGTGGGCAACCTCCTGCATATTTTATGGCACTGCCCTGGCCTCACTAGCTTCTGGTCTCAGGTATTCTACCTCTTAGCTACTTGCACAAGTATACTACTTAAGCCACAACCAGCCCTGGCTCTGCTTAGCATCAATATAGATCAATGCTTATCCTCCCACCGACCAGTGGTTACCCATATTCTAGTTGCAGCCCGGCTTATCATCCCCAGAAAGGGGAAAACAAATGTGTCCCCGAACATCTCAGATGTAGTGAACATGGTAAACCCCAACCACACTTTCAAAAGCCTCCTAGCTATAAACACCTATAAGCTCATTGAATTCTCCCAACTTTGGAGCATATGGATTTATAGATAAAGTCCAACGGGTTCGATTCCTGCATGTACAGTAGTACCTGAATGTGAACTGTATTTGTCTGGTCCCTTGTAAATCTCAATACCTGCTTGTCTGCATTCTCCACCAAACCTAATGCTTGCACTGCTTGTTGATGTTCTTCACAATGTTCCACTTCATTTGTTACAATGCCTTTTGTTTGCATTTCAATTTTCTTAGAAAATTTAATAAAAAGCTTATTGATGGAAAAAAGGTGGTTTTCCCAAGTGCTTTACAGTTAGATCCTGGAATGCTGCAATCATTTTTGGATCCGGTCACAGCAATCCTTAAAGTCTGGTCCTCCCTTCAACAGCTACTGTAGGCCATGGCAAACCTACACAACTTCTTAATACTGTTCCATTCAAGTCCTTTGAGTTTCTCTATCCTGATTTACTTCTGCAGGACTGGACATCTGCTGGCATTATCCATATTGGAGATATTTACACAGAATTAAAACTTAGCACGTTTTAGGACCTATGCTCTAAATTTGGCATTAGCCAAAACAACTTCTATAAATACCTCTAAATGGGGCATCTCATTAACAAAATAATTTGGTCTGACCACTCTTGGCTATAGGATTTGATAGAAGATTCTCATACAATCTACTGCTGTATCCAAACCTTCACAGCAAAACAGCCTTAATGATTTTCTAGGGAGCCAATTTTCACTTTCCTATGAGCAAATGGTGTGCTGCATTAAACAACCCGCTGCAATTCTCCAAATGTTTTTCCCATTGGGAGACAACTCAGAAGTTAGATCACCATTGGTATTTAGAAATGGGCGAATGGTTCCTCCCTAGCATGAGTTCGGGCCGAACATTTGTCTGTTCGGCCGTTCACTGAACACCCTAATTAGCAGGTTTTTTTCTGGGTGTCCGACCCGACGAATACCCTGCAATGCACTACATATTGCACAGTGCATTCTGAGAGCTGATTTGGTAAAGCTTTGCCCAATCAGGGCACAGTGTAAGCTGGTTGTTAAGAAGCTGGCCATGGTGTCCTTAACAACCAATGAGTCATCAGCTGTCAATGGGTTCCCCTCTGACAGCTAAATAATAAAAAAAAGTGCCGGTTAAAAAACAAAGAAGAAAACGGTGTGGGGTCCCCCCTCGGTCTATACCAGGCCCTTCGGGTCCCATGCCTTAATGTAAAAAAAAAAATGGCGTGGGGTCCCCCTCAGAATCCATAACAGACCCTTATTTTAAGTTTTAGGCAAACCCTTTATTAAAAAAAAAAAAAATAGTGTCCTTCGATGTACATCCATCATCAATCAAGCCACCCACTGACCTGAAAAAATAAAACACTTAGCCTCCTGGGACGGCCTTCCTCTGAATGCCTCCTCTGCGCTTTGACAGTTAATATATAAGGGGCGGGGCCATCTTATGACGTTACAGGCCCAGAATGCACCAGTCTGGGTTGTCATAAGAGGGTGGGGCTACTAGGTGACATAACCAGGTGGCCCCGCCCCCTACCTATATAAGAAATGTCAAAGCACAGAGGAGGCATGGGTGACTGTAGGTAGTCCCAGGAAGCGGAACACTTTTTTTCGGGCCAGGGGGGCGGCATGATTGACGATGGATTTACATAGAGGGACACAATGTTTTTATTTTTTTTTAAAAGGGATTTGTTAAAAATGTGTCTCTTGTTTTTTTTACTTTTTGTCAACATGGGGACAAGGTGCTTTAAGGAGGCGGAGTGTTTTTTTTGGGGGGGGTCGGCAGGTGGCATGATTGACGATGGATTTACATTGAGGATTTGTAAAAAACTTGTCTCTTGTTTTTATTACTTTTTGTACACTTTTTGGTGAATGCGTAGGGGTATTATGTACCCAATACCCATTCACATGGGGAGCTTACGGATTCCGATAAGCCCCACACCCATAGACCCCCCACAACCACCAGCCATGGTTGTGGGGATGAGGCGCTTGTCCCCATGAACACGCCAGGCCCCAAGCCTGGTATGGTTCAAAACCCCCTTACCTGACCTGCCAGGCTGCATGCCCAGATAAGTGTCTTGTATGGATTTTTTTTTTTTCTAACACCCTAGATAATAAAATGGCAGGTGTTGCAATACTTTCTGTCCCACTGTATTTGTGCAGCGGTCTTACAAGCACACCTTTTTTTAGAAAAACTACACTTTTTTGAATTAAAAAATAAGACAATATTTATATTGTGAAAGATAATGTTACGCTGAGTAAATTGATACCCAACATGTCACGCTTCAAAATTGCGCCCACTCGTGGAATGGCGACAAACTTTTACCCTTAAAAACCTCCATAAGCGACATTTTAAATTTCTACAGGTTACCAGTTTTGAGTTACAGAGTAGGTCTAGGGCTAGAATTATTGCTCTCGCTTTAACGATCGTGGTGATACCTAAACCTAAATGGGTTGTTTCATCTCTGTAACTGATACATTCTGCTGGAGAGTTTGATCTTTTGAAAAACAACAGACTTGTTGGCTGGATCACCAAATGAAAATAAAGGCAGGAAAACCAAAAAAATGATTGCAGCAATCCCATCTAAGCATTGGTAAGCTACAATACAACAAATTTTAGCATTTGGTATTAATACCACTGTAATATACATCTTAAACATCCACTTTATAACAAACAGTACTTTAAATACACAGCATTTATGTGTCTAAATATTGGAGAAAAAACTAATTCAGAACTATCTATGTCTATGCAGCTGGGATATGCAGTGTCAGAATCATTAACAGTACTGTGGGCAGCAGCACTCAGATGTACTGGTACGCAGTGCTGCAGATCACAGCGCTCGGCACCCAGGCACTGTGTGCGCCCAGGGTATAATAAGATCGCTATTATCAATCATGGAGATCACATGATTGCTTGTAAGAAAAACAGTCATGAATTGCTTCCATTTGTGACTGCTTTGTTTACTATTGTGATGCTGTAATTGGCCCACAGTTATCACATGGTACTTGGGCCAATCACAGAACCCTGTACCATGTGATTAGCTGTAGCCAACAATAACCCCCAGAATAGTACAGTGTCACTGTGATGAGTCTGACTCTAATGATGTAAAAAAATTGTAAAAAAGTAAAAGAAAAGGTAAAAATTGAATAAAAAATTATTGTACTGTCACCAGTCAATATCCCTGATCACCGCCACACCAGTCATATGATGATGCTGTACTGCACTAGTGACAGTATAAAAAAAAATTTTATTCAATTTCTTAATTTTCCCAAAAACTTTGCCACAAAAATTTCCAACATCAAAAAACTTGCCACGCCTCTTACTAAATATTGTGGACTGTCTACTTTACAAAAAGGGGTAATTTTGGGGATATTTGTACTGTCCTGGCATTTTAGAGCCTCAAGAAATGAGATAGGC
Organism: Aquarana catesbeiana; assembly: GCF_042186555.1. Lineage (NCBI taxonomy): Eukaryota > Metazoa > Chordata > Amphibia > Anura > Ranidae > Aquarana > Aquarana catesbeiana. The sequence continues at coordinate 177,108,276 of NC_133330.1, forward strand.
CATCAGTACATCAGGACTGATACATTTTCAAATATATGCAAGTGTGTGCCTGGAGAGTCACAGCCCTGAAAGCATTGAGAAGGGTAATGTGGTAGAAATGTAGACATCCTGGCAGGGACCAAATACCAACTGGTGAGGACTTTATAGTTGGTTTCTAGGGCAAAAATGTTTTGTGAGGTTGACTTAGTGGTTTCCCATATGTGAGTTTGGTCATCGAGGTCTCTCTCCCATTTAGCAACGTAGGATAGGGGCTAGCATTTGTTGGTTCCAACAGTCGTCCATATAATCTGAGATAAGCCCTCTCCTATGGGGGTCGGATTTGCAGGTGTGGTCAAAGAGGGAAAACTGCAGGGCAGGTAGAGTCAGAAGGGATCAGAGGGATTAGAAAGTGTTTGAGTTGAATATAGTGAAAGATTTCCTATGCGGGAATGCCATGTGCCTCACAGAGGGATGGGAATGTTATTATTTTCCCCACTAGTATGAATTTGTGGGTGCAGAACAAGCCTGCAGTGGACCATGCCATGAAAGAGTACAGAGACATCCAAGCTGAGTAAAATGCATAGTTTCAGAGGAAGGAGAGCATGGGCTTATGGCTAGATTGTAGACCATAGCACATTTTGAGTCTGTCACATATGAAGAGAGACAGGGCTAGCCACAGGAGGCTAGCCACTGATAGGGAGTCACAATTAATGGATTCTAGGGCCACCCACAGTGGTACTTCCTTGGTGGCATGGTACTTAGGGAGTTGGTCCAGCTGTATAACAGTATGCACTTTGGTTGGGTAGCCCTAGTCCGCTTTTCAGTTTAGTTGTATAGTGTTGCCTAGGGGATGCAGGGCTTCAATTTGTCCCAGACTAAGGCGAAGATTCGGCGTTTTAGAATGCGGAAGAAATGAGCTGGTGACCCGAATAGGGAGAGTCCGGAACATGTAGAGTATTTTGGGTAGAATGGTAATTTTTATAACCGTTATTCGTCCTAACCAGATAAAGGGTATGGAGGTCCATGCATAAGGGGGGTAGTTTGCCAAGTATAGTTCAGAGGGGTTAGTGGTGTGTTTAATTCCAAGTAAGGGGATTTGGTGTGAGGATCAAGAAAATGGAAGTACCTCACGTAATTGATGTTGAAGGAGGGCTGGCAATGAGACATTTAGTGCCATTGACTGGTTAGTGGGGATTGACCTGTAGGCCCGAGATACTGCCAAATTGGTCCAGGACATGGAGGAGATTAGAAGCAGATATGAGCGGGAACGTCCTGAGTAGCAAGACGTCGTTTGAGAAGAGCCAGAGCTTGTGATGGGTATTCCCCAGTTCAACGTCTTTAATGTTGGGCTCAGACAGGTTCAGCAGCGCTAAGGGCTCTATGGCTAGGGCAAAGAGTAATGCCCCGTACACACGGTCGGATTTTCCGATGGAAAATATCCGATTGGAGCGTGTTGTTGGAAATTCCGACTGTGTGTGGGCTCCATCGGACATTTTCCATCGGATTTTCCAACACACAAAGTTGGAGAGCAGGAGATAAAATTTTCCGACAACAAAATCCGATCGCATCAATTCTGACTGTGTGTGGCCTGTTCTGACGCACAAAGTGCCATGCATGCTCAGAAGAAATTCCAAGACGGAACAGCTTGTTCTGGTAAACTTAGCGTTCGCAATGGATACAGCACTTTCGTCACGCTGCAGTGTTAAAAATGGTTTAATACAGCGCACTCTCTTCTTCTTTATAATGTGACAAGAATAAAGTAGTTTTGCTGCTCATATTCACACACACTTCTCACAAACTTATTTCGTTACTATTTATCGTGATTCCCTCAATATATTTTGATTTCTCACATCTGACAACATATTTTTGTATATTTTTTATATATTTTTTGGCTTTAATGTAGATTTTTTTTTGTGTTTGTGTTTTTTTTATGTTTTTTTTTTTTTTTGGGATTTTGATTTGTACTCCCGAAAATGTTTGTGTGTGTTTTTTGTGACAAGTTCCCACAACACCATTGATATGTTGTTCTATTTAATCTGTAGGAGATTGTTTGGTGTTGGTGTCCCTTGTTAATTTCACATTTTATGTTAGAAATGTACCAGAATCGTCACCAACAAACTGTCCTTTTTGGATGAAAACACACACAGGAGAGTATAATTTCCCTAAAAAAATTTTATTAAGGGCTCACAACTAAACAAAGAGGGAGGCAACGCTAGAGAAACAGCAGAAGTTGGTGAAGCCTTGTACCCCTAGGGCAGACATCAACTATTTTTATGCAAAATTGGTGGCCTGAGGAGTCCTTATCTAAGGGAGGGCAGTCTGGTCCAGAAGTCCCAGAGATCCGGAAAGCAGCAGATGACATCTATGTCCCCAGGCTGTGGTCATACGAGAGACTGCATCTTCTGTCAGACCAGACTGAACCCAGGGCAATCACTCTTTGTTCTTCCTTCCACGCTTCCTTCCAGGCTTTGGCTGTGGTGGTGGAGTTGTGGCAGCAGGAGGAGGAGGAGGAGGAGGATCGTCGATCTCAATGACATCCGTCTTGGGTGTCAGTTCCCCACTCAACCCCTTACGTAGGACTTTATAAATCAGGTCCTCAGAGATCCTGCGTTGGCCCTCCTGCATGCCCTGCAATTTGGTGGCAGCCATGCAGGCAAAGGCCTCTGCAGGACTGGGGAAGGGATGCCGATGCCTCCTGGATCAGCCTGTATGCTGAATCCTGCACAGGACTGGGAGTGGCCTTCCTGGCCCTTTTGTATGGCAGGCGGAGGGGAGGAACCTGAGACTCAGTCAGGCTGCGACTTGTCCCAGGCTTCTCTTGGCTGACACTAATCCCCGCCTCCTCCTGGCTGACACTAATCCCCGCCTCCTCCTGAATGACACTAATCCCCGCCTCCTCCTGACTGCCACATTCCACAGCCTCCTCCTGGCTGAGGTCTTCCTGTGTATGAAAAAGGGACATAGTTTGAGTTTTTTATTCATCAATCACACACAATTTTCACCTCCTGACTGCTGCAAATTGAATGTTAACAAATATAACAGACTATCCTTCTGAGCCCAGCATTTTGCATTCTTGTCCCAATTTTGGGTGCCCACTACTGTCTATTGATATGTAAAACACTTTCAAGCAGCAATTAGTGATCAATAATAACATCTAGTAAACATCATCTATTTATTGACCAGAAATCTGTAGAAGAATGCTATACCTGGCTCCAGCTGGGCTCCTCCACTTCTTCCTGGCTGGAAGGCCCAGGTTGGACATCGGAAGCCTCAGCTGGTATGGAAGGAAGCGTGGAAGGAAGAGTGGAGAGGGATTCCCTGACTTCAGTGTGGTCTGACAGAAATCGCAGTCTCTCATAGTACCACAGTCTGGGGACATAAATGTCATCTGCTGCAGCTCCGGACCTCTGGGAATCTGTGACCTTCTTGCGCTCCCTAAGATAAGTGCTCCTCAGGCCACCAATTTTGGCTTTTAAATAAGGGATGGTTGCTGTGGGGACCACCGGCTTCACCAACTCCAGCAGTTTCTCCAGCGCTGCCTGCCTCTTCTGTTTGTGATTATAGTGGGGGTGTCTGACCTGCCACAGACAGGGCAGCTCCCTGTATTTGTCAATGAACAGGGGCAGGAAATTGTGGTCGTTGAACCCATCCATTTTCTCTGCAAGACACAACACAAGACAAACCCTAATGTCAGGCCAAACTCCCCTAATCTTGTTACAATATAGGCTTCCATTTCGAAGCAGTATAGGTGCAAGTTTAGATCTTACCTTCGTTATCACGATCGCGTCTCCGATGCTCCTTCCTCCGCTCACAGATCGTACGTAATACGCACGTGTGTTACGCTTTATACACACTGCGCATGCGTATAATTCCGCCCGCCCCTGATGTTCTTTCTAGTCTATTCCCCACCCCTTTTTGTTCGGCGCAGTGGGGGAAGAGCACATGGCGGATAGACAGCAGGTACGTGCTAATTGTAGCAACGAGGACGAGGAGGAGGAGGAGAGGCCGGATCCGGACACGTCCCGATCCAGAAGGAGATTTAAGGACTCAAATATGTCCTTTGGGGAGATGTTGGAGATGGTGGACATCCTGAAGAGGGCTGACTATGATGGAAAGTATGGGCCTTACCCCAACCCCAATGTCAGAAAGGCCAAGATCATGGCGATAGTGGTCAGGAGTCTGCACCGGAATTTCGGGGTATGACGATCTAAAGATCAGCTCAGGAAGCGGTGGTCGGACCTCAAATTACGAGAACATGAGCAGTACAGAAAGATCCGGAGAGTGCTGCAAAAAAGTAAGTAGTTGTGCTGTGTTCCTATTCTTTATGTTTATTACGTTCGTGCTGCTCCATGTGCTTTTAGGAACTGTTGTACAGTTTAAAATGGCAACTTTCATGTTCATGGGCACATTATTTTTTCGGATCAAACATTTTTCGTTCAAACTATAAAATACCATTGTTTAGCCCATATGCATTTGGCCACCATTTTGACGCCCTATACTTGTCTTCAAAGAATTGGGTTGTGTAGATGGCTTTGTTACTAGAATGAAATGCAAAATAGATTCTGTGTAAGGAGAGGACACTGAGCAGCTGTTTTCACATCTGGACACTGGAGCACTAGTGTGGGACAAAAGAACACCATTTTTATTAGGGGGCCACACAGGTGCTCCAGTGTATACTATAGGGGGGGCTACATCTGTGAAGCTTGTACAAAACAGGTAAAGTATTGCATGTTGACAAAGGACACTAAAAAAAGCTACATCTTGGAACTCTGCTAAAATTGACAATTGTACCCCACTTCCAAGCAATGTTTCATCTTTATAGTTCTGCCATCAAATATCTGTGTGCTAAGTATACCATTTTTGGTTTACATAGGGGATAAAAGACTCGGAGGACACCCCTCATCCGAGGAGACCAGAGCCCCCCCCTCTGGAAGAAGGGGAAATACCCCCAAAACAAGAAGAGCAGGAGGAGGAAGATGTGGTGGAACTAGTCACCACAACAGGTGAGTGTCTGCGACCACAGGATCAGATAAGAGATGGATGGTGGCATTTTTTAGAAATCTAATTTATTTTGGGGTTCCTCTCTTTTTAGGTGATCGTGAGGGTGTGGATCCAGATCCTTTCACATCCGAAAGTGCCCAGATCCTGATCGGGGAGATCATGAGGTGTAATTTACAATTGGAAATCATCAAGCAAAACATCAATGATGTTATTCCAAAAAATAAAAACATCATTGATGTTTTGGGGCGAGTTTAAAGCCCCTCCAAATCACTTTCTTCTTTTGTGTGCTACAATGTGCTAAATGTTTTTGTGATTTTTCCCAAAGCCAAATTTGGAGGATGCACACAGTGTGTCAACATGTGCTATCTGCCATCACGGGAGATCAATGGACGCGTTTTGGGGGTGCAACCCCTTCCTCAATAATAAAGTAGCGGTGAGGAAGGGCTTGCTCCCCCAAAACACATCCCTTGATCCCCCATGATGGCAGCTAGCACATGTTGACATTGGTAAATTGGTGTGCATCTTCCAAATTTGTCTTTTCCAGGGGTGATTTCCCCCCATCTGAACACTATATCAAACACAGTTCCTAAATACTCATGTCTGATATTGCCTTCAAATTCGACCAAATGTGACGTTTGTAAGTTCAAGATTTGTGTCTTTTCTTGTTGGTTTTACACATGCCTGTTTTATCTAAAATGGACATTTTGAGTTTGGATAATGCCACCACAAAAATTGGTATACCACAAACATGTTGGTTTGTTTGAAAAACATTTGGTAAATGCACATGTGATTGTGCAGGTATTAAAAAGATTGTTAATCAAGAATGTGTGGATTATTGTCTCAACGCTACAACACTTTTGGGGTGATGTAATTGTTGTTTTCTGCGAAAATGGTGGTTATTTCCTAAGGGCAAATCCACTTTGCACTACAAGTGCAGTTTCAGTGCAGTTGCAAGTGCACTTGTAGTGAAATGTGTTTTTGCATTTTGTAAATAACAGCCAACAGTGCTTTGTATAAGGTTACACAATCACGCCATTTTCTGCACTCAAAACATTTCTGTCAGTGTCAGCTAAAACAAACACAAGCAGTAAATGTCCACAAAGAATTTCTTTTTTTTTTTATTATAAAAAGGCTTCACAGATTGTCTGGCATATTGATAGCCCCTCTACCCGCAAAGAACTCCAGGTAGCGTAACCGAACATCACGGGCACTCATGGAGGGCAAGCCAGGACGGCCACTTTCAAGCGCCATCAGTGTGGTTTGATGTATCATTCCAGCCTCAGGCCCAACTGAGCCAGCATAGCTGGCCAAATGTTTCCTTAAAAAGTTATGTAGAACACAGCACGAAAGTATAATATGGTTCAGTTTATACTCTGCCATATGGATGGGTGTCATAAATAGGCGGAACTGGCTGGCCAGGATTCCAAATGTGTTCTCCACCACTCTTCGGGCTCTGGCCAGCCGGTAATTAAAAACCCTCTGTTCCGGGGTGAGGGTCCTCATTGGGAATGGACGCATCAGGTGGTCCCCCAGCGCAAACGCTTCATCAGCAACGAACACAAATGGGAGTCCTTCAACATTGTCCTCTGGAGCTGGCAAGTCCAAGCTGCCATTCTGGAGACGCCTGTAGAACTCCGTCTGGGCGATGACCCCACCATCGGACATCCGGCCATTCTTCCCCACGTCCACATACAAGAAGTCGTAATTAGCCGACACCACCACCAACATCACTATACTATTGAACCCCTTGTAATTATAATAGTACGACCCCGAGTTGGGTGGTGGGATGATGTGGACGTGTTTCCCATCAATTGCCCCTCCGCAGTTAGGAAAGTCCCACCGCTGGGCAAATTGGGAGGCCACAGTCTGCCATTCCTGTGGCGTGGAAGGAAACTGTTGAGGAAAAAACAATAAACATTACTATTTTTTCACAGAAACATGGCAAGCAGATTAGACACAAACATTATGGGGCAACATCCAGATAGCATTTAGTAAGGGGAATTTAACAAGGCCAAAGTATAAGGTACACCTATTGGAAAGTATACAGGCAGGCCCTTGCACTACATGCTTTGGGGAATTCATCCATAAATCTGAGCAGAAAAGAGATGGGTATAGTGTGTATGGGTTTGGCAAAGTCAGCAGATAGATGATTGAGGATAGAGAATTGGGATCAGCTGACTTAGCAGTTGGGGGAGGGAGGGTTACTAAAAATTATTTGGGGACACCAACAAAAAAAAGCCTCTGGCACTCTGCCAGAATTTAAATAAAAAATAACATTTCCAAACATTTTAGGGGGTGTTTGGGGTAAATCACTACTATGGAGCTGATAAAATACATTGTTAAGTGACTACATGAGGTGAATATAGGGCCAGGAGACACCATGCTGGGGAGGTTAGTGAAGGGCAAATATGTATGAAGGACATAAAATAATAATTACCTAAAAATCCAGCATGCATGAGAACAAAGGGGACATTCGCAGCATATTCCAATCATGGTAATTAGGGAATGAGGAAAGAAATACAAGATATTAGCAAACATTCAATACAATAAAATGTGATATTAAAGGATAAAAATCTTACCTTCATATACTCCTTCTGCAGGACCTGGATGATGGCAGAACAGGTCTCTGGGATAATGATCCCCAGAGCCTGGGGGGAGATGCCTGTCGAGAACTTCAAGTCCTGCAGACTTCTCCCTGTGGCCAAATACCGCAGGGTAGCGACCAACCTCTGCTCCGGAGTGATGGCTTGCCTCATGCAGGTATCCTGCCTGCTGATATAGGAGGTCAGCAAAGCCAACAGATGGTGAAACACGGGGTCCGTCATCCTGAGAAAGTTCCTGAAATCATCAGGATTATTCTCACGGATCTCACGGAGCAAAGGCATATGAGAGAACTGGTCACGCTGAAGCAACCAATTCTTGGTCCATGAACTCCTCCCCACCCTGTTCATGGACTGGACTTGTGTCAAGGTCAGGACCCCAACACCAAGCCCCCACACAGCACGAACTCTACGAGGAGTACGCATACGCAACATGGCTAGAAAACGGTCGGCTGCTCAGAACGAAGTAACAGAATGCACTGAAGAACAGCAAGGCCTGTGAAGAGCGACCTGAAAAACAGTAATGAACGAACAAGAATACAATGACTACTTAAAGTCACACGGAACTTGCTTGCACGCACTGAAGAGCAGATACAAACCCACAAGCACAAACTGAATGGCAGAAAACGATCTGAAAGCCACGAGTCTGAAAAAGCGCAAATCGTCTCTCACCAAACTTTTACTAACACGAGATTAGCAAAAGGAGCCCAAAGGGTGCCGCGCTTGGTTCTGAACCGGCCTTTTCTAGTCTCATCGTACGTGGTGTACGTGACCGCGTGGTTGGCGATCGGAAATTCCGACAACTTTGTGCGACCGTGTGTAGACAAAACAAGTTTGAGCCAACATCCGTCGGAAAAAATCTTAGGATTTTGTTGTCGGAATGTCCGAACAAAGTCCGACCGTGTGTACGCCCTATAAGGGTGAGAGGGGACAACCCTGACAAGTGCCTGCAGGAATGGGGAAGAGGCCTGATTTATATCCGGCATATTGAACATAGGCTTTAGGGTTGGAGTAGAGGGAGGAGACCCAGGAAAGAAAGTCTGCTCCAAAGCCCCATCTGTATAAACAAAATGAAAGATAAGGTCATGAGACCATATCAAAGGCTTTGCAGATGTCAAGGGATAGGAAACAAGAGGAGATTTGATGAGTAAGTACAGTGTGGGCTAGGAGTATTGCATGACGGATGTTATCTCCAGCTTGGTGAGAGGGAATAAAGCCAACCTGATCCCTAGGAATAGGAGAACCAATGATTAAATTGAGGCTGAGAGAGAATTTTTGCTAGAATTTTAATATGAAAATTAAGGACAGAGAGAGGCCTATAATTAGACCATATGGTGTAGTCAGAGCGTAGTTTGGGAAACCTAGAGATACTTGCTGTCAAAGACTCGGCTCAGAACAAATGACCGTCTACGTTAGAGTTAAGCGCTTACTCTACCGTGGGCACGAGGAGTTTGGCAAATTTTTTATAGTACAGTATGTGGCTGATAGACCATCGGGCCAGGGCGTTTGTTTGTTTTGAGAATTTTGATAGCCGTAATGACTTCCGAGGTTGTGATGGGTTTATTGAGGTTCTCGTTTTTAGGGGCTGAGATTGTGGGGAGTTTGATACGAGAGAAAAGATTCTCGGCATTAGTCTGGTTGAATGTGCCCAAAATGGTATATAAGTTGGTTAGTCTATGGCTGAATTTGTGTAGCATTTTTAGGGGGTTGCTGGAGTAAGTATCGCGTGAGAGTTTTAGGCGTACTGGTTTGAGGGTTTGGTCCACCTTACGGAGGACGAGGGCAAAAATTGTGTCTGGTTTGTTCGCCTTAGTGTAGAATTTGTGCCGGGATTTGCGCAGAGAGTTCATCAGTTCATGGAGTCCACTTGAGCAGGTGCAGGAGAATTAAAGCATCTCCGCTTGTGGGTTCCCAGGGGGTCCTTGGAGCCAGGAGAGGAGTGGAGCTTCTGCATAGAGTGGGACGCAGAGCAGCGATGGGAGCTTTCAGACATTCAGTCAAACAGAAGCAGGTGAAGGTCACGTAGGGTGGCTGGGAGGTCTTCTGTGGATCTGTATGTGTAGTGGGTTCCCTGGAAAGGAAAGCTGACTGAAAAGGGGAACCCCATCTGTATGTTATATGATGCTGCTGCAGGGCTTGCAGGTGGAGTTTCATGGCATGCCTCTTAGATATAGTCAGAGGGGAGAGATCCTGGAATACTTGGAAAGAGTAACCTTGAAAAGTAAGGGTGTCTTTGTTTTGTCGGCTGTCATAATCTGATCCTTGGTACGAAAAAAATGGAGCTTAGCAATAATTTCATGGAGCCAGGGCTCTATGCACTCTGTCCATCTCCAGAGGCTCAAAGGGAATGGATGGGGCCAGCTCCTGGAACAATGTGGTGAGTGTTGCTTGAAGGTCAACGATAGTTTGAGGGAGGCCACGAATGCAGAGATTAGAGTGGTGGGCCCTATTCTCATAGTCTTCAAGGCGTATTTGAAAGGTGATGTTTTCATTGCAGAGGGCTTCAAGCTCTTCAGAGCAATTGGCCATCATGACCTCTAGGTCATCTGCCCACTGTTCTAGAGCTGCTGTGCAGTGTCCTAGTTTGCGGATTTCCTTCTGTTATGTGGTCAGCTGTTTGGGATTTGTTGAGCATCCGCTCAAATTGGTGGAGCAGGCTAGGTTTGAGAGGCTTCTGAGTGGAAAGCTAGGGGAGTGATTCCAAAGTCTGTATCTAACTCACCCTCTGTGGCTTCCATCTGTTGTGTCTGCCTATGCAGACGGGCCGTGCTCATCTGTGAGGAAGGAGCCGCAGCCATCTTGGACAAGGCCCATGTTAGTTCATTGTGGATGGCTTTCGGCTTCTATTTCTGTTTAGAACCACCGTATACCATCGCGGCTGGTTTTTGCTGCTGTCAGCAGCGGGGTAATGTGGCGGGTGTGAGGAGGATTGCTGGATGTCAGCTGTGGACAGGCCTTGGAAGTCCGTGAGGAGCGGAACTCTAGTTAGACCACTAGGTCAGCTTTGCTGACTCTATAACTTTCACACGGATAAAATAATATACACAGATTTTGGTTATTTTTACCAACTAAATACCAACTCTATATGTTTGAAAAAAATGTAACTGACATAGAGTATTGCATATAGTTACATAGTAAGTATGGTTGAATAAAGACAATAGTCCATCCAGTTCAACATGTGTAGGTGTACGTGTGTCAGGGTCTATAATTATTTCCCATATCCCTGTATGTTGTGTTCTTTAAGATGCACATCCAAGAGTATTTTAAAAAATATCCATACTCCCCGCTGTCACGACCAATTGTGGAAGTGAGTTCCACAGCCTTATTGCCCTGATAATGAAAAACCCTCTGCACAGTTTAAGGTTAATCTGCTTCTCCTCCAATTTCATTGTGTGGCCCTGTGTCCTCTTACATGCTCTGAGACTGAATAGTTTTTTTTCTATGCTGGGATCACCATTGAGATATTTGTAAATCGCTATCATGTCCCCTCTCAAGCGTCGCTTCTCCAGCGAGAATACATTTAGTGCTTGTTCCTCGTAATTGAGGTCGTCCATGCCCCTAATTAGTTTTGTTGCCCTTCTTTGGACTCTTTCCAGTTCCAGCACATGCCTTCTGAGGACTGGTGACCAGAACTGAACAGAGTAATCCAGATGTGGCCTAACCAGAGTTTTATAAAGTGGCAGGATTATCGTTTTATCCCTGCAGTATATACCTTTTTTTATGCATGCTAAAATTCTGCCAGCTTTGGTAGCTGCAGCTTGACATTGCATGCTATTGCTCAGTCTGTCATCTACTAGGACCCCCAGATCTTTCTCCATCCTTGATTCCCCCAGCGGTTCTCCCCCTAGTGAGTAGTTTGCATTTATGTGCATTACTTTACATTTCTCCAGATTAAACCTCATTTGCCATGTTGTTGCCCATTCCATTATTTTGTTCAGGTCTTTCTGTAAAATTTCTATATCCTGATGTGAAGTTATTGCCCTGCTTATTTTTGATATTGAGCTATTTATCCCATCCTCTTTATCATTTATGAATAAATTGAATTGGTCCCAAAACAGAACCTTGGGGTACCCCACTTACAGCTCCAGACCAGTCTGAGTACACGTTATTTATCACCACCCTTTGTACACGCCTCTGCATGATTGAGCAATTGCCAGTTAAAGTAGCACAGTGCCGAATAGCAAAAAATGGTCTGGTCATGAAGAGGGTAAAATCTTTCAGGGGTCAAGTCAAGTGGTTAAAATGCTGTCTGAAACTTTTGAACAGCCAAACTGATTGTGCTGGTGCTATTATTTCAGATATTATTATTTTTACTGGTAATAAGACATGTGCAATTTGTTTGGTTATTCGGAGATTTGGATGTTTTGTAATGAAATAGTAACGAATAATAATGAATTTTATTGAAATCCATTAAAATTTGTTTTGTTTATTCATTTTCTAACAAATTCCAACTTTTCAGAACAATTAGAATTGGGATCGGTCGAAAAAGATCAACCGATCTGAATTCTGTGTGAAGAAATAGCTGGTTGTTAAGCAGCGGGCCAGGAAGCCGGCCGCCCATCTTTTTTTTTTTTTTTTTTTAATCAAAAGAAGTCTTTATTGTGCCAATAATCATACATCACTGGTTACATAAAGGTTAACATCAGCAGGTATTTAAAGAACCAGGTAAAAGAATATAATTACAGCACAGTATAAAAATGCATCATCATGTCTCATAGAAGGAACTAACAGGAATATCCTGACATTAACATCTTATTACTACAAGTCCATGATCCACCACTCATATATTAGTGTTGGATAGCATCTTCTCTGAAAGGTATAGTGAGACAAAGTAGTGCATAATGATACCTAGAAATCTTTTGACAACAATAACAGTCATCTATACTGAGTAGGGAGAAGCTAGCCCGCCAACCCAGCACAGAACAACAAAAGGCCAACAGGCCAGGAAATGAACATGTTTGTCCTCATTCCGCCTATACCTAGATAGGTTTCCTCTCTAAGATCTGCGAGTGCCTTCACAAGATATACCCGAAAAAATGAGACATCGATCGATTATGGGATTTACCCTATTACTAATCTTAATAGACAATGCTACACTCCCCCCGAGTATTTACATAACTCAGGCTTGTAACAGCCGGTACAAGATCAATTGCAGAGGAGCTAGCCCTGGATTTCCCAACCAGGCCTGCCATATAAAATGGAATTTCTGATTTGCATTTCTATGCTGATATGTCAATTGCTCCCTGATAAGGATATGATTAACTTGGTCCACCCATTGTTTCTTAGTAGGCACGCGTGGGGAGAGCCAGAATCTAGCCACCAACTTATGGGCAATGTAAAGTAGTCTTATCACCGCTATGTTAATGGGGGGTGTGAATTTTTCCTCATCAATAGCTCCTAACACACAGATTAAGGGGTCCAATGGGACCTCAACCTGGAATACATTAGAGATGGTTTCGGTTATTTCCCCCCAGTACCAGTGCAGTTTGGGGCAGTACCAGATTAAATGGATTAGAGAACCTTCATCCCTATTACATTTAGGGCACAATGGAGACTCCCTCCTACCCCAACGATGCAACTGGATGGGTGTGCGATAAGCCCTATGTAGTGAAAATAGGTGAGATAACCTATGTGACTGGCAATGTAATCGGACCAGATTGCAAACACATCTCCCAGGCTTCATCATCTACCTCTCTCAGATCCCGCGTCCATCCTCTCCTACATGGCAAAGTTGCCGGATCTTGTAGAGTTGACAGTAACAGTAAATATGGGATATTAGGCCTTTTTTGTCTATTCCTTAGAAGATATCTCGTATCAAAGGATGACTTGATAACGAGAGGGAAGTTAAGTGCCCCTGAGCTTGTAGAGCATGTCTCAACTGGAGATATCAGTAGAACTGTTGTCTAGTTAAATTAAATTCTGCCTGAAGGTCCATGAAGGATTTTAGCACATTTTGATTATACAATTGGGAAACATTGTAAATGCCAGCTAATTGCCATGGCTGGAAATCCTCTAATTTATGTACCTCCGCTAGGTTTGGATTATGCCATAGTGGGGTAATGTCTAGAAAACCCACTATTCCTAAACTTCGTTTAACTACAGTCCATAAATTGTTCAAAAGTATAATAGTGGGAGCTGATTGTGGTAGATTGGGTAAACCAGCGTCCAAACCCGCTAACGTAGTTGCCATCAGCGGTTCAGTCTGTAACAAGCTATTTATCGATTAGGATTCAGTTGGTAGTCCACCGCCACCCAGGTGCTGTAGCTGAGAGGCATAGAATATAACTTTGGGTTAGGCACCACCGCCCCCCCGATCCTTGCCATACTGCAGTGTGGAGAGACGGATCCTAGCTACTTGTTTTTTCCAAGAGTGTCGATGCAAGTAAACCATCTACGTGGAATCCACTTAGGGGAATTATGCATTATGTACAATAATTGGGGGCACCACACCATTTTAATTAGATTCATCCTACCAATTACTGACAGTGGCAACTTACATCAAGTATTACAAGTCATTTGAAGTTTCTTAAAAAGGGGTAGCAGATTTTCTTCTAAGTATTTCGAAGGGTTGATAGACACTTGGTCACCCAAATATTTGAATGAGGAGACTATCTGTAGGGATTCCGCAGCAACCAGCAACAAAGTTATTGGGTTGTCCACAGGCAAAAGTACCAATTTACACCAATTGATGGAGAATCCCAACTAAGAGCCGAAGTATTGTATCACTGACATTACGTTAGTGAGGGACTTAGCAGCATCACCAAGATAGAGGAGAGTGTCATCCGCCTAGAGGGAGATTTTCTCCACGCCTGATTCTCTACTGAAGCCCACAATGGAAGGAGAAGATCTTATTGTGGCCCCCAATGGCTCTAGGGGTGAACAGGGGTGAAAGTGGGCACCCCTATCGCATGCCCCTGAAAAGGGGAAAAGAATCTGTGAGATATCCATTTATACACAACCTAACGGTAGGAGCCGCATATAGCAGCTTCACCCAGGCTATGAATTTGTCTCCCAACCCAAAGCATCTCAGCACTTCCCATAGGTAAGGCCATTCGACGCTGTCAAATGCCTTTGCCAAGTCTAATATGACTCTGTTACCTGGGTTGTCTACAGGCAACTGGAGGTTAAGAAACAGTCGCCTGATATTTAGGGCTGTGAACTTAGAAGGAATGATGACTTTTGCCAACCTAGTAGCCAGCACCCTAGCCAACAGTTACACATCAGTCGTTAATAATGAGATGGACCTATATGAATCCAGGGACTGGGCATCCTTGCCTGGTTTCAACAATAGAACTACCACCGCTTCATTCATGGATAAGGGTATACTTCCCCGCTCCAGGGCGTCTAAAAAGACCTCTCTCAGCTGTGGTATCAAAGTTTCAGCATACCGTTTATAAACTTCCACCAGTAAGCAATCCGCTCCTGGAGACTTGCCTAGAGAAATAAGAGCCAAGGCCTCCATTAGCTCCTCAACAGGGAGGGGAGCATTCAACAGCTCTACATCTGATATAGGGAGTTGGAGAACCTGACTATTCTCAAGAAAGGACCTGATTGCAGTTGGTGTTGGTGAGACTTTGAAGGAGTACACATCAGCATAGAAATCTCTAAATATATTCAATATACCCGAGTGCAAGGAGATCAGGACTCCTGCAGGGTCGTGATCGCTTCTATATATGAGGAGCCCCTCAGCGACCTTGCCATCATTGCAAGGATATGACCTGTGCTTTCTCCCTCCTCAAAAAACCTTTATTGAAGAAAGAACCGCTTGTTTTCAGCTTTTGTTAGCACAATATGTTTGGCTATGTGCTGGGCTTCACGCCATGCCCTTTCGGTTTGTTCAGAGGGGGAGTCAACAAACGCCGATTTAGCCCTCTCAACTTCCCGCAACACAGATTGTTCCAAAGTCCTAGTCTTAATTGCATTAATAGACCTAATAAATTGGCCTCATAGGAAGGCTTTTAGCGTGTCCTAAAAAATACTAGGGACAGCTGAAGGTTTATTGATTTTAATAAAGGTGGAGAGAGAATTGTATATGGGATCTGGGTTAGGAAACAGCGACAACCAGAACGGGTTGATTTTCCAATAAGTCCTTTTGACTATGCCCGATGTGGTGATTTGGGTACACAAGGGAGAATGGTCAGACACAGTTCTTGCCTTGTACCTGGAGGAGGACACCAATGGGAGCATCAAGTCATTGCCCAGACCAAGATCAATTTTAGAGAGCCCGCCATATGTGACCGAGTGGCATGAATAGCATTTAACTCCCGGGTGTCTGAGTCTCCAAACATCCCTTAAGCCCAGCTCAGATAGGAGCCGAGTGAAGAGTCTTGGACCCCTCCCAGTACCCATCAAGTCTGCCCTAGTAGAGTACTTGTCCAGGTCCGCATCCAGGTAATTATTAAAATCACCGACAATGAGTGCTGGTACACCAGGATGATGTGCCATGAAATTAGCTAAGAGTTTTATAACTTGGACTGAGAAAGGTGGGGGAATATAAACATTAGCTATAACACAGTCGAGACCATCCAGGGTACACAAGAAGATATACCAACCATGTTGGTGAATGAGTGAGTTAGAGCATGTAAACACACTAAGGATGAAACCAGATGTTTAATCATGTGAGATACAGCTAGCCACTTCACTTTGTCTCCCAGACCCTCACATTCCATACCCTCACATTGTAATCACATTATACTTAGCCATGAGGTTTTAACACAAATATATGCATGACACATAGCATTAGATCAAGTTCAATAGAGAGACAGTTATCCCGTAGATTACTGCAGAGCAAATCAATCATATAAAGGCACTCACGGTCCCACACAATATTGAACAGTACACAACCGTAGAGATAATACCTGCTGGAGGAAAGATTAGGCAGATGAAAAGCTTTGGGGCCAATGGGGTCAAACTTAGTAGTAAAGTGTAACTTTCATGTCCACGAGGGACTAGCAACTGGGGGGGCCAAGTTCCGTAACTGGCATTGAAGAGTTACAAGGCAACAGGCCTTGTACCTTGTCCATAGGCCAACTTTGCGTTAAGATAACTTGTGAGAACAGTTAACCGCCTTTGCAGGATCCTCATAGAAAAACTGACCCATCTCCTAGTAGGCAGAAAAGAGAGTGTAAAAAGGACATGTAGGATTGATCAATGTGCCCTTCGTCTTCTGACCATCTCATCCTGGATAGAACGCTCCTCCCTATCCAGCCATTGCACTGCTAGGCTTGGTGTTTCAAAGAAATGCACTTCATCCCTTGCAAGCACCCGTAAGCGCGCAGGATAAAGCATGGCGTACTGCAGTTCCAGAGAGCGAAGCCTTTTTTTCACATCATTGAACTGGGACCTTTGTTTTTGTACTTCCGCTGAGAAGTCGGGGAACAATGAAATCTTGGAGTTGTCCATTACCAGGGCATCCCCCATAGATCTGTCCTTGGTCAGAATAACATTGTGATACTTATAATTCAACAATTTTAACAGGAAGGCTCTAGGCAGATTGCCTGGGGGCAGGGGTCTGGTGGGGACACAATGCTTGCGCTCCACCGCAAACATCGGAGAAAATGAACCTTTCCGGAATGTATTTAGCAGCCATTGTTCTATGAAATGTACAGGGTTCTTTCCTTCCATTTTCTCAGCAATAACAATAGTCCTAACATTGTTTCTGCGAAGCCTGTTTTCTAAATCATCAAGGCGTGCAGGGTGTTTGGCCACCAGTAACTGCTGGGCATGCGATTCTCTTTACAGGGGAGCCCATTCATCCTCCAAAGTGCTGATGCATCCTTCCATGGCAGAAGTATGGTCTCTCAATTTTTGCATATCCTGACAGAGGAACGACATCTCTGCTTTAACCCCCTTAACCTCTGAGGCCAGGGCTGTAATGGAGAGATTGCAGGAGGTAACTGCAGAGAATATGTCTCTCAGTGTGGGTTCTGGTCCGGCATGGCCTGAGGATGTAGCTGGACACTGGGAATTAATGGCCGGGGGTGTATTCACAGTGTTCCATGGGAGCAATGGCGCCGACAGATCCTCCTGTCATCTGCATCAGATTGTGAGCCGCTGGGGTCTGCCATCCCATCACCAGGCAGTGCAGGGGAATCTCAGGCTGTGGGCATTGAGAACAGCTTTTGTACGGCCTACACATGTCTCCTTAGCAGATTTCAGTGCCGATCCGCCATCTTGGGCTGCGTGATCCGGAGCAGAACGATTAGCAGCACCATATCTGGACATCACTACAGCGGGCGGGAGGCACAGCAATCTGAGCACCAGAGATCCAGCAAGTGCCGCTGGGTTCAGGGGCCTTGGAGGCAACCACTGGTGGGCAGTTATCAGGATGATATAGCGGAGATTCGGCGGAGCTCACAAGCTATGCAACCGGCTACATGCGCTGCCAAGCCACGCCCCCGCCCGTATCCTTAACCATGAGTCATCATTTGTCAGCTGGCTTCCCCACTGACAGGTGAATATTAAAGAAAAGAATGCCGGCAATTTGCCGGCAATAGAAAAATGTGTAAAAAAACAGCATAGGGTCCTCCCCAGTCCATACCAGGCCCTTTGGGTCTGGTATGGATTTTGAAGGGGAACTCCACGCCAAAATTTTAAAAAAAAGCGAGGAACCCCCCCCCAATCCATACCAGACCCCTATTCGAGCATGCATCCTGGCTTGTCAGGAAAATACCATACTAGGCCACATGCCCTCAACCCCAAAGCACCTTGTTCCCATGTTGATGGGGACAAGGGCCTCTTCCCAACAACTGTGGGCTGTGGTTGTCTGGGTCTGCAGGTGGGTAGCTTATTGAAATCTGGAAGGGGGCCTCCAGAGCCCAATGGGTAAAAGCCTTGTGAGCTGCCACACTAAGCCTAAATTAACCTAAAATAAACACAGGTAATATAACTATAATCAGCTGCTCACACTTCCCCAGATGGTGATAATGCAATCTATATAACACACTGTGCAGCAGTGATAAATATAGAAACAATACTATATAAATATATGAATCCAGTAAAAACTATATATAACATAAATGTCTAAAGCATTATAAACATATAAACACTATAAATAAAGTGCTCGTGCTCCGTGATATTGCACTCAGTCCTCAATGAGGTTATTAAACTAAACAGCAACAGTCCGTATATATGAAAATAAAGTGCTTGTGCTCCATGGCTTTCAATTAATCCTTGATGAGTTTTAAACTAAACAGCAAAAGTCCATATTAACATCAACCATGTGATAATTGTGTCTTCATGCATTGTGCACACACAACCACCACTGGGTGTACCCTCACCTTAGGGGCTTAAAAAATAAGCCTGTAATTGATAGCAAGAGCCTGCAGAGATCCTCCTTTGCTTCCTTTATCCTATGCAGGTTTATGGGACACTTGTATGGAACACAGGCCACCTGCTACTTCAGATAATAACCCAGCTCAGAGGTCACTATTTTCTCCTGGTATTTTCAGAGACTCTCCTCATATACATCACAAGCGGGAAATGACAGAGGCATACAATAGCGTAATAACGTTTAAAAAATTGTAATTGCAAACAGAACTCCACATATATACAACTCTTAATGTTGGGCTAACTGATATGTAATTCCTAGGGATGTATTTTGGCCCTTTTTTAAATATTGGAGCTACCTTGGCTTTTCTTCAATCAGCTGGTACCATTCCAGTCAGTATACTGTCAGTAAAAATTAGGAACAATGGTCTGGCAATTACTTGACTGAGTTCCCCCAGGACCCTCGGGTGCAAGCCATCTGGTCCAGGTTACATAGTTACATAGTTAGTAAGGTTGAATAAAGACACCAGTCCATCCAGTTCAATCTGAGTGAATGTGGGTGTGTGTCTACAATTGTCCCTATCCCTGTACATTGTGTCTCATTAAGATACTCATCTATTATATTATTATTTTATTTAAGGTACCCATATAGCGCCATCAGTTTACGCAGCGCTCCACACATACTGTCAGGGCTGGCTCAGCCCTTCATTCTCTGAGCTGGCCACTCAGCTGTTGGCTAATTGCCAAGTCTCATCTCTCTCCACAGTTAACCAGCTGTTGGGGATCTTCTCATCAGTCCTGCCTACTTAAAGATCTCCAGCTCACTTCATTCCTGCCTTCGCCTTGGTCACATCACAAGAAAATATCTCCTGCCTTCCTGTTTAAAGGCTGACTTTGCTGACATCCCTCTTCTGGTTCCTTATCCTGCTTGCTGTTCCTCTACTTGAATCCCTGACTTCTGGCCTGGCTGATTACCCGATCTGGTTACTGAACTCTGGCTTGGCTGAATACCCGATCTGGTTACTGAACTCTGGCTTGGCTGACTACCCAATCCGGTTACTGGACTCTGGCTATGCTTTGACTATGCTTACTCTAATTACCTTTTTATTTCTATTAATAAACAAGTGTGATTTTACTGTACTTCTGACTCGGTCTGGTTCATGGTTTCTGACAGTAGGCGAAGGCCATGAATTCAGAAGATACAGTCAATCCACTTGTTGGTAATATTTTTTCCAGATTGGATGAGCAATATCACCGCATGGATCAGTTTTCCATGGTGTTACAAATGCTCCTGAGTCACACGGCTTACCTGGAATCCCCCACTGTGGCTGCTCCGGTACAACTTGAGTTGCAGGCCATCCCTGCTGCTGCGCCAGTCTCTGTGCAGGCACCCACCTTGAGTATTACCTCTATAAAAGGTATGTCTGGTTTCACTCTGCTTCCCCAGCAATTTGAGGGCGATCCAGTTCAATGCAGAGGGTTTCTCAACCAAGTTGAGATATACTTTGAGATGCTGCCCCAGGCGTTTCCCACGGACAGAAGCAAAGTAGGGTTCATGATATCTTTGCTTTCTGAGAGAGCCTTGGCCTGGGCTAACCCTCTATGGGAGACGCAAAAACCTGTTGTCTTGAGTTACCCTGAGTTTGTGGCCTCCTTTATAAGGGTATTTGATGTTCCTGCACACTCTGCTTCTGCTGCCAAGTGCCTCATGTCCATCAAACAGAGTACGAGAACTGTTGTCGACTACGCCATTGAATTCCGTACTCTGGCAGCAGAGGTTGCTTGGAACAATGAGGCCCTCGTGGCTGCTTTATCTCATGGTCTCTCGGATTCCATTAAGGATGAGATAGCAGCCCGAGATATACCCACTGAGCTGGAAAGCTTGATCTCGTTTGCCATCCTCATTGACTCCAGACTCAGAGAAAGACTTTCTTTTAAGGAGCACTTGCGGAAGCCTCCTGTACGTTTGCCTCCGAGCTTTGCAGTCCCGCCTGTGCCTCCATCACCTCCCATGCCTCCTGGTACCGAGTCGGTCAGTGAAGATGAACCCATGCACTTGGGCTTCATGCGTCTCTCTGTGGATGAGAAAGCCTTTAGGAGGAGGGAGAGATTGTGCCTTTATTGTGGCCATGCAGGTCACTTTTTGAAGTCTTGTCCTACTCGTCCTGGGAACACTGGAACCTTGAAGTCCTGTCATGGACAGACCTTAGGTGGTGTTGTGTCATCCCCAGTTATCCAGATGCTGCCTTTGTATCAAAGCACTCAATTCCACTGCAGCTGCGTGACACTCCACTTGCCATTGAGGCTCTTGATGGGAGACCTCTACAGCCTGCCCATGTGACTCATGAGACGGTTCCGTTGTCCATGGCCATAGGGGCTCTTCACCATGAGATAATCCAATTCCAAGTGATTTCCTCTCCTAAGTTTCCACTGTTTATTGGTTACAAAGTTACATAGTAGGTGAGGTTGAAAAAAGACACAAGTCCATCAAGTCCAACCTATGTGTGATTATGTGTTAGTATTACATTTTATATCCCTGTATGTTGCGGTCATTCAGGTGCTCATCTAATAGTTTCTTGAAGCTATTGATGGTCCCCGCTGAGACCACCACCTATGGAAGGGAATTCCACATCCTTGCAGCTCTTACAGTAAAGAACCCTCTACGTAGTTTAAGTTTAAACCTCTTTTCTTCTAATTTTAATGAGTGGCCACGAGTCTTGTTAAACGCTCTTCTGCGAAAAAGTTTTATTCCTATTGTGGGGTCACCTATACAGTATTTGTATATTGAAATTATATCCCCTCTCAAGCGTCTCTTCTCCAGAGAGAATAAGTTCAGTGCTTGCAACCTTTCCTCATAACTAAGATCCTCCAGACTGTTTATTAGCTTTGTTGCCCTTCTTTGTACTCGCTCCATTTCCAGTACATTCTTCCTGAGGACTGGTGCCCAGAACTGGACAGCATACTCTAGGTGCGGCCGGACCAGAGTCTTGTAGAGCGGGAGAATTATCATTTTATCTCTGGAGTTGATCCCCTTTTTAATGCATGCCAATATTCTGTTTGCTTTGTTAGCAGCAGCTTGTCATTGCATGCCATTGCTGAGCCTACTTGGTTATACTTGGTTACAGTGGCACAACCCCTCTTTTGATTGGCTCCATGCTGAGGTTCTCTCCTGGTCACCACAATGCAGTGAAACATGCTTCCGGAAGGTAGCCAAGGTCCTTTGTACCTCTTCACTCTCCTCCCTGCCAGAGGAGTACCGTGATTTTAGCGATGTCTTTGACAAAGGTCAAGTTTGCCTCCACACTGGCCGTATGACTTTCACTTTCTCACTTTCTCAGGGTTTCATCCACAAATCCTCGTCTCCTGCTGGTGCTGGTTTCTTCTTTGTGAAGAAGAGGAGCAGTGAACTGAGACCTTGTATTGATTATAGGGGTCTCAATCATTTCACGATTAGGAATGCCTCCCCAATCCCATGGATTACAGAGTTATTTGATCGCCTCAAGGGAGCAACGGTTTTCCCTAAGCTTGATCTGAGAGGGACTTACAATCTCGTGAGGATTAAGGAGGGCGACGAGTGGAAAACTGCGTTTAATACCAGAACAGGCCATTATGAGTATCTAGTATGACTTTTGGCCTTTGTAACACCCCGGCATTTTTCCAGGAATTTATTAACGATGTTCTCCGAGATTTGTTGCAGTTATGTGTGGTGGTTTATCTCGATGATATCCTCATATACGAAAGCAGTTACAGGGCTGGCTCAGCCCTTCCTTCTCTGAGCTGGCCACTCAGCTGTCGGCTAATTGCCAGCTCTCATCTCTCTCCACATTTAACCAGCTGATGTGGATCTGCTCGTCAGTCCCACCTACTTAAAGATCTCCAGCTCACTTCATTCCTGCCTTGGTCACATCACAAGAAACCATCTCCTGTGTTCCTGTTTAAACACTGGCTTTGCTGACATCCCTTCTGGTTCTTTATCCTGCTTGCTGTTCCTCTACTTGGATCTCTGACTTCTGGCCTGGCTGATTACTGATTACTAACCAGGATCTGGTTACTGAACTCTGGCTTGGCTGACTACCCGATCTGGTTACTGGACTCTGGCTATGCTTTGACTATGCTTACTCTATTTACCTTTTTATTTCTATTAATAAACAAGTGTGATTTTACTGTACTTCTGTCTCGGTCTGGTTCATGGTTTCTGACACATACATCACACACTCACATCAGTCCCTACCCTCAGGAAGCCCACAATCCAAGGTCCCCAACTCACATTCATATACTAGGGCCAATTTTGGACAGAAGCCAATTAACCTACCAGCATGTCTTTGGAGTGTGGGAGGAAACCGGAGTACCCGGAGGAAACCCACGCAGGCACAGGGAGAACAAACTTCAAGCAGGTAGTGGTTGGGGTTCGAACCAGGGACCCAGTGACTTATTAATGTTAGGTTTTCCAAGTCAATTTCTAATTCTGTCCTCTGTTAGCCATGAGGGTGCTTCCTGTAATGTGTCATGAGGATAAACACTGCAGTTTTGGTTACTGAAGCCCCAGATTCCCTCGTGAAGACTGAGGAGAAGAATAAATTCAATACCTTTGCCATCTCCCCATCCTTTGTAACCAGATTTCCTTCCTCATTCTTTATGGGGCCAATATGGTCTGTCCTCCCTTTTTTTCTGTTTGTTTACTTAAAGAATTCCTTGGGATTTTTTTTGCTCTCCTCCGCTATATGTCTTTCGTGTTCTATCTTAGCCACACTAATTGCACCCTTACATTCCTCATTGCATTCTTTGTAAAGTCTAAATGCTGATGATGATCCCTCAGCCTTGTATTTTTGTAGCCTCCCTGGCGGTTTTCCCGAGTGTGGCTCGGGGTTAAAATTCAGTACCATTAGCGGTAACCCCGAGCCACACTCGGGATCGCATTGCAGGATCCTGGGGCGGCGTTACTTACCTTATCCCCGGGATCCTGCGATGTCCCCCGCAGTGTCCGAGGGCTCCGTCCTCCTCTGAAGCCTCTCCGTGCCAGGCTCCGTTCCCTGCGAGCGGCGCGACACACAGGGGCGGAGCCTGGCGGCAAATTCAAAAAAATGTCAAAAGCATAACACATACAGTACTGTAATCTTACAGATTACAGTACTGTATGAAATGATTTCACATCCCTTTTGTCCCCAGTGCTTTGTCCCATGCCCTGCATGCAATTTTACATGATATACACTGTTGTTTCTGCCTGGAAACTGGAGATTGTCCATAGCAACCAAAAAGTGTCCCTTTACGTCAAAAGTGGCTTTAGACCAGCTAGAAAACAGCGATAATAAATTAGAACACTTGCAGAATTGAGCGATAGTGAATTGTGGGGAAATTTATTTTATTACTATTTTTTTTTTTTTTAATTATTTATTTTTATTTATTATATTATAATTTATGTTTTTGTGTTTCAAACTTTATCATACCCGGGATATCTACTAGACTCTGGTTTGGACAGATTTAAGTGTGTTATTGTTAAGATTTACAGACCTACAATATAAAACGCCAAATTTCCATGCAAAATAATGGTACCGCTTTCAGCACCTAAAATCCGAAATAATCATACCGCCAGGGAGGTTAAGGCCTTCTCCTTTGCTTTTATATGCATTTTTACATTGGAGTTAAGCCATCCAGGACTTTTGTTCACTCTTTTAAATTTATTTCCCAGTGGGATGCACTGGCTAACGCCCTTATTTAATATGCTCTTAAAGCAAACTCATTTTTCCTCCATGTTCTTTGTTCTTAAGATTGTATCCCAATCTATATCTTCTAGCAAGGTTCATAGTTTGGGGAAGTTTGCTCTTTTGAAATTCAATATCTTTGTATTCCCCTTATGTTTCCTATTTGTGTGATTTATACTGAAGCTAATGGACCTGTGATCGCTGTTTCCTAAATTGCCCCTTATTTCCACATCCGTGATCAGGTCTGTATTGTTGGTAATCAGTAGGTCTAGTAACACTTTGTTTCTAGTTGGTGCGTCTATCTGACCCATGAAATTGCCCTGCAAGACATCTAGAAACTGGTGAGCCTTAGACGAATGTGCGGTTCGTTCCACCAAGGCTATGTCTGGATAATTAAAATCCCCCATTATGATGACTAGGGATGAGCTTCGAGTTCGAGTCAAACTCATGTTCGACTCGAACATTAGCTGTTTGCAAGTTCGCCGAACAGCGAACAATTTGGGGTGTTCGCGGCAAATTCGAATGCCGCAGAACACCCTTTAAAAGTCTATGGGAGAAATCAAAAGTGTTAATTTTAAAGGCTTATATGCAAGTTATTGTCATAAAAAGTGTTTGGGGACCCGGGTCCTGCCCCAGGGGACATGGATCAATGCAAAAAAAGTTTTAAAAACGGCCGTTTTTTCAGGAGCAGTGATTTTAATAATGCTTAAAGTCAAACAATAAAAGTGTAATATCCCTTTAAATTTCGTAGCTGGGGGGTGTCTATAGTATGCCTGTAAAGGGGTGCATGTTTCCCGTGTTTAGAACAGTCTGACAGCAAAATGACATTTGGAAGGAAAAAACCCATTTAAAACTACCCGCGGCTATTGCATTGCCGACAATACACATAGAAGTTCATTGATAAAAACGGCATGGGAATTCCCCACAGGGAAACCCCGAACCAAAATTTTAAAAAAAAAATGACGTGGGAGTCCCCCTAAATTCCATACCAGGCCCTTCAGGTCTGGTATGGATATTAAGGGGAACCCCGGCCAAAATTTAAAAAAAAAAATGACGTGGGGTTCCCCCTCAATTCCATACCAGACCCTTCAGGTCTGGTATGGATTTTAAGGGGAACCCCGTGCCAAACAAAAAAAAAAACGGCGTGGGGTCCCCCCAAAAATCCATACCAGACCCTTATCCAAGCACGCAACCTGGCAGGCCACAGGAAAAGAGGGGGGGCAAGAGTGCGCCCCCCCTCCTGAACTGTACCAGGCCACATGCCCTCAACATTGGGAGGGTTCTTTGGGGTAGCCCCCCAAAACACCTTGTCCCCATGTTGATGAGGACAAGGGCCTCATCCCCACAACCCTGGCTGGTAGTTGTGGGGGTCTGCGGGCGGGGGGCTTATCGGAATCTGGAAGCCCCCTTTAACAAGGGGACCCCCAGATCCCGCCCCCCCCGTGTGAAATGGTAAGGGGGTACTTACCCCTACCATTTCACTAAAAAACTGTCAAAAATGTTAAAAATGACAAGAGACAGTTTTTGACAATTCCTTTATTTAAATGCTTCTTCTTTCTTCTATCTTCCTTCATCTTCTTCTTCTTCTGGTTCTTCTGGCTCTTCTGGTTCTTCCTCCGGCGTTCTCGTCCAGCATCTCCTCCGCGGCGTCTTCTATCTTCTTCTCCTCGGGCCGCTCCGCACCCATGGCATGGGGGGAGGCTCCCGCTCTTCTCTTCATCTTCTTCTTCATCCTCTTCTCTTCTTAGACATAGACACCCCCCAGCTACGAAATTTAAAGGGATATTACACTTTTATTGTTTGACTTTAAGCATTATTAAAAGCATAGCTCCTGAAAAAACTGCCGTTTTTAAAACTTTTTTTGCATTGATCCATGTCCCCTGGGGCAGGACCCGGGTCCCCAAACACTTTTTATGACAATAACTTGCATATAAGCCTTTAAAATTAGCACTTTTGATTATTCATGTTCGTGTCCCATAGACTTTAACGGTGTTCGCGTGTTCGAGCAAACTTTTTTCCTGTTCGCATGTTCTGGTGTGAACCGAACAGGGGGGTGTTCGGCTCATCCCTAATGATGACACTTCCGATCCTTGCTGCTAAATTGTGATAGGAGGTCCGTCTCCCCCTCCTCCCTTAGGTTATGGGGCCTATAGCATACTCTCAGTATTACTTTCCCTTTAGTTTAATCTCTTTGGAGCTCTACCCATAAGGAATTGCCAGCATTTTTTTCTTTAACATTCATCTGTCAGCTGACAGATGATGACTCATGGTTGTTAAGGACGCGGGCGTTTTTCAACCAATCTGAATTCTAATTGTTCTGAAAAGTTGAAATTCATTAAAAAATAAAATAATTAAATTAATTTTAATGAAAACAAAACAAAATTTTATGAAAACAAAATGAGTTCCAAAACCAAACTAAACAAATTCCATAATGAAACTAAATTAGTAACATTAGTAACAAATCTATCCGAAACGCAAAAGAAATTTTCCTGTTCTGCACATCTGTCTACTGGTAATATGCAGTGAAATAAGACAGATTTTGAGAAACTAGGATGTCTTTAGTTGGTGTAGATTTTTTGTGAATCAACCAGATGTCCTAGAAAATGCTATGAGTGCTGTTAAGAAGCACCTTTTGAACTGTATGAGATTTGGGAAAGTGGTTATCTGTAAGACCAACATACATTTTTGTCTAGGTCTCTTGTCCAATAAAGATAACAAATCATATTAGAATGTAAGCACTCACACAGGACTAAAGCCACGTACACACGATCGGATTGTTCGCCAACAAAACCGTGGGATTTTGTCCGAAGGGCGTTGGCCCAAACTTGCCTTGCATACACACGGCCACACAATTGTTGGCCAACAATTACGAATGTAGTGATGTACTAGACATACTACGAGCCGATAAAAAGGAAGTTTAATAGTCATGTGCCACCCTTTGGGCTCCTTCTGCTAATCTTGTGTTATTAGAAGTTTGGTGAGTGTCGATTCACGCTTTATAGCTCGTGCTTGTCAGTTCGTTTCTGTTTTTTAGGTCATATTTGTCAGTTCGTTTCTGTTTTTCAGTGCATGCTTGTCAGGTCGTTTCTGATTTTCAGTTTGTTCTTTTCAGTTCATTTCTGATTTTCAGTGCGTGCTTGTCAGGTCGTTTCTGATTTTCAGTGCGTGCTTGTCAGTTTGTTTCTCAACGGCCGTTCGTCTACAAGCCATGTGCCATTCTTGTCGGAGAAATCGTGCTATCATTTGGCTTGGAGTTATTGCTTTGACCCAAGTCCAGTCCAGGAATAGGAGGAGGAGGAGTTCTTGGACCAAGAATTGGTTGCTTAATCATGACCAATTCTGTCATATGCCTTTGCTGTGGGAGAATAATCCTGATGATTTCAGGAATTATCTCCGGATGATGAACCCCTGCTTTCACCGTCTATTGGCATTGCTGACCCCCTATATTAGTAAGCAGGACACATGCATGCGGCTTGCCATTACTTCCGAGCAAAGGCTCATAACCACCTTGTGGTACTTGGCAACGGGGAGAAGTCTCCAGGACCTGAAGTTCACAACTGGGAGCGCCCCTCAGGCTCTTGGACTCATTATTCCAGAGACCTGTTCTGCCATTATCCAAGTCTTGCAGAAGGACTATATCCGAGTAAGTTTTAGCTTTTAACATCACATTCTATGTATTTAATGTTTGCTAATATATTATATTAATTTCTTAATTCCATAATTACCATTATTGTAATATGCTGTGAATGTCCTCTTTGTCCTCATGCATGCTGTAAGCTTTTAATGCTCCTTTTTTGTCCTTCATGCATATTTTCCTTCAATAACCTCACCATCATGCTATACTGGGCCCATACACACCTAGCCTAGTAACTTAACAATGTATTTTGTCAGCTTAATTTTTGTGCTTACTCTAAACACCCCCTAAAATGTGTACAAATGTTATTGTTGTCCTCAAATTCAGGCAGAGTGCAAGATGCCATCTTTTTGGGGCACAAACTCGTTTGGAAACCTCACTCCCCTCCCCCCAAAATGCTAAGTCAACCGATACCAATATTCTATCTGCTGACTTTGCAAAACCCATACACACTATACCTCTTTTGTGGTCATATTTCTGGATGAATTCACCAAAGAATGTAGTACAAGGGCCTGCCCGAATACCTTCAAATGGTACTGTTTAAAATGTTTGTCTCCTATTATCTTGATAGGTAATTTATGAATGTAAAAATGTGCTTCAATTTGGACAGTGTGTATCCATATTTTTGGATTATGACACTTCTTACCTGTCCAGTGGGCTGCCAATAGTTAAGTAAGGAGAGGCTGGCCAAAGTATCACACATTATTTATGCATTCAGCTCTCATGGAAGTGGAGAGGGTTACCTGTCCAAAACGTCTACCCATTCCCCCACCATAACATTTTAGAATGGACCACCAGAGGGGGTGAGGAATCTGATAAATTGACCTCATATATTGTCTCTAACCACTTCCAGCCCACGGACGTCATATGACGTCCTGGGCTTTGGGCGGGTATATCTGAATGATGCCTGTAGTTACAGACATCATTCAGATATTGTTTCAGCCGGCGAATCTCTACACCATAGGAACGATCATAGCGGCCGTTCCGCCGCTTGATCGTTCCTATGGAAGGCGAGAGGGGACGTCCCCCCCTCCCGCCGCCCTCCAGTGCTTGCTCCAACTCACCGTTACGATTGGTGAGGCGGAGAGTAGATCCGCCAGCGCCGGATGTAGATCATAGAGATTTCTGGCGGACCAGATGGTCCCCGGAGTCTCTATGATCATCGGAGGCCGGGCGCGATGTTATGACGTCACGCCCGGCCTCTCCATTCAAAAAAACGGCGCCGCTTCGGCTGGGAAGCGGCGATCGTTTTATTTTTTTTTTATTTCAGGATTCCCAGCCTAGTGGTGAGATATGGGGTCTTATTGACCCCATATCTCACTATTAAGAGCACCTGACATGTCATATTGCTCTTACAAGGGATGTTTACATTCCTTGTAATAGGAATAAAAGTGATCATTTTTTTTTTCAAAAAAGTGTCAAAATAAAAAAAAATATATAATTAACAATAAAAAAAAAAAAAATTTTAAAGCGCCGCTGTCCCCGTGTGCTCGCACGCAGAAGCGAATGCATACGTAAGTCCCACCCACATATGAAAACGGTGTTCAAACCATACATGTGAGGTATCACCGCGAACGTTGGAGCGAGTGCAATAATTTTGGCCCTAGACCTCCTCTGTAACTCAAAACATGTAACCAGTAAAAAAATTTCAAGTGTCGCCTATGGGGATTTTTAAGTACCGAACATTGGCGCCATTCCACGAGCGTGTGCAATTTTGAAGCGTGACATGTTAGGTATCTATTTACTCGGCGTAACTTCATCTTTCACAAAATGCAAAAACATTGGGCTAACTTTACTGTTTTGTTTTTTTTTTTAAACACAAAACAGTTTTTTTCCCAAAAAAAACGCGTTCGAAAAATTCCTGCGCAAATACTGTGTGAGATAAAAAGTTGCAACAACCGCCATTGTATTCTCTAGGGTCTTTGCTAAAAAACATATATAATGTTTGGGGGTTCTATGTAATTTTCTAGCAAAAAAATGATGATTTTTACATGTAGGAGCAAAGTGTCAGAATTGGCCCGGTATTGAAGTGGTTAAATACTCATTTACATAAAGGTTGTACTTATTTTGGCCAAGCATGTTTGTGTCAAATCTGCTTGCAAAGTTATGTGCAAAAGTAGTATTTCTTTTTATTGTTTGACTCCACAGTTTCCTTCCAAACCGCAGTAATGGCAGGCTGTTGCAGCCCAGTTCCACCATCAGTGGGATTTTCCCAACTGTGGTGGGGTGATTGATGGGAAGAATGTCCGCATTGTCCCACCACCCAACTCGGGCTCTTATTGCTATAACTATAAGGACTTTTGCAGCATAGTCATGCTAGCGGTAGTGTCTGCAAATTACGTGTTCCTGTACCTGGATGTTGGGAAGAACGGCCACGACTTGGACTGAAGAGTTATTGCAAAGCCCGAATTCTACCGTCGGCTACAGAATGGCAACTTACATTTGCCACCTCCTGAGAATGTCGAGGGCCTCAGTTTAGTCTTTGTAGCAGATGAGGCTTTTGCTCTGGGTGAACATCTTATGAAGCCATTTCCGATGAGGAACCTCACCCCAGAGCAGAGGATCTACAATTACAGGCTCTCTCATGCCCGAAGGGTTGTGGAAAATGCCTTTGGCATACTATCCAGTTGGTTCAGACTGTTTCTAACATCAATTAACCATGTTGTGTTTTGCTGCTGCATACTGCACAATTACTTATGGAGGAATGCAAGCAGCTACCTTGTCTCACTTCAAAGTGAGGTTGACTTTTCAGTGTTAGGCCCAGCTGATCCTGGTGTAATGATGGCTCTGAAATGTGGCCATGCTGGGTTGCCCTATCAAACTGCCCGAGATGTCTGGCAACAATATATGGACTACTTTGTGGGTAGAGGGGCAGTGGCTTTGCAGCAAAATGTTGCTGATCAGGAATAAATCTTTGACTTGATATTAAACTCCTATTTCATTAGAACTACTGTTTGTGTTTCTTATCTGTCTCCTAGGTTCTCAAATGGCCTTAATTTTGGCCATTTTCTAGAATAGTGCCTTATTTGCTCCATAATGTGACAATCTCTCCTAAAGCTATTATGTTGTGCAGTGGGTTTGCTACACACACAAACAATGTTATTGTTGTTAATGTATCTAATGAATTAATGTTAAAAATATTCAACCTTTTCAAATCCTTTAACCACGCCAGCCCTGGAAAAATTGGCTGGAATGACGGGCCATTTTTTGCGATTCGGCACTGCGTCGCTTTAACTGACTATTGCGCAGTCATTTGATGCTGCACCCAAACAAAATTAACGTTCTTTTTTCCCATAAAAAGAGCTTTCTTTTGGTGGTATTTGATGGCCTCTGCGGTTTTTATTTTTTGCACTATAAACAAAAAAAGAGCGTCAATTTTGAAAAAAACACAATATTTTGTACTTTTTGCTATAATAAATATCCCCATTTTTTTTCAAAAAAACTAATTTTTTCTCAGTTTAGGCTGATATGTATTCTTCTACATATTTTTGGTAAAAAAAAAATCCCAATAAGCGTATATTGATTGGTTTGCGTAAAAGTTATAGCGTCTATAAAATAGGGGATAGATTTATAGCATTTTTATTATTATTATTTTTTTTTTATTAGTAATGGCAGCGATCTGCGATTTTTATCATGACTGCGACATTATGGCAGACACATTGGACAATTTTGACATATTTTTGGGACCATTGGCATTGATACAGCAATCAGTGCTATAAAAATTAATTGATTACTGTAAAAATGTCACTGGTAATGAAGGGGGTAATACTACGAGGGGCGATCAAGGGGTTAATTGTGTTCCCTGGGAGGTGATTCTAACTGAAGGGGGAGGGTACTGACTAGAGGAAGTGACGGATCGTGGTTCCTAGCTAATAGGAACACACAATCTGTCACTCATCTCAGAAGGGAACACAGATTTGTGTGTTTACACACACACTTCCGTGTTCTGTCCCTCATGCTCGCGATCGCTTGTGGCCGACGGTCATCGCGAATGTCAGCCAGGAGCATCAGCACCCCTGCTATCGGCCTGCTATCCCGATCCCGTGAGCTGACGTATAGCCACGACGGTTCGTGGGATCGTGCCGACCTGCCACAGTAAAATGATGGTGGCTCGTCGGCAAGGGGTTAATTAATTTCTTTGAGGCCCTAAATTTGCCTAACTGCCACATTTTAGAGCACATTGTCACTGTAACTACACCAACTTAACAAATACACTGGTATTGAGCATTGAAATAAGAAGCCACACATTGTTTAGTATAAAACATTTTCCCCCAAGCATATTCACATGTGTGTTTTAAAAGGTTTTTGAACAAACCAACATCTTGGTGTATAACATGTTTCCTGTCGCATCATGGCAGCATACACTTTGGGTTGTGACTCCTCCCCTCACAACCTGATAGGACCACATAGCTATAAGTTGTAAAGATGGCCCCTGCCCCAGTATTCTCTTATTTTTCCTCACCTGAAGGACCGAAGATATCAGAAGCACCCCCTTACCGAATTCGCCCCAGCCAGGTTCTAGCCTCTCCTGGGTGGAAGTCCTTGCCTGTACAGCCTCTAAACGAGCTAGATGGAAGGAACCCCACTCTGGTGATCTCAGGGGTGTGTGCGGCTTCAGTATAAGCCTTAAATAGGCTTAGTTGTGTGCAGTGGTCTCCATTTGCTTTTTCCATTCTGTGGTGTGGTTTGCTGGGCGCTGTAGTTCCTCTCTGTGTCCCCTGGTTCATGCGGGCGTATCGGCGCTTCCGCGCATGCGCAGAGCGCGCTCTCAGGGCGTTCTGGCATCTTTGCCAGGTTTCAAGATGGCGCCGAGCTCGGCTCGGCGCCACTGCGCATGCGCGGGCAGGACGTGAACCCGGCGGCCATGGCTGTGCATTTAAAAAGGACTCAGGCTGTCATTTCTGGTGCCTCCTCTTACCTGACGTTTACTGGCTGTATTATCGGCTCTGTTTTACTCCTGGTGCTCCCGCTCCGGGGTAAGTGTTGCTCCCTTCTTTACTGTACCCTTGATTGTCTATCTGCTTACTTATATCTGCCTGTACCTCTCCAGGTGTATCACAGTATTCTTCCTTTCTGTGGAGACCGCTGCCCCAGCAGATCACCATCAGCCCAATAGGTAAGGGGGGGGGTGTTCATGGTAAGTAGTGAAGATCGAAAAAGAGAGCAGGATCGTGCTAACGCTACCTAATTGGTCAGCCCTACCAGGTCATCAAGGTCGTCAAAATCAAGACGAAGGGAGACCTCATGCAGGAGAAGCCACTCTAGTCATAGACGAAGCCGCTCACGTGGCAGAAGTTGCTCAGCACACAGGGGAAGCCGTAGGAGGAGCCGTTCCTACTCCAGGCACAGACATTCCCATTACAGAAGATCCCCTGCTCGTAGGCGTCAGTCTCCTGCTCATCCTTCCTGTCCAGTGGGGAATGCTTGCTGGGTATGCGGGGCCACGGCCCTTCCAGACAAATTGGCCTGCCACAGATGTATGGATGAAGCCACGAGGGAGAAAGAGCTGGTCACTATAGAACCTGCCGGGATCCCTGCTCTGCATGTCTCAACTCCAGATGCGGAGGCTACAGCCCAAAGCATCTCACCATCTCATCCCAGCACGTCAAGGGAACAAGAAATCCCGTCGGACGTTGAAGAGCCAGAGGCGTCAGCTGGGTTTGATTTCTCGCTCATAGGACCATTTGTAAAGTCGGTCAAGGAAGCGATTAGCTGGGAAGAACCCGAGGAGGTACAGCAGAAACAGAGAAAATATTTTTCGAACCTCAAGAAACTGCCTGAAGCCCTCCCATTTATAGAAGAGCTAGATGAGCTTATCAAAGAGGAATGGCAGAATCCGGAGAAGAAAATTAGTCTTTCCAACAGACTCGCTAAGTTGTACCCTCTGAAGGAGCCCAAGGTGTCTCCCTTGGTTTCCCCTCCAGTGGTAGACGCTTCTTTAATGCGCCTAGCCAGGCACGTGACACTCCCCATTGAGGACGCAGTGACATTCAGAGATGTATTGGACAGGAAGGTAGATACAGACCTTAAGAGGGCCTACATCTTCGCAGGAGGGGCCTGCAGACCAGCAGTGGCACTGGCCGCTGTCGGAAGAGCTATTTCAGGTTGGTCATCAAGCACAGCAAAACTCTTTGCCGAGGGTGCAGATCAAGACCAGATCATTAAAGCCCTACAGGAACTCAGCCTTGCATGGGACTTTGTGGCGGAAGCTTCCGTAGATACCATCAGGTCCACTTCAAGATCCATGTTAGCCACTGTAATGGCCAGAAGGGCGTTATGGCTTAAGCCCTGGTCAGCCGACCCTGCCTCAAAATCTAACTGGTGCCGGATTCCATATGATGGGATAAACCTCTTTGGTGCAAAGCTGGATACAGCAATTTCCAAGGTGACAGGCGGGAAGTCAGGTCTCATCCCTTCAGACAGGAGACCAAAGCAACAAAAAGCACCCCCCTTTAAGCGCAATCTCCCGGACAGATACAGGGATGCAAGATCCTATAGACCTGGGAAGGAGTACAGGAGAACTTGGAAGAACCCTCAGACGTCCTTCCTAAAATTACAAAAAGCCAAAACCCCTGCCTCCAATGAGCAGAAACCTTTTTGAAGTTACGCCCGCCCAACCAGCGATAGTGGGTGCCAGGCTCACAGGATTCAAGTTGGTCTGGGCGGAATTGATAAAGGACCCTTGGACAGTGTCCACCATTTGGGTCGGGCTCAGGTGGTCGTTCAAAAACCGCCCCCCCAAGGGGTCACTTCTGTGCAACCAAGCTCCCTCCTTCCAGAGAAAAAAGGCTGTCCCTGGTACAGTACATCCAGGATCTGCTGCGGAAGCAATAGCGGAGGTCCCTCCATCTCAAAGAGGGCAGGGTTTCTATTCCCCACTCTTCCTGGTAAAAAAGAAGTCAGGGGATTTCCGCCCTGTCCTGGACCTAAAAAACCTCAATCCGGGTAGAAACGTTCAGGATGGAAAACCTACAATCCCCCAAGCGATAAATCGGGGGGATTGGATGCTTTCAATCGATCTTCAGGACGCATACCTGCATATCCCTATCCATGCAGAGTTCCAAAGATTCCTTCGTTTCACGTGATAGCCCACCTGAGAGAGAGAGGATTGAGGGTCCACCATTATCTGGAGGACATCCTGCTCCTCTCGGACAACAAGCAGTCGCTCATCCAGCATCGAGAAATCCTGGTCTCCACCTTACAGTCCCTAGGGTGGCTGATAAACTGGAGGAAGAGCAGTATCCATCCCACTCAGAGAATGGTCTTTTTGGGGGCCGAGCTAGACACAAGGGAGAACACGGTAGAGCTTCCAAGAGGAAAGATTCCTCCCCTAATTCAGAAGGTGAAGAAGGCCATCTCGGCCAAGAGGCTACCGGTCAGAGCACGCCTCTGCATCCTGGGCTCCTTAGCATTTACCATTCCGATGGTCCAGTGGGCGCAGTGGAACTCGAGGCCTTTCCAAATTTCCTTCCTGCACCAATGGAACGGTATCTCAATGTCCCAGTCGATCTACATCTCTCAGGAAGTGAAGCAGTCGTTGCTGTGGTGGACACGACCTCACAACTTGAGAAGGTGCGAACACATAGTCACTCCTCACCAGGAGACGGTGACCTCAGATGCCAGTCAGCAGGGGTGGGGAGCCCACTATCGGGAATACGTGGCTCAAGGGCGTTGGCCATTCAGGATACAGGATACAGTGTCGAATGTGTTGGAGATGAGAGCAGCATTTCAGGCCCTCCTGTCCTTCAGTTCCCTCTTGAGGGGGAAGCATGTCCTCTTGAGGATGGACAACAAAGTTGCAGTTGCCTATATCAACAGGCAAGGGGGCACCAGAAGCAGGTCCATGATGCAGGAGGTCCGTCCTGTCCTAGAATGGGCACAGCTGAACCTGTCAAGTTTAAGGGCAGTTTATGTACCTGGAGACCAGAATGTGCTGGCCGACTCACTGAGCAGGAATTTCACCTCCAACCACGAGTGGTCTCTGAGCTCACAGGCCTACACTCTCATATCTCGGACTTGGGGTTCACCAGAGACAGACCTGGCTGCAACACCAGAGAATGCAAAGTGCCGGAGATTCCTATCCAGGATACCATTCCCTTCGGTAGAGGGGACGGATTGTCTCCTGCACCCCTGGAATTTCCATCTAGGATACATCTTTCCTCCAACTCCACTTATAGCGAGGTTTCTCTTGAGACTCAAGCAGTCATCAGCACTGGTGGTGGCAGTGATTCCCTTCTGGCCGAGGAGGCCATGGTTTACCACCCTGATGCAGCTGAATACGGCAGATCCCCTGCCCCTTCCGTTGTCACCAGACCTACTCTTCCAGGGTCACCTTCTTCACCCGAACCCAGAGAAGCTACACTTGATGGCTTGGAGGCTGAAAGGGCTAGGTACCTAGGGCAAGGCTGTTCCCAGAGGGTGGTG
This sequence comes from Aquarana catesbeiana, assembly GCF_042186555.1. Lineage (NCBI taxonomy): Eukaryota > Metazoa > Chordata > Amphibia > Anura > Ranidae > Aquarana > Aquarana catesbeiana. Next base: position 177,144,881 of record NC_133330.1, read on the forward strand.
GATACCCTACTCCAAGCCAGGAGGCCTACTACGAATAGCACGTATAGGCGAGTCTGGGAGAAGTTTATCGCCTTCGCTCAACAGCAAGGTTGGGACTCATCCTCACCATCGGTGTCACAAGTCCTGGAGTTCCTTCAGCTAGGCCTAGAGAAAGGTCTTAGATCAAGTACCCCAAAAGTGCAAGTCTCAGCCCTGTCTGCCTTGACAGGAATCAGATGGGCACAAGATCCCCTTGTGGTCCAGTTCCAGCGGGCCTGTCTGAAGTTGAGGCCTCCTAGGAAACCTTCCTTCCCAGTCTGGGACCTCTCGGTCGTACTGGAAGCCCTATCTAAGGAGCCCTTCTTTCCTAAGGAGAGCATATCCTTGTGGGATCTGATGCTGAAAATCTCATTTCTGATAGCCATAACATCGGCTAAGAGGGTGTCAGAGATGCAAGCTTTAATGGTCAGTGATCCATATCTGGTTGTATTTCCAGACAGATTAGTCTTAAGACATTCGGACCGGTCCATCCCCAAGGTATCCTCATCCTTTCACTTCAACCAGAAGATTAAACTTCCAGCACTCACTACGGAACAGGGCGATCCTCACCCAGTGGATGTCAAGGGTAATGTCCTGAAGTATCTCTCAGCTACCAGATCCATCAGAAAAACGGAAAGTCTCCTAATCATTCCACATGGATTCAGGAGAGGTCAAGCGGCATCCTCACGCACCATTGCGTCATGTTTGGTGAAGACCATCAAAAAGGCCTATTCATTGAGTAGTCATCAAGTACCTGAGGGCTTAAGGGCACACTCCACCAGGGCAGTGGCAACCTCCTGGGTGGCATATTGTAGAGTCTCGGCGGAGACAATTTGCAGAGCGGCCACCTGGTCTTCCAGGAACACCTTTATGTCTCATTATAAGGTGGATTCCGCCTGCTTATCCACAGTGGATTTCGGAAGATCCGTTATCCAGGCCAATTCTTCTATTCTTTGTTAATAAACTTAGTTTGAATTCCCACCCAGTCTTTGCGAGTTACTCCCCAAAGTGTATGCTGCCATGATGCGACAGGAAAACGGAAAATTGTATACTCACCTTTCCGTAATTTTCCTTTCCTGTCGTATCTTCATGGCAGCATACAATCTCCCACCCGTCTAAGGTGATATATACAGAGAATACTGGGGCCGGGGCCATCTTTACAACTTATAGCTATGTGGTCCTATCAGGTTGTGAGGGGCGGAGTCACAACCCAAAGTGTATGCTGCCATGAAGATATGACAGGAAAGGAAAATTGCGGAAAGGTGAGTATACAATTTTCCGTTATGTTTGCCATTATTTTTCCTTTTTTTGGGGCTAAACAGGCATGTTTAAAAACATAAGATACACATCCCCAACTCAGGAACTTACAAAGTTCAACTTTGCTAAAGTGAAGGCCAAATGAGACATTAGTATCCCAAAACTGTGTTGATGTTGCCTTCCTCAGATGGGGTGATCTCACCCCTCTAAAAGCCAAAATTTGAAGCCACGTACACGTAGAGGCATGACTGTTAAATGTCCCTTATAATCCCCTGCCTGAAATGTGTGTAGGTACAAACAGGTTGTTTCCTAAAGCCACAAAACAAACAGTGGGGGTTATTTACTAAAGGCAAATAAACTTTGCACTACTAGTGCACATGAAAGTGCACTGAAAGTGCACTTGGAAGTAAAGTTGCTGTAGATCCGAGGGGGATGTGCAAGGAAAATAAAAAAACAGAATTTTAGCTTGCACATGATTGGATGATAAAATCAGCAGAGCTTCCCCTCATTTCAGATCTACCCCTTAGATTTAGAGCGACTGCACTTCCAAGTGTACTTTCAAGTGCACTTGCAGTGCACTTGTAGTGCAAAGTGGATTTGCCTTTCGTAAATAACTCCCAGTGTGTCAACATGTGCTATCTCCCATCACGGGATATCAATGTACTTGTTTTGGGGGTGCAACCCCTTCCTCAAAACTAAAGTAGGTAAGAGGAAGGGGTTGCACCCCCGAAACACGTCCATTGATACCCCTTAATGGGAGCTAGCACATGACACACTGGGTGTTATTTATGAAAGGCAAAGTGGATTGGCCTTTCGGAAATAACCCCCAGTGCATCAACATGTGCTAGCTCCCATCATGGGGTATCAATAGATGTGTTTCAGGGGTGCAACCTCTTCCTCTCACCTACTTTAGTTTTGAGGAAGGGGTTGCACCCCCAAAACACGTACTTTGATATCCCGTGATGGGAGATAGCACATGTTGACACACTGGGGGTCATTTACTAAGATGAATGTGCTGCGCCGGTTCATACCTTAATTGGTACGCCGGATAAATCCTTAATTGAGCGTGTGAACCGGTGCATGCACAGCAGTACCAGCCTATTAAAGCGGCGCAAGCAAAACCGACATGGGTTCCCCCTCCTGGGGTATACCAGGCCCTTCGGTATGGTATGGATTGTAAGGGGAACCCCTACGCTGAAAAAATGGCGTGGGATGTCGCCCCAAAATCCATACCAGACCCTTATCTGAGCACGCAGCCTGGCCAGTCATGAAAGGGGATGGAGACGAGCGAGCGCCCCCCCCTCCTGAACTGTACCATGCCGCATGCCCTCAACATGGGGGATGGGTACTTTGGGGAAGGGGGGCGTGCTGCAGCCCCCCACCCCAAAGCACCTTGTCCCCATGTTGATGAGGACAAGGGCCTCTTCCCGACAACCCTGGCCATTGGTTGTCGGGGTCAGAATATGGGAGCCCCCTTTAATAAGAAGGCCCCCAGATCCCGGCCCCCCGCCCTACGTGAATGAGAATGGGGTACATGGTACTCCTACCCATTCACCTGGGGGAGAAAAGTGTCAAGAAAAAAACACACTAGACAGGTTTTTAAAGTAATTTATTAGGCAGCTCCGGGGGTCTTCTTCCGACTTTGGGGGTCTCTTCCATGCTCTCCGGCCTCTTCTCCGCATCTTCTCCCGGTGTCCGGTTCTTCTCTGCGCTGTCCGGCCTTTTCTCCCGGTGTCCGGTTCTTCTGCTGGGCTCCTCCGCTATCTTCTGCTCTTTTGCCGCTCTTTTGCTAGCGGGGGCCCGGTCTTCTCCCACTGTCAGGTTCTTTTCCACTCTCCGGTATCTTCTGCCAGACTCCCCCGCTATCTTCTTCCAGCTCTTTTGCTAGTGGAGGCCCGGTCTTCTGCTGCTGTCTGGTTCTTCTCCGCTCTCCCTTATCTTCTGCCGAACTCCCCCGCTATCTTCTTCCAGCTCTTTTGCTAGCGGGGCCTGGTCTTCTGCCGCTATCCGGTTCTTCTGTCGGTTCTTCTCCGGTATCTTCTGCCAGACTCCCCCGCTATCTTCTTCCAGCTCTTTTGCTAGCGGGGGCCTGGTCTTCTTCTTCATCGTCTTCTCCCCTCTTCTCTTCTTCTGATGTTGACACAACGCTCTCTCCCACTGTAATGCTGTCTGTGAGGTGTGTAGCGACTTATATAGGCATGGTCACCATGTGATGTTCAGGGTGACCCCGCCCCTTATGATGGCATAGTCCCATCATGCCCCGGGACTGTGCCGTCATAAGGGGTGGGGTCACCCGGTGACATCCCATGGTGACCACGCCCTATGCCCTTATAAGTCCCGGGGCATGATGGGACTATGCTGTCATAAGGGGCGGGATCACCCGGTGACATCACACGGTGACCACGCCCCATGCCTATGTAAGTCGCCGCACACCTCGCAGACGGCATTACAGCTGGAGAGAGCGTTGTGTCAACATCAGAAGAAGAGAAGAGGGGAGAAGACCACGAGGAAGAAGAAGACCGGGCCCCCGCTAGCAAAAGAACTGGAAGAAGATAGCGGGGGAGTCCGGCAGAAGATACCTGAAAGCGGAAAAGAAATGGACAGTGGGAGAAGACTGAGCCCCCACTAGCAAAAGAGTGGCAAAAGAGCAGAAGATAGTGGAGGAGCCCGGCAGAAGAACCGGACACCAGGAGAAGAGGCCGGACAGGGCGGAGAAGAACCTGACACCGGGAGAAGATGCGGAGAAGAGGACGGAGAGCGCGGAAGCGACCCCCAAAGTTGGAAGAAGACCCCCGGAGCTGCCTAATAAATTACTTTAAAAACCTGTCTAGTGTGTTTTTTTTCTTGACACCTTTTTCCCCCCAGGTGAATGGGTAGGGGTACCATGTACCTCATACTCATTCACGTAGGGTGGGATGCCCAGGATCTGGGGGCCCCCTTATTAAAGGAGGCTCCCGGATTCTGATAAGCCCCCCGCCCGCAGACCCCGACAACCAATGGCCATGGTTGTCAGGACGAGGCCCTTGTCCAAATCAACATGGGGACAAGGTGCTTTGGGGTGGGGGGCTGCAGCACACCCCCCTTCCCCAAAGCACCCATTCCCCATGTTGAGGGCATGCAGCCTCGTACGGTTCAGGAGGGGAGGCACTCACTTTTCCCCACCCCCTTTCCTGACCGGCCAGGCTGCGTGCTCGGATAAGGGTCTGGTATGTATATTGGGGGGACCCCAACACTGTTTTTTCGGCGTAGGGGGTTCCCCTTAAAATCCATACCAGACTGAAGGGCCTGGTATGCTCTTGAAAGGGGGGAACCCATGCCATTTTTTTATGTAAAATTAGGCGTGGAGTTCTCCCTCAAGATTCATACCACAGTGCTTGGTATTGGCGGGGATCCAAGTTGGATCCCCATGCTTGTCGCTCATTGGGAAAGGAAAAAACATTTTTTCCTTTTCCGATGAGCGAGCCAGCTCGGCGCTGCTATCTGCAGCTGAACCAGTGCACTTCGATTACCTGCGGTTATGTGCGGACAGCTGCGCTAAATCGATCCGGGACGCAGTCAATTCTATTTTTTATATCCGTACCAAACTGCATATAATCAAAACGCAGTGTGTGAATGGGGCCATAGTAAAGCATTGTGTGCGTTTAGCTGCGGTAGAAAATTCTATCCGTCCTTGTGAAAGGGGCCTGAGGCCCCTTTCACACTGGCACGTTTTTCAGGCGCTATAGCGCTAAAAATAGCGCCTGAAAAGCACCCTAAAGAAGTGGCTCCATTCACTCCAGTGTGAATTGGGCTTTCACACTGGAGCGGGGCGTCTGCGGTAAAGCGACGCTATTTTTAGCGCCACTTTACTGTCGTTTTAACTGCGTTATGCGGCTGCTAGCGGGGCGGTTTTAACCACCCTGCTGGCACCCGAAAAGGGGTTAAATCCACCCGCAAAACACCGCTGGAGTGGCATTTTGCCGGCGGCATCACAGCGCTGCCCCATTGATTTCAATGGGGAGGAGCGGTGAGTTCACCGCTCCAAAGAAGCTACTGGCAGGACTTTTTGTGACGCCCTGCCAGTGCACCACTCCAGTGTGAAAGCCCTCACTGGAGTAAATGGAGCCGCTTCTTTAGGGAGTTTTTCAGGCGCTATTTTTAGCGCTGTAGCGCCTAAAACTGCCCCAGTGTGAAAGGGGCCTAAAAAAAGTCCTGCTAGCAGCACCTTTGGAGCGGTGTATAAACCGCTCCTGCCTATTGAAATCAATTGGACAGTGCGGCTATACCGCCGGCAAAACACCGCTGGAGCGGTGTTTTGCGGGCAGATTTATATAAACCCCTTTTCGGACGCTAGCGGGGGTTAAAACCGCTAGCGGCTGAATACCGCCGGTAAAGTGGCGCTAAAAATAGAGCCATTTTACCACTGCCGCCTGCACCGCCCCAGTGTGAAAGGGGCCTAAGGCCTAAGGCCCCTTTCACACGGACAGACCTTTCATGTCCGCCTCAGACCTGCGGACCTAAACAGACACTTCATAGACCTCTATGGAGGGTCAGATGTCAGTGGTGACATGTCCGCTGACATCCAACCCACTCTAATCTGAAAAAGGGTAACGGAGGAAAAACCTATTTTTCCATCCGTCATCGGATCGGGTGACGACGGACTCTACGGTCCGTCATCATCCAATCCCCCATAGAGGAGAGCGGCACTCTGACAGGTCCGTCCCTGCACAGTGTGCAGAGACAGACCTGTCATCTGCCTGCTCAGCGGGGATCCACGGAGCGATCCCCCACTGAGCAGAGCAGGCTCCGTACACAGACACATCCGTGTGAAAGAACCCTAAGGCCAACGCCCTTTGTACAAAAATCCACGGGAAAGTTTGTACAAAGTCCCATCGTGTGTATGAGGCTTAAACACCAGAAATTTAAGTTTTCATATCTTTAAAGGTCACCATACACTGGCCAGTCAGTTAGACCTTCCATTAATTAGATTCAGTGCAAGAGCCTGTCTGGTTTTCTACAATTACAAGTAATTCTTACAGTGCATCTTCCTATTACCACTTTAGCCTAATGCTCTCTTTCCACTATTTCAACCCCAAAGTTGCGTGATTTACAATGTGCTTTTTCGGCTTGTTTTCCACTATTGCAACTTGTCATGCCACTAGGGACTGAAAAGTTGCATCATAAGTTCTACACCATGATCGACAATGAGTACCATTCATATGTGTGCGACTTCAAGTCGCAGCAACTTCAAAGTAGTCCCTGCACTATTTTGGTCCCACTTTGATGTGACTTGAGGTCCATAGACCTAAAAAATACACAGGCATTGCTTCAAGTTTCGGCAAAAAGCTGCGGGAAACTCGCGGCAAAAAACACGCAACTTTGGGCTTGCAATAGTGGAAACCGAGCCTTAATGCCATGTCATGTGACTAGTTCAAAACATTGGAGAAAAAGTTGCACTGAAGTTGGAACAAAGTAGTGCAAGAACGTTTTTTGGAGTTGCACCAATTAGAATGGGGGAACATTGAAATACATGTGTTTTGACTTGTCCTGTGACTTCACGTGTCAAGTCGTACAACAACTCGCAGTAGTGGAAAGAGAGCCTAAGGCCACTAGGGACTGAAAAGTTGCATCACAAGTTCTACCCCATGATTTACAATGAGTACCTTTCATATGTGTGTGACTTGCTTACGCCCATGCTGTATACACAACGGGCACACATCTTTATTACAGAAATCCATATTTGGCATGGAAATTAACCACTTACTGGGCACTTAAACCCCCCTGCTGTGCAGACCAATTTTCAGCGCTGATGAACTTTGAATAACAATTGCGCAGTCATACTTAGCCAAATGTTTTTTGTTTTTTTAAAGTTTCCACAAATAGAGCATTCTTTTGGCGGTATTTGATCACCTCTGTGGTTTTTTTCCTTTGTTCAAAAAAAAGAAAAGACAGATTTTTATAAATAATTTTGTATATTTTGATATTAAATTTTGCAAGCAGGTAATTTTTCTCCTTCATTAATGTACGCTAAGGAGGCGGCACTGATTGGTTACACTGATAGGATAGGTAGCACTGCTTGGGACCACTGGTGGGCATTGATAGGTGGCACTGGCAGGTGGTGACACCTCCCAAATTTTGCCAGTTTCTCATTTACAATTATTCACTTCCTGTCACATAGCCAAACAGGAAGTGAGTGTAAAACCCTACCAATGTATGTCCTTGGGGACACACAGGTCAATCTAAATAGTTTCCCCATTCAGGAAATTGCACTCTAGCTTTTTGCCATGTACATCCCAAATTATTATGTATCTTGAGGTTTATTTACTAATAGGTAAATCCACTTTGCACTACAAATGCACTTAAAAGTGCAGTTGCTGGAGGTCCGAGGGGGACATGCAAGGGGAAAGAAAAAAAAAAAAAAAAAAAAAGCATCTTTGCCTCTACATGATTGGATGATAAAATCACCAGTGCTTCCCCTCATCAACTACACTTGTATTGCAGAAAGGATTTGCCTTTAATAAACCCAAAAATGCCTAATGATTTGGGGTGTACACAACAAAGTTCTAGAGTGCAATTTGCATGATGGGGACACTAGTTAGATTGACCTGTGTGTGTCCCCAAGGAAAAATATTGTTAGGGTTTTACTCTCACTTCCGGTTTGGTTATGTGACAGGAAGCAAAGCCAATTTTAAGAAAAGGGACACAAAGCCCAACCAAAAAAAAAATAAAAAATAAAAATCTTGATTTCCCTCAAATGTCCACAGTTAAAATAGGATTGTCTTGAGCTTGATTTTAGTTCACTGCTTTAAATCAGTGCTTCTCAATCCGGTCCTCAAGTATCCCCTAACAGGCCATGTTTGCAGGTTTTCCTTCATCTTGCACAGGTGCTTAAAATCAAAGTCAATGGCTTTGTATTTTGTACAGCCATTTTAGATAAGATAAATTTCCTAAACATGTCCTGTCGGGAGGGTACTTGAGGACTGAGGCTGAAAACCACTGCTCAAAAAGAAAATTGAATACTTACTACTCTGAAATGTTACTTTCCTGGTCATTATCCATGGCAGCATATGCACAATCCATGCATGTGCTACCATGAAGGCACCAGGAAAAGAACTTAAAACAAAAAAATAAATAAATAAGGGATTTGTCTAAGACATGCCAATCAGCCTAGTTAAGCTTCAGCTGGGAAATCCATTGCATGAAAAGAACACACATAAAAACATAAAAAAATGGAAACAATTTTATTGGTCAAAAACCACAGGAGTTGGAAAAGAAGCAAGGAAGGCAAAATACACACATGTATGTTAATTTGAGACACTAACAGAATATGTTTGAGGTTTGACCCTTTTGCAGTGTAAATTAACAGGAGTAAAAAGGAGTGCACCCACAAATAGACATCTATTAAGGATTAAAACAACATTAGGCACAACATCGAGAAAGAATTTTAAAAATAATGCAGCACAGACAGTTAAATCAAAGTGAACGTAAAAACAACAAAAATGGCCAACATAAAAAAGATTTCATGGTAAAATAACCACCACCCAAAAAAAAAAAAAAACAAACCAAAGTAACAAATACATTGCATACAAAACACATCTGTTTTGCAACAACATAACAACCAAAATACATATAGAAAATACATGTGTTAGAAACTCGATAAGGACACCCAAATGTACTCTCTTGCCGGCCCCCCACACACACAATCTTGGCTCTTTTCAGGGCAAAGTAAAAAAATGCTATCTGCAAGCTTTATATAACATAGGTTTGTGTGCTAATGAGGCAATTGCAAACACATGGACAGTCCATGAAACACACAAAATGCAAGTTCACCCAATGTAGAGAGAACTTCAAAGTGGGTACACCTGTTAAGGATGTCCTTAAATTACTAACCCAAAAAAACACTCTGAGCATGCCCAGAAACATCCAAGTGCTGTTCACACACAAAAAGCACCACCAAAAAAAAAACAAAGTCCCAGAGCATGCGCAGAACAACCCAAATGCAGCTAGTACAAAATAAGCCACCCCCTGTCCAAAATTAAGCCCATCATCCAGCATGCACCAAAATTACAGATGGGACAAAACACCCCCCAGTCCAGGGGGGCAACTAAAGAGCCTAACATGTGCAAAAGTTATACAACAAATACCATTGCAGTCTAAGGGAACTGACTTGGTAATTTTACTAGTCCCCACTTGGCTGGCTTATCTTCTAGTTATTGGCCTTAAAATGGGTATGGGGCCCAGGTCCCACCCTAAGGGACATATATCAATGTCACCAATTGGACAACCCCAAAAACGAAACAAGGAGAAATGCCTTTAAATATGCCAAATTGCTTAAGAGCCAGTTCACACCAATGCAGTCCAGTGCATATTTAAAGCATCAAAAATGCATGGAAAGTCGGTTATATGGTTTTCAATGGCATAGTTCACTCCAGTGCTTGCATTTCCAGTGTGTTCGAGTTCCTGAAAAAAAAATAGAACATGCTGCATTTTTTGTGCACTGGACTGTACTGGAAAGCTGTAAAACACATTAAAAACGCACTGGAATGCACTTGTCCTTATTTAAGGTTAAGAAAAAAGAGGGGGGAGCACTGGACTGCATCAAAAATGCACCAAAAACGCACTGGAATGCATCAAAAACGTGCATGCAAAAAAGCACCTGGAACGCGTCCGGACTGCGTTTCTATGGTGTGAACTGACTATCAGGGCCCTAAGGGCCAGATAACACCATATAAACGCAGTCCAGATGCGTTCCAGGTGCTTTTCTGCATGCACGTTTTTGATGCGTTCCAGTGCATTTTTGGTGCATTTTTGATGCAGTCCAGTGCTTTTCCCCCCTCTTTTTTCTTAACCTTAAATAAGGACAAGTGTTTTGCAGTGCGTTTTTGGTGCATTTAGGTGTGTTCCAGTGCATTTTTGATGCATTTTACAGCGTTCCAGTACAGTTCAGTGCATAAAAAATGCACCATGTTCTACTTTTTTTCGGGAACTGGAAAAGCACTGGAACTGCAAGCACTGGTGTGAACTATGCCATTGAAAACCATATAACCTACTTTCCATGTGTTTTTGATGCAGAAAAAACACACTGGACTGCATGTGGTGTGAACTGGCCCTTAAGGAATAAAATTTATTTAAAACTACTCGCGGCTATAATGAAATGTCGGTCCGGCAATACACATAAAAGTTCATTGATAAAAACAGCATTAAGAAAAAAAACAAAATTAAGAAAAAAAAATGTGTGGGATTCCCCCGAAATTAAATATTAAGGGGAACCCCGGCCAAAATAAAAAATAAATGGTGTGGGGTCCCCCTCAAAATCCATACCAGGCCCTTTAGATCTGGTATGAATTTTAAGGAAAACCCCACACCAAAAGAAAAAAAAACGGCGTGGGGGTCCCCCTCAAAATCCATACCAGGCCCTTCAGGTCTGGCATGGATTTTAAGGGGAACCCCGCGCCAACATTTTTTAAAAAAATGGCGTGGAGTCCCCCCAAAAATCCATACCAGACCCTTATCCGAGCACACAACCTGTCAGGCTGCAGAAAAAGAGGGGGGATGAGAGAGCGCCCCCCCTCCTGAACCATACCAGGCCACATGCCCTCAACATTAGGAGGGTGCTTTGGGGTCCCCCCAAAGCACCTTGTCCCCATGTTGATGAGGACAAGGGACTCATCCCCACAACCCTTGCCCGGTGGTTGTGGGGATCTGCGGGCGGGGGGGCTTATCGGAATCTGGAAGCCCCCTTTAACAAGGGGACCCCCAGATCCCGGCCCCCCCGTGTGAAATAGTAATGGGGTACAAAAGTACCCCTACCATTTCACAAAAAAAGTGTCAAAAATGTTAAATGACAAGAGACAGTTTTTGACAATTCCTTTATTTAAAGTCTCTTCTTTCCATCTTCGGGTCTTCTTCCTTCCTTCATCCTTTGGTTTCTTCCTCCATCTTCTTCTTCCTCTGCTTCTTCCTCTGATCCTCGGCTTCTTGCTCCGGTGTTCTCATCTGGCATCTTCTTCCGCGGCGTCTTCTTCCCGGCTTAGTTCTCGGGCCGCACTGCATCCATGATGGGATGCTCCCGCTATGTGACGCTTCTCTTTTTCTGGTATGGATTTTGAGGGGCACCCCCGCACCATTTTTTTTTTAAATTTTTGGCGTGGGGTTCCCCTTAATAGCCATATCAGACCTGAAGGGCCTGGTATTAAATTTCGGGAGAACCCCACGCATTTTTTTTTCTTAATTATGTTTTTTTTTCTTAATGCTGTTTTTATCAATGAGCTTTTATGTGTATTGCCGGACCAACATTTCATTATAGCCGCAAAGTGAACCCGAGTTAAAAAAAAAGAGGTGCGCCCGTTCAACCTATGCAAATGCATTTACGTTGCTTGACATTTGCTAAGATTTTGCCGGCGCACTGAACCAACGCATTTGAAATGCCGTTTGAGTGCATAAATTGATCTCCCGCAGCTCGAAATGTATTTGCCCGCGCAGCCAGCTTATTCGGAGAAAGTTACTTTCTCATTCTATTTTGGGCATATTTGTGACTTGGGCAGTTAGTACCATACTTCTTCACATCACCCACATCACCCCCATAATATTGGCACTTCCAGCTTGTTTAAATTTTCAGTTAAAGATGCCGTGCGCCATGTCTATAGTGGCGTACCGATAGCCTCTTCCCATGCGCCAGGAAGAGAATAGTAAATGGGGAATTGCGCTGTGTTACTGGCGCATATGTCTGGTAAATACAAAAATGGCATTTGCGCATCGGCGTGCGCCACAACTCATGGCACAAATGCTTCATAAATCAGCCCAACTGTGTGTTTTGAGGCTTTAGCAAACTAGATCTAAGGAAAGACACACATTTTAAGCATGGGATCATGAGGGAATTCAGAATTTTGTAGCCCAGTTTGTGTGCATCTTCAATTTTTGGCTTTGCGATTCTTAAAAACACATAAAGATTACAATTAAAACATTACTTAGGGCAGTGTTTCACAACTCTCCTTCTCCAGATGCATTTCTAGGTCATGTTTTCTATATTTTTTTGCTTTTGGCACAGGTGATGATTTCAAGGTTAGTAATTCACACAGTTGTTTTTATCCTGTGGATAATAAAGAAAACAGGACCTGGTGGTTAGGGATGAGCTTCGAGTTCGACTCAAACATCGGCTGTTCGCCAGGTCGCCGAACAGCGAACAATTTGGGGTGTTGGCGGCAAATTTGAAAGCCGCAGAACACCCTTTAAGAGTCTATGGGAGAAATCAAAAGTGCTAATTTAAAGGCTTATATGCATGGTGTTGTCATAAAAAGTGTTTGGGGACCTGGGTCCTGCCCCAGGGGACATGGGTCAATGCAAAAAAAAGTTTTAAAAATGGCTGTATTTTCAGGAGCAGTGATTTTAATAATGCTTAAAGTGAAACAATAAAAGTGTAATATTCCTTTAAATTTCATACCTGGGCGGTGTCTATAGTATGCCTGTAAAGGGGTGCATGTTTCCCGTGTTTAGAACAGTCTGACGGCAAAATGACATTTCAAAGGAAAAAAAGTCATTTAAATCTACTCGCGGCTATTAATGAATTGCCGGTCTAACAATACACATAAAAGTTCATTGATAAAAATGGCATGGGAATTCCCCACAGGGGAAGTCCAAACCAAAATTTAAAAAAAAAATGACGTGGGGGTCCCCCTAAATTCCATACCAGGCCGTTCAAGTCTGGTATGGATATTAAAGGGAACCTCGGCCAAAATTTTTTTTAAAAATGGCATGGGGTCCCCCTCAAAATCTATACCAGACCCTTCAGGTCTGGTATGGATTTTAAGAGGAACCCCGCGCCAAAACTTAAACGTAATGGGTGACCTAACCCCCTCTGACATCACGGGGAATGCCACAGGAAAGTCCCTGTCAAGTCCCCGTGCGTCAGAGGGGGCGGGGTCACTGGGTGGCCTCGCTCTCCATTATTTAAGAACCGCCAGAAGACGAGAAGCGTCACACAGCGGGAGCCACCCATCATGGTGGATGTGGAGCGGCTCAAGAAAGAGAAGGGAAGAAGATGCCGTAGAGGAAGATGCCGGACGAGAACACCGGAGGAAAAACCAGAAGAACCAGAAAAACCAGAAGAAGAAGAAGATGGAGGAAGAAACCGAAGGAAGATAGAAGATAGAAGAAAGAAGATAGATTTAAATAAAGGAATTGTCAAAAATTGTCTCTTGTCATTTTTAAAATTTTTGACACTTTTTTGTGAAATTGTAGGGGTACTTTTGTACCCCCTTACCATTTCACACAGGGGGAGGGCCGGGATCTGGGGGTCCCCTTGTTAAAAGGGGCTTCCAGATTCCTATAAGCCCCCTGCCCACAGACCCCCACAACCACCGGGCAAGGGTTGTGGAGATGAGGCCCTTGTCCCCATCAACATGGGAACAAGGTGTTTTGGGGGGCTATCCCAAAGCACCCTCCCAATGTTGAGGGCATGTGGCCTGATACGGTTCAGGAGGGGGGGCGCTCTTTCGCCCCCCCTCTTTTCCTGCGGCCTGCCAGGTTGCATGCTCGGATAAGGGTCTGGTATAGATTTTGATGGGGACCCCACGCCATTTTTTAAAAAAATTTGGCCGGGGTTCCCCTTAATATCCATACCAGACCTGAAGGGCCTGCTATGGAATTTAGGGGGACCCCACGCCATTTTTTTAAAACTTTGGTTCGGGGTTCCCCTGTGGGGAATTCCCATGCCATTTTTATCAATTAACTTTTATGTGTATTGTCGGACCGGCAATTCATTAATAGCTGCGAGTAGTTTTAAATGACTTTTTTTCCTTTGAAATGTCATTTTGCTGTCAGACTGTTCTAAATATGGGAAACATGCGCCCCTTTACAGGCATACTATAGACACCACCCAGGTACGAAATTTAAAGGAATATTACACTTTTATTGTTTCACTTTAAGCATTATTAAAATCACTGCTCCTGAAAAAACAGCCGTTTGTAAAACTTTTTTTTGCATTGATCCATGTCCCCTGGGGCAGGACCCAGGTCCCCAAACACTTTTTATGACAATAACTTGCATATAAGCCTTTAAAATTAGCACTTTTGATTATTCATGTTCGTGTCCCATAGACTTTAACGGTGTTCTCGTGTTCGAACAAATTTTTTGCCTGTTCGCATGTTCTGGTACGAACCGAACAGGGGGGTGTTCGGCTCATCCCTACTGGTGGTGCACCTAGAGAAGTGGAGTGGCTAAACACTGACCTCAGACACTATAAAGCCTAGGTTCACATTGGAGTGATTTGTAATGCGATTTGATAGATAAAATCGCATAACAAGTCACAGCCTATTTGAGGCAATGGCACTATTCCAATCAGTGTGACAGCGGCACCACAGCAATTTGCAAAAGTAGTTCTTTCACTACTTTTTTCCAATTTCAGGTGCGATTTCAATAGACATCTGCGCATGACGCCACACAAATGTCTATCAATTAGCACCTGAAATTGCACTGACCTTGCTACTTTGAAATCGCGCTACTGCAAGTAAATTAGTGCGATTTCAAAGTAGCATCAATGTAAACCAGGGCTTAAAATTAAGAAAAACCATGGGAAATCTTAAAACTGCAAACATGAGCCAACAAGTGGAAGAAAACTTCAGGCCAGATGAACTTAAAATTTGGCAAGCATGTCGACATAATCACATATCCTTCTCTGTAAAGCAGTGGCGGCCTCCTTTGTTTTCTCTAGATCAATCAAAGCCTGCATCATATCTGCACTCATACGGCCAATTGTGCATCTTGGAAGTTTGTGTACTTGTAAGGAGAGAAAAAAGTATTAAGGGAATGAGCCCCTACATAGTGAATTAGGGTCAAGTTACTAGTCAAATTGGGGAAATACTTACCTACCCAGTCTATTGTTGCTTGCAACCTTCTTGCCCTTCAGACACCTACACTATTAGGAATGTACACACTGCAACTACTCTGTAATTTTGGCCCTGGTACCTGGGTCTACAAAACTCGGGTACCTAGCAACACTGACAGCTCCTTCCACCTCTTCCTTCTCCATGCCAATGTTAAGGCACTACATACTTTGCTAATGTGTGGAGTGGGTGTTTGTCTTTGACATCTAAACATTTGACATGTATACACATTTGAAGACAGATTCAAAGAATACTTACTTGCGCAAACAAGAGGCTCACAAATATTTTCTTCCACTTCTGGGTCTCTTTGGCCCTTTGTTTTACTTGCGTCAGGGGATGTTACATCCACAATAGGAAGGCCTGTGCTGGGTCCAGGTGTCATATCCCATGCCTCCAAACCAGCATCCTGGTTCAGCTGAACACACTCACTTTCCTTTAAAAATAAATAATACAACATTCATTAATCCCCCAAAGTCACATATGTTTCTAGCATCCATTTTGCTGCATTAGTTGACCAACCTTGTACTGGGGACAATGTTTGCTCATGACTAATGGACTACACCATGCTGCAATGTGATTTTTTTCCCCTTAAAAATGCATCGAAAAGGGAAGGTGATGTCATTTTACAGAGGGGAAACACTGGACAAGTGTCAACATTGAAAAACTCATGCAGTTGCCCCCCACCCCTTTTGTCTCCTATGGGATAGGGGATATATGAGGCTCATTCTAGCAGGCGTGACTCCCGTGTTACTGTGATCCCGGGGGCCTCTCCCCACCCATGTCTACCCTGGCAAGGCTGCTTTAATGGGCACTGATGAGCCAGGCAGCAACCGGAAAATTCTTTACCCCTTAAGTCCTGCCCTAAGCCCAGGGCCTTTGGCTCACCTAGAATCACCCCTGCCAGTGGCTAAATGAGTGTATTTGAAGTTGTCACTTACGATTTTTGGGGGAAGATGGCCTTGTTGTCTCCCCTGTTGGGGCCCGGGTGAGGGCAGCCTCACTTTGTCCCCTCTGGTGGTCTGATGTCTTATGTGCTTCCCTGCTGAAAGAAGAGTACAAAAATATTTTTTACGCAAAAAATGGCAAAAAAAAAAAAAATTTAAATGTTCATATCTGCTTTATATTTAACTTCATGTTAAAAAAAAATTCGGACAAAGATTAGAGAAAACATTATCTAAAATTTTAAAAACCTACTTGGAGAATATATACAGACAGCTAATTTACACATATACATATTTTTTAGATACAAATATTGTTTACTTTTTTTGATTATGTGATGGATGGACTCAATCTGCTTTAAATCTGACCATCGCTTTCGGATTTGGTCCTTCGTTCGTTTGACCGAAAATTCGACCTCCAAAATAGCGAGGACCTTCTCCAAAATGAGGTCCTTTCGGCTTTTGGGCCTTTCATAGTTGTGCAGCTTGCAATCGTAGTCTTGCTTCTCAAGAATGCGCACCATCTCCACCATCTCAGCCTTGCTGGTGGCTTTGTGCTTCCTATAAGCTCCAGCACCGCGGACCTGCCTCGAATTATCAGAATTCGCCATGCTGCCAGACTCTTGAATCTTCCGCCATGTGTGTCGCATGCAGAAGAGAGATGGTCACGTCCCAGCGCCATGACGAACTGAGAGCAGAGTTTCACGCATGCACAGTGTATATAAAGTCATAACACGCAGTCGATGTAACGGCCGTAGGAATGATCTTGGAGTGGAGGACGAACGATCGACATCACCAAAAGGAAACATAAAATGAAGGTACAATCGTAAATTGGGGCATCAGTGGTTAGTGGTCTATACTGAGACCAGATTGTTTATGAGTTTAGCCTGACATTAGGGTTTGTCTTGTGTTCTGTCTTGCTAATTAATTAAATTCATAATGGTGGATAAATTCAGCCAGAATACAGAATTTATACAGCAGTACCAGGAGATGCCATGTCTATGGCAAGTCAAGAGTAGGGATTACTCAAATAAAATCAAGAGGAAGGCAGCGATGGAGAAACTGTTGGAATTGGTGAAGACTCTGTATCCCACGGCAGACATCAATTATTTGAAGGCCAAAATTGGTAGCCTGCGTAGTACATATAATAGGGAGCGCAAGAAGGTCATGGAATCCCAAAGATCGGGAGCATCAGCAGATGACACATATGTCCCCAGGCTGTGGTACTACAACAGGCTGCCTTTTTTGTTCGACAAAACCACGCCCATCACTCTCAACACTTCCTTCGCTTGGACCTCACCCATGCGTTCTACCCCTATAGGGGTACCAGCATCTGGTGAGTAGGGATCTAAAAGGGGAACACAACAGTCACCTTACTATTTTGATCTGTGGATTTGAATCAAGCACAAAAGTCACTTTGAAATAACATCAGTCGGGAGCAGACATGCATTGTTAGAGCTCCACACCATTGAGGAGAGAAGAGAAGGACAAAGCAGAGCCTGCAGGCTCAAAAGGTATCCATTTGAACCTTTTTGCCCCAGGGAACAAACTGTGAAAGTTTGGGCAGGAAATATGGCACTGGGAGGAAACCGTGGCAGAAATAAAAATCACCTCACAAAGAGCTCACAGGCACTCACTGCAGCTGAAGCAGCTCCAGTCACCTCACAATATACAGCACCAGGGCGCTCTCACAGACAGAAAATGTCACAGCAAGACTCTCCATTTGAGTCAGATACAGAACAAATCCTCTCACAAACTTCTCCACAAGCCTCCTCAGCATCCCCAGTAATATTATTACAATTTGAAAAGATGCTTCATAAGGCTTTAAAACAAACCTCAGACCAAATAACAAAAAGCCTAACCAAAGAAATAAGAGAGCTGGGAAACCGCACCGCAGCCTTAGAAATAAAAATGGATGAAATTGAAATTACAACCCAAGAAAATATAACAGAATTGGAACAATTAAAAAAAGAGAATTTAATACTTCAAACTAAGCTCGAAGATTACGAAAATAGAGCCAGACGTTCAAACTTGCGCATAAGGGGAATACCTGAAACTGTGACAGACCTGCAATCTACTATTACTGCTCTATTACAAGAACTAAAGCCAGATATCCCTATTGAACGTTTAGAACTGGACAGAGTACACAGAGCCCTCACAGCCAAAAAGAAAGATGGACCCCCACGTGATATAATCACAAAATGTCATTATTACAGAACGAAAGAACAAATACTAATTGCTGCAAGAGAAAAAAAGGAACTTAATTTTCAAGGACATAATTATCAAATTTTTGCTGACCTATCCCAACTTACTATTACTAAAAGACGATCCATGAAACCCCAACTAATGGAACTGCAACGCCACAACATTATGTATCAATGGGGCTTCCCCTTTTCAGTCAGATTTAACTACCAAGGTACAATTTACAGAAGCAGATCAGCAGATGAACTACAACAAACCCTTTTAAAATTAAATCTGACAGAACCCACAAGCAGCAACACTCCCACACGCAGAAGAATGGCATCATCTTCACCTTCAGGCAGCACCCAGAAAATTTCAGAACAAAATGGGAATCATCATTCTCATAAAAGAGGCCGTTATGCCACATCATCCATGGACCAAGAAGATTCAATGGACTGACATCCTAATTCCTGATATCTCTTCATTTATTATACTAAGAGATGGTTCTCTATAAAAAACCTATATTTATAACTGAATGTAACTGCATTCTGATAGTCACACAATGTGTGGGATCATGTTACATTCCAGTTATATTTCTTATTACTTCTGATTCATATAGCCTTAGAATATATAAGTGAAATAAGGAAATTCTTGTTCAGTTATATATAATCAGGTAATAACAATAGATTTATTACTTTTTAGGACAAATATGTTCAATAATCCAGAAGTAATGGAAGCTTTTTCTTTCTTTTCTTAAAACAAATATATTATTACCTAACTAGTTCCTAGAATTATGTTTTTGTTTATTCTAATCTGAAGCAATACAACCTCAATTTTATGAGTTAACATATCTAAACAGTTACATATGAATAAAATATGTAATTGTTTACTCTAAAAGGGTTAAAATCACAAAATAATTCAAACTATCTTCATCAATACCAAAGTTATTAACAGTACCTTTCTAACTGAATTATTTAGCCTAGGGCAAGACTAACCATATACAACCACCCTGGAATAAATAATTTCAACAAAAACTATATTCTGCACTCCAATTAATGAAACATCATTTTGATGTCTTTTGACATAGCACTTCTCTCCTGTAAGCGGAAGATCCGTGTACCCCCATTAGCCCTCCTCATTCTCCCAACCATATTATGTGGGAGTGTGACGAAGGCACTTATTCCCCTGAGAGAGATATTTATTCTCTTTCACGGGTAAATTGTGATTACTTGCAAAAAATAATTTATACAATGTATCATCTAATCTCATATGTTTTTTGTTTACTCTTTACTCCAGAATTCACTGGTTTCTTTTCTATCTATTCATCTCTTCAGTCCACACAGGTTGATCTGCGCAGTCAGCTCTGCATAACAAAAAGCAGACATGTGCAGGATGAAAAAATTCGTTTAGTTTAGTTTCGTTTCGATTCGTTATTTAACTAAATTCGTTTAGTTAAATTCGTTGCATTCATTACATTCGTTTTCGGAATTTGTTTCGTTTCGTATTCGAATTCGAAAAAATTCGACCGCATTCGAAAAAATTCGACCGTATTCGAAAAAAACTATCAAATTCGAAAAAATTCTAACACATTCGAAAAAAGCTGTCAAATTCGAAAAAATTCTACCACATTCGAAAAAAACTATCAAATTCGAAAAAATTCTAACAAATTCGAAAAAAACTATCAAATTCGAAAAAATTCTACCACATTCGAAAAAAACTGTCAAATTCGAAAAAATTCTACCACATTCGAAAAAACTGTCAAATTCGAAAAAATTCTACCACATTCAAAAAAAACTATCAAATTCAAAAAAAATTTTACTACATTCGAAAAAAATATCAAATTCGAAAAAATTCTACCACATTCGAAAAAAAACTGTCAAATTCGAAAAATTTCTACCACATTCGAAAAAAACTATAAAATTCGAAAAAATTCTAACACATTTGAAAAAACTATCAAATTCGAAAAAATTCTACCACATTCGAAAAAAACTGTCAAATTCGAAAAAATTCTAACACATTCGAAAAAAATATCAAATTCGAAAATATTCTACCACATTCGAAAAAAAACTGTCAAATTCGAAAAATTTCTACCACATTCGAAAAAAACTATAAAATTCAAAAAAATTCTAACACATTCGAAAAAACTATCAAATTCGAAAAAATTCTACCACATTCGAAAAAAACTGTCAAATTCGAAAAAATTCTACCACATTCGAAAAAAACTGTCAAATTCGAAAAAATTCTACCACATTCAAAAAAAACTATCAAATTCAAAAAAAATTTTACTACATTCGAAAAAAATATCAAATTCGAAAAAATTCTACCACATTCAAAAAAAACTGTCAAATTTGAACAATTTCTACCACATTCGAAAAAAACTATAAAATTTGAAAAAATTCTACCGCATTTGAAAAAAACTATAACTGAATTTGAAAAAGTAAACTATATATATGGTTATATATATATATATATATATATATATATATATATATATATATATATATATTATATATATATATATATATAATATACACATACACACATATATATATATATATATATATATATATATATATATATAACCATCTTCCGAAATTTGAATTTCTTATAAAATGAATTCGAATTTGAATAGGAAAGATAGAAAACAGAATAGAAGAAAATATAATATATATATTATATTTTCTTCTATTCTGTTTTCTATCTTTTCTATTCAAATTTGAATTCATTCTATACGAAATTCAAACTTCAGAAACCATGTACCGAAATTCGAATTTCGTATAGAATGAATTCGAATTGAAAAGACTATTACAGAATATATAATATATATATATATATATATATATATATTATATATTCTGTAATAGTCTTTTCAATTCGAATTCATTCTATACGAAATTCGAATTTCGGTACATGGTTTCTGAAGTTTGAATTTCGTATAGAATGAATTTGAATTGAAAAGACTATTATAAAATATAAAATAATAGAAAAGAAAAGCATAAAAAAACAATAGAAGAGAATAATAAAAAAAAAAAAAATTATATATATATATATATATATATATATATATATATAATTTTTTTTTTTTATTATTCTCTTCTATTTTTTTTATGCTTTTCTTTTCTATTATTTTATATTTTATAATAGTCTTTTCAATTCAAATTCATTCTATACGAAATTCAAACTTCAGAAGCCATGTACCGAAATTCGAATTTCGTATAGAATGAATTTGAATTTGAATTGAAAAGACTATTATAAAATATAAAATAATAGAAAAGAAAAGCATAAAAAAACAATAGAAGAGAATAATTAAAAAAAAAAAAAAAAAAATATATATATATATATATATATATATATATATATATATATATATATATATTTATATATATATATTCTATTGCTTTATTATTTTATATTCTATCTTATTGTTTTTTTTTAGAAAAACGTTTTCTATTTTTTTCGAATTCGAGTATGTTTTCGAATTCGATTCGAATATGTTTTCGAATATGTTTTCGAATTCGATTCGAATATGTTTTCGAATTCGATTCGAATATGTTTTCGAATATGTTTTCGAATTCGATTCGAATATGTTTTCGAATTCGATTCGAATATGTTTTCAAATTCGTTCGGTTTTTTTTCGGATTCGTTTAAATTCTTTACTTTTGTAATTCGGAAATTCGGATGCATCCGAATTTCCGAATAATGAAAAATTCGTCCGAATTTCGATTCGGAACGAAACGAAATGCACATGCCTAACAAAAAGTAAGTCAAAACTATTTGATCTATTGCCATGGCACCACTGAATATACTTTCCCTGAATGTTCAGGGAATAAATGTCCCTCAAAAAAGGACCAAAGCCTTCCGTACTTTCCATAACAAGAAGGCTCACATAGTATGCCTCCAAGAAACACACTTCACCAAGAGTTCTACTCCAAAATATATTTCTCCTTTTTATCAACAAATTTACACGGCTTCTGCCTGTACCAAGCAAAGGGGAACTCTAATTGCATTTCACCGATCCACACCATTCACCTTATCATCAGAAATTAAAGACCCAGAAGGTAGATACCTGATACTCATGGGTTATATAATGGATACACCAATCACGGTGATTTCCTACTACGCTCCTAACAAACAACCTACACCATTCCTCTCACATATATTACAAGTGATTAATACACACAAAATAGGAACAGTGATAATGTGTGGGGATTCGAACCAGGTCCTCCTCCCATTTCTAGATAAATCACCTTTTACACCATCCAAAATAACCTCTAGATTACCTTTTTCTCAACTTCTTTCCAAATACAATCTGGTAGATTCGTGGAGAGAAAGTAACCCAATGAAAAAGAAATTCACTTATTTCTCGCACCCTCATCAAACCTTCACCAGAATAGATCATATTTTTCTAACAATAGGAATGATACCAGAAATTATTGCATCAGATATAATTCCGATTCCGTGGTCTGACCATAATGCAGTATACACTACTATAGCCTCAACCATACCAAAAGCGCATGACCCAACGTGGTACTTACCGGACATAATGCTCAAACACCCACTACATCAGATGGCCATTGAACAAGCTTTAAAGAAATACATATTAATTAATAATACAACAGACATCTCCCCAATAACACTGTGGGAAGCTCATAAGCCTGTCTTGCGTGGTACAATACAAAGACAAATGGCACTATTTAAACGGGAACGCAAAAATCTAGCAAAAAAACTAGAACTCAATTTTAATGCAGCCTACATATCATTTCAAGATAATCCATCTCAGAGTACAAAATCTCATCTGGAAAAATCTAGATTGGAATACGATCTATTTCTCACTGAGTCAGTTGATAAATCCCTCAAACGCTCCAAACACAATTTCTACATGAATACAAACAAACCAGGTACATATTTGGCTCGGGCATTAAATTCAACTAACAAATCTTTCAAACCAATACGTTTGAAATTATCAAAAAATGTTTACACTTGTAATCCAGTTAAAATAGTCCATAAATTTCACTCACATCTCGCAACTTTATACAAGACAAACAATGAATTTAATCCTACAGAGGCTGAATCCTTCTTCTCAAAAATAACCTTACCTGAGTTATCTCAGAATCAAAAAAGCAGTTTGGATGAGCCTATAACTATAGATGAAGTTGCTAACGCCATAAAAGACCTAAAACTTAACAAAAGTCCAGGCCCAGACGGCTACTCGGCTTTATACTATAAAACATTCTCAGAAATACTCTCTCCCATTCTCACTGAAACTTTTAACAAACTTCTAGATGGACATTCTTTTCGGCAAGAAACACTAATGGCAATTGTTTGTATGATCCCAAAACCCCTTTCTGATGATACTTCCTGTGTGAATTATCGGCCTATCTCTCTGTTAAACCTCAATATTAAATTATTAGCAAAAATAATAGCAAAACGCCTCAAAGCTTTATAGGAAAATTAATACATAGAGATCAAGTAGGCTTCATGCCAAATAGACAGGCAGGCGATAATATACGCAGGGCAGTGTTATTGGCACATATTGCTAAAAAACGGAAAATCCCTTTATGTTTTCTATCTCTCGATATTAAGAGGGCATTTGACACAGTATCCTGGCAATATATGCAATATTCATTACAAAAATGGGGTTTTGGACCCCACTTTTTAACATGGATCAAAGCATTATATAATAAACCCAAAGCCTATATAAAATATGCTGGATACAAATCTGAAGCCTTTAATATCGAAAGAGGTACCCGACAGGGTTGCCCATTATCTCCCTTATTATTTGCCCTTATACTCGAACCCATGGCCCAATACATCAGAACAAACCAAACTATAACTGGCATTGAAGTAGGAGGTATTACACACAAATTATGTATATTTGCAGACGATATATTACTTTTTCTATCATCACCACAGGTCTCTGGTCCTAACTTAATACCAGCTCTTGATGGATTTGCAGCCCTATCTGGCCTTATGATTAATCCTAATGCCGCGTACACACGGTCGGACTTTTCGTCTACAAAAGTCCGACAGCCTGTCCGACAGACTTCCGGCGGACTTTCGGCGGACTTGCAGCAGACTTTCTAACGAACGGACTTGCCTACACACGACCACACAAAAGTCCGACGGATTCGTACGTGATGACGTACACTGGACTAAAATAAGGAAGTTCATAGCCAGTAGCCAATAGCTGCCCTAGCATGGGTTTTTGTCCGTCGGACTAGCACACAGACGAGCGGATTTCGGGGTCCGTCGTAGTTACGACGTAAAGATTTGAAGCATGTTTCAAATCTAAAGTCCGTCGGATTTGAGGCTGAAAAAGTCTGCTGAAAGTCCGGAGAAGCCCACACACGATCGGATTACCAGCCAGCTTTAGTCCGTCGGCGTCCGTTGGACTTTTGTAGACGAAAAGTCCGACCGTGTGTACGCGGCATAAGAAATGCCTAGTGCTTAATATTTCACTCACAAACAGGGAATTGATCCCGGCTAGGGCTGCACTCCCATTCACATGGGCAGAAAAATCAACCCCATATCTTGGAATTCATTTAACAGCATCTCATTCTGACTTATTCTCAACCAATTATCCTCCTGTATTAGGACAGATCACAAATCTAATAAAACAATGGTCGCAACTTCCTTTATCCTGGATAGGGAAGATTAATGCAATCAAAATGACTATTCTACCCAAATTGCTTTATCTATTCAGAGTCCTCCCTATTCCAATTCCTTCCTATTTTTTGAGAATAGTACAAAAAAGAGCAACTTCGTTTATATGGGGCTCTTCTAAACCACGTATACCTATACACACACTACATCTTCCCAAAAACAAAGGAGGCCTGGGATACCCTAATTTTACTAACTACTACAGAGCAGCACATTTGGCCAGTCTGTCCAAATACCATGCAAAACAGGAAATCCCATTATGGGTATTTATAGAGGCTTCAGAAAATGACCCTCTATTAATATCAAATTTATTATGGCTTGATCCTAAAGACCGCTTTAAAATTCATAATCCCATAACTAAACACTTCTTATCTCTCTGGGATAAACTAAAAACCAAATATCAGTTACAATCTCCACACAATCCTCTCCTTTCTTTTATTAGAAATCCGGCCTTTTATCTGGCATGGATCTACCCAAATTCTTTTAAGGCTTGGACAACATCAGGCATTCAGACACTAAATGACTTCATAGCATCTAAATCATTCCTTTCATTCCCATCGCTTAGAGAAAAATATGATCTACCAAACTCTGAGATATTTAGATATCTCCAAATCAAAAATTTCTATACAACATTCCTAAAGGGGGATACACCATTATCCCAATTATCCATTTTTGAATCAATCTGTACAAAAGATCCATTTGCTAAAGGTACAATTTCATCACTTTATAATCAATTATATGGAGTAGCAAATCTTAATAGACCCTCTTACGTTCAGAGGTGGGAGGAGGACCTGGGACGAACTTTAGAAGACACGGACTGGTCTAACATATGGCTCACATCTAAGTCATCTTCACCCAACATCTTAGCACTGGAGACAACTTATAAAGTCCTAACTCGCTGGTACCTTGTACCCGTTAGAGTGGCAAAATATTCACCTAATACCTCAGCTCTTTGTTTTCGAGGATGCCCAGAAATAGGCACATATTTACACATATGGTGGACGTGCCCAGTAATCCAAACCTTCTGGAAGGAAGTCTTCGTGATTGCATCTAAAATATTTAAAAAAATAATACAACCAGATCCATATTTAACTTTACTTAATCTAAAACCGGAATGGTTAACACTCTCTCAATTCAAACTTATGATCCAACTAATAACGGCTGCAAAACAAACAGTGGCCAAGGCATGGAAATCTCCTACATTGGTACTAGCAGAAACAATTCACAGAATGAATAATACAATGTCCCATGCTAAGATGGTAGCCATCGATCAAAATCAAATTCCAAAATTTGAAAAACTTTGGCATCCTTGGATAAAACAACAGTTCCTGTCAAACTTCAATGACTCTGTCCTGTTGCCATGGTAACAGATTAAATGACTTACAGAGACACCCATTCTAAGGCTTCAAAGAGAACTAAAAAGAATAATAAACTGACGAGTGGGACAACCTTGTGGACCATACCTCTACCTTTCAACTAGGGTTGTCCCGATACCGATACTAGTATCGGTATCGGCACCGATACCGAGCATTTGCCCAAGTACTTGTACTCGGGCAAATGCTCCCGATGCTTCCCCCGATACCTAGAGGACAGCTGTGATCGGCGCGTGGGGGAGTTACAAGATTCTCCCCCAGCGGCTTTCAGCAGCTTTAGTGACATACAGCGGTGATCGGTCACCGCTGACTGTCACTGCATCCTCCTCCATGCCCCCTCCGTTCCTCTGTCCCCCTCCGCTGTCCCCCTCCGCTGTCCCCCTCTGTTTCTCTCTCCTTCCCTGTGTCTCTCCGCTGTCCCCCTCCGTTCCTCTCTCCTTCCCTGTGTCTCTCCGCTGTCCCCCTCCGTTCCTCTCTCCTTCACTGTGTCTCTCCGCTGTCCCCCTCCGTTCCTCTCTCCTTCCCTGTGTCTCTCCGCTGTCCCCCTCCGTTCCTTTCTCCTTCCCTGTGTCTCTCCGCTGTCCCCCTCCATTCCTCTCTCCTTCCCTGTGTCTCTCCGCTGTCCCCTCCGTTCCTCTCTCCTTCCCTGTGTCTCTCCGCTGTCCCCCTCCGTTCCTCTCTGCTTCTCTGTGTCTCTCCGCTGTCCCCCTCCGTTCCTCTCTCCTTCCCTGTGTCTCTCCGCTGTCCCCCTCCATTCCTCTCTCCTTCCCTGTGTCTCTCCGCTGTCCCCCTCCGTTCCTCTCTCCTTCCCTGTGTCTCTCTGCTGTCCCCTCCGTTCCTCTCTCCTTCCCCGTGTCTCTCCGCTGTCCCCTCCGTTCCCCTCTCCTTCTCTGTCCCCTCCGTTCTGCTGTCTCTCTCCGCTGTGTGAATGGACAGAGTCAGCTGACTCTGTCCATTCACATAACTGATACATTGTAATCTCCTGTGATTACGATGTGTCAGTTTATGAATGGAGAGGAGCCGCTGTCTTCTCTCCATTCATTCTCAGAGCAGCTCAGGCTGCAGAGAAAGGGACTGGGGAATCTCTATCCTCTGTCTCTTTCTCTGTCTCAAGGGGGAGATATCAGAGGTCTGTTAAGACCCCTAATATCTCACCAAAGCCCCCCAACAGGGCTGATTAAAAAAAAAAACAAACAAAAAAAAAACATATAAAGAATAAAAAAAATATTATTGTAAAAAATAAAAATTGTAAAAAAAAAAAAAAACACACACACATACACCGCCCCCCCCCCAAAAAAAAAAATAAAGAAAGAAAACACTGTAAAAAAAAAAAAAAAAAAACACTGTCACGTGACATTAAAAAAAAAAGTATCGGTAATCGGTATCGGCGAGTACTTGAAAAAAAGTATCGGTACTTGTACTCGGTCCTAAAAAAGTGGTATCGGGACAACCCTACTTTCAACCCTTTTTCTTCTTTCTCTTTCCTTTTCTCCACCTTATGATTAAAGCTCATTATCAGAATTTATTTGACCTATATACACTCTACTTGTAAACAATATGTATAGTAGGTATAAATCATTTAAATACCTACAAAAGTAACTAAGGAAATGATATATATCTTTAATTTAGGTTTACGTGAACCCAATGTTTAATATTTGAAATATCATGATATTTACCTATACAAACCCTACTGTAAAACAATTAGCTTACTTTATAGATCCTTGTAAACTTACTTTATGTATCTTTATAACATTGTATACTCAATAAACTTCTTTTGACAAGGAAATAACATCAGTCACATGGATTGATTCTGTGGACTGCCTAATATATTTTTTTTTCTTATTTTTCATATATATATATATATATATATATATATATATATATATATATATATATATATATATGCCTTTTTGCACTGAAAAATTTGAAAAATACTCTGAACACCTACACCACTTTGAAGAGTGATCTAATACCACTTTGAGGAGTCATCCATTACCTCTTTGAGGACTTCCTTTGATCACCTCTGAATGTGATTAGATTTTGTTATAGTTTATGTTGATTGTTTTGATATATTGCACATTTATGATCACAATACTGGTTTTTTGGGAAACCTGGAGCAGTAATTAAGGCCCCAGGATATTGTGGTTCTTATCACCTACCTGATAAGGGGGATTCACCATGTCATCTTTCACTGAGTTGAAAAACACTTTGAATACTTTAACCACTTTGAAGAGTGATCCAATACCACTTTGAAGAGTAATCCATTACCTCCTTGAAGTGGACTTCTTTTGATCACTTCTGAATGTGGCTATATTTATATATGTTATAGTTTATGTTGATATATATGCACTTATTAGTAATTTATGCTCACAACACCGGGTTTTGGGAAACCTGGAGCAGTAAATAGGGCCCCAAGATATTGTGGTTCTTATCACTTACCTGATAAGGAGGATTCACTACGTCACCTTTAATTACCTACCTGGGAAGGGAGGTTTATTATTTTCAGTTCAAAGGCAGCACCATCTATTACCTATTTTATTTACCTTTAACATAAGTAAATATGTTGGACCCCTAAAATTCTGTATTAAAACATTTGTGCCTGGCATAGACTTTAAGGGGGAACCCCATGCAAGAAGCCCCCAAAAATCCATGCCAGAACCTTTTATGAGCATGTAGGCAAGGAAATTCCTGGCCAGGAAAGGGTATGTGTGCAAGTGTGTGCCCCTCCCCCAGAACCATACCAGACCATATGTCCCTAACATGGAAAGGGTTTCTTGACAGATTGGACCATCCTGGCAAGGCACCTTGTCTTCATGTTGATGAGGACAGGAGCCTCTTCCCCACAAGCCTGTCCTGTTGTTTTTGGGGGTCTGCAGAATTTTACATCAGTCCAGGCCTCAATCTTATCCCTTGTGTGGTATATACTGGCTGAGCTAACAGCAAAATGCAGAACAAACCAAATATATTTTTCTTCCTGAGGAAACGTGTCGGGCGGTGCTACGCGCCATTGTGTCCCATGTGATCCCGAAAGGATGGGTGTTCATTTTTTTGCCGGCAGAAAGATTTATATGTGTGCATAATGTTTTTAACTTTGTAAGTAGCTATTTTGCCTCTTTTTTCAATAAACACTTTTTGCATGGTATCACACTATTGGAGTTTTTCACTCTTCCTTATGAAATTCCTTTGGATGATCTGGAGATACTGTGAGTGGAGGCTATAGAGAAAGATTACATGGTGTTCGGATTATCTTCAGGAGCTTTGCCATGTTATCCCGCAGAGGCATATCTGCTCGCTCGGTTGACCATCCTAGCGATAGGTGGTTATTTTTATCTGGTAAAAGTCCCTGATTACCACATTGCTGTGCCACAGAAGATTTTTTTTTTATTTTTATGCACATTGCACTTTTCATGTTTAGTGTGTGTAGCACTTATTATACCTATTACACTTATGGTTAGTGTGTTTACAAGTTTGTTAGACTTACCCATGCCATTAGTGGATTTGTCTTATACATCATATTTGTACTTTCCACTTTAATTCATATCCATGTGCTTTATCACTTAATTATTGATTTGCGCAATTGTTATTTTTATATTGAGTATATAATGACCTTGCACACTTTTATACTCAGACAGGCTGCTGCCACCTAGTAAAATCCAGACACAGGATTGAAAGTTCCGATCCAGAACTACAGAATCCGGCAAAAACCAAAAACATAGCTTTCTTGGCTCAGAATTGACATTAACCCTTAATGTGAATCCTGTGTCATTTTCTCCTTAATTTTCACAGTGACAAGGTCTCTCTCTGTCACAGCCTTTACTATAATCATAGTATGGAACAAAATCTACACCATTGTTCCTATATATCTTCCTAATATAAGTAATAATGCTAAACACTAGACTACTACAGTATGTTTTATTTCCTAGGGCAAGATTTAAGCCTAACTTTTGATCCCAGACTGAAGTCTTCCTCTGGCAAATCCGCTATCCCCTTCAACAAGATAAAAACATTCTAGAAAATGCTACATGACCTACATCTTGCAGACATGTAGAGAACTCCCTATCCCAAAATAAGAACTACACCTTCTTCTCAAATGGCCAGTCTTACTTCTAGACTTCATATTTGCCACAAACCATAACATGGCCTGGAAGCTCTCCTGAGACATAGACATGATATCCTGGTCTAACCACTCTCCCATCTCCCTAAACTTAGAAATTCTTAAACCATAGGTTAGGAAGTAGTTATGCACTTAAATGACAATACAGCCAAATTAGCATGGATACAATCACCAAGTCCTTAGCTGATGATTCAGATACTCCCCACTGCTCTACCTAATCATTGGAAATTTTTAAGGCAGTACCCCCCCAAACTGTAAAGGCATCCATACGGGGCGGAGGGGTGTTATAGGCATTCTGCTGCCACAATGCTTGAAATTGTGGTGTGGCAAAAATATCCCGTTACATTTTGTGTTCAGTGAACAGTGGCTCCCTCTGAATGTGACTCATGTAATTGTTGCATTGCGACATAGTGGTGCAGGCTTTTAGGGGTTAAAGGGGTTGTTAACTCTCATTTTTTTTTTAAATAAATAACAAACATATCATACTTACCTCCACTGTGCAGTTCGTTTTGCACAGAGTGGCTTTGAACCTCCTCTTCTGGGGTCCCACAGCGGCACTAATGGCTCCTCCCACATCGAGTGCTCACGTTGGAGAAGCACTCTCCTTGGTGGACACTCACTCCGGGGCGCTCCCGAGTCCCGCACCTGTGTCCATTCACACAGAGTGCAGGACTCGGCCCCTCCCCCCGGCACAGCATCATTGGATTTGATTGACAGCAGCCAATGGCTGTGCTGCTATCAATCTATCCAATCAGGACATGAGTCACCAGCTACAGATGGTTTGCTCAGAGGATGACAGCATCCAGGTAAGTAAAACGGGGATGGGGGGGGCTGCAACCCTAAAAAAGGTTTTTTACCTTAATGCATAGAATGCATTAAGGTGAAAAACCATGAGGGTTTACAAGCCCTTTAAAACAGGTGGTGAGGAGGCATAATATAATGCCTCCAAATCATTTCTCAAATGCCCTCTGTGAAGCAAACTACTGTGAATCACTCTTTAGAGGGCTTCCACAAGTGTAAAAAACCCTTATATAGATGGGAATTGTTTTACTGTATTTCACAAAAGATAGCTGAAAAGGCTGAGAAAAGTCTTTGATCAGTTCAGTTCAGGTGGGTGGCCAGTTACAAGAACATACAAGTTTTACCAGCAACAGGTATTTTTGCACTTGCAGAAAAAGTACTTAGTCTACAAAAAGAAAAAAAAATGCAGTTGTCACATATATAGCAATAAGCTGCAATATGTTACATTTTTGTTCTTAGGTCTAGCAATACTTTACCTCAAGTTATTTTTATACTTTCAGTGTAGAATGACTAAGTAATTTTTCTTTGCTATATAACTCAGGGAAGCAAACTGTGAGTCAATTAACTAGCTGTAAACCATTCAAATCATATGGTAAAATTACCATTTTCACTGCCTGCACATGTAACTTGAGGACACAAACTATATGTTAAAACTCTAAAATGTTCTGTTATCAGAACAATTACATTGCTCTGGGGAAAGCAGAAGTTGTAAACAGATAGTTTTCTGATGGGAAATGTAAGATATAAGTAATTTCACTGCTGCAAGACTATGCAATACATTGAAGAAATGCTAAACCACAGTTTAATGCCACATTAAATATGCATCATACTTCCACAAAGAATTCTAAAACCTAATTATTTATTTCTCTGCCTGCTTCTTAGACATTGCACCCAAGCCCATGCTGGCTGGAATTAAACTATGTACACCTTATAGCCATGACTTTATGACCACCCACGTAATATTTAACAGGTCCCCCTTATTGCTGCCCATACAGACCCTTTTGTCACCAAAACAGCCCTGCCCCTGATTCATATACCTATATTTATGCATGAATTTGTAATCCTGAAGCAGAACATTTACCCACTGCAATGGAAGCTTCCAATATGGTTTGATTACTCTTTGACAATTGGTGTCTATGATATTTACACGTTTTATAAGAAAATATTTTTAAATGGTGATTGCACCAGTGTTTTTCTATGTCCTTCCTCCTCCCTATTACTTTGAGCATAGGATATATTCATCTATAACATCATTGCCTCCAGATGTTCTCTGTGAGGCCAGTCAGGTGTCACAGTCTCCATATAAAATTTTTAATGAATCTGCCAAGCTGTAATAGTTCTTTCACAGCATATCCTCTATTAATTTCAATGGAGTGCCCTTCTGAAGCATGATAGGTTTGCAGTTGAAGAAAATGGAGGCAATATGTGCTATTACAGTTCAACAAATTTCTGAAAATTATAGACAGAAGCTGTACCACCAGGTGATCTACACATTGCAAAAATTGGGTCACTGTTGTTATAGTTAAATATATGCTATGGCTAAAGTGCTAGTGGAGGGAAAGAGATGCCATAAGATCATGACACTATGCAATTTTTTGCATTGTCAGTGGTCATAGATTTTCATTACTTTCATGGACTTTAAAGTGATACTAAAATCTTGTTTTTTTTAATTTTTTTTTTTATACTTACCTGCCCCGTGCCGTGGATTTGCATAGAGCAGCCCAGATCCTCCCCTTCTCGGGTCGCTCTCTGGTGCTCCTGGCCCCTCCCACCTTTTGAGTGCCCCCACCACAAAGAGCTTGCTATGGTAGCACCTGAGCTGGGCCACTGCTCCCTGTGTCCACTTAGACATAGAGCTGCGGCCTGGCCTCATCCCCCTTTTCTCTTCATCGGCTGACTGAATTTGATTGCAGGCAGTGGGAGCCAATGACGCCAAACTGCTGTCTCAGCCAATGAGAAGGAGAGTCCCGGGCAGCCGAGACACTGCTGAAATATTGCTGTATCTAGATGGACCCCAGGTAAATATTAGGGGGGCTGAGGGGTGCTGCTGCACACAGAAGGTTTTTTATCTTAATCCTTTCACGCCTAAGCCTATTTCTGACATTTGTTTTTTACAAGTTAAAATCCATATTTTTTGCTACAAAATTACTTAGAACCCCCAAACATATACTTTTTTAGCAGAGACCCTAGGGAATAAAATGGCAATCGTTGCAATATTTTATGTCACACAGTATTTGCGCAGCAGTCTTTCAATCACTTTTTTTGGGGAAAAAAAGACACTTTCATACATTTAAAAAAAAAATAAACATTAAAGTTAGCCCAATTTTTTGTATAATGTGAAGGATGATGTAACGCTGAGTGAATAGATACATAACATGTCATGCTTTGAAATTGGAATGGCGACAAAATACGATACCTAAAAATCTCCATAGGTGAAAGTAAGTAAAAAAGTAACGGTTACCAGATAAGAGTTACAGAGGAGGTTTTTGCTATAATTATTGCTCTTACGGCGATACCTCACATGTGTGGTTTGAACACTATTTACATTTGCAGGCGCGACTTGTGTATGTGTTTTCTTTACTGTGTGAGCGCACAGGGACGGGGGTGCTTACATTTTTTGTCACTTTAGAAAAAAAAATCTGATCACTTTTATTGCTCTCACAAGGAATGTAAACATCCCTTGTGACAGTAATAGGTAGTGACAGGTACTCTTTATGGGGGGGATCGGGGGTCCAAAGGACCCCAAATCCCTCCTTTGCACTTAAAAGTATTCAGATCACCAAAAACGGCGTCACTGGCAGCCGAGTAAATCGGAAGTGACGTCATGACATAGCGTCCAGGATTTTTTTTATTCGAGACCCGATTGGAGCCGAATCCAGCTTCTTACAGGTCTCAGCCTAAGCGGCGGTCATGTCGGCTGGTGGCTCGGGTCTCCCATCCCACTGAGAGACCCGGGAAGAGCGTCAGAAGGTGGTGGGAGGCCTGCTCCTTTAGGATAACAGCCAAGAGCCTTTTAGCCACTTTGGTTGTTATCACTAAAGAGCCAACCAAAAAAAAAAAAACGGTACTGGGGTGATGCCTGCAGCTGCAGGCATCACCCCAGTATAACCCCTTCAAGCCTGAATGCAAATTGTGTACGGTCAGTGTGAAGAGGTTAATGCATAGAATGCATTAAGATTAAAAAAAACTTCTGCCTTTACAATCACTTTAAGCAATGGACAAACAAATAAACCCCAACTCCAGCAAACACTTTTTTTAAAAAGTTACAGAAAAAAAGGTTAAATCTTATGAATAAAAGCAAACCATTATAAGCACCCCGATAGTGTTTTTTTTGGCGTGTCCCAACTCTGTAAATTGTACTCTTTTTTGGGCCATCTGAGACAAGTGGAAACATTTGGGATCTACTGGCAGAATCGACAAGTGATAAAAATACATTAAAGATGGACTCAGAAAATCAACAACTAAAGGTCAAAATGCAAATCTTCTTATCGTCCCCCATTAAAATTGCCAGGGGAACTAGACAGGGATGCCCCTTATCCCCCTTAGTGTTCGCTCTAGCAATAGAAACCCTCGCCATAGCAATTAGGTCGGACCCAAACATTAAAGGGGTTGAGTGCGGGATAAAAACACATAAGTGCGCCCTATTTGCGGATGATATCCTCTTATTTATCACCTCCCCTATTACATCTTTACCCAACATTAACAATCTTCTCCAAAATTTTGGCGACGTATTGGGCCTACGAGTCAATATGATTAAAACTCAAGCATTAAACATCTCGCTTAACCCAGCCTTAGTCGAACAGCTAAAACCTGCCTTTAAATTTAAATGGAGTGATTCTTCAATCCGCTACTTAGGAATAAACCTCACACCCAGAATAGAATCCCTCTATCAAGCTAATTACCCCCCTATGTATCGTAAATTAGAAGAGGACCTACGAGTATGGTCATCTCACAAATGATCGTGGTTAGGAAAAATTCACTCTGTTAAAATGACCCTTCTCCCTAGAATCTTATATCTTTTTAGAGCCCTTCCAATTCCAATTAAAAAAGACCACCTCAAGAGTTTTCAGGGGAAAATTATAAAATTTATTTGGGGGGGTAGGGGATACATGTTTGCCAGGAACACTCTTTACACCCCGAAATCTAAGGGAGGATTAGGTCTTCCAGAGCTACTCAAATACTATCAAGCAGCTAGACTGGCCCAACTGTCAACTATCTTTTTTAGGGGTGAAAAACCTGATTGGGTTAATATAGAAAGGCAGGCAGTCCCAAAATACACTTTGGATTTTCTTTTATGGAGTTCCTGAAAATCTAGACCCTCTATTATGGCTCCCACACTCTCATACTCCTTTAAACTCTGGGACAATTTGATCCATCTACCCTCCCTGACTTCTCAATTACGCCCACTAACGCATATTTTTCACAATCCCCTCTTCAAACTGGGGTTAGATATCAATTCCTTCTAGTGGTGGTTGGATAAGGGGATGTACCGCATTGGTCACTATGGGGGTCATTTACTAGAACTCCAGGAAGTACTGGGCACTATGGCAAATAATAGCGCCCATTTTAGCCAAATGGAAACAAAACCAGCAAATTTGCCCATGAAAATTAGCGATATAAGCGGGGAACAACCATTTGTAAATTCTAAATTGCCGCTAATTAGCGCTTCCTCGTATATACAAATGCCGAATCTTATCAAGTTGTTATATAGCAATGTACTGTAGCCATGATCCATGTATGTGAAAGAAACATTTTTATCAGAGATGTGCTCTAGTTCCCTTGCATCTATTGATTTATATTGCAATTAGTATTCCTAGTTTTTTTTTCCTTCTTTTGTTAACGAATGCAGTTCTGAATGATTATTACATAGTAATGTCTGCTATTCTGTAAAGTTACATGTATTAATCATTTAGGTTACCTATTTGTTGTATGTTGTTTTTTCATGTTTTTGATTTATTATTTATTAGTTCAGTTGACTATAAAGCAGCAATTATTTATATTCATTCTTTAATCATACTACACTATTATGCAGGTCTCATACTTAGCACAATGGCTTAGTAGTCTGCTCAGATGCCTCCACAGCACTCATGGTACAAGTTCAAATACCAGCCAACCTACCATCCCCCAGCTGTGTTTATTTTTTCAGTGCACAAGCGAATTTAAATGAACAAACAAAAAAATTTAATCTGCCCATTAGTTAGTGTGTGGTGTTTGGAATTTCACACCATAATAGTATTGAATACTTACATATCATTGCATGCATTTGAAGAGTTAATATAATAGAATCAGCCAAATTTAAAGTGCATTGGCTAATTGGCATTCACCTATTTTCAGCATATGCTGCTTCGGCTAATTGGCTAATAGTCATTTGCTTTTTTTTCACCATTCAATCTTTTAGTATTTCTCTGTGGGATTTGAACCTATGAGTTCTTCAAGGTAGAAGTGCTGACCGCTAGCCTATTGGGTGTAGCACAGTCATACATAGAAAATACATTCACTAGTGTTTGATGTTTCTTCTCCCCGAGCTGTCTCTCCTGCTGCCACCATCTTCTCCCGCTGATGTGTTCTTCAGCGCAGCCGGTTACCCACTAATAAAAAAAAAGCCGCTCTTCTTGTGGCGGTCTTCTGTGGCCATCCGATAATGTCACCTGGAGAGTCCACTCCATGGCTATGTAAAAGACGCCACACAGCGGGTGACAACACAGCGGAGGAAGACCACCATGGAAGAAGAGCAGCTTTTTTTTTATTAGCAGGTAACCAGCGGTGCGGAAGAACACAGCAGATGGAGAAGATGGCGGCGGCAGGAGAGACGGCTCTGGGAGAATACAGCTCGGGGAGAAGATGGAGGAGGGAGAGACAGCGTCTGGAGAAGATGGCTCAGGGAAGAAGACAGCTCAGAGCTATTTTACAATAAAGGTCTTGTCAAAAACCGGCTATTGATTTGTTTACATTTCACTGCTTTTTTTGGTGAATGGGTAGGGGTAAAATGTACCCCATACCTATTCACATAGGGGGCAGGATCTGGGAGCCCTGTTGTTAAAGGGGGCTTCCAGATTCTGATAAACCCCCTGCCTGCAGACCGACAACCACCAACCAGGGTTGTCGGGAAGAGGCCCTTGTCCCCATCAACATGGGGAAAAGGTGCTTTGGGGCATGTGGCCTGGTAAGGTTCAGAAGGGGAGGGTGCTCACTCGTCCCCCCCATCCTGACCTCCAGGCTGCATGCTCGGATAAGGGTCTGGTATGGATTTTGGGGGGCCCCACATCAAATTTATTTTACATTTTGGTGTGAGGTTCCCCTTAAAGTCCATACCGAAGGGCCTGGTATGTACTGGAGGGACCCTACGACATTTTTTTCCTTGAATTTTGCAATTCCATACCATAATATTATTGAATAAGTACATACCATTGCATGCATTTGAAGAGTTAAAATATGGAATAAAGCAAGCTGATGTGCTTTAGCTAATTATGCTTCTGAGTACAATGTACACTTCCAGGAGGTGATGCTGTCAGTGGGATTTGAATTCATGGCTTGAACTTTTGGGGGCAGCAGGGTATACCGCTATGCTACAGAGCTGAGCACTTACCTACAGAGAAAATACATTTATTAATGTTTGATTCTATACAATAATGTTTTGCATCTCAGGCATTAATATTATAGTAACAACCATGCTCATGCCAATGTGGCATTGGCTAATAGGCATTCGCCTCTTTTCAGCATATGCTGCTGAGTATAATGCAAGCTTTAAGTAGGTGATACCATCTGTGTGATTTTCAGCCATTTGAGCACAATTATATTGAGAACATACGTGTTTGATGGTGGGACTACTTTATATTCTAGGTATAAAATAGTACTCAGCACAGTGACATGGGCACCTTTCACACTTGTGCGACCTGAAAGTTGCGAGATTTTAATGTGACTTTAAGCAATGCCTGTGTAATCTTGAGGTCTATGGACGCAGGAGTCTTAGGGAGAGACACGCAACTTTCCCACGACTTTGCATCAGCAATTTTGCCACAATTCCAGGGAATGCCTGTGTAAACTTGAGGTCTATGGACCTCAACTCGCATCAAAGTCAGACCAAAGTAGTACAGGGACTACGTTGAAGTCAGTGTTACTTGAAGTCGCACAGATATGAATGGTACACATTGAAAATCATGGGGTATGACTTGTCATGCGACTCTGATGTCCAAAGTTGCACAAGTGTGACTCAGCCTGACTTTGTCAGCGATTTCAGAGACATCAGTGCACTTTTCTGCACAGATGTCTAGTGAAATCACAAAGGTCCCAACTGTTCTCCTTTAAGAAGGTGTCCTATGCCTACCTACTTTTGCTAATAGGTGTCCCTTATACCCATCTCAAAAAGTTGGGAGGTAAGAAGTCGCCCCCTGAAGTCGCCCAAAGTAGTGCAGGAACTACTTTTGGGAATCGTTGTGGCATCGCACCAATTCGGACAGTTCCATTGCCATCAATAGGTGCCGATTTGGCCTACAATTTGACATGTCAATTCAGACCTATGTGAACATGGGTGAAGTTGCATAGATATTAGAGCTGCATGGTTCTGGCCAAAATGAGAATCACAATTTTTTTGCTTAGAATAAAAAGATCACGATTCTCGCGACGTAAAATCTTTCACATTATCCCACAAAAAATTGGGCTAACTTTTCTTTTTTTTTTTTTTTTTTTAATTCATTAAAGTAATTTTTTCCAAAAAAAATTGCATTTGAAAGGCACAAATACAGTGTGACATAAAATATTGTAACATCCACCATTTTATTCTCTAGGGTCTCTACTAAAAAAATATATATAATGTTGGGGGGTTTTAAGTAATTTTCTAGCAAAAAAAAATGATTTTAACCTGAAACCAACAAATGTCAGAAAAATGTTTAGTCTTTAAGTGGTTAAACTTTCCTCACTTACACAGAATTCTATTTCATTGACAAATTGTTACAAGGTTTCTAGTTAAGTTCACTGATAAAGAATGTTCTAATTCTTGGCAGACTTCCCGGTTTTTCTATTCCTTTCTTTTGATGGCTGTGGCTTCAGAAGAGCAGAGAGAGTTCTTTGCATAGCAAGAATCGTGAGACGCTTTTTTCAAGATCATAAAGGGGAAAAAATCACGATGACGATTAATCATGCAGCTCTAATAAATATGCATGGAAATCAAGGGGGACAACTTTTCATGTGACTCTGAGGTCCAAAGCTCCATGAAAAGTCACCCAAGTGTGAAAGTAATCTAATGCGATTAATTGATAACACCTTTGAATAAGGCCCCATTTGCACTTGTGCGACCTTAAAATTGCACAGCTTTGTCATGACTTGAAGCAATGTCTGTGTAATCTTGTGGTGTATGGACCTCAAATTGCATCAAAGTCAAAGCAAGGTAGTGCAGGGACGAATTTGCTACACTTTCAGGATGCACAAGTGACAATAGGGCCAAATTCAAAGGTGTTATCCTTGAATCTCATTCACACTGCTGCGACCTGAAAGTCACACTATTTTGCCGCTGCAACTTGGCCCCAACTTCTGGGAATGCCGGTGTAATATTGTACCCGATATACCTCAATTCACACCAAAGTAGTACAGGGACTACTTTGAAGTTGGTGCGACTTAAAGTAGCACAGATATGAATGGTTATCATTGAGAATCATGGGGTACAACTTGTCATGCAACTCAGAGGTCCAAATTTGCTGGAAAATTCGCCCAGCTGTGAAACAA
This sequence comes from Aquarana catesbeiana, assembly GCF_042186555.1. Classification (NCBI taxonomy): domain Eukaryota; kingdom Metazoa; phylum Chordata; class Amphibia; order Anura; family Ranidae; genus Aquarana; species Aquarana catesbeiana. The sequence continues at coordinate 177,184,800 of NC_133330.1, forward strand.
GTCATATATATTTTAATAAAAGGAGCTCTCATTTATACTTGCACAGTCCTTACTGATTTACATCAGCAGAACAAATGCACCACATCCACCCACACCAAATCTAACTATGACATCCACCCCCGCATTGATTAAGTACAAGTACATATCCTACACTTACCCGGCCAATGAGCAGCACCTCCTCTTTACTAAAGAGACCTCGCCATGTCCACCTAGATGGAGATCCTGACCAGCACAGGAACTTCCGGGTGCATACAATGACTAATTTCCAGGTCAGAAATTGAAACCACGCTTTTGATTGCAGCTGCGAATATTTGATCTCAACCATGATTAGTATTTTTTATTTTCAGATATGCAAATCTGTATTTCTACATATATTTGAAGGTAAACTTAAGGGAGTTTGATAAGAAATGGTGTCCCTGGGTTAGCAGCAGGTGAATTACAAAGACAAAAGGCCCAGTTTGAGCCCTGGTTCACACTGACAGCAGGAGGAAATCGTTCAGCTGAACTCACAATTTCATTCCTGCATGTCAGTCCCGACTGTGGGGGGCAACATCAGAGACATCGGTGCAGGTTTCTGCACCAATATCAATACAAATCGCACCAATTAGAACAGTGCAATTGCCACGGATTTGACATGTCAAATCACACCAATGTGAACCAGAGCTGACACATTCAAACACTGCCTATCCACCAGCTGATTTCATTATCTGTAATTCTCCACAGCTGTTATATATAAAGATTCCACCTTTATCATTAACTTGCAGTTGTGCAGAAGGCTAGGTTTACATTGGAGCGATTGGTCATGCGATTTGAGAGATCAAATCACATGACTATTGGCAAAGTCACTGTTCCAATCGATGCAACATTTTTTTTGTGGCGCCGCACCAATTTGCTAAAGTAGTTCCTGCACTACTTTTGCCGATTTCAGGTGCGACTTCAATAGACATGTGTATGAAGCCACCTGAAATCACGCTGACCTTGCTACTTTGAAATCGTGCTACTTCAAGTGAAGTAGCATCAATGTGAACCAGGGCAAAGAGATTAGTTTTTAGGTGCACAAATATATATATTGAAATAAAATATAAGAGATATGGCACTTTCCCAAAACCACCCACCCACAAAAACTAAAGAAAGAAAAAGTAGAAGAAAAAAAACACCACAATAAAAGCTCAATAATGCATTTTTATTTTACCAGCAGAAAAAAAAAATAAACTTACATTTACTAGCTTCAAAAAAATTTGGACAGGATATATGGTGCTACATTTAGCTCAGAGAAGCTGGCCCCCCTACAATCAGCACAAATAAAAACTCAAGTGTGTTTCTTTAGTGCTACGTTTGTGCTGTTTTGTGCCGTAAAAATTTACATTTGTGCTGCTTTTATTTTTAAGATATTAGCAATTGTTTTTTCCAGACTATGACATCACCTAGCCCCCCCTACAACACCCAAATGACACAAAACTGGTCTCGTTGGTTAGTGCTACGTTTGTGCTGCTAAAATTTCCGTTCTATCTTTTATCGTTTTCTCGTTATTAATGATTTATTAAAGGTCACCAAAGGTCAGTCAGCCCCCCTACAACGCCCAAATTACATGAAACTGGTCTCGTTGGTTAGTGCTACGTTTGTGCTGCTAAAATTTTTATTTGTGCTGTTATGGTTTTTAAGTAATAACAGTTTTTTTTTTTTTTTCAAACCCCACTCACTTTGCCCACCCTACAATCAGCACAAATAAAAACTCAAGTGTGTTTCTTTAGTGCTACATTTGTGCTGCTAAAATTTTTATTTGTGCTGTTATGGTTTTTTAGTTATAACAGCTTGTTTTTATATTTGTGCTTTTTTGTGTCATAATAATAAAAAATTGTGCTGCTTTTATTTTTAAGATAATAGCAATTTGTTTTTTCCAGATGATGACATCACCCCGCTCTCCTGTCACATACCTGGTTAGTGAGCTCCTGGTTAGAAAGCAGCCATGGGAGCACAGTGAGGTCTGAGTGCCTGTGATCAGTCCAGTAGACTGAGTGGTGGAAGCAGTCAGCAGGTGGATGTGGCGGCAGAACCAGCTGGTGGCAGATGAGCTGGCACTGAGCTTGGCTGGTGGCAGACTGTGGGTAAGCAGCTGGAAGCAGGAGACAGATGAGACCTTGCTGGGCTGAAGAGCTGTAGCAGGCTGGATGAGCAGGATGCAGGGTCAGATGAGCCGGATCCATAATGGTCAGGCAGATCAGGCATAGACGGCACACAACAGGATAATCGGGTCACAAACCAAGTCAGCAACAGGAGGTAGATCAGGCAAGAAGAGAAGGCAGAAGCAGAATCCAGAGACAAGCCAAGGTCAGGGCAGGTAACAGTCAAACGGAGGTCAGGAGCAAGCTGGGTTAGGATCAGAGGTCAAACACAGGAATCAGGAATGAACACACAGAAGCGGCACACCAAATTGCAGCCTGTTTAAATAGTCTGTCTGGTGCCAGCATTGGTGACAGGCTCACGCTCATCTGCCCAGCCAGTTGCCAGTCTGCGCATGCGCATATGTATGTACAGGGAGACATCATTTGTGCTATGCGAAAGCCTTCCCTGACACCCCCTACAGCAGCCAAACAAAATGAAAACGGGCTGGTTGGTTAGTGCCACGTTTGTGTTGATTTGTGCCTATTTACTTTCCATTCTGTGACGGCGTCTCTTCGTCTGACGGCTCTTAAATAACTGGGTGGCCCCGCCCCCTCTGACGCACGGGACATGACGGGACTTCCCTGTGGCATTCCCCGTGACGTCACAGGGAAGTCCCGTCAAGTCACCGTGCGTCAGAGGGGGGCGGGGTCACCGGGTGGCCCCACCCCCGTTTTTTAAGAGCCGTCAGACGAAGAGACGCCGTCACACAGCGGGAGCCTTCCTTCATGACAGCATGGGTGCGGAGCGGCCCGGAGAAGAAAATGAAGAAGAGAAGAAGAGAAGAGGATGAAGAAGAAGATGAAGAGAAGAGCGGGAGCCTCCCCTCATGCCATGGGTGCGGAGCGGCCCGAGGAGAAGAAGATAGAAGACGCCGCGGAGGAGATGCTGGACGAGAACGCTGGAGGAAGAACCAGAAGAACCAGAAGAAGATGAAGGAAGAAAGAAGAAGCATTTAAATAAAGGAATTGTCAAAAACTGTCTCTTGTCATTTTTAACATTTTTGACAGTTTTTTAGTGAAATGGCAGGGGTAAGTACCCCCTTACCATTTCACACAGGGGGGGCCGGGATCTGGGGGTCCCCTTGTTAAAGGGGGCTTCCAGATTCCGATAAGCCCCCCGCCTGCAGACCCCCACAACCACCGGCCAGGGTTGTGGGGATGAGGTCCTTGTCCTCATCAACATGGGGACAAGGTGTTTTGGGGGGGTTTGAAAAAAAAAAACTGTTATAACTTAAAAACCATAACAGCACAAATAAAAATTTTAGCAGCACAAACCAGCACAAACGTAGCCCTAACCAACGAGACCAGTTTCGTGTAATTTGGGCATTATAGGGGGGCTGAGTGACCTTTGGTGACCTTTAATAATTCATTAATAATGCAAAAATGATAATAGATAGAACGGAAATGTTAGCAGCACAAACGTAGCACTAACCAACGAGACCAGTTTTGTGTCATTTGGGTGTTGTAGGGGGGCTGACTGACTTTTGGTGACCTTTAATAAATCATTAATAATGCAAAAACGATAACAGGTAGAACGGAAATTTTAGCAGCACAAAACAGCACAAATGTAGCACTAAAGAAACACACTTGAGTTTTTATTTGTGCTGATTGTAGGGTGGGCAAAGTGAGTGGGGTTTGAAAAAAAAAAAAAAAAAACTGTTATAACTTAAAAACCATAACAGCACAAATAAAAATTTTAGCAGCACAAACCAACACAAACGTAGCACTAACCAACGAGACCAGTTTTGTGTCATTTGGGCGTTGTAGGGGGGCTAGGTGATGTCATAGTCTGGAAAAAACAATTGCTAATATCTTAAAAATAAAAGCAGCACAAATGTAAATTTTTACGGCACAAAACAGCACAAACGTAGCACTAAAGAAACACACTTAAGTTTTTTTTTGTGCTGATTGTAGGGGGACCAGCTTCGCTGAGCTGCTACATTTAGCAATGGAATGTTAAGGGCCCTGCTCATAGTAGCTTACAATCTAAAATTAGACAAAACCTTAGAGTGGACACAGCTTTAATTTCAGTGTATAGCGGGCAACACATCACATTTTTATCTGCAAGATTATAGAAACATACTTAACAGTCATTCTTACAAAGCATTCCCACATAATATTACAAAAGACTTATTCAAAACAACCACCACCAGCCCACAATCCACACATACATACATTGGTGACCATGTTCTGCTGGAAGCTTCATTTCGGTGTACACGATTAAACAACAAGATCAAAAAGAGTAGGTCAGCAGATGCTTCCAAATGATGTTTGCATGATCAGACAAGAACAATACACACACACACAACATTGACAGCATGGCCACATAAACCCACTTTTGATTGAAAAAATGCACAAGAATTTCATCAACTCTCCCAATTTCATTCCTTCTCCCACCACAAATCACAGCAAAAAAACTGACCTTCTCAGGCCAAACAAACCGCCCTACTGCAGGCCTTTATATAAGAGAGGTTGTATTGTTAGCACACTGACACACCCAATAGAAGTACACGCCCACTAGAAGTACACACCCACCAGTATCTTTCAATCTGTCTCTTCATGTATGTCTAAAGTGATTGCACCTGATGGGCAGGAACACATAATAGTATTCACAACTGTGTTAGCCTTGGCTATGTGCATCAAATCTCCAACTACAGGCCAAAGATCAAAGTCCATTTGCATCCACATAAACAAAGCAACAGTTTTCTAAGCATATGTACCTGTGCAGTGTAAACCCTAAAATTTGAAATGTCCAAGTCCCTGAGCATGATTAGTGCTAATAAACATTAACATCAGTCCCTGGCTGCAATGAGCTTCCAATATAAAGTCCAAAATTAACTTTCTTACATTAGAACCTATTTTGACAGGAGACAAATAATATGCCAGCATGTCTTTGGATTGTGGTGAGAAACCCACACAGGGAGAACATATAAACTTCAACACAAGCATTAGCATGTTGGGGAATTGACCCAACATCCCAGGTGCTGCTAGACAGAACTGCTACCCACTTAGCCACCAGGCAGCCCCACACATGTTCTCTGCATCTCTGTGGTGTGAACCAACCCTAAGTCCATAGCCATGCTCAGTGTCACAAGCAATATACAATATATTGGCCTAAGTATTGGGACACCTGCCTTTAAATGCACATGAACTGTAATGGCATCCCAGTATTACATTGGGTTCAAAACTCATTTGGCCCACCTTTTGCAGCTATAACAGCTTCAACTGTTCTTGTCCACAAGGTTTAGGAGTGTGTCTATGGGAATGTTTGACCATTCTTCCAAGTGCATTTGTGAGGTCAGGCACTGATATTGGACGAGAAGGCCTGACCTACAGTCTCCTCTCTAATTCATCCCCAGGGTGTTCTGTTGTGTTGAGGTCAGGACTCTGTGCAGGCCAGTCAAGTTCCTCCACCCCAAAATCACTCATTCATGTCTTTATGGACCTTGCTTTGTACACTGGTCCAAATGATTTGGTGGAGGGGGATTATGGTGCGGGGTTGTTTTTCAGGGGTTGGGCTTGGCCTCTTAGTTCCAGTTAAGGGAACTCTTAAGGCGTCAGCATACCAAGACATTTTGGACAATTTCACACTCCCAACTTTGTGGGAACAGTTTGGGGATGGTCCCTTCCTGTTCCAAAATGACTGCACACCAGTGTACAAAGCAAGGTCCATAAAGACATGGATGAGCAAGTTTGGGGTGGAGAAACTTGACTGGCCTGCACAGAGTCCTAGCCTCAATCCGATAGAACACCCTTTGGCTGAATTAGAGTAGAGACTGCGAGCCAGGCCTTCTCATCCAACATCAGTGCCTGGCCTCACAAATGCACTTCTGGAAGAATGATCAAACATTCCCATAGACACACTAAACCTTGTGGACAGCCTTCCCAGAAGCTGTTCTAGCTGCAAAGGGTGGGACAAATCAAATTTTAACCCTACAGACTAAAACTGGGCTGCCATTAAAGTTCATGTGTGTGTAAAGGCAGGCGTCCCAATACTTTTGGCTAAATAGTGCATCTGGAAAAGACTTACAATGGTGGTGGAACCCTCCTACACATAACATTTAGACATAGTTATAGGACCTGGGAGAGGAGACAACTTCTCTACGTGAAGTAACATGGTTGGGATTTGAACCCAGACCCGCAGAGATACTAAACAGAACTTCTTACCTCTAAGCCATGGAGCTGCCACGTGTGAGACCTTCCTACACATAACTACACATAACTACACATAAATACACATAAAAACTGCATTTCTTTGGACATACAGGTGATGGAATTACATTACTCAAGAGTTATTCTTCTTGATTTATTCTGTGATATTTGGTGTTTTTTTTTGTGGGTGAGAGTAGAATATTACCCTCAAATGTTTGGGAATTACATTTTGATTTCTGATGTTGGTACACATATCACATTTTTTGGGCTCAAATTATGAATATTTGGAAATAATAAAAAGCACAAAAAATTGTGATTCATTTTAAATTTGCATCAGCAATGGTATTGTTTGTGGATTATAAAGACACCTGTGTGAGTTTGGGGTAAAGATTGTTGTGAGATGAAGAGTAACAAGTGAAAGTGACAGAGAAAAATATATTTTACCAAAACATCAAAACATTCCACATTGTAGCATTCTTAAAATCAAAATATTTTAAGTAGAAGCAACATTGTTGCAAAGAAAAATTTATTTCACAGAAAGATACATTTCATCTCAACATTAAAAGGTTTTTTTTGTGAAAGTTAGAATTGTTCCATTAGAATCAATGACTGAAACTTCATTTGGACTAAAATAGAGCAGATTTTAACTCCCAAAAAGTGTTCTCTAATTAGCTCTCATTTTGGTATTTACTATAGCTCCGGGTAAAAAAGACACTTGAGTTAAAATGAGAGTTATTTTCAGGTCTGAGCATGCTCAGTTGTGTTGGCACCTAGTTGTCCAAAACGGGGATTTTTTCACTTTTCAGACTTTTAAAGATATTTCAGCGTAGAAATCACCTTTTCACACAGTTCAAAAGCAGATTATCTTTAAATAATATACCGCATATTTCAGTACCATTTAGGCAATTATATCATGCTCTAAACATTATTTCCATGTGCAGTTCTCTAGGTTTTAGCAGAGTAAGGGTTTGGGCACTATTTAGTTTCAGGGAGCTATAGTAAATTCGATTTTAGGAGAATTTTCTCACAAGCGCTATAGTGAATACCGTTTTAGCGAGAATTAGCGCTATTAGTGCTAATTCGTGCTAAATTGATGCAAATTGGCGCTAATTCGCGGCAATTTGCGTGAATTAGCGCCGTGGCGCTATAATAAATGACCCCCTATTTCTCTGCTTCCGGGCCGATCTCCATGAAACAGTGTGTAGACAAATTAGAGCTCCCTGACTCTGAGAAATTTAGATACCTCCAGATCTCTCATTTCCTACACACAATTTGGAAAAACAAATCTGCCCCCCCAGAATTCACCCCTTATGAACGATGGTGTGGACAAGCAACGGATCAAAAAGGGGGCATATCTCTGATTTATTTAGCACTATCTGATCCCTTATCCAAGCTCCCATATATGACGAATTGGGAGAGCGACCTAGGCGAGTCCTGGGACCTGGAAGTGTGGCACAAAATGGGAATGAGAGCCTACAAAGGTATAGTAAACATTTCATTAATTGAAGCAAACTTGAAGGTCTTGACAAGATGGTACCTGGTCCCTACCAAGCTGGCACAGATGTTCCCATCCTCGTCTCCTTTATGCTTCAGAAATTGCCAAGCCCAGGGTTCCATGTTACACATCTGGTGGGAATGTCCGAAAATTAGAGGATTCTGGAATGGGATCTTTAACTTGATTAGAAAAATCACGGACGTTTCCGTACCAAAATCCCCCCAGATAGCTCTCTTAAATGGCCATATTTCCAAAATTCCCAAAACATCTGATAAACTAATTTCTTTCATGTTAACGGGTGCCAAAATAACCATAGCGAAGGCCTGGAAACAACCAGGAGTCTCCCTGGCAGCCGCTGAAAGAAAGATTTTGTGGATCATGTCGCAAGAAAAATTAGCAAGTTCTATAGCGGACTCTAACAAATCCATTGTGGCAATCTGGGAACCCTGGGCTAAGCATATAGGCATCTATCTCATACCAGGAGTAGAGGTTTAAGACCTGAACATTCATGAAAAAGAAGTCTGGCAACCCTCTCACCCCCTCCTTCGCTCACTCTAGTTCTCTTTCTTTCCACTATTCTTCTCTGTCGTGGGATGCTTAATTTATAGCATTTTAGTATTTAATTATTCTATATATTATGTTTAAGTACTTTGCGCTCCTGTATTTTCAAGTTTATTTAGCCCGAGTCTGGGGTCCCAGGAGATTCTCCTACTATCCCCCGGACTCCTGGTCTTATCCATCGGAAAGTCTGAGTAGGATCCTTCTCGCTGCTCGGGGCTCCTCTGTATCCCTGGGAGGCGCGAAGGGTCTTGATATAATAATTGACAATGACACATTGTTCCCACTAGGGGTGTCAGGCCTAACGATAGTATTTGGTGCCTTCTTTTACATTCCTTGGATAACTTAATCTTTATTCGTTTTGATGTTTATGGCTATTGATTGACTCAGGAGATGCATTGTTTCCATGTACTACAATATAGAGCTGCGTCCTACTGAGAATTGAATGCCTTAAAATGTAATGTACTGCTCTTCAATAAAATTTTTGAAAATTAAAAAAAAAAAAAAAAAAAGAAAATCAACAACTGCTGGTTTTGCCCATATACTGTATTTTAAATATAAAGGTCAGTAGGCACTTACCATGTTAGCCATTCAATATTATCCATTAATCCATTAAATGTTACTAATTCAATGTTTCTGTTCATTCCTTTGCTGTTTTTATATAACACTAAGCTTATTACTGTCAGAAACCATGAATCAGACCGAGACAGAAGTATAGTTAAATCACACTTGTTTAACAATAAAAGTAAAAAGAACAAACATAGTCAAAACATAGCAAAAGTTCGGTAACCAAAACAGATAGTCAGACAAGCCAGAAAGTCAGGAGGCCAGGGATCAGCATAGTGGAACAGCAAGCAGGATCTGTAGCCAGAAGGAATGTTAGACAAGCAAGTCTTTAACAGGAACGCAGGAGATAGTCTCTGTGATGTTGACCAAGGCGAAGGCAGAGATCATCTGGGCTGGACGGCTTAAGTAGGCAGGACTGACGAGCAAGATATCTTCAACAGGTGAACCACTGTGGAGAGAGAGGAGCTGGCAATTAGCCGACAGCTAAGCGGCCAGCTCAGAGGAAGGAAGGGCTGAGGCCAGCCCTGACAGTACCCCCCCTCGGAGGACCACCAGGCTTAAGGGGTAAACGTCTATGGAAATCACAGAGGAGGACAGGGGCATGTACATCTGAGGGTCAGGTTCCTCCGGACCATACCCTTTCCAATGCACCAGGTACTGTATGCACCCAGGGAACCTATGGCAGTCAACAATGGACTGTACTTTATACTCCTCATGGTACAGGGTGAGGACATGGCACCGAGGTGGAAAAGCGGTTGCAGACCAAAGGTTTTAATAAGGAGACATGAAATACATTTGAGATACGCATATTAGAAGGAAGGTCTAATGCAGCCACTGGGTTAATCCTGCGAAGAATACGGAAAGACCCAATAAACCAAGGTGTGAACTTCAGAGATGGAACACAAAGTTGGAGGTTGCGAGATGACAGCCAGACCCTGTCCCCAACCTGGTAGGAAGGCGTAGGCAGGCAGCTTCGGTTGGCATGGAGTCTGTACCTATCATTAGCATGTCCCAAAGCCTCCTGGATGTGCCCAAGTGGAACGAAGACCACAGAGATGCTCCTCCAAGGCAGGAATACTCTACGGAACAAATGAGTCAGGCAGCATGGAAGGTTGGAAACCATAGTTCGCCATAAATGGGGACAATCAGGAAGCAGAATTCAAGGCACTATTGTGAGCAAACTCCACCCATGGTTATGCCGCGTATACATGATCGGACATTCCAACAACAAATGTTCGATGGGAGCTTGTTGTCGGAAATTCCGACGTTGTGTAGGCTCCATCGGAAATTTTTGGGCAGAATTTCCGACAACAAAAATTTGAGAGCTTGCTCTCAAATTTTCTGACAACAAAATCCGTTGTCGTAAATTCCGAGCGTGTGTACACAATTCCAATGTACAAAATTCCATGCATGCTCTGAATCAAGTATGAGACGGAAGCCCTCGGTCTGGTAAAACTAGCGTTCATAATGGAGCTAGCACATTCGTCACGCTGCACATTTTTTAATCTTTTAATGCAGCGCATTCTCTTCTTCTTTATAATGCTAGAATTATGAAGTTGTTTTGCTGCTGATATTCACACAGAGTTCTCACAAACTGATTTCTTTATTATTTCTTTTTCACATTCAAAAGTTTTATTGAAAGATATTGAAAGTTACAAAATGCACATTTTCGTGAATCACAGATGCAAATGCACATGTTTTTCAATACATCTTATCTAAGCAGAAAGTGGCCTATTGCCGTGTACACACGAGCGGACTTTATGGCAGACTTTGCCCGGCGGACTTTTCGATGGACTTTACGACGGACTTTCTGAATGAACGGACTTGCCTACACACGATCAATCAAAGTCCGTCAAATTCGTACGTGATGACGTACGACCAGACTAAAACAAGGAAGTTCATAGCCAGTAGCCAATAGCTGCCCTAGCGTGGCTTTTTGTCCATCGAACTAGCATACAGACGAGCGGACTTTTCAACCGGACTCCAGTTCCTTCGGATAGATTTGAAACATGTTTCAAATCTAAGTCCGTCCAACTTTTGAGAAAACAAAGTCTGCTGGAGCCCACACATGATTGAATTGTCCGACGAAATCCCGTCCGCCGGGCAAAGTCTGCCATAAAGTCCGCTCGTGTGTACGCGGCATAAGAGTCTATTCCAAACAATTGCAACTGTGTACATTGTAGTTACGTTTAGTGTAAGTGGTCCGTAAAAACTCAAGTTTAAACATATTAAAGATTCTTTGGACCTCTATGCAGTAAATTGACATTGTCTATCATCATAAACAACTGAGTATTTTTAGTAACGTCTTATATTATGCGTTCTTATCATCTGTTGACGTTCCTTTATTAGGTGTATAGGTAAAGAGAAAGCAAAGGGAAGAAAAAAGAGATGTAGAAAGAGAGCAAAGGAGTGGTGCATGAATCTTAGATAAGTTTCAGGTTGTCTGTATTAGGATCGAAGCACTCTTGTATCGGATATCACAGTAGTCATCACGGGGTGTGCCGGTTCATTATTTCTTCGTAAGTTTTAGAGTATTTGAAGCTGAACCATGGCTGCCATGTCTTATTGAGTCTTTCCACATTACCCCTGTCCTGGGCCAAGGTGTCCTCCATCTCACATACATCTCATATTCTATGCAGCCATTCTGGGATAGAGGGCACCCTGGAAGAGTTCCAGTGCAGAGGAATCAGTGACTTGGCTGCATTAAGCAGGTGCTTGGTCAGAGAGTGCTTATACCTTCTAAGTGAAAAACTAGATATATGTAATAAGTAGCGTGCCGCATTCAAATTAAGTGCAGCTTCTGTGATTGATTTAATTAAGTTCTGGACTGCAGTCCAATAGCCTGTAATCAGTTTGCAGTTCCACCACACATGTATCAGAGTTCCTCTTTCTTGTTGACACCTCCAGCACATCTAGGATTTTTGGTTATCCCAGTCATGAAGCCTGTCAGGTGTATGGTACCAGTGCATCAACAATTTGTAACTCGTTTCTTGTTGTCTTGTGTTCATAGAACATTTATGTGCCAATATGCGTGCATACCTCCATTGTCTCTCTGATATGTCCTCTTTCAGGTCCTCCGACCACTTCCTCCTGTGTGTTTCTGCCTCCAGACTCTTCGGGTACTGTAGCCAAGTATAGGCAACTGAAGTGGCCCTGTCAAGTGGGGATTTGCTATGGCAGATTGACTCCAGACCAGTTAGGGGTCTGCTTATGTCTCGAGAACTCTTAAATTTGCCTAGGTAGCTTCGGATTTGGAAATATGTCCATTGGCGTAAGGGGGTAAATTCCTTTCATTTTTGATAGATACCCAGTCTTTAAATTTGTCTCCCTGAAAGCAGTCTCCTGCAAGTAGGGGGTTCTTGTCCGTTGAGGATTGTAATGTTGTGTTTTGTTCACCTGGTATAAAATCGGGGTTGTCCTTCAGTGGAGTTAATGGACTGGGAAGTGTAGTAACATCTTTTTTCTTGGCTAGGTTATGGAATATCTCTAGGGTGGTTGCTGTGAGGGGATGTCTTTTTAGAACGCGTGGGTATTTATTCTGCGGGATCCAAGGCGAGAATGTGAGTGGGATTGGGCTTAAGTCTGCTTCCAACGAGACTCAGTCCTTTGCATGTGCGTGGCAGTGCCAGTCAATCACCCTAGCTATATGGGATGCGTAGTAGTAGTAGTAGTAGTAGTGTTTGAAGTTAGAAAGCCCAATTCCTCCTAGTTCCTTGGGTTGTATCAATTTTGTCAATCTTATCCTAGGTTCCTTGTGCTGCCAGAGGAACCTCAGAACGGCGGCATTCAGTGCTTTAAAAAATTTCTGTGGTATTTTTACTGGTAAAGTGCGCATAAGGTAAAGGAATCTAGGCAATATCACCATCTTGATGATCGCTGCTCTGCCAAACCACGAAAAGTAGCCTAAGTTCCAGCCACTAAGATTCCTCTCACAGCTCCTGAGGAGTGGGGTATAATTTTTCTCGAAAACTGACTGTAATTGGGGTGTTAACCAAGTCCCTAAATACTTGAGTGCTGAGGGTTCCCATCTAAATGTGGAGTTAGTTTTAGTCTGTTCAAGAATCATGTCTGGGAGAGAGATATTTAGGGCCTCAGATTTCGAATAATTGATCTTTAAGTTTGATAAGTATCCGTAATGGGAAAATTCCTTCAGTAAGTTGGGGAGGGATATTAATGGGTCTGTCAGGAAGAATAAGAGATCATCAACATATGATGCAACTTTGAACTCCCTGTCCTTCACCACAAATCCGTGAACTGCTTCATTTGATTGGATCCTTCTAATAAAGGGTTCTAACGAGTGAATGAATAACAGAGGCGACAGTGGGCATTCCCCTGTCTAGTTCCGTTCGTGATATGTACTTTCCTTGATAACGTGCCATTTATTTTCAGATGTGCTGTCGGATTTTGATATAACGCAGAGATCCAGGACATCATATGTGTGCCCATGCCTACGTGCCTACATACAGCCATCATATAATCCCATGCTACTCTATCGAAGGCCTTCTCCGCATCCGTGGAAAGGAGAAGACCCTCGATATTTCGTGACTTTGCTGTGTGAATCAGGAGTAGGGCTTTGGTAACATTGTCTTTAGCCTCTCTGCCCGGGACAAAACCGACCTGTTCCAAACCTATCAACCCTGGGAGGAGGGGGCCCAATCTCAGAGCAAGAACCTTTGCGAATAATTTGACATCTAGATTCAGAAAAGAGATGGGTCTGTAGTTAGCACATTCTCCTGGGTCCTTGCCCTCCTTCGGTATTATTGCACTGTGTGCCTTAAGGAGGTCAGGAGTCACTTCCCTCTGTCAGGACAGGGAGTTCAAAGCATCTCTGAGAGGGTTCGTTACAATGTCGGTAAAGGTTTTGTAGTAAATTGAGGAGAAGCCATCCAGCCCTGGGCTCTTACCCATTTTAAGTTTAGTAATAGCTTGTCTTAGTTCTAGGGATGTCAGGGGATCTTCTAATAAGTTGGAGTCAGATTCATTAAGGGTGGGTATCCGCTTTGGGCTAGGTAGTCTTGGATAATGTGCGTCCTATTCCCTGTCATATGTGCTTGTCGGTGTTGTTGGGGCAGGTTGTATAGGTTTGTGTAAAAGTCATGAAAATGTTCTGCAATCGCCTCTGATGTCACATCAAGTTTTCCGGTCTTGTTTTTGATACCAGCAATGTGGTTGTTAGAGTTACGTGTCCGTAATGCTCTTGCTAGAAGTTTGCCTGCCTTGTTCCCTGACTCGTAATATTTTTTTTTTGAAAAATAACATACGTTTGGCTCTAGAGTCTAAGACCTGCTGTAATTCTTTTCTAGTTTCTAGGAGTTTTGTGGCTGAATCAATGGAGAGAGATTGCTTATGTAGTCTTTCTAACATGTTAATCTGAGTGATCAGTTTTTTTATGTTAGCTTCTCTCTCCTTCTTTCTTCTAGAGCCCAAAACAATCAGTACCCCTCTGATGATGCACTTGTGAGCTTCCCAGACCATCAGAGGATCTGCTTCTTGAGTGGCATTATTTTTAAAAAATTCTGTCAGGTTGGTGGTCAACTCTGTAAGGAGTGAGGGGTCAGTCAGCAGTGATGCGTTCAGTCTCCAGGTCGGCTGTTGTTGTGTAGGGTTCTGTAAATTTATAGTCAGGGAGATAGGAGCATGGTCTGAAATTGTCTAGATGCCCACTCGTGCGTCCGTCACACGGGAAAGATCCCTTTGCGAGATAAATAGATAATCTAGCCTTGCATACCTTGAATGAGGAGTGGAAAAGTGTGTAAAGTCCCTCCCGTGTCTATCAGCTGCAGGGACTGCAAGAGGGATTTGATCTTTTTAAGAGTTTCGTAGGAAATACATGACTTTCCATTTGAGGTGTTGGAGAGAGGGTTCAGCGGAATGTTGAAGTCCCTTCCCAATATTATACATCCTGATGCAAACCCCGCAAGCTTCCTGACAATGCGTTGGCAGAACGGAACGTGTCCTCTATTGGGAAAATAGACGTTTGCTAAAGTTATCGGGGTACCTCCATAGGTTCCTTTGACAAAGACAAACTTACCCTCTGGGTCACATATTTGTTCAGTTAGTTCAAAAGGGGCCTCTCTGCTGATCAGAATAGAGACTCCCTTTGACTTAGAGTCGGGGTTTGAGGCGTGGAATGCCTTTGTAAAATATGAGTTGGTAAAATTTGGTGTATGTTTCATTTTAAAATGGGTCTCCTGAAGGTAGACAAAATGTGGCTTACCCTTCTTGAGCTCTCTCAAGACAGTGGAGCGACGTTCCGGTATGTTAAGGCCTCTAATGTTGTGGGATATCACTGACGGACAGTGTCCCAGAGAAGAGTACACCATGGTTGAAGGTTAGGAGGAGGTGCTCGGATCACCAGACTGCAGAGGAAACACAACTTTGACACAGAGATTAATGTTTGATTTGGACACTTGAAACAACAATCTTACAATACTGCTAACCAGCACCAAGTATAAGTTTGTATAGGAAGAGAGAGAGCTGGAGAAGTAAAAAGAAAAGATATATAGGAAGATATGGATAGTACAAGGATAAAGTGTTGGAAGTTCGTTACCCGGGAAGAGCTAAATGCTCTGTTCACGAGCTGAGCCAACCAACTGTGTGTAATGTATTCCGCGCTCTGATCAGGAGTCGTGAGATACTCTGTGGGGTTAGTGGGAGGCGCTAACAACCAGGTGTCAGCACACTATCAATTCACAAAAATTTGTTAACGGAGATATGGACTGAAAAGATTGTCCTAGTTGCTGCACACGCAGCCAAAACTGATAAAATTAAACTAAAGCTCAAAAACAAAAAAATCACACCCAACCAAGGTGTGTGTGTTAAACTAGCGTTAACTAGGGGATAACTTCACTCAACACTAGTCTGTGATCATTGTGGGTGATCTATTAATACCTCTTTACGCATTAATATGCTAACTTAAAATTGCACAAGAAAAGTGGGTAAGTTGTCCTCAATTGCTTATACAATATATGAAACAAAACCGGTTCTGACTTTTGCGAGGCAGGTTCCCAATAGTCTTGAGTGGATTTCTACCCTCCCCGACAATGCTGAGTATGTTCGGTCATTCATCCTGGATGATCACAAAGAAGATCAGGTTTTTTGTCCATGCAGCCATTAGGTAACTGGATTAGAGATAGTTTCCAGTTCAGGGTTTAGCCAGTACGGGTGATTAGGTAGAAATCTGGGACAGCCGACCTATGTGGTCTCAAAGGTATCTAGGATTTTACTGTTCTCATTAGAGAGATGTGCCCATGTTTTAGTGTCCGGAATTTATGTGAGAATGGGGCAAGATGGTCCCTATGCAATAGGGACATTTCAAGCGGAAGTCAGTTTTGTTGCAAAGTCTGAGAAGACAGGTATTCGGTATCCCCCCATTGAGATGCAACACATAACGTTGTGAAATGATGCCATAAGTGGATTAATGAAGTAGAGATATGCAAGGTAAAGGAAGTTCAGTGGTGTTATATTATTCATCATCTGGTTCTCTGGCGGCTTCATTTAACCTCTTAGGGGTTCCTGCCTTGAAACTGCTTCCACGATTGTATCTGGGTTTCTTGGGCTGTCTCTTGTCTGGTGAGGCAAAGGGTGAGGTTGGCGGGGTCCTTTCTAGTGGAGGTTGAAGAAAGTCAGTATACCTCTCTGGCAGATTGATCTGGTCCAAGTCCAAGGCTTCGCAGAAATCTGGGAGGTCTGCTGGCGTGGGCAGTATGTACTGGTGGCCATTGTGGGTGACCGTGAGGGCGAATGGGAATCACCATGTACATCTTAAGTCCTTTTCCTGCAATTTCTCCAGTAGGGGGCGTAAAGCGCGTCTGTTTCTCAGCGTGATCTGAGATAAGTCCTGAAAGAGCATCAACGTCGCTCCATTAAAAATGATACGATCATTTCTCCTGGCTTTGCGCATTATTTCTTCTTTTAGCCCAAAGCTTTGTAAGCAACAAATTACATCTCTCGGGGGCGCTGTATCTGGCCCTTTAGGTCTAAGCGCTCTGTGTGCTCTTACAAAGTCAATGTCTATGTCTTCCTGTCTTTCAAGGAGGCTGTTAAATACCCTCCTTAATGCTGGAACAATTTGATCAGCTTCCACTGACTCAGGGATCCCCCTTACTCTGATATTGCACCTCCTTCCTCTATTATCGAGGTCAATGTGTCTATTCATTTCAATGAAGTGCTGTGCTTGTATGACTGTGGTCTTCTCCAGTTTATGAATAGCCCGGTCTCTGCATTTTCCCTCAGCCTCTGTCACCACCTCTCATTAAGGACAAGCATGCTTGTTTTTAGGTCAGTGATCGCTGCTGAGAAAGTGGCTTTGATGTCCGCAGCGAACATCGACATATCAGAGAATGTTAGGGGATAATCCGGTCTGGACTTACCCATGTCTGTGCTCTCCGGGGCCGACTGAGAGTCCTCACTGCCTTCATCTTCCTGCTATGTCGGCGCCATCTTGGGCCTTGTCACACTGCATCGGGCTGCCGCCTTAGAAATAAAGATATCCGCTATGCTTTGATTCGCCATAGACACCGAATTGCGGCGTGGACGAGATTGTGGTGTCGGGTGTAGCTTTTTACCCGGCATCTGGGCGCTGTGGGTCGGGTGATGGTTCCTTAACGGCCGCGTGTGCTGCGGAGCTCCTTCACTGTGTTGCCATTTCCATTGCAGGCCAAGCCACGCCCCCTCTTTATTATTTCTTGTGATCTCATGAATAATCATTTTAATTTTTTCACCAGATCTCCAGAATAATGTTTATAATTTTTTTTAGAGTGATCTCCTTTTTTTTTAAATCAAGATCTACTGATTTTTTTTTCTAGTGATCTCCATAATATTTTTTCTCATTTTGTGTGTCAAGTTAGCACAACATCATTAGTATTTTTTAACCTCAAGAGATTGGTTGGTGTTGGTGTCCCTTGTTAATTTGACATTGTATTTTTGAAATGTACCTGCCTACTCACAAACTGTCCTTTCTTAATTATAACACATACAGTAGCCAATGATTTAAGAAAAATATATAGATTTATTAGGGGTCATAACAAAATAAAGAGGAAGGCAACGCTGGATAAACTGGTGAAATTAGTGAAGTCTTTGTACCCCAGGGCACACATCAACTATTTGACATGCAAACTTAGGAGCCTGAGGAGTCCATTTAATAGGGAGCACAATCCAGTCCAGGACTCCGAGAGATCAGGAACAGCAGAAGGTGACATATGTCCCCAGGCTGTGGTCTGACAACAGCCTGCATCTTTTGCCAGACCAGACCAAACCCGGGCCATCACTCTCTTGTCTTCTTTACACACTTCCTTCCATGCTCGCTTCAAGGCTGTGGCTCTGGAGTTGGAGTTGTGGCAGGAGGTAGAGGAGGAGGAGGAGGATGGTCCAATTCACACAGGTGGGTTGTGCTTGTGAGTTCGTCCCTCAACCCCTTATTTAGGACCATATATATCACTTCCTTACAAAAGAGGCATTGGCCCACCTCCATTTCCTGCATTTTGTAGGCAGCCATGCAGGCATAGACCTCAAAAAGACTGGGGGGGTTCTGAGGGCCACAGAAGCCTGCTGAATTAACCCAAGTGCTGACTCCTCCATGTTCCTCTTCCTGGGCCTTTTTTGTTGAAGGCGGAGGGGAGGGACCTGGGATTCAGTCAGGCTACTGGGCCCGGCCACCTCCTGGCTGCCACTTACCCCCGCCACCTCCTGGCTGCCACTTACCCTGCCACCTCCTGGATGCCACCTGCTGGCTGCCACTTTCCACAGCCTCCTCCTGGCTGAGTATTTCCTGTGTATAAAAAAGGGACATCGTTTTAGCTTATTGTTCATCAATCACACACAATTTTGAGAAATATGTTGAACAATGCTATACCTGACTCAAGCTGGGCTCCTCCACATCATCTTCCTGGGTGGAAGGCCCAGGTTGGATGTCGGAAGCCTCAGTCTGGTCTGACAGAAATCGCAGTCTGTCGTAGTACCACAGCCTGGGGACAGAAAATGTCATCTGCTGCTGCTCCTGATCTCTGGGAATTCTGGACCTTCTTTAGCTCCCTATTATAAGTGCTCCTCAGGCCACCAATTTTGCACTTCAAATAGTTGAAGTCTGCCGTGGGAATCTGCGGCTTCACAAATTCCATAAATGTATCCAGTGCTGCCTTCCTCTTTATTCGATTTGTATAAAAGGGGTGTTTTGTCTGCCACAGACAGGGCAGCTCTCTATACAAATCAATGAATTGGGGGAGGAAATTATGATCGTTGAATTGATCTATTTTATCTGCAAGACACAACACAAGACAAACCCTAATGTCAGGCTAAACTAGCATAATCTCGACACAATATAGGCATCAATCTATAAGCAATATAGGCCACTGATGCCCCAAGTAAAAACTGCACCTTTGTTAGAACGATCGGCGCTTCCGCTACTCCGTCCTCCGCTCACAGATCATACATACGATGCACGCGTATTATGCTTTATTTACACTGCGTATGTGTGAAACTCTGCCCGCCCTTGACCTTCTTTAGAGTATATTTCCCGCCCCTTCTCTTTCGGCGCAGTGGGAGAGTACATGGCAGAGAAAGAACAAGTGCATGAAGACAGCAGCAGCAACGACGAAAGCCCGGAGCCACGAACATCAGTGCGTTCTTGACGATCGGAATTTCCGACAACATTTGTGCGACTGTGTGTATGCAAGACAAGTTTCAGCCAACATCCATTGGAAAGAAATCCCAGGATTTTGTTGTCGGAATATCTGATCGTGTGTACGCGGCAAAAGAGGTCTGACCAGTTGTTATGCTGGTCAGATTTATAGCAATGTAGGAATTGCTCCAAGGACTGATTGGCTTGTTCTGTGGCCCCAATAGACTGTGGGTGATACGCAGAGGAGAGAGTAAGTTGAGTTCCCAACTGTGCACAAAAGGCTTGCCAGAACCGGGACACAAACTGACTACCCCTGTCCGAGACACTCACCCTGGGTAGCCCATGTAAGCAAAAGATCTCCTGGGCAAAAATGGAAGCCAGTTCCTTAGAAGTGGCCAACTTAAGTGAAATACAATGAGACATTTTTGAGAACCGGTCAACCACCATAAGGATAACTGTGTTGCCCTGGAAGTTGGGTAACTCCACAATAAAATCCATAGACAGGTGGATCCAGGGCCTCTCTCCATTGGGTATGGGTTGTAGGAGGCCCACTGGAAGATGTAGTGGAGTCTTACTATGAGCACACACGGAACAGGCAGCTACGAAGGTGGTTACATCAGCACAGAATTGTTGGGATATGGCCCAAAAAAGTGGATTATTCCCAGGGTGGCCAGCAGCCTTGGGAGAATGGTAAGTCTGGAGCACAGCAGTACGGAGACTCTCTGGAACAAAGCAGCGGTCACAAGGTTTCTCAGGAGGAGCATGGACTTGAGCAGCAAGAATTTTGTTACCCAAAGGAGAAGTGAGACTGGTGCGAACAGGATGTGCCAACACAGGAACAGAAACAAAGGCAGCCTTGAGACTCTCACAGGCCTTAATAGACTCTGGAGACCAACTCTGTGGGTTACCGTCCTTTCTGGTCATATCAGTCAGGGGCTTGAGCAGAGACGAGAAGTTATGAATAAACTTCCGATAATAGTTGGTAAAAACCAAGAAAACGCTGCAGAGGACGTAAACCCACAGGTCGGGGCCACTGTAGGACTGCTGAAAGTTTCTCTGGGTCCATCCAAAACCCAGCAGTGGAAATAACATTACCCAGGAATTTAACCTGAAATTTGCACTTCCCCTATTTACAATAGAGATTGTTCTCTCTTAGTTTCTGAAGCACACGACAGACATCTGTGTGGTGGCTCTCCAAGGACTTTGAAAATATGAGGATATCATCGAGATAAACCACCACACATAACTGAAACAGATTAAGAGAGGTATGGACTCCAGAGAAAGAGATATAATTTTGCCCCTGTGCAAATCATTAGTAAGACCTCATCTGGAATATGCAGTTCAGTTTTGGGCACCAGTTCTCAAAAAGGATATCAGGGAACTGGAGAAAGTGCAGAGAAGTGCAACCAAACTGATAAGAGGCATGGAGGAGCTCAGCTATAAGGAAAGATTAGAGGAACTGAATGTATTCACACTTCAGAATAGGAGATTAAGAAGATGTGATCACCATGTATACATATATAAGGGGTCCATATAGTGAACTTGGTGTTGAGTTATTCACTTTATGGTCCACACTGAGGACAAGGTGGCACTCTTTACGTCTAGAGGAAAAGAGATTTCATCTCCAAATACGGAAAGGTTTCTTTACAGTAAGAGCTGTGAAAATGTGGAATAGACTGCCTCCAGAGGTGGTTCTGGCCAGCTCAGTAGATTGCTTTAAGAAAGGCCTGGATTCGGGGGCGTGTCCGGCCGGCGAGAGAGACAGATGCTTTTTAGCTAAGCTCCCGCTCCAAGCCACCGCCGAGCGACATACCAAGCGACGGAAGTACTCTTTTGCATACAGGATGGGCTCCCTGGATGAAGCGGCACATGGAGCAGTCCGCAAGCGAGGTTCCCAGTGCTCTGCCCCGCAGAAATTGACAGATTTCTACCCTCCTAAGAGCGGCCGAGTATACCAAGATGGCGCCGGCTCCGGAGCTCACACGCAGCAAGCTGAAGAGGGAGATATCTCCTCAGACTCCAGCAGCACGTCATCTTCGGTATAAACACAGCAGAGACTGATTTCTATCCCCCTGATAGTCCATCCACACGTAGCCCTACTAAATTTAAAAAGGCTAAAGGAGCTGGCCAGGAAGAAGAATCTGACATGGAGGAAAGTGCTGCAGAGAATTCCACCCAGACTCCTCTTGAACACTTTCCTTCATCTTCACAGCCTGTGACACTGTCAAATATGAAAGATATGCTGATCTCTCTAAGAGACTCCTTACATATTAACATGATGAATATGCTGAAACCTATTAATGCCTCTGTACATGATTTGCAACAAAGAATGTCTCATACTGAACACAAAATGAAAGATGCATTTTCTGCACACAATAACCTTGTAGATGCCTATAAAGAGCAACAAAATGATTTACAAAAAACGGCGGCCAAATTGGCAGATATGGAAGACCGCTCACGCAGGAACAACATTAAATTCCGCGGCATCCCAGAATCTATTACTACCAACGATCTTCAAGGTTATATACGCCAACTATTACGCACCTTAGTGCCCAATGCGACTGACATGGAGCTGATAATAGACAGAGCGCATAGACTACCTAAACCGTCCTTTCTTCCAGATACGGTACCAAGAGACGTACTGACTAGAATTCATTACTACCATATCAAAGAAGAAGCCATGCGCGCTATAAGGAAAAATCCACAATTAACCGGGCAATATGCAGGTATTGCTTTATACACAGATTTATTGCAAGCTACTATACAACATAGAAAAAAGCTCCTTACTATCACAAAGGCTCTAAGAAATCATAATATATCCTATAGATGGGGGACCCCGTCGAAACTAACGGTTACACACCTGGATAAAACAATCAACATATTCTCTCTGGAAGCCGGCCTTAAATTTCTGAAAGAATGGGGAATTCTACCAGCCGACAAACCGATGGAAAATAGACGTGAACCGTCTAAACTTCAAAAAGAATGGTCTTGACTTCTTACTTAAGACAGGTTATACTTATGTACCTTACTTACTGCCACTGAAGGCGGTCCTTGGTGCTCAGGTAAACTTTAGTTACCCAAGAAATTACTTCCTAACGTCATGTTGGCGTGGGATATTCGCCCTCAGATTTCAAGCAGTCCTTACTGCCTCTGGAATCCGGGGCAGGCTCCGGGATCCTTTTTACATTTTTTCTGTTTTTTTGTTATGTTTTTTATGTTGTCCTCACCTGCTACACCCACTTGCCTGATCTCATCGACTTTCTTCCAACCTATTCTACTGGTTACTGGTTGATAAACACAGCGTTAACATCTAACCCATGTTACTTATTGAAGATTATACTTTTATTCAACAGTAGATGGCAATGTTTATCCTGTACAACACCAACCTCTGATAAATACAATTCTGAGACTCAACAAATTACCTATGTAAAAGTCTTCTCTTTACCTTATAAGTTTCTACAAGAAAACTCTACGGCCAGCAATCTGAAACACGATAACAATTAAGTTTGTTTCTCTGAACGCCAAGGGGTTAAATAGCCCTTTTAAACGTAAGCTTATGTGGTCGGAAGCTCAAAGACTGAAAGGAGATGTTCTCTGCATACAGGAAACACATTTTTTGGATGCCAAAGCACCACAATGTTCCCATAGACAGTATCCTCACATTTTTTTTGCAAACGCGGACTCAAAACGCAATGGAGTTCTCATAGCAATTAAAAATTCTGTTGCATTTTCTTTGCAGGAGGTTATCAGAGACCCCAAGGGGTGGTATATTATTTTAATTTGTACCATAAATGATGTTTTGTATACAATTGTATCATTATATGTACCTAACCAGGGACAGATAACCTTTTTGAGGAGATTTCTCAAAAAAGGTTAAAGCCATATGCAAAGGTAACCTTCTTATACTAGTGGACTTTAACTCAGTGGTAGACCCAAAATTAGACTGTTCTCCCCCTAAACTACACCGTAAATCAATGCTCCAATCCACAATACATAACGAATCCTTATACGATGTATGGAGATGCCACCACCCGGATGAAAAAGACTTCACCTTTTTCTCCAACCCCCACAGATCATATTCAAGAATAGATCTAATAATTACAGACCTGCCCTCACTATACAAAGCAAAACTTACTACCATTGATACCATCACCTGGTCAGACCATGCCCCCATAACATTAGAATTAGAAGAACAAAATAGTGTGACCCCCGTAATTTTATGGCGTAATAATACACGCATATTTACTCATAACACCCATCGAGAAAAAATTAAAAAACAACTAGAAGAATTTTTTCAGTTCAGCACTACAGATGAGACCCCAGCATCTACTATCTGGTGTGCCCATAAAGCTTTCATCAGAGGCCTACTACTGCAAATAGCATCAAGGGAAAAAAGACAAAGAATGCAAGTAACTAAATCCCTCCTAACTAAAATTTGCCAATTAGAAATACAGAATAAAAAAGACATGACCCAAACTTTAATAGAGGAACTAAAAAGTTGTAGATTAGAACTTAAACAACTTCTCATATATGATTATGGAAAAGGCCTTAAACATTTAAGAGCTTCCTACTATTCCTCTGGGAATAAAGCGGGAAAGGTATTAGCCCAACATATCAAAACAAAACAAACAAAAACTAGAATAGCCCACATAACAGACCCCAAGACAGGAACTAAGTTATCTCACCCCAAAGATATAGCAAATGTTTTTAAAAACTACTATAGCACACTTTATAATCTTCAATTAGACCCAAACACCTCCCAACCTACTACTGAAGGAATTTCGAAATTTCTAGAGAAGGTTGAACTTCCGACTCTTGATTGTGAAAGATTGGAACGTCTTAATGCAAAGATATCAGTAAAAGAAGTTGAGAAAGTCCTTAAATCTATGGCGCTGAATAAATCTCCAGGCCCAGATGGACTATCAGCGGAGTACTATCAAAACTTCTCTGATAGTCTAATTCCACATTTAGTGGAAGTATTCAACACAGCGGCATCCTCTGGCTCATTACCGACAGAAATGCTTAAAGCCCTAGTAGTCACATTACCCAAACCAGGGAAAGATCCCACCACACCACAACATTTTAGACCAATTTCTCTCCTTAATACAGACATTAAAGTGTATGCAAAGATCATTGCTAATAGATTGGCTGAAATAACCCCGTCCCTAATTGCCCCTGATCAGGTAGGATTTGTAAAGGGTCGTCAAGCTCCTGATGGCACTCGCAGGATTCTTAACCTACTCCGCATAGCTAAAAACCGCAAACTGCCTACGGCCTTTATAGCATTAGACGCTGAAAAGGCGTTTGACAGAGTGCGTTGGGGATATTTACAAGCTACTCTCAAAAAATTTGGTTTCACAGGCCTTATCCTATCAGCCATTTTAGCATTATATACAAATCCATCGGCACAAGTCTTTACTTCCTCTGTGCTCTCTGATACCTTCAACATAACAAATGGCACAAGGCAAGGATGTCCCCTTTCCCCTTTGATTTTTACTTTAGTAATGCAACCATTTGCGGAGGCCATCAGAAGCTCACCCAATATTAGAGGTATATCAATAGCCGGTAAAAGTCATAAAATAGGACTATTTGCAGATGACGTCATTCTGACACTTTCTGAGGTTGAATCCTCATTGCCAGAAATATGCACACTGATCGATTCCTTCAGCACCATATCATACTATAAAATTAATGTAGCCAAATGCCAAATTCTCACTACAAACCTCAGTCATAAAATAAGAACAAAAATGAAAGTATTATTTCCTGGTAATTGGGGCAATAACAAAATCCAATATTTAGGGATTTTCCTCACAGCTAAATCTGTTCACCTTTATGATGCCAACTATAAAAGACTGCTTCATTCTGTTCAGAATGAACTATCACAATTGGGCAAATTTGAAATATCCTGGATGGGCAGAATAGCAACTTTGAAGATGATTATTTTACCAAAAATTCTTTACATACTTAGGACAGTTCCAATACTCCTTCCAACCTCTTTCTTTACTAAACTCGACACTTCACTAAGATCCTTTATCTGGAAAGGAGCCAGAGCAAGAATAGCTTTCTCTATCCTTACAAAACACAGATCGAAAGGAGGAAGGGGGGTACCAATAATCAAAGATTATTATAAAGCAATTCTTCTAGAACAGCTTAAAGCATGGCTTGATCCACCCTCAACAAAACAATGGGTTATATTAGAAAAAAATATGGTGAAAAATACGAATCTTAGAGCCTTGTTATTTGCAGCGGCCACTAATAAACCAATGTATCTAACAGAACATCCTTCAATCTCCGCCTCACTTCAGGCTTGGACAGGTCTCCTGAAAAGAAATCAACAACCTATACATATTCCCTTAGATGATATACCACTAGAAACATTTGAATTCTTAATTCCAGATTTTTCAGTTCAAACGTGGTTAAAAGACGGGTTCTTAACTTTAAAGGAGCTTCCAGAAATAGTTAAACAGACAGATAAATTTAAGATGTTACAGATTCAACATCTCCTGCGGTCCTTTACATCTGATAACATAACTCTAGACAAAAGCATATGGGAATATTATCATAATAATTCTATCCCAAAAGGGGGTATCTCACTTATCTATTCTCTGCTCCAATCCAACACTCCAATAAGACAAACACCAGCAATATTGAAATGGGAAACAGATTTAAATACAACATTCTCGGAACAAGAATGGTCTAGAGCAATAAGAATTAGTATTGGAAGTTCACATTGTGTGTTACACTGGGAAAATGTATATAAAATACTATATAGGTGGTACCTAACTCCAGTTAGATTAGCGAAAATATATAAAGAACAGTCCCCAGACTGCTGGCGTAACTGCGGGCAACCTGGGAATTTGATGCACATGCTTTGGCATTGCAAATCTATTTCCAGCTAGTGGAAATCTGTTTTCCAACTGATTTCCTCTGTCACGGGTATCATAACCAAACCTTATCCAGCATTGGCGTTGCTAGGACTTTCAATAAAACTCTTTCCTATCAATTTCAGAACAATAGTTTTACATATTTTAATAGCAGCCAGACTATCCATAATGTGTCAATGGAAAAATGACATAGCACCCACACTCACAGAAGTTGTCTCTAGAGTAAATCTACACTGCATTTATGAACATTCATATGCTAATATCCATGGTAATAAAGACAACTTCAAACGAAAATGGGAAAGGTGGATTACAACACATAACTTAACTAATATCCTCTGAAAAGTTAAAATACAGGCAGGCACATCTTCAGTAACAAAAGTTAGCCAGTGAGGACTAGATAGTTACACTAGTAGTAGTAGTAGTAATAGTGATAGTTATAGTTGAGGGATACTTCCATTGTAACAATAGCAATAACGGAAATTTCCAATTTGTATTTTTATCCATTTTTGTTCCATTTTTGTTCTGTTTTATTTAGAGGTTTCTTCTATTGATATTACTCTATTATAACTTCCCAGGTTGGGATCGACAACCTAGATAGAGAAATAACCTTTAATTGTAACTGCATACATACGATAATCAATAATTACCATGCGTAGAAAATATGATTTGTGATTCTATAAGGGAATATTGTAAATGGTCCTCTACTATCACAAATAATACTATAGCCATAAGGAAACATATGGTTTAAAAGTAATAGGAATCATTTACTGTATAATGCCAATTTGTAACTTAAAATGTTGGTGTACTCTTCTATGCGAAGAATCTATATCCCTGTATATGTTCAAAACTAATAAAAATGGAAAAAAAAAAAAAAGAAAGGCCTGGATTCTTTTCTAAATGTACATAATATAACAGGGTACTATCATTTATAGGTAAAGTTGATCCAGGGAAAATCTGATTGCCTCTCTGGGATCAGAAAGCTATTTTTTCCCCTGCTGTAGCAAATTGGATCCTGCTTTTCTGGGGGTTTTTTCGCCTTCCTCTGGATCAACTGTGAGTATATGGGATTTTATGATATTTTTTATTTCATTTTATTTTTTTATGGTTGAACTAGATGGACTTGTGTCTTTTTTCAACCTAACTATGTAACTATCTTGGAGGACATTGTTAATAAATTCCTGGAAAACTGCTGGGGAGTTACAGAAGCCAAAAGGCATTACGAGGTACTCATAATGGCCTGTTCTAGTGTTAAACACAGTTTTTCACTTGTCACTCTTTTTAATCCTCGCAAGATTGTTTGCCCCTCTCAAATCAAGCTTCTTGAAAACCGTTGCTTCCTTGAGGCGATCAAATAACTTCGTAATCAGCGGAATCGGATAGGCATTCTTAATCATGAAATGATTGAGACACCTTTAATCAATACAGGGTCTCAGTTCACCACTCTTCTTCTCCACAAAGAAGAAACCAGTACCAGCAGGAGACAAGGATTTGCGGATGAAACCTCGAGAAAGTGCATCTGCAACATACTCCTCAGTGGCCTTATCTTCCAAGACCGACAAAGGGTAAACCCAGCCATGGGGGAGTATGGCACCAGGTTGAAGGTCAATTGCACAATAATACAACCGGTGTGGAGGCAAAATACCGGCTTGACCTTTGTGAAAGACATCGCTAAAATAGCGGTACTCCTTCAGCAGGGAGGAGAGTGAAGAGGTGTACAGGACCTTGGCTACCTTCTGAAAGCATGACTTACTGCATTGTGGTGACCAGGAGAGAACCTCAGCACAGAGCCAATCAAAAGAGGGGTTGTGCTTCTGTAACAAAGGATAACCAATAGATTAGTGAAAAATGTAGCGCTAAAAAAATAACACAATAAACATTGAACAATATATTAAGCATTGTGTGTAAATAATAAAAACTTTGTGATAAAAATCAATCTCAAATATAATGAATATAAAACAGAACATGTATATAATGAGTAGAAACACAGGTGAGAAAGTCCCAAAGGTGCCACAACTCTATGGTAAACATATATGGAGTCCACCATGAAAAGTTGTTGCTCAGAAGTGGGGTACAGAGGCCTCAGCAGGCATGTAGAACAGCAGGGATAGTGTGTCCTCCACCCAAGATAAGGGGTATACATTCTTACCGGAAATAGTGGACTAGAATGTCAGCGACAACAAATCAATCAACCGAGGACAGCCGATCAGCAGATTTCCAAAACGATCCAGGGAATCCAAAGAGCAGGTTCTGGTTTGCAGGATTGTATGCAGGAGTTTTTGGCTTTCCAGTCTGGCTGCTTAACATCTGAGTTCCAGCCTCACGGTTACCTGAACGATTCGTTCTTGGAGCTCTTTGGATTTCCTGGATCGTTTTGGAAATTCTGCTGATCGAGCTATCCTCGCTTGATTGACTCGTTGTTGTTGACATTCGAGTCCACTATTTCCGGTAAGAATGTATACCCCTTTTCTCAGGTGGATGATAAACTATCCCTGATGCTCTACATGCCTGCTGAGGCTTTTGTACCCCACTTCTGAGCAACAACTTTTCATGGTGGACTCCATATATGTTTACCATAGGATTGTTTTACCTTTGGGACTTTCTCACCTGTGTTTCTACTCATTATATACATGTTCTGTTTTATATTCATTATATTTGAGATTGACTTTTATCACAAAGTTTTTATAATTTACACACAATACTTGATATATTGTTCAATGTTTATTGTTTTATATTTTTAGCGCTACATTTTTCACTGATCTTTTGCATTGAATTTTTGTCACATTCTTATGTAGCAGCTGTTCATTTTTCTTCACTAATTGAGTTAGTGCAGTAATATCCCCTACCCACAAAGATAACCAATAACCAGCGGAAACTTAGGTGAGGAAATAACTTAGAATTGGATTATCTCATGTTGAAGAGCCCCTATGGCCATGAACAATGAAACATTCTCATGAGTCACATGGGCAGGCTGTAGAGGTCTCCCGTCAAGAGCCTCAATGGCAAGTGGAGTGTCACGCAGCTGCAGCAGAATTGAGGGCTTCGATACAAAGGCAGCATCAATGAACAGGCCTGCAGCCCCAGAGTCGATTAGAGTCTGTATCTCGACGGACGACTCAGCCCAAGAAAGGGTAACCGAAACCAGGGGCTTATCCTTCTGGATAACTGGGGATGAAACAATGCCACCTAAGGTCTGTCCTTGACAGGACCTCAAGGTTCGGGCATTCCCTGGATGGGTAGGACAAGACTTCAAAAAGTGACCCGCCTGGCCACCATAAAGGCACAATCTCTCCCTCCTCCTACGGGTTCTCTCATCCACAGAGGGACGCGTGAAGCCCAAGTGCATGGGTTCACCTTCACTGACCAACTCAGTACCAGGAGGCTTGGGAGGTGAGGGAGGCTAGGGTGAGACTGCAAAGCTAGGAGACAAATGTACAGAAGGCTTCTGCAAGCGCTCCTTAAAAGAGGGTCTTTCTCTGAGTCTGGAGTCAATGAGGATGACAAACGTGATCAACTTCTCCAGCTCAGTGGGTATATCTTGGGCTGCTATCTCATCCTTGATGGTATCCGAGAAACCATGAGAGACTCATTGTTCCAAGCAACCTCTGCTGCCAGAGTACGGAATTCAATGGCAACAGTTCTCATACTTTGTTTGATGACATGAGGCACTTGGCAGCAAAAGCAGATACCCTTTTAAAAGAAGCCACAAACTCAGGGTAACTCAAGACAACAGGTTTTTGCATCTCCCATAGAGGGTTTGCCCAGGCCAAGGCTCTCTCAGAGAGCAAAGATATCACAAAACCAACTTTGTTTC
The DNA here is from genome assembly GCF_042186555.1 of Aquarana catesbeiana. Classification (NCBI taxonomy): domain Eukaryota; kingdom Metazoa; phylum Chordata; class Amphibia; order Anura; family Ranidae; genus Aquarana; species Aquarana catesbeiana. Next base: position 177,215,047 of record NC_133330.1, read on the forward strand.
TGTCCGTGGGAAAGTATAGCTCAACCTGGTTGAGAAACCCTTTGCATTGGACTGGATTGCTGCCAAATCACCGGGGAAGCGGAGCGGAACCAGACATACCTCTTATAGAAGTAATACTCAAGGCGGGTGCTTGCACAGAGACTGGAGCAGCAGCAGGGATGGCCTGCAACACAGGTTGTACTGGAGCAGCCACAGTGAGAGATTCCAGGTGAGCTGTGTGACACAGGAGCATTTGTAATGCCATGGCAAACTGATCCATGCTGTGATCCTGCTCATCCAATCTGGAAAAAATATTACCAACAAGTGGATTGACTGCATCTTTTGAATTCATGGACTTTGCCTACTGTCAGAAACCATGAATCAGACCGAGAAAAAAGTACAGTTAAATCACACTTGTTTAATAATAAAAGTAAATAGAACAAACGTAGTCAAAACATAGGAAAAGTTTGGTGACTGGAACATATAGTCAGACAAGCCAGAAAGTCTGGGAGCCAGAGATCAGCATAGTGGAACAGCAAGCAGGATCTGGAGCCAGAAGGAATGTCAGTCAAGCAAGTCTTTAACAGGAACACAGGAGATAGTCTCTGCGATGTTGACCAAGGCGAAGGCAGAGATCATCTGGGCTGGACGGCTTAAGTAGGCAGGACTGACGAGCAGGATATCATCAACAGGTGAGTCACTGTGGAGAGATAGGAGCTGGCAATTAGCCGACTGCTGAGCAGTCAGTTTAGAGGAAGGGAGGGCTGAACCCAGCCCTGAAAATTAAGTGGTGCTTCTGTGGAGTACATAAAGCCATTCACATTAGTGATTACCTTAATTAGCTTATATTCAAATGTACCTACTCTACTCATTTTCTGTTAACAATTATGTTTGTGGGAGATTAAATCAGAGCACTCAGAGACACTATGCAAACTTACAAAAGTATTCCAGCTGTTGTAAACAGTAGTCCTATGTTTGTGCAAAGCAAATACACATATTTTTTCCATCTGCCTATGCATTTTATTCTAAGCAGCTATTTCATGTGTCACTAGGCACAGGCACTTAATGCACTTCCTAGCTGGTGCCCTGGGTTTAAAGCTTGTAATGTCAATACAATTCTTCACTGATGGTTCAGCATGTAAAGCCTATCCAATCTCAAAAACAAAAGTTGTGTACTGTATATTGCAGTTTACCAATCCTTAAATGTGATGGTTGCATTAGATCACTAGCATTTTTTTCTCTTCTTTTTACCTGGTGATCTAGCAGGTGACACATTACCTATCTTAGGGTGGCTCTACTCTATTGAGGAACAACAGAGCCACCCTTGGATAGCATAGCAGCATTCTCAACTTGTGGAGAGGGTAGTGTTGTATACACCAGAAAATTTAAGCAGTAACAGCAACGTTTTTTTTTTTCACTTTTGAGATAAAATTTTTGCATAAACGAATGGAAACTGACCACTGTAAGCATCCATCTCATTGTTAAATGTTTTGTCTTAACCCCCTAACTGCCACTTTTTCCTAGACAGTTTGGTTTGTTAAAGGAAGCTAAAAAGTACTTACTGGCTGGATCACTGGGTAAAAACAAAGGATAAAACCTAAAAAAGGAAAACAAATGCAGCCACCACATTTACAAATTAGTAAGCTGCAATATTCAGTATTACATTTTTGTCAAGTCTCTAACCATAGGTGTTACATCTTGACTTAAATATTATGCAGTGATGTATTTACTGTAATGTCTTTACCATGTAACGACAACACAGTAGTATTTGTAAAAAGGTGATGTATGAGATATGAGCTAGGAAGTATGGGTTTTTAATGTATCTGTATTGTAAAATATATTGAGAAACTAATGTTCTGGGGCCTGATTTGTTTTTAATGTATTTTATTCTAAATAAAATTGCACATTTTTATTAGAGCTATGTATGCTCACATGACTGATAACATTCCAGTAGCTGTATATATGTATATCTGGGATGATGTTACCTATATAACCAATTTGATATTTTATGTTCATGTACTCTATTAATATTAAAAAAAAACATTATTTTAAATGTATTTCACATTGTAATAGCCGACTACAAATCACCCACGTGTTGTATCCTAGTTGGTATGAATATAAATGATCTGGTAAACACTTACCTTTATTAAATGAAATAGAGGCAAAATGGCTAGACTATATAAGGGGAAGCAACTCAATTGATTTTCCATCCCTAATTTAACTAGTATGAGAGAGGAGAGGAGGGGGGGAAAAGGGGAAATAGGGGAGGGAGGGGGAAGGGCTGAGCACTAACCCTCCTCGGAAAGTGGGATTTTAAGGAAAAAGTGGCTGAGTTGCGTAGATGAGCATAAAACCAATCAGCTAAAATATAACAATGTTTATTGAGAAACAATATAAAATAGTATAGGCAATACAAATATAGACATATAATTATCCAGTAGTGACATCCAAAGTTCGTGCGTGACTAGAGCCAACATGTTTCGCAAAAGGAATTTCGCTTCATCAGGGCTAGACACGATGCAGTTAATGCATTTACACTGTGTAAAAAATGAACAGTCTTAGGTCATAAGGTAATTAAATATAACATCAGATCCTAACAAGTATCAATTATTGCAAAAAATAGCTCACCTACTATAATTCCGAGACTAGAAATAAAAATCACCATTCATTAGACAACAACAGCTGAGCCGGCCGGTACGGAATGTCCCTGGGTGCCAGATCCCAGATAAACAGTGCCAGTAGGAGACCTGGACCACACATTCAGGGTATTGTGCGCAGGAGACCCCTGCTGAAATTGAAAACAGTACACCCATAAGTCACACCAGTACGGGTCAGTGGTAGATAAAGCTACACTAGCAATAGTTGGTCGGTGACATAGCAGTAGTATCAAATATATAGTGCCCGATGGGGTGTGTTATGTATTAGTTATAGTGCTGATAATGCAGGGGCCCAGCACAATGTTCCCTTTAAAATTAAGTATATATATATATATATATATTTATCCACAAGGCAAAAGCCAAAAGCACAAAACAAAAGGCAGAAACATGGGTCCCCCCAGTTACAAAACGTAACCCCGTATGGAAATAAGGGAATTGGTATAACCGGAGTATAAAGACTTACCCTTAAAAGTAGAAATCTAGCGAGAAAGGGGGGGGGGAGGAAAGAAGCCCGCCAGGATAGTTCCTCGTAGAAGACTCGGGCATCCGCCCGTTTGCGATGGATGGCCGCAAGATGTGTCTGACAGACAACATCAGTGCCTCCATCTTTAAATGCTATGGCCCCACCGGAAGCAATCAGGTCAGCGGTGACCTCCGGCATTGCTTCCGGTCCGGAAGTCCCTGTCATAGTGCGCGCGCACCCAGAGAGCGGACGCAGCCGCGTTCCACATACAGTGGTGCGCGCGCATTGCCCATATTACGCCAATGGCGTGATGGGCGACTGGGGGCGGAAGGAAAGGGAGCTCCACCCCCTGGGCAGGGACATCCGAGTCCTCCTACTACAAAGCAACCATAACCGGCCAACGGCGGAGGTGTTAAGGAATGGTGCAAGGCAACAAAAAAAAAGAAAACAAAAAATACAAAAAATACAAAAAATACATACATATCCGTCCAAAAAGGGACCGGGTATCTTACATTAGTATACAGAATTGTGCTTTAACAACAGCAGAGTACAATATGCACAAAAATTTATACATGGAAAAGCAATTATTTAGAAAAGTAAGAGACAAGAGAAAAATAGAGAAATATTGTCAGTTTAGTTGTTCAGCTTATCCTTATTGGGAGATAGTACCACTTAGTGGACCTAACTGGTAAGATGTTACTCGATATAGAGCACATAAGTTAGAAAACAAGTATGGAATTAACCTCTCACAGTTGTTATTAAACTACAGAGTAGATGGTTACAGACTATATAAATATATACAGTGTTGTGTACCTAGAAAACAGGTAAGGGTAGACGTAAGCCTTCTTACGTTCATTTTTTACACAGTGTAAATGCATTAACTGCATCGTGTCTAGCCCTGATGAAGCGAAATTCCTTTTGCGAAACATGTTGGCTCTAGTCACGCACGAACTTTGGATGTCACTACTGGATAATTATATGTCTATATTTGTATTGCCTATACTATTTTATATTGTTCCTCAATAAACATTGTTATATTTTAGCTGATTGGTTTTATGCTCATCTACGCAACTCAGCCACTTTTTCCTTAAAATCCCACTTTCCGAGGAGGGTTAGTGCTCAGCCCTTCCCCCTCCCTCCCCTATTTCCCCTTTCCCCCCCTCCTCTCCTCTCTCATACTAGTTAAATTAGGGATGGAAAATCAATTGAGTTGCTTCCCCTTATATAGTCTAGCCATTTTGCCTCTATTTCATATATTCTAATTGGGTGTAGAACCTGTTTTTGCTGGCTAGGGACTATCATAGGACTGGTCTTATCTATATATCTATATTTATCTATTTGTGAATTTCTTATTGACCGTTCAAATTTTGAATTGCATGGTATTTTTCCTCCTCCTTCTTTCTTCCTGGTCGGGATTTTCTATTCCCTTCCCTGTTCTTTTCTGTTCATATCAACTTGATCTATCTGACCCCTAGGGTGTACACCACAGCCCCATTTTTCAAATAGGGCGCCTACTACTTCTCTCATGATGTCCCAATTTTTGGGAACTAACTGGGATCAATTCCTGGACAATATACAGAGCACATGCACTTCCCACACACAGATAGAAGTTAGTCTAGATGTCTATTTCCTTAAATTGAAAAGACTTATGGAGAAAAAATCTAACCTCGGGTGGCATATCCGCTTCTTTGATCGTTACTTAGGGGATAGAGTCTGCCCCCAGGGACTTAGAATCCAGATATTCCCCTCTTTTGAGGTGACTGACTCCCAATTCAAAGAGGAATGGGAACAGAATTTAAATAGCTGTTCTGCAGACCTAATCAAAATGCTAAAAAACAAATATAGCATTGAACTAAGTGACCTTGATAAAGAAATTGAGGTACTGAAAACAAATGGACATCAAATCGCATCGAACGCTGATTTTCAAAGAAGAGAAAAAGAGCTGATGCAATATCTGGAAAACTACAATAAAGATATAGTTATGAAAAAAGAAAACAAATTCTATAAAGACAAACTTGCCTTCTCAGGAGGGTATGCGTATCGGTGGCCTAGGGGCCATTATAATAGGCAAGGAAGATTTCCCCGATCAAACAATAACAATAAAAATACGAAAACGTCATATAAATCTGACTCGGACGTCTCAGTATCATCATCGTCAGTCTCATCTTACAAACCACCACCCAAAACAACACGGGGCTCACACGGCAGAGGACGACTACCAAAACGAGGAAATAGTCATGAACATCAAAATAATGGAGGGTCACACAAAAGACGGATGATGTCCCCTCAAAAATATCCCCCGAGCAATCCAAACCAAGATCAAGTGGAGGGGGCCTCGGGTGTATCGGGTCTAGGAATCAGTACACCACTACCCTTGTTTGAAGATATGGGAGCAGATTCCCAACGGGAACTGGGAGCCGTACCCAAAACAACTCAGGGTTGTAATTCCAACCCGGGCTCAGTCCCTTTAGGGAGCATTCCCAACCCCCCGGCCACCCCAATGACCCAACGCAGCGGAAAGATGGACTCGTTTGTGATAAAACAGCCAACACTGGGACGGGACTAGACGTCATTAACCTATCCTCATACCAACTTACATCAACCGAGATAGATGTTCTTAGGCTGGGACTCAGCTTCTGCCCTTCACAACAACTGGATAAATTCACCCTTGTGAAGGATCTACATATGTTTGCCAGAAACCTTACATACAAATATATATTCGACACTGATAAAGGCAAAATGCTGAGTAAAGAGGAAGACCCTTACAAGGGATTCAAGGTACAAGACTTTAGAGCACTCAAAACACTAATTCAACTGCTGGATGAAAATGAGGGATATGGGAACTCGGAAAGCTCCTCGTCGGAAGATGAAGAAGCAGGTCCAAGCATACCTCTAAGACCCCAGAAATTCAAAAACAAATCTCAGAAGTTCCCAAACCTCCAGACATGCCCAGCTGTATGGGCCTTCCTGAAGCAGACTACGAAACAAATAGAAACTATACACTTTGCAAAACCCAAATCAAAGAATCTGTCGTCAGCACAACAATTGGCTTTGGCAGACCTGATGAGGAGGGATGAACTAGTGATAAAACCATCGGATAAAGGAGGGAATGTGGTGGTGATGAATAAAGAAAATTATATTGAAATGTGTTTAAACATACTCGATAACCGTGAATGGTACCAGCAGATTCAACCCCAGAAACTGAATGAAGCCAGATCATGCTATGTGTCTATCATCGATCGGGCACATTCCCAAGGCCTGATCGATAAAGACACCCGTGAGTTCCTCGAGGTTAAATGGCCGATAACACCGACCTTTTACTCATTGCCCAAAGTCCACAAGAACCTATCTAAGCCTCCTGGACGCCCAATCGTCTCGGGAATAGGAAGCCACACAGAGACCGCGAGCCAGTTCGTGGATGGCTACATGCGCCCACACGTTACAAGCTTACCATCTTACCTCAAAGATACGTTGGAACTATTAAAGATCCTCGAGGGACTCACGGTACCCCCGGGAACGACCCTGGCAGCCATTGATATAGAAGCCCTCTATTCAAGTATACCACACAAGCTGGGTGTTGCAACGGTCGCGGAATTCCTAAAGGAAAGAGACACTGATAGCTGGGATATGTGCCAATTTGTGACAGTACTGTTGGAACACATACTCACCAACAACATATTTCTCTTCAATGGCGTGACCTACCTCCAGGTACAGGGGGTAGCGATGGGGACATCATGTGCCCCATCGTATGCCAACCTGTACCTGGGGGGTTGGGAACGCAATCTTTTTTCGGATGAGGGGACCGCGATGTACCTCTGCCATATTCTTCTGTGGCGGAGGTACATCGACGATGTCCTCCTCATTTGGACGGGGACAATGGAGCTACTCAAAAGCTTTATGGAACTCCTTTCTCAGAATAAGTTCAATCTGAAGTTCACTATGCAATTTGATACAACGACTATTTCATTCCTGGACCTACGACTGGTACTCAGAGAGGATGGTTCAATTTTCAGTACATTATATAGAAAGGAGACGGCTGGTAACACTATTTTGCATTTTACCAGCTCCCATCCCCGTACATTAATACATAGTATACCCTACAGTCAGTACCTCCGAATACGACGAAACTGTGCTAGAGACGAGGACTTTAAGAGAGAGGCGCAAGCCCTATATGACCGTTTGCTCAAACGAGGGTACAGTAAAAAAGTTTTAAAAAGGGCCTACCAGAGGGCCAAACTGAATCCACGTGACACTCTCATTTTCAAACAGAAGGTGAGAGACTCACATCCCACTACTAAACTAATCACCACATTTACAGCACAGCAACAGGAGATTCGAAGCCTGATTAGTAACAATTGGCATTTTTTATCTGAGGATCCAGTCATCTCAAAATATGTGGCCAATGTGCCACAAATTACTTATAGGAGATCACGATCAATTAGAGATGCGATAGTCCATAGTCACCTACAATCTTCAACATCACTGACAGGTGCAGAGGGCGGGAGCGGCACTTTTAGATGTGGGCACTGCCAATTCTGCCCATGGATAAGGGAGGGTCGTGGTTGTCCCCTCCCGAGAGGAGGCTTCCATAAACTAAAAGGATACGCCGACTGCACCACAACGGGCATTGTGTACCTAGCCATGTGCCGTTGCGGTGCCTTTTATATAGGTAAAACTAAACGCCCATTTGCTAGAAGGATACAGGACCACCTGTACTATCTGGATGCAGGGCTACTGTATACTCCCATCTGCAAACATGTGGGCTTACGACATAGCTACGATCCCAATTTTGTGTCCTTTTTCGCCCTGGAGGTTATACCTGAGCCAGAGAGGGGCGGTAATGTGGATAAAATGATTCTGCAGCGTGAGGCCAGGTGGATATATAACCAACGGGCGACTAGCCCACCTGGCCTCAACACTGCACTTGCATTCAACCCCTTCCTATGACATTACTCCTGTCAACACTGAGCATACATTTTGTTTCAAAAATATCCATTTGGCTAAGTTACAATTGGAACCATAGACGAGATACCCATTACATCTTTGTCTTTTGTTACTGTAAGAAGGCTTACGTCTACCCTTACCTGTTTTCTAGGTACACAACACAGTATATATTTATATAGTCTGTAACCATCTACTCTGTAGTTTAATAACAACTGTGAGAGGTTAATTCCATACTTGTTTTCTAACTTATGTGCTCTATATCGAGTAACATCTTACCAGTTGGGTCCACTAAGTGGTACTATCTCCCAATAAGGATAAGCTGAACAACTAAACTGACAATATTTCTCTATTTTTCTCTTGTCTCTTACTTTTCTAAATAATTGCTTTTCCATGTATAAATCTTTGTGCATATTGTACTCTGCTGTTGTTAAAGCACAATTCTGTATACTAATGTAAGATACCCGGTCCCTTTTTGGACCGATATGTATGTATTTTTTGTATTTTTTGTATTTTTTGTTTTCTTTTTTTTTTTGTTGCCTTGCACCATTCCTTAACACCTCCGCCGTTGGCCGGTTATGGTTGCTTTGTAGTAGGAGGACTCGGATGTCCCTGCCCAGGGGGTGGAGCTCCCTTTCCTTCCGCCCCCAGTCGCCCATCACGCCATTGGCGTAATATGGGCAATGCGCGCGCACCACTGTATGTGGAACGCGGCTGCGTCCGCTCTCTGGGTGCGCGCGCACTATGACAGGGACTTCCGGACCGGAAGCAATGCCGGAGGTCACCGCTGACCTGATTGCTTCCGGTGGGGCCATAGCATTTAAAGATGGAGGCACTGATGTTGTCTGTCAGACACATCTTGCGGCCATCCATCGCAAACGGGCGGATGCCCGAGTCTTCTACGAGGAACTATCCTGGCGGGCTTCTTTCCTCCCCCCCCCCTTTCTCGCTAGATTTCTACTTTTAAGGGTAAGTCTTTATACTCCGGTTATACCAATTCCCTTATTTCCATACGGGGTTACGTTTTGTAACTGGGGGGACCCATGTTTCTGCCTTTTGTTTTGTGCTTTTGGCTTTTGCCTTGTGGATAAATATATATATATATACTTAATTTTAAAGGGAACATTGTGCTGGGCCCCTGCATTATCAGCACTATAACTAATACATAACACACCCCATCGGGCACTATATATTTGATACTACTGCTATGTCACTGACCAACTATTGCTAGTGTAGCTTTATCTACCACTGACCCGTACTGGTGTGACTTATGGGTGTACTGTTTTCAATTTCAGCAGGGGTCTCCTGCGCACAATACCCTGAATGTGTGGTCCAGGTCTCCTACTGGCACTGTTTATCTGGGATCTGGCACCCAGGGACATTCCGTACCGGCCGGCTCAGCGGTTGTTGTCTAATGAATGGTGATTTTTATTTCTAGTCTCGGAATTATAGTAGGTGAGCTATTTTTTGCAATAATTGATACTTGTTAGGATCTGATGTTATATTTAATTACCTTATGACCTAAGACTGTTCATTTTTTACACAGTGTAAATGCATTAACTGCATCGTGTCTAGCCCTGATGAAGCGAAATTCCTTTTGCGAAACATGTTGGCTCTAGTCACGCACGAACTTTGGATGTCACTACTGGATAATTATATGTCTATATTTGTATTGCCTATACTATTTTATATTGTTTCTCAATAAACATTGTTATATTTTAGCTGATTGGTTTTATGCTCATCTACGCAACTCAGCCACTTTTTCCTTAAAATCCCACTTTCCGAGGAGGGTTAGTGCTCAGCCCTTCCCCCTCCCTCCCCTATTTCCCCTTTTCCCCCCCTCCTCTCCTCTCTCATACTTACCTTTATTAACACAGCATATCCACTTTAACCCTTTCATACCTCTATGACCTCTATAATAACTTTCCCTGGTCTAAAGCTACATGCTGAGGATATGGCCCCATGACCCTCTGTTTTAGAGCCAGAATAGCAGCCGACACTTTGTCAGTAATATGGTGATTACATGCAGGCTAGAGGCTCCATTGACAAAATTTAAAAAGATGTGCATCTGCAATGCCATCCATTTAATATTGTCACCCTCAGATACATTTTCACTATTAAAAATAATAATACAGTAATTAAAAAATAGAAAAATTGTAAAATAAAACTGTATACAAAACAAAATACCTATGTATCCTTAAAAATTGAAAACAGGATTTTTGGTTACACATAATTAGCGAGTTAGTCAGACTGTAAAAGATACATGTCTATTGAGTTCAAATAATGGTAAAATGAATGAATAAAAAAACTGAAAACTTACATCTACAGAGCTCGAGCTTAAAGTTGATCCAGAGGAAGGCAGAAAACCCTTATAATGCATTGTCCAATTTGCTCCAGTGAGGAAAAAAATCCTTCCTGATACCCTAAGGCAATTAGATATTTACTGGATCAAAAATCTACAATGTTATTACAGTATATGCATTGAGGAACACATACGGCTTTTTTAACAACTAGGTTGTCCAGAACTAGCTCCTGTGGAAGTTTATTCCACATTTTCACACCTCTTAGGGCCATGTCAGAAAGGCAATTTATTTTCAGCAGTTCAATTTTTTAAGTGATTTTTTACTAAGGAAATCATAGTTATTTTCTATGAAACCACTAATTCACTTATTCTACAGCAATTTGTAGCTCAGTGACTCAGCGATTTAGTCTGTGCAGCATTTTTTATGTCAGCGACAAGATCATCAGCAACAATTGCTTTGCTTTCACGTCAATGGCTTAGCTACAAATCATTGAAGGAGAGTGAGCAATGTATTAGTTTGACCTGTAGCAGTGACAAATCTCATCTTAGCAATAAATTGGCAGAGGCTGTAGTGATTAAATTGCTAGCTACAGATTTTTGTTAATCACTGGCATTACCGATTTGTAGCAGTGATTATTCACTGCCACAATATCACAAGTTTGACATAGTCTTTACTATGAAGAAGCCATTTATATGTGGAAGTTGAACCCTTTTTCCTCCACATACAAAGAGTTGCCCATTATCATTTGCAATGACCTTGTAATTAACAACTTTTCACCAAATTTACTATATGGACCATTTATGTATTTGTACAAAGTGCCAATATCCCTTCTTAGCATGAATATGAGAATATGATGCACTTTTTTCTGAGTGCTGTAGTGTTATATCACTTTTAATTAAAGTGATTGTAAAGTCATTTTTTTTAAAATAACAAACATGTTATACTTATCTCCTCTGTGCAGTTGGTTTCACACAGAGTAGCCCGGATTCTCCTCTTCTCGGGTCCCTCTTTTCTGCTCCTGACCCTTCCCTCCTATCGAGTGCCCCCACAGTCTGCAGCTTCATATGGGGGCACTGGAGCCGATTCACAGCTCTGTGTGTCCATTTAGACACAGAGCCCTGACCCAGCCCCAGCCCTTCTCTCCCCTGATTGGCTGACTGAATTTAATTGACAGCCATGGGAGACAATGACGCCGCTACTGTGTCTCAGCCAATCAGGAAGAGTGTCCCGGATGGCTTAGATATTTGTGGACATCGCTGGACAGAGATGGGGATCAGGAAAGTATTAGGTGTTGCTGGGGTGACTGCTACACACAAAAGGTTTTTTATCGTAATGCATAGAATGCATTAAGATAAAAAAACCTTCTGCCTTAACATTATTTAATGTATTAGTCACAAAAAGTAAAGCAATGTTTCCAGCCTCTATATCAGCTCCTTCAACAAACATCAGTAACAACAACATTAAAACCAGTGCTGCTTCATTGCTCCACATATGGTGGACATGTCCACATTTCTAAATTTTTTGGAAAGAAGTTCACCGCATCACTGCATACATCACATCCTATGATCTGAAACTGTCCACGACCCAGTTTCTACACCACACGCATCTACCTCACCTCTCCTACCATAAATCACTAGCTACCATAAATCACTAGCAATGCATATGATCAACGTGGCAAAGCAATGCATCCCTGTCCACTGGAAGACCCAAACCATCCCATCACTCAAGAAATGGTTTGGAAGAATCAAAGAAATTGCTGAAATGGAAGAACTCATTCAAAGTGCACGAGACACTCCAAAGAAATTTGGAATTAAGTGGGCCTGCTGGACACACTTTCAAACAACGGAATTTTCCGGAATTAAATGCTCTACCAACTTAAATACTAGTACATTAGGGTGCTTGAAATAATGATTCAGAAAAGACACACTCCCCCTTTACAATTTCTTACAGGAATACTGGAATCCCACTACAAGGAAGACCGCTCCTCCACCACAAGTCTGAAAAGTCAAAATGATCACCCAAAATAAAATTAACCTCTCGGGGAGGGAAGCAAGAGTTGGTCACTAATACCATTAGCATAGACCTTTACCCCCACCCCCTCTCCTACACCCCCCTCCTACCTGGCCCCCCTCTCCACCCCTTCCTCACTACCTAGATGTCCCCCCACCTACTCACTCCCCTCGCCAACATCCCCTCCCAGTTGCTCTCCCTACTCCTTAAATTGACATTCTTGATATCATCAAACAATTGTCGACGAACACACCCTGCATACCCTACATAGGAACTCATCACGACGTAGCACACAGACCCACAAAAGACTACACAATCCTATTTTACCGAGAGGGTCACTAAACAAATTTGAGCACTTTCTCATAGGCTCTCCTAGCTGAGTGCCAGTCCCCGATAACTCCCCCTGAACTATTATGCTTTGTTACATCCAGCGGTATAACGACTCTGCATATTATCTGATACCCTGCATATTGAACACTTGACTATAAAATGTGAGATCTGTCTTAATATGTCAAGGAATATGCTGGGTTCTCTGTATTGGATATTGGTTCTTTCTAAAATGCTTTAAGCCAATGTTGACGTAACGTTTATGATGAATCAATCTGTACAATGTAAACCGTACCATGTTACTTTGTTTGATTTTATCAATAAAAAAAATATTTGAAAAAATAAATAAAAAAAAAAGTTTGGCTGAAAAAACAGTGCTGCTTGTCTTTTTCAAATATTTTATTTAACCACAAAAAGGCAAGTCCAGGTTCTCATCAGAGTCAAATTTACACAATGACATAACAAATACATTGAAGGAGTCAAGCATTAATTCACATAATAATCAAATCATACATAACATCTTCTATATTTGTATACATTTTCTATAACCAGTGCTGCTTAAATAGACCACACAGTCAATCAAATACATGATGGTTCCAAAAACATTGGATTGATAAATGCTTAGGTTTGAGTGCAGTTCAAGAAAAAAAAAGGACTTGATGCCAATAAGCCAGTGTTTGCACATTTAGCTAAGAAATTGGATCAAGTTAATGTGTTGTTGGGCAAGTTGATAGAATAACTTCCAAGGTCAATGGTGAATGGGGAAGGTGTTACCAGACCCTTTGAGACTGGTATAGATTTTACAGGAGTATGCCATAAGACTATAAAATCCCCACCTCCGCATGTCCTCCACATGTTGGGGACCCCCTGGCAAAGAACCTTATCCCCATAATAAACAGGGTTGTGCATGTGATTTTGGGGTCTGTGGGTGGGGAACCTTTAAAATGTACCCCTGCTCATTGACACAAAAAGAAAATGTAACCTAGAAATAAAGGCACCCAATTGTTTGATAAGTCTTTAATTAAAAGAATAAAAAACACAAAAAGTGTCTCTCATTGTAAATATTTTGACAATTCCATTGCCCACCATCAGCCAACTCAACAAAATAAAAAACCTGACAAGCCCAGCACACAAGACTAATCCTAATGATATTACTCACTGATTAACATCTAGCATAACTTCCATCAGCTATAAAAGGGAAGGGGTGGGAATAGTGGTGACATCATCGACCATATACATTGACCAATATATGTTGGAAAGACTAAATGTACTCTACAAAAGACTGTTCTCTTAGCAGCTCTTTGTTAGTGTGTTGGAATCTAGGTAGAGTGAGGCAAAGCTAAGTGTGCTTTTAGGGAGATAGTTAATGTTGTATGCAACTAAAGAGCTATACAGTACTGCTATTGCATGCTATACCATATTGTCAAAAGTATTTAGGACGCCTGCCTTTACATACACACATGAACTTTAATGGAAGTCTGTTGGGTTCAATATTGAGTTGGCCCACCCTTTGCAGCTATAACAGCTTCAACTCATCTGGGAAGGTTGTCCACAAGGTTTAGGAGTGTGTGTATGGGAATGTTTGACCATTCTTCCAGAAGCGCATTTGTGAGTTTAGGCACTGATGTTGGATGAGAAGGTCTAACTCGCAGTCTCTGCTCTTATTCATCCCCAAGGTGTTCTATCAGGTCAAGGTCAGGACTTTGTGCAGGCTAGTCAAGTTCCTCCACCCCAAACTCACTCATTAATGTCTTTATGGACCTTGCTTTGTACACTGATGCACAGTCATGTTAGAACATGAGTAGGCCATTCCCAAACTGTTCAAACAAAGTTGGGAGCATGACATTGTCTTGTATGCTGATGTCTTAAGAGTTCCCTTCACTGGAACTAAGGGGCCAAGCCCAAACCCTGAAAAATAACCCAACGCCATAATCCCCCATCTACTAAATGATTTGAACAGTACACAAAGCTTTAATGTCCATAAATACATGAATGAGCGAGTTTGGGGTGGAGGAACTTGACTTGGCTGCACCGAGTCCTGACCTCAACCTGATAGAACACCTTTGGTATGAATTAGAGTGGATACTGAGAGCCAGGCCTTCTCGTCCAACATCAGTGCCCAACCTCACAAATATGCTTCTGGAAGAATGGTCAAACATTCCCATAGACACACATGGACAGCTTTCCCAAAAGAGTTGAAGCTCTTATAGCTGCAATGGATGGGCCAACTCAATATTGAACCCTACAGAGTAAGACTGGGGTGTCATTAAAGTTAATGTGCATGTAAAGGCAGGCGTCCCAGTACTTTGGACAATATAGTGTATACAGTATATTGCCACTGATACATTATAGGGAATTTCAGCTTGTGGGGCTAGGCAGAGTTGGGTGTAATCCCACTTGCATTCACTGTGATTTAAATAATCCCAACAGTCCATTCTCACTACGTGAATGAGTAAGGGGTAAATAACAATACTTAGAAACTGGTAAGCATGACTAAAATTACTCTAAATTTGCTCTTATTTTGCTGTTCTGCATGTTTGTCTGGGACCATGACTGGATTATTTGCATTATGGTAGAGTAAAGTCATATGCATACAAATTTCCACCACTCACAGCAATTAACATACCTTGGTAATTAAAGTGCAATTCATTTTTAATGACACCCCAACACACTTTCATATGCACCACAACAGTTGTGAGTTTAGTGAAAAAAGCAAAAGGTGCAGGTGCATCAACGGGTAATTTGTGGTGCATTGGCAGCCCATTCAAAATTGATGGGCTTGTTTACCATAGTGCACAATAACCTGCAACATAACATTAATGTGCATGCCAGTTACTATAGCTGGATTATATATTTTTATTTTTTAAATGGCATTAAAAACATAAACCCTAACATAAAACTATTGCTATCCTTTTTGACAGCATTACAAATATTTTTAAAAAAGAATGTCTAGATTTAAATATTGAAGACAAAAAGGGTTAACAGCGCTCAGGAACTGAATTGGAATTGATGGGTAAATGGTGATTTATTCCAAAGATTAAAACAGTACAAATTTGAATGACAATGTTACCACGAGGCTGTAAGGCTGGCTCAGGCACTGATGGATCACTCGGACTGACCTGGACAACCAACCAATGGACACCGTCCATGGAAAGCCACAGGGACATGCCGGCTGCAGTGTGTGGTGTGTATAGCCAGACCCACCGGCAAGGGAAGATGGTGTCACTGACACTGGCAATGTGAATAAAGCCAAGCAGCTGACTGTGTCCAGAGGAAAAAGTTCCGTGATGAGTGTCAAAAGGCAAAATTGCGTCACCAAACGCAAGCCGAAACTGAGGTGTCGGAGAAAGAACCAGCCATGGCCAATGTGGAGCAAGGCGTTTCTGTTGCCATGACTACCAGTTTTGCATGCTTGCTTGCTTTGTCAAGTCACTGGAAAATGGCTAACAGAGGCAATGTAACACCATTGTAGGGGCAGGGCTAGTCAAAGCGAGAATGGAGGTCTGCACTAATTGATCAATCAGTGCCCTTAATCCATTGAGAACAATTATGGACTATTAACTCTTGTATTACACGTCCCATAGACATTCTAAAAATTAAAAAATAAAAAACTGCAAGAATAAAAACAGCAAAAATAATGAAGCACTGCCTATATATATCTGTATATTATATGCATTTACACACATGCAGACCTAAAATCCTGTGTTATATTAATTTAAACTCTATAAATATTACATATGAATTTGCTATGATGCTTATACATGCATATATTATGCATATCATGCATATATTATATAGATATACAAAGCAAGCACGCAAAACCGTCACGGCAACAGAGAAGTCTTGCTCCATGTTGGCCAGGGCTGGTTCCTTCTCCGACACCTCAATTCCGGCTTTTCTTTGGTGATGCCCCTTTTCTTTCGACGCTCACCACAGAGCTTTTTCCCCTGGACACAGTCAGCTGCTTGGCTATATTCACATCGCCAGTGTCAATTACACCATCTTCCCTTGCTCTACACACCACACACTGCAGCTGTCATGTCCTTGTGGCTTTCCATGGTCGGTGTCCCTTGGTTGCTTGTCCTGGTCGGTCCTAGTGATCCATCAGTGCCTGAGCCAGCCTTACAGCCTTGTGGTATCATTGTCACTCAAATTTGTACTGTTTTAATCTTTGGAATAAATGGCCAGCAACCTTTTTGAGTATACATGTGGTTCATTACAGCCATTACCCATCAATTCCAGCTCAGTTCCTGAGCACTGTCAACCCTTTTTGTCTTCAGCATTGCAGCATCTGTTCCTTTGCCATTAGACAGTAGCATGGTTCAGCTCAACATATACTGCATTATGTGTTTTTTCCTGTGATTAACGCCTGGGACTCAACCTTTCTTTATATTTAAATACTGAACAACTTTTACATGCTATGTGAAAGCCAAATCCTCTTTTTTAAAATAAAATACAATATACTTTTGTGGTAATAAATACACATGTCACGTCCACATGTATGTGACCCTGTCTGAATTCCTTTCAACCCATCTGAAAAATAAATCACAGATGTACTTTGAATTCATTACAGTGCGTATTGCTTCAAACACATTTTAATGAAGACCATCAAAGGCCCACCTTATTTACTTCCATTAAAGATAATTTTGTGAAACCTAATTTCAAATCTAGTTACTATTGAAGATTATTTTATTCTTTACAATTTCATTCAATGCTTATCATTCAATCAACTGTATTAATATTCAGACTATAAACATTAGGCATTATAATGTTCTTATTATTATCAGAACAAAGTTTGATAACCTATTTATGTTATTCATTTTCTATTTCCATTAGAATGTATCTAGTTTTTCACCAGCTTTTGGATCTCTAACGCAGTTTATAGAAATACTGTACAACAACACCCATTAATACTGCAACATTGTTGTTATTTATTTTATACATATTAGTTTGTCCTTATATAATATTTTGTAAATACAGTGGGGAAAATAATTATTTGATCCCCTTGTATGTTTGCCCATATACAAAGAAAGGAAGGGTCTAAAATTTGTATCATAGGTGTATTTTAAATGATAAGGAAAACAAACAGAAGGCACCTCCAAGTGCAGAAACACAAAGATGTTTAATGTCAAAGGATTAAAAACACTTACTAGCTAAAAAGACAAAAAAGGCTCATCGTATATGGGTATGGATATGTCCAAAGAGTCCAGCAGTGGTGATCCCAGGGGTTGCCCGGTCTGCAACTGGATGAAATACGTCCCAACCGTCCAGCAGAAGTAGGCCACAGGGAGAGGAACCAGGAAGGACAACCATACTGTGAGGACCAGCGTCGAATGCTGGATCCGGGTGAGACATCAGCGAAAGAGTGAAAATAGTGTTGACCACGCTACCCCATTATCAAAACATTGAATACACTACTCTTGTTAATCCGTGAAATAAATCATATAAATGACAAAAAAATGGGATATAAATTGTGCACAATGGTATATAATCATTATCACATACTATCAATCCTTATCTTTATCATAACCATAAAAACAAACCCTAAATATACTTCAACATAACACCAATATAAACGTCCAATATCTGTGTATTTAGTTCTAAATTATAATGTCCAATATTATTGATATTGTGCGATGTGCAAGTTTACACAGGGAATCCCCATGTGGACTATCTGCTGTGAGTCCTGATGATGCAATTACTATTGTGAAATGCATAGAGGCTGCTGGGAAAATACACTACGTCACTCCATCACTCTGTTACTCCGGCCGGGCAAAAACAAGGTCTGAACCGCAAACCATGTGAAAATGAGCTTGCACCGCACGCCGACACAGGAAGCACACGGCGACAGTTTTCATCCATTCCAACTGCTGGATAAGCTTAGTGCTGGCCCCATCCTAGGGGTGGATTTCATCTCACTTCCTGTTGTCTCCTTCCGTTTGCAAGTAGGAGTTCTTTGTAAGTTGGATATTTGAAAGTAGGGGCCTGCCCTATATACTCTGCAGAAATTGGGGGCCTTAGGTGTTGGTGTTGCCACAACACTGTAAGCCCTCACAGTTACTCTTGGTGGGTGCAGGAACAGGCCCTGCTGTGAAATATTAGATCAAGAATTGTAATTACATGCCATTGTTGAACAGTGGTAGAAAAATTGGGCTTTTGGTGGTGGTGGTGGTGCTGGTGCCACAACACTGTAAGTCCTCACAGTTACTCTTGGTGGGCATTGGAACGGGCCCTGCTGTGAAATATTATATCAAGAAGTGTAATTACATGCACCTGTTGAACAGGTGCAGAAAAATTGGGCCTTTGGTGGTGGTGGTGGTGTTGCCACAACACTGTAAGCCCTCACAGTTCACTTGGTGGTTGCAGGAACAGGCCCTGCTGTGAAATATTAGATCAAGAATTGTAATTACATGCCATTGTTGAACAGTGGTAGAAAAATTGGGCCTTTGGTGGTGGTGGTGGTGCTGGTGCCACAACACTGTAAGTCCTCACAGTTACTCTTGGTGGGCATTGGAACGGGCCCTGCTGTGAAATATTATATCAAGAATTGTAATTACATGCACCTGTTGAACAGGTGCAGAAAAATTGGGCCTTTGGTGGTGGTGGTGGTGTTGCCACAACACTGTAAGCCCTCACAGTTACTCTTGGTGAGCACAGGAATGGACCCTGCTGTGAAATATTAGATCAAGAAGTGTAATTACATGTCCCTGTTGAACAGAGGCAGAAAAATTGGGCCTTAGGAACTGGTGCCACAACACTGCAACCCTCACAGATGCTATAGTTGGAGCGCAGGAATGAGCCCTGCTGCAAAGTATTGCATTAAAATTGTAATTATATGCCCCTGTTAAACAGGGGCTGAAAATTTGGGCCTTGGGCACTGGTGCTGGTGCCACAACACTGCAACCCCTCACAGATACTCTAGTTGGAGCGCAGGAATGAGCCCGGCTGCAAAGCATTGCATCAAAAATTGTAATTACATGCCCTTGTTGAACAGGGGCAGAAAAATTGGGCCTTGGCCACTGTTGGCAGTGCCCAGAACCAAAAATGTTCTCACAAGCTATCAGCATAAAAATTGAGGAGGACGAGGATTGTGACTTAGCATAACAGGATAGTCACTCATCATCAGCATAGGCAGTCTTGAAGAGGGATCTCACATTAAAAAAAAAATCAATCAGTTACATCAGCATCAGGTGCTTGGTAGCTGGTGATCCAAGACTGATTCATTTTTATGAAGGTCAGCCGATCAACCGATTCGGTGGACAGGCGCACCCTGTGATCGGTTACAAAGCCTCCAGCAGCACTGAATGTGCATTCCAAAAGAACGCTGGATTCAGGACAGGCCAGTAGCTCAATTGCATACTGTGCAAGCTCTGGCCAGTGATCCATCCTCAAGACCCAGTAACCCAGAGGATTTTCAGTGGGAAAGGCGTCCAAGTCTTATCTTGCCCCTAGGTATTCCTGCACCATGTGACTCAGACGCTGGCGATGGTTGCTGGAACCAATCATACCTTGGGACTGCGGACTAAAAAAATTGTCTGAACGCATTGGTCAGACAGCCACCTTCTCCACCCATCCTTCTGTGACTGACCGAAGCCTCAGCAACAGTCCAGGTGGACCAGGAAATTGTAGCCTCCCAGGCTCTGGAAATGCATTGCACAAACCTTTCTGCAAGGCCTCCCAAAGATGTTTCATCCTCGGCTCCCTCTGCGACGGCAAGGTAAGGTCTGCAACATTACCCTTGTAATGTGGATCAAGGAGGGTTGCCAGCCAGTAATGATCCCTCCCCTTGATACCACGAATATGAGGATCCTTCCGCAGGCTTTGCAGGATCAGGGAGGCCATGCAGCGTAGGTTTGCTGAGGCATTCGGCCCAGAGCCCTCTAGGTCACTAAGAATGACATGATCCGCAGCCACCTCCTCCAGGCCATGTACAAGTCCATGGGTCTCTTCGGACTGTAAATGATCCCTTAAATACTGCTGCTGATGCTGAGTGCCAGGCTCCACCTCCATGCTGACATAATCCTCCTCCTCCTCCTCCTCTTCCTGTGTGATCGGCGGGCACACAGGAACACTGTCTGGATAAAGGGGGCCTTGAGAGCTAAGGAAGTCCTCCTCTTCCTCCCTCTGTTCTGCCTCAAGTGCCCTGTCTATTATTCTACGCAGCATGTGCTCCAACAGGTGGACAAGAGGGATAGTGTCACTGATGCATGCACTGTCACTGCTCACCATCCTTGTGGCCTCCTCAAATGGTGACAGGACAGTGCATGCATCCCTGATCATAGCCCACTGGTGTGGGGAAAAAAAAAACAAGCTCCCCTGACCCTGTCCTGGTGCCATAGTGGCATAGGTACTCATTGATGACCCTCTGCTGCGTGTGCAGCCACTGCAGCATGGCCAATGTTGAGTTCCGCCTGGTGGGCATGTCACAGATTAGGCGGTTCTTGGACAGTTTAAATTCCATTTGGAGGTCAGCCAGCTGAGCACTGGCATTATATGACCAGCGGAAATGCACACAGACTTTCCTGGCCTGCCTCAGGACATCCTGTAAGCCCGGGTACCTGCCCAATAACCGCTGCACCACCTAGTTAAGGACATCAGCCAAACAGGGCACATGGATCAGTTGTCCTTGTCAGAGGGTGGAGAGGAGGTTGGTGCCATTGTTGCAAACCACCATACCTGGCTTAAGCTGGCATGGCGTCAACCACCTCTCCTCTGAAGCTGCTCCTGCAGAGCTGACAGAATCTCTGCCCAGTGTGGCTCCTGTCCCCCAAGCACACCAGCTCAAGCACCGCATGACATCTTTTTGCCTGCGTGCTTGCGTAGCCCCTTGAACGCCTATGGAGCACCGCTGGTTCAGAGGACAAATCAGCACAGGAAGAGGCCATGGAGGAAGAAGAAGAGGAGGGGGTGGAAAAGAGAGGTGTGGCAGAATCACCACTAGTAGAATTTTGGAGGCGTGGTGGTTGAACAACCTCCAACACTACTGCACCCTGTCCTGCATCCTTCCCAGCTGCCAGAAGAGTCACCCAGTGCGCGGTGAAAGATAGGTAATGTCCCTGTCCATGCCTGCTGGACCATGAGTCAGCGGTAATATGCACCTTACTGCCCTGTCCAGCGAGGCCAAGACATTGCCTTCCACATGCCGGTAGAGAGCTTTGGCCAATTATGGCTCTCTGTACAGACGGCGCTGTGATTGGCCAAGCATGCGCGTCATAGTGCATGCTTGGCCAATCATCAGCCAACAATGCACTGCGATGCCACAGTGAATTATGGGCCATGACACGCCACTCGAATTTGGCGCAAATGGCCCATAATGTACGCAGTTCGATGAATGGTCGAACAGGCGATGTTCGAGTCGAACATGGGTTTGACTCGAACTTGAAGCTCATCCCTAGTCACAGTCCATCTGAGTACCTATCACAGTTCATCTGAGTACCTGTCAGGAAAGGGTCCGTCCGCTGGTAAGATATATCATTTGGCATGCACTACTGGGGTCCACCAGCAGGTGTCTCCTGGCAGTTTGGAACTGTCAGGGGAATCTTTCCCTGCTGGTGTTATTTCATCTTTTGACTGCAGTACTGACGTCCACCAGCGGATGGATCCTGGCAGTATGGAGCAGACAACATTCCCTGCGCTCAGGTGTTACATGAAGACAATTATTGTCAGTCCCATAAATACTGGGCAAGCCCTCACATGCTTGCCTTGGTATCTCTTTCCTTGAGCCCTAGCCTGCTGCCTGCTGCCTGCTGCCTGCTGCCTGCTGCCTGCTGCCTGCTGCCTGGAGCCTGCAGCCTGCATCCTGTTTACCTGATTCCTGAAACCTAATTCCTGTTCCTGAGACCTGATTCCTGTTCCCTGTCTGTTTCCTTGCTCTGGACCCTCAGCCTTGTATCTGACCTGTCCCTCCTGTGATCTATCCATCCTGTCTTGTCCTGTTTGTTTCCCTTCCCCAGCTGCTGACCTCCCATTGACGACCCTGGCCTGGCTCTGTTTATGATCTTGGTATTTCCCTTACTTGTATATATTTGTTCTGTTATTATTATTTGTGGGGTTCTGTTTTGTATTGGCTGCGGTGCACTGAGTGATATTGGAGGTGGTTGTGTTATATTTATTCATTCATCTGTAATAAATCATTTATATTTTCACTTATACACATCTGGGTTTCCTCTGTTGCAGTCCACACAGTTCTGGTCTTATCTGGTTGACCAGGGCTGTATGTTGTTTGGGGATGTGCAGCCTTTGATCCAAATATGTGCTGAGCTAGCCCTGTCCTATGTTCCTAAGACCAGTGATGATTTTTCTCCCTCTTTCAGTGTTGATCAGGTGGAGTCTCTGGTATGGCTGTTAGAGAATGATTCCGCATGCTTTTTTGAGCACTATTCCATCTGTTCTCAGCAGAAGCTTTTGGAGTGAATTCACTCAGTACAGACCCTTGTTAGACAGGCAGCATGTGATCCGTCCTTTGTCCAACCCATACTCTCAGCATGGTCTGATATGTTGCAACCAGCCCCAACCAATCTACAACAAACCACCTCTGCAATCAGACACCTACCTGCCCACAAGTCTGTCTCCTCATCACTCACACCAAACTCAGTTGCAGCTCAGTATACATTGCTCCCAACAAGATACTCATATCCAGTCTCTGCTTCCTGTACCTATCCTGCATTCAACCCACCTGCCTCTTCTCAGCTGCCTACTAATCCACAAAAACTTCCCCCAGCTACTGTTATCTTTTCTCCACCATATCCCAATCCTCCTTTCCAGTCTGCTGCACCCCCCACCTACAGAGCCTCAGTGACTAAACCCAAGAAAAAATGAAAGTTTTTTCCAACCAAGATGATCCTGCCAGTAACCCAACCTGCCTCCGCACCAGCTAATGCAATCCAGTCTGACGTCTCAGTGCCTGTTATCTAGTCCGATGTCCTGATGTCCGCTTTCCAGCCTGATGTCCTTGTACCCACCTTCCAGCCTGAGGTGCCAGTGTTCCAGCCTGAGGGGCCAGCGTTCCAGGCAGAGGTGCCAGTGCCCACTCTCCAGCCTGATGTGCCCGCTCTCCAGCCTGATGTGCCCGCTCTCCAGCCTGTTGTGCCCGCTTTCCAGTCTGATGAGCCCGCTTTCCAGTCTGAAGTGCCCGTGCCTGCTGCCCAGCCTGATGTGCCTGCTGCCCGGCTTGAAGTGCCTGCTGCCCGGCTTGAAGTGCCCGTGCCTGCTGCCCAGCTTGACGTGCCCATGCCTGCTGCCCAGCTTGAAGTGCCCATGCCTGCTGCCCAGCCTGATGTGCCTGCTGCCCCGCTTGAAGTGCCTGTACCTGCTGCCCAGCTTGAAGTGCCCATGCCTGCTGCCCAGCTTGAAGTGCCTGTGCCTGCTGCCCAGCCTGGTGTCCCTGCTGCCCAGCTTGAAGTGCCCATGCCTGCTGCCCAGCTTGAAGTGCCCATGCCTGCTGCCCAGCCTGATGTGCCTGCTGCCCCGCTTGATGTGCCTGCTGCCCAGCTTGAAGTGCCCGTGCCTGCTGCCCAGCCTGATGTGCCTGCTGCCCAGCTTGAAGTGCCCGTGCCTGCTGCCCAGCTTGAAGTGCCCATGCCTGCTGCCCAGCTTGAAGTGCCCATGCCCGCTGTCCAGCCTGATGTGCCTGATGCCCGGCCTGAAGTGCCCGTGCCTGCTGCCCAGCCTGAAGTGCCCGTGCCTGCTGCCCAGCCTGAAGTGCCCATGCCTGCTGCCCAGCCTGATGTGTTCCTGTTCGCTGCCCAGCCTGATGTGTTCCTTTCCGCTGCTCAGCTTGATGTGTTCCTGTTTGCAGCCCAGCCTGGTGTTTTCCTGTCCGTTGCCCAGCCTGGTGTTTTCCTGTCCGCTGCCCAGCCCGGTGTGTTCCTGTCCGCTGCCCAGCCTGGTGTGTTCCTGTCCGCTGCCCACCTTGGTGTATTCCTGTCCGCTACCCAGCTTGGTGTGTTCCTGACCGCTACCCAGCTTGTGCCTGCCTTCCAACCTGTTGTCTCGGTGCCTGTCTTTCAGCCTGATGTCTCGATGCCTGCCTTTCAGTGTCTCGATGCCTGCCTTTCAGCCTGATGTCTCAGTGCCTGCCTTTCAGTCTGATTTCTCGATGCCTGCCTTTCAGCCTGATGTCTCGATGCTCGCTGCCCAGCTCAATGACCCGGATGTGCCAACTGTCTGCCCGGATGTGCCTGATGACCAGCCTGAAATACTCTCTTCCACCATTCTGCCTGATGCCATAGACTATGGACAATTAAGACTAGTTGGAGCATCCGGAAGCCGCTCCTTTAGGGGGGTACTGTCAGGAAAGGGTCCGTCTGCTGGTAAGATATATCATTTGGCGTGCAGTACTGGGGTTCACCAGCAGGTGTCTCCTGGCAGTTTGGAACCGTCAGGGGAATCTTTCCCTGCTGGTGTTATTTCATCTTTTGACCGCAGTACTGACGTCCACCAGCGGATGGATCCTGGCAGTATGGAGCAGACAACATTCCCTGCGCTCAGGTGTTACATGAAGACAATTATTGTCAGTCCAATAAATACCCGGCAAGCCCTCACATGCTTGCCTTGGTATCTCTTTCCTTGAGCCCTGACCTGCAGCCTGCAGCCTGCATCCTGTTTACCTGATTCCTGAAACCTGATTCCTGTTTCTGAGACCTGATCCCTGTTGTTCCTGTTCCCTATCTGTTTCCTTGCTCTGGACCCTGAGCCTTGTATGTGACCCATCCCTCCTGTGATCCATCCACCCTGTCTTGTCCTGTTTGTTTCCCTTCCCCAGCTGCTGACCTCCCATTGACGACCCTGGCCTGGCTCAGTTTATGATCTTGGTATTTCCCTTACTTGTATATATTTGTTCTGTTATTATTATTATTTGTGGGGTTCTGTTTTGTATTGGTTGTGGTGCACTGAGTGATATTGGAGGTGGTTGTGTTATATTTATTCATTCATCTTTAATAAATCATTTATATTTTCACTTATACACATCTGGGTTTCCTCTGTTGCAGTCCACTCAGTTCTGGCCTTATCTGGTACATGACAGTACCTGTCACAGTTCATCTGAGTACCCAAGTACCTGAGTAACTGTCACAGTCCATATGAGTACCTGAGTAGCTGTCACAGTCCATATGAGTACCAGAGTACCTGAGTACCTGTCACAGTTCATCTGAGTACCCGAGTACCTGTCACTGCCCTTCAGAGTACCCAAATACCATTCACCAGCCCATCAGAGCACCCGAGTACCTATCTGTAGCCCATCAAAGTAACTGAGTACCTGTCACCAGCCCATAAGAGTACCCTAGTACCTGTCTGCAGCTCATCAAGTTACCCGAGTACCTGTCTCCAGCCCATCAGAGTACCCAAGTACCTTTCTGCAGCCCATCAGAGTACCAGAGTACCTATCTGCAGCCCATGCCTCATAGAATAGACGTTGGGGTGTTTGCTTTCCAAAATGGGTTCATTTTGTGAGTAATTCCTCTGCCCTGGTGCTCAAGGACCTTCAAAAGTGTGATGGTAGAAATGAAATGAGATGTGTAATTTATGCTCCTAGAACACCTGAAGGTACTACTTCATTGTTGGGCCCTCTGTATGTGGCCAGGCTGTGTAAAAGTCTCACACATGTGGTATCACCATACTCGGGAAGAGTAGCAGAATGTATTTTGGGGTGTAATTTTTGCTATATACATGCTATGTGTTAGAAATATCTTATAAATTGACAACTTTGTGTAAAAAACAAATGCGTTTTTTTTTACACATTTTCCAAAGACTCATTATGCCTCATAGATTATACGTTGGGGTGTTTGCTTTCCAAAATGGGGTCATTTTGTGGGCAATTCCACTGTCCTGGTGCTCCAGGGCCTTCAAAAGTGTAATAGGTGGTTGAGAAATGAGATGTGTCATTTATGTTCGTAGAATGCCTGAAGGTGCTACTTAAATGTTGGGCCTTTGTATGTGGCCAGGCTGTGTAAAAGTCTCACACATATGGTATCACCATACTTGAGAAGAGTAGCAGAATGTATTTTGGGGTGTAATTTGTTACATGCATATGCTGTGTGTGAGAAATAACCTGATAATATGACAATTTTGTAAAGAAAAAAATCTTCATTTTGCAAAGAATTGTGGGGAAAAATACAACTTAAAAAAACTCACCATGCTACATACTTAATACCTTGGAATGTCTACTTTCTAAAAAGTGGTCATTTGGGGGGCATTTGTACTTTCCTGACTTGTTAGTGTCTCAAGAAATGAGATACACCTGATGTACTGAAGGCCTGATCAGATGTGATCAATTTTCAGTGATTGGCACCAAGTTTGTAGACCAGGGATATGTAATTAGCAGACCTCCAGCTGTTGCGGAACTGCAAGTCCCATGAGGTATAGCAAGACTCTGACAGCCACAAGCATGATACCCAGAGGCAGAGGCATGATGGGACTTGTAGTTTTGCAACAGCTGGAGGTCCGCTAATTGCATATCCCTGTTGTAGACTTTATAACTTTCACAAAGACCAAATAATATACACTATTGGGTTATTTTTAACAAAGCTATGTAGCAGTATAAATTTTGGCCAAAATTTATGAAGAAAAATTACTAATTTGCAAAATTTTATGACAGAAACAAAGAAAAAGGCATTTTTTTCACAAAATTTACAGTCTAGTTTGATGTAAACTAGTGATTAAATATCACCAAAAGAAGGTTATATTTGTGTGAAAAAAAGGATGCAAATTTCATATGTGTACAGTGTTGCATGACTGAGTAATTTTCATTCAAAGTGTGAGAGCGCTGAAAGCTGAAAACTGGTCTGGGCAGGAAGTGGGTATTAGTGCTCTGTATTGAGGTGGCTAAGCATTCTTAAAATCACTGCTCCTGAAAAAACGTTTTTTTGCATTGATACATGTCCCCTGAGGCAGGACCTGGGTCCCCAAACACTTTTTATGGCAATAACTTGTATATGCAATGGTCATCAGTTAGGGAGTACTACAGCAATATGCATGATTAACCACTTCAGCCCCGGAAGGTTTTAACCCCTTAATGACCAGGCCATTTTTTGCGATACGGCACTGCGTTACTTTAACTGACAATTGTGCAGTCTTGCAATGCTGTACCCAAATAAAATTCATGTCCCTTTTTCCCCACAAATAGAGCTTTCTTTTGGTGATATTTGATCACCTCTGCATTTTTATTTTTTGCGTTATAAACAAAAAAAGTCTGACAATAAAAAAATATAAAAAATCAAAATTCTTCATCAATTTAGGCCAATATGTATTCTGCTACATATTTTTGGTAACAAGAACACAAGATCACTGTGTTATTCCCTGTCAGAATGGAGATATGTCTGGTTTACCTAGGTAGATCCCCATTCTGCCTCTTTGGGGAGAGATCACAGGGGGGCGGCAACCATTGCGTCCACCAGACCTGCTTATTGGCTCCCCCTCTGGCCAATCAGTATGCGCTGTCTATTGCACAAAATGATGTACAGGTACATTGTTTTGCGCAATAGAGCTCACCTGCTACAGCGTATGTGCTGTGGCTGGTCGGCAAGTGTTAAATAAATACTTCTCTTACACAGAAATAAATATATTACCACAGACTTTTTTTAAGCAGATGTAAATTTTCATCTATTGAATATTGTTTTCTTTAATAGAACACTACTGTTTAAACAATGCACTAAATTACTTTTTGTGGTCATTTTTACCTTTGGTCATATAAATACTATCTTTTTCTATGAAGTGACTGAAGAAGGGATGTCGGCAGAAGACAACAGCAGTACATTGTCTCTTTTCCGTTGGTCTTAAACTCACAGCAGTGGTTTGAGCATGTATTACTACTGTAGGCACAGTGAAGGAGGGAACTAACATCACCATGCAGGCATGTATTCAGGTGGTGGAGTTGCTAGGAAAAAACTTCAAATACTGTATAACATTTAACGACCCAAACACAGTCTACAAGAGAAAGAGTCCTAGGTATAATAAAATGGCAAGTTTAAAAAGTATGTTGAATAGTCAAGAAAAACAGAAAATGAACTAAGGGCATTAACCAAATTTGGTCCATGGTCATGCCTATTAACCTTCCTATACCTCAATGTGAAGCTCTTAGGTCAGCTTTTACTTTTATGTGGACTAATACATCTATCTCATACTTTGACATAACTCTTACCCCAAACATACATTTTCGGGTACGGTGTGATTGACGATGAATTTACATCAGGGGACATTATTTTTTATTTTTTGATAATGGAATTGTGGTGTTTTTATTACTTTTTGACACTTTTTTAGGGAATAGTAGGGCTAATATGTACCCAATACTCATTCACATAGGGCTCCGGTAGGCCCCCTGCCCGGAGACCCCCACAACCACTGGCCACGGTTGAGGGAATGAATGCTTTGGGGTTGGGGGGGCAGAGCACCCACCCCCTCATGTCGAGGGAATGTGGCCTGGTATGGTTTAGGAGGGGGCGCGTTTGATCCCCCCCTTTTCCTGACCTGCCAGGCTGCATGCCTGGATAAAGGCCTGTTTTTTTTTTACCTGCAATTTTTTTTTTCTTACTCAGCTGTCAGCGGGGAAACCCATTGACAGCTGATTACTCATCGGTTGTTAAGGACACAGCTGCCGGCTCTGCTCCTTAACAACCAGGGCAAAAATGCACTGTGCAGTGCACAGTCCATTGCAGGACGTTTGGTGGGCCAAACACCCTGAAAATGTGGGTTTTCCCCAAGCGGGGTGAACAGCCAGTGTATGGCCAGAACTGATGCTTAGCCCAAACTGTTAGCCCAACTTTACCCCAAATGCAGCGTGAGTTCAGGGACATACATCCACATTGATGTCAGGTTGGGAGCAGTGGCTGTGTCCATGTAGCCACTGTCTCCCAATTGACATTAATGGGACTGCCCGCATGGGGATGCACGGAACACCTGTGCATCCCTGTGCAACAAAATACAGTAGTATGCCCTGCATGAATGAGTTCTTAGGCCTTGTTTAGACTTGCAGTTGGGAGCGGCAAAAATGCACGGTTGAGCTGCATTTCTGTTGTCTGCCAACTGCCCCCCCTTGAGCTGCAATAGGCAGCAGAAAGGAATGTTTACATGCTGAATTGATGCAAAGTTAACCCGACTTGTAGCAATGCCACCTGCCGAACACTACACTCAATGGGGAAGGGCTACAAATACACCACAAAGGCGTGCAATGCATGAAGTTGTAGCACATTTGTCAGCAAAAATGGGGTTACAACAGGTCGTTAGGAGGCCTCATATCGCTTTCTCACTGCCTATCACTCGCTTCTAGCGAGTGATCCAAACACAGATTGGGCTTTAAAGGCAAGGGAGATTTAGACACATTTTTTTTTACAATGAAATTTTTTTTGTACAGGTACTATGTTATTTTTAATATGTTTTACATTTTTTTTTACAATGCTTCAGTGAGGAATGAATACAGAAGGAATCGGTTCTGATTGCTAAACACATGTTTACCAGGCCCCCTGCTCTCAATCCTGACAGCAATCTCCCACCCCAGCAGCAGGTGGAAGGGGGATCAGGAAAAGCCAGCCAGCAGCTTCAGGGAGGGAGCACCCAGCTATCAGTGAGGTTGGGGACACTTAACGGGGGGTCAGAAGAGTGGGGGGATCTATTTG
Source organism: Aquarana catesbeiana (assembly GCF_042186555.1). Lineage (NCBI taxonomy): Eukaryota > Metazoa > Chordata > Amphibia > Anura > Ranidae > Aquarana > Aquarana catesbeiana. Next base: position 177,245,333 of record NC_133330.1, read on the forward strand.
GACAGATATATCTATCTGTGGCTGCCCTGAACTTAGCAGGAGGGCAGGAAAAGGAAGCTTGCAGCTGCAGGGTAGCTAAAAGGGGATGGGGATTGAGAGGGGGGAGAAAATCAGTGCAGTGGGTTTAAAGTGGCAGGAAAAGGGGGCTTAACAGCCACTGATGAGAGCTATCAATTTGTTCAGCAGAGTCTGCTGCACAGTTCTGCTATAAGTTCATGGTCGCTGACATGACCAAGGGCTTATAGCAGAAGGAGGAATGTCAGGTATGTATGGTGTACGGACCTGGCAGCTAAAGGGTTAAACTATGGATCTTGTACAAACATAAGTACTCTTTGATATCATTATGTAAGGATGTTATTCCACTACATAGCTTGGTGTCATCTGTAAACATTGAAATGGTACTTATACAGTGTACTCTATATCATTTATAAATATACCAAAAACTTGCAGTACACCACTGATAATCTTAGACAATTCAAAGTAAAAATCAATAATGACTACTCTAATGCCAAAGGAAGATATTTTTCATACTTTACATAACTCAATGCCAAACTTTAATGAAAGATGGGATCCCTGGTATGCCAATCGACACTCTTTTTTTTTACGACTGACATAACATTTTAGCATCCAGCCCTTATGCCGCGTACACACGGTCGGACTTTCTATCCTACTTGGTCCGGCACACTTTCCGACGGACTTTGTCCGCCAGGTGCGCCGGACTTTAAAACGGACGGACTTGCCCACACACGCCCGGACTTTCCGGCGGGCTAAGTCCGCCCGTCTTCCCGACGGACTTTCGCCGGAGTTCCGGCGGACTTTCAGAATGAACGGACTTGCCCACACACGGACAAGTCCGTTCATTTTGAACATGACTCAGGTGCGACGGGACTAGAAAAGGATGTCAATCTTGCCGCTTTTATCGGCGAGATTGACACCTTGCGAGCCCCGTCGCGGGGCATACCAGGCCCTTGGTCTGGTATGGATTATAAAGGGAACCCCCTACGCCGAAAAAACGGCGTGGGGTCCCCCCTAAAATCCATACCAGACCCCGATCCGAGCACGCAGCCTGGCCGGTCAGGAAAGGGGGTGGGGATGAGCGAGCGCCCCCCCCCTCCTGAACCGTACCAGGCCACATGCCCTCAACATGGGGGGTGGGTGCTTTGGGGGAGGGGGGCCGCCCTGCGGGCCCCCCCCACCCCAAAGCACCTTGTCCCCATGTTGATGAGGACAAGGGCCTCTTCCCGACAACCCAGGCCGTTGGTTGTCGGGGTCTGCGGGCGGGGGCTTATCGGAATCTGGGAGCCCCCTTTAATAAGGGGGCCCCCAGATCCCGGCCCCCCACCCTATGTGAATGAGTATGGGGTACATGGTACCCCTACCCATTCACCTAGGGAAAAAGTGTAAGTAATAAAACACACTACACAGGTTTTTAAAATATTTTATTAAACAGCTCCGGGGGGGATCTTCCTCCGGCTTCGGGGGTCTTCTTCCGGCTTCGGGGGTCCCTCCGCTTCATCTTCTCCCGGCGTCCGGTTGGTGCTTCTCCGCTCTCTTCTCTCCAGTTCTTCAGCCGGCTCCTCTGCTGTCTTCAGGTAGCTCTCTTGCCAGCAGAGGTCCGGACTTCTTGTCTTCTTCTCTTCTCCAGATGTTGACACAACGCTCTCTCCGGCTGGACTGCTCTCCGAGGGCTGCATTGTGACTTATATAGGCGGAGACCCCGCCTCCTTTTGATGTCACAGTCCCTGGGCATGCTGGGACTGTGACGTTTTAGGGGGCGTGGTCAACATCACCCAGTGACCACGCCCCCTAAAACGTCACAGTCCCAGCATGCCCAGGGACTGTGACATCAAAAGGGGGCGGGGTCTCCGCCTATATAAGTCACAACGCAGCCCTCGGAGAGCAGTCCAGCCGGAGAGAGCGTCGTGTCAACATCTGGAGAAGAGAAGAAGACAAGAAGTCCAGACCTCTGCTGGCAAGAGAGCTACCTGAAGACAGCAGAGGAGCCGGCCAAAGAACTGGAACACCGGGAGAAGAGAGCGGAGAAGAACTAACCGGGCGCCGGGAGAAGATGAAGCGGAGGGACCCCCGAAGCCGGAAGAAGACCCCCGAAGCCGGAGGAAGATCCCCCCCGGAGCTGTTTAATAAAATATTTTAAAAACCTGTGTAGTGTGTTTTATTACTTACACTTTTTCCCTAGGTGAATGGGTAGGGGTACCATGTACCCCATACTCATTCACATAGGGTGGGGGGCCGGGATCTGGGGGCCCCCTTATTAAAGGGGGCTCCCAGATTCCGATAAGCCCCTGCCCGCAGACCCCGACAACCAACGGCCAGGGTTGTCGGGAAGAGGCCCTTGTCCTCATCAACATGGGGACAAGGTGCTTTGGGGTGGGGGGCCCACAGGGCAGCCCCCCTCCCCCAAAGCACCCACCCCCCATGTTGAGGGCATGTGGCCTGGTACGGTTCAGGAGGGGGGGGTGCTCGCTCGTCCCCACCCCCTTTCCTGACTGGCCAGGCTGCGTGCTCGGATCAGGGTCTGGTATGGATTTTAGGGGGGACCCCACGCCGTTTTTTCGGCGTAGGGGGTTCCCTTTATAATCCATACCAGACCTAAGGGCCTGGTATGCCCCACGCTCGCCGCAATAGGAAAATTTGTTTTTCCTATTGCAGCGAGCGCGAGATGCAATACCCTGCCCTCGTGTCGTATCTGGTCCGTCGGACCAGCATACACACGAGCGGGCTTTCCATCAGACCAGCACACACACGAGCGGACTTTCCGCCCGAAACTGAGTCCGGCGGAAAGATTTAAAACTTTCTTCAAATCTAGGTCCGGCGGGCTTTTGGGAAAAAGTCCGCCGGAAAAGTCCGCCGGCGCCCACACACGGGCGGATTGTCCGGCACACTCTGGTCCGCCGGACCAAGTATGCCGGAAAGTCCGACCGTGTGTACGCGGCATTACTCTACTTTTTACCTTTTATCATGATATTTATTCTTTTTTTTTTACTCAGTAAATGTTTATTAGATTTTACATTTCAAGAATACAAAAGCATTGACATTTGTACAGAAAATTATTTCTGAATAGCCATTGTAAGAAGTACAGTATGGTATTTACATACAAAGGATATAAATAAAGTAACATTATATATTCAAATACAGGTCATAATAAAGGTTTACCCTAAAAAGGTAGTCTCCTGTTGATTGTAGAGGTAAGTGGTAAACGTCATAGATTACACTTACCAAGGAAGAAAATAAGCAGCGCTAGGTAAACGCTGAGTATTTTCTAACTTGATGTTGCAGTTAAGAACAAACTGTGAACTAGCTGAGAAATTGAACTATACCCCAGGTATGAGGTATGTACATCAAAGATTTATTATTCGCCCTTCAATCCATGGTCTCCACATACAAGATGTATGCTCTGCTTTAACAGTGCTATGTGCTAAAACTTGTTCATAGCAGTAGTGTAATTGAGTCGAGTCTAACACTTATATAAAGGTAGGAGGATTGGGGTTTTTCCATCTTCTAGCAATATTAAGTCTGACAGACAGTAGGATATGTGTGTTGCAGTGTGCATGGAAACTGTTCTAATTCTAGTGACAGTAGTGCTAGGCTGGGCGATCGAGAAATTGTTGTTTGAGCTATCTCAGAAAGTAGTTTGAAAATAGACATCCGATGTAGTGTCAATTTGGGACATCCCCAAAAAATGTGTAGCAGATCTCCTTTATGACCACAGTGTCTCCAACATTTAATATCCGGGCTGTTACTAAACCAAGAGATTCTATATGGGGTCATGTATCAACGGTGTGTACGTTTAATGGAGAGGAAATTTTGTAAGTGGAGTTACAGGCTGTGATCCATTTTTTGTCAGCATATGTATGACCTAGATCAAATTCCCATCTATGTAGGGGAGCATTTTTGAGGAAGCTGCTTTCCTGTTGAAGGAGGGTGTGGAAAAGTAATATCCTTTTTGGCGTGCCTTGGGAGCAGTGAGAAAGAACCAAGCAGGTTGGGGTATTTTGCAAGGCCAGACTGGAAATGTGGATATACAATGTTTAGTTTGAATGTAATGAAATAAATCTGAGTTGGGTCATTGATGTATAGTATACCTTTTGATTGCCAGAAGGAAAAGGATATTGAGGCCATAATGTGGTGTAAGGCTAAGATGGGGATGTTGATAGTGGAATTGTTAAGAAATGAAGGAGCTTGCCGGACCTGTGATTTCCAGGCTCTTAGGCTAGGTTCACATTTATGTGAAACCCGCATCCAATTCGCATAGCAGAAGATTGTGACCGGCTCTTTATGGAGGCGGTCCACACATCTCAGCAGCAGTTTCGGTGTGAATTGCACAGGAGCCCTGTGCATCTTTTGGTCCATTTCAGGTCCGAATTCAGCCCAAAATTCAGGCTGAAATCGGACCTGAAACGGTGAATGGAGACGTACCGGCCTCCTGCTGTGAGCCGCTGCGTGTTCTAGTGTGAACCCAGCCTTATTGTTGCTAACATTGTTGAGGATATGTGTGAAGGAATTCAGGCTCCCAATGGTACAAAAATTAGCCAGGTGGGTAGCGAGTGTCCTGGAATATAGGAGGATTCTATATTGCCCCATAGTGTATTGGGGGGGGGTAGGTAAGCTGATTTTGTGTTCTTGGGATGCAATAGAGATTCCAAAGATTTTTCTGTTAGTCCTGATGTGCTCAGCCAGAGGTTCCATTAGTAATTAAAATATTAAGGGGGAAAGGGGCCACCCCTGTCTCCTGCCATTTGAGATTTTGAATGGAGATGAGTGCTGAGGGGGTAGAAGATAAAGCCATGATGGTATTAAAAATTTGTCCTTGGAACCTGAATTTAGTTAACAGTGAGGAAAGATAGCTCCAATGTACCTTGTCAAATGCCTTCTTTGTATCCAGAGAAAGGAACAGTGAAGGCGTTCTAGAGTTCTCAGTGTGTTGGATAACATTTTGTCATCAAAATTAATGTTATGGAGCTGAAATGTGTGCAGATAGCATAAAAAATTTATAAGAACCAAAGAGGACCTCAACACATAAAGTATCTAAATATTAAACTTGACGGAAGGTTGTTCACTTTGTTGCTATTGCAAAAGACAATGCACACTCTCTGTGGCTGTAGGAAAAGAGGTTTAACCTTCACATATAAAAATTGAGAAAAAGCTATGAAATGGGGAATAGTCTTCCACAGGCTTCTAGGCTTACTAAGTAGGCTCAAACAATATACAGCACTATACTTTAAATTCAAAACATATTCACAAAAATTAAGCTTATTGCAGTGCCATATTTCTATATCATCCCAATGCTATGTAAATAAATAAACCAATATCAGTACAAAAAAATGCTACAGTGCAAACATTGCATGTGACAGATCCTTTAACCAATCAGTAGCATGTCTGTTATCAAAACAAGGGTAAAATCCTGTACATACAGACAGAATGTGGGGATACATTTGCCATTACAAACAATACTCATGGATCTTCTGCCCGTGAAAAACCATCAGTCCCCTTTCCTTACTGTACCAGATCTTGCTAAAATAATCTTATCCAGACCCTCCAGTTTTTATATCTAAATGGGAGAGGGAGTTGGATGGGTCCCCTGAGCATTTGAATTGGGACAAGCATCTGGCACTGACATACAAAATGTTGATTCCTTCTTTAGCCCAAAAGCGTAACTACAAGATTGTGTCCAGATGGTACCATTGCCCTGAGCTCCTGCATAAGATAAACCCATCTATCCCTGATAAGTGTTGGAGATGCCCCCAGGCAATGGGCACTATGACCCATATTTTGGGCACCTGCCCCAAGATTACTCCCTTTTGAGATTAGATACTAAAGCTGTATGAAAAGTTGGTAGGAGACAAATTTCCAAATATGCCTCAAATTACTGTCCTCTCTATGCTCCATTGTACTTACAAACAAATCAAGAAAAGCTTGATGCGACACTTTCTGACAGCTGCACAGTCTGTGATTGCCAGACACTGATGGAACACTAAACCTCCTTCTCTGGCTGAATGGGCATGCAAAATGGATAAAATTGACCACATGGGACATATGATTGCTAGGGAAAATGATAAGTTGAAGTCATATAAACTCATGTGAATGGTATGGTCCCACTTTGTGTTCTGAGCATAGGTTGGGGTAGCCTAAAGAGACAATCTCTGTGCCCAGGAGAATGGGTAGCTGCACACCTCCTTCCCCTTCCCTTTTACCTCTGTCTCCCCCACTTCTTTGTTTTTTTCCTCTTTTCACTCCTTATTTTTCATTCATTGAATTTATGACTAGTGTATAGGTTCACGGTTTGGTTTCACTGCTTACACTATTCACCAAGCAGAACTCATGCTTCCTAGTGTATGATGTACTATATGATTGTTAGCAGTGTTCAAGTGATACTAGATATGTCTGCTTTTTAGATATTCAACAATTGTCTTTAACTGCCACGTCATGCTATGACTATCTTCGTATACTTTCATGTGTATGAGGATTCTGTACTTGCACTCGCTCTGACTTCTGATACTTGTTCACTTTTGCAAGCCTTGTATTGTACTTGTTATATTTGTTTTCTGGTAGTATATTTAATCAATTCTTTATGTCATATGTCATATACTATGTTGTACCAAAGATCATGATAATGGGAAATGGTAATGATGGTTAATAAACTGATATTTTATGTTTTCTGATATAGTCATAACCAGATTAATTATTTTTTCTTTGTAAAGGTGAAATCTATTTTTGATGACATACAATTTCAGAGTAAAGGAAATAAATTATTTACTTGATTCAAATTTTTAGTAATTTTATTTCATTGTGTTTACCTAAAATTGTATAATAGGAGACTTGGGAGCATTAAAAGGAGAAAAATTGTCGGACTTTAAATGAGGCAATGATCTTGTGGAATCATATGCCTCCATCCCTTTCTATATGAAAAAGGAGATGGGGTGGGACTTTAGATGAAGCACACAGTTACAATTAATTTGATCAATTATTTATAATAATGTATATTATTATGTATCAAATGCAAATAGTAGTATATATTAAAAGTAAATGTCTCAGTGGATTCATATACTGTATATACATACATATATTGATGGTAGCCCATGACAGTTGTAAGGAGTTGCAAGCCATTGCATTCTCTATACCATATTACATAATGTAAAAGTAAAACTTGCATATTTAAAAATTTCATGTAAATCCAATAACCACGTGATTCATATAGGGAAAATGTGCATACAAGGTCTTATAAACACATGATGGAGTATAACACGGCATGTATAATGCTATTATACATTTTACTTTTACATTATGTAATATTGTATAGAGAATGCAATGGGTCGCAAATCCTTACAACTTTCATTCAATGCGATTTGAATTCTGTGTGAAGAATAGCCGATTGTTAAGCAGCGGGCCAGGAACCTGGCCGCCGCGTCCTTAACAACCGATGACTCATCAACTGTCAGTGGGTTTCTTCTAATTTTAATGAGTGGCCACGTGTTTTATTAAACTCCCGTCCACAGAAAAGTGTTATCCCTATTGTGGGGTCACCAATACAGTATTTGTAAATTGAAATCATATCCCCTCTCAAGCATCTCTTCTCCAGAGAGAATAAATTCAGTGTTTGTAACCTTTCTTCATAATTAATATCATCCAGTCCCTTTATTAGTTTTGTTGCCCTTCTTTGTACTCTCTCTATTTCCAGCACATTCTTCCTGAGGGCTGGTGCCCAGAACTGGACAGCATACTCCAGGTGCAGCCGGACCAGAGTCAGGCCGCAGAGTGTTCATACACCTGTTTTAAATCTTTCCATCTTAAGCATGTTGATCATTCAGGTTACCTGTTCCAATAGCAGCCTATGCATCAATGTTTTCTAAAAAGAATCTGACAGTGTAAATATGTGGAAGATGCCATAATTAACTTGATTTTATAGGTTCATACTCTGAGGGCTTTCAGCCTGGCTGTACTACTTAGCGAGTCACTGATCTGGAACAAGCATATGCATATCAGGTGTCAAGACCTTAGCATGGATAATCTTCTGCTATTAGCTGTCTTTTGCTTCTTATACCTCTAAATGGAAAATAAAATGCTATAGGTTTAAATAAGACTTTTAAATCCTGTGCACTCTGTAATTTAAACAATTATCCAGGAACTATAATCAATCAGTACAACTTGCTGTGCAAACATACTTGTGAAAGTGTGCATGGTTATTAACATAATTACAAGCATAAAAGTTAGGATGAAGCCACTTAATGTACTTTGAATTATGCCTTACTTGTTGCATGCATATATAAGAATAATTTGTTCTGAAACTGCAAACTGTAGAAATGTTAATAGTAAAGCAAAGTAAAGCCATGTATGTTCATATAATATAGAAATAATAATGGCAGCCCTTCTAGGTAATTTATAAAGCCAGCCATACAAAGACAAGTCTTTTTGTCAAATCATTAATATTTATAAAGAATTTGCTGTTATATTTTCCTCATATAAATTGGGCTAACTGGGTAACATTTACCATAATTACTGTATAAGGCATTTTCACAGGAAGAGGGAGAGCCTGCAAGAAGCAGAGCTATATGTGGGGTCCATTCTTTTCATGGGTCATTTGAATACTGACTCACCTCATGTTAAGATAGAAGAGAACCTCTTAAAACCCTAATGCTTGTGTTGTTTTGACAGTTTCCTTGTTCCATACTTGGTGAATGATTAAAGACACAAAACAGGTGGTGTCAAGCAGTATTGAAGGTCGAAGAGGTCCTTAACGACTTGCTTACTGGGCACTTAAACCCCCCCGCCCAATTTTCAGCTTTCAGCTCTGACTCACTTTGAATGACAATTGCGCAGTCATACAACACTGTACCCAAATTAAATTTTTATTATTTTTTTCCCACAAATAGAGCTTTCTTTTGGTGGTATTTAATCACAGCTGGGATTTTTATTTTTTGCTAAACAAACAAAAATAGAGGGAAAATTTTGAAAAAAAAAATCATGTTTCATAGTTTGTTATAAAATTTTGCAAACAGGTAATTTTTCTCCTTCATTGATATGCGCTGATGAGGCGGCACTGGTGGGCACTGATAGGCTGCACTGGTGGGCACGGATAGGCACAGTTAAGGCGGCACTGATAGGCACAGTTAAGGCAGCACTGATAGGCACAGATAAGGCTGCACTGATGGGGACAGATAAGGCGGTACTGATGGGCACAGATAAGGCGGCACTGATGGCCACTGATGGGCGCTGATGGATGGCACTGATGGGTGGCACAGATGGGTGGCACGGATAGGTGGCACTGATGGGCACTGATAGGTACCACTGATGGGGGCAGTGATGGGCGGCACTGATGGGGGGCACTGATGGGCAGTGATGGGCGGTACTGATTGGCACTTATGGGCACTGGTAGGTGACACTGATGGGCACTGATAGGTGGCACTAATGTGCATCACTGTTGTTGTGGCACTGATTGTGGGCACTGATGGGTAGCACTGTGGGCGCTGATGGGTGGCACTGTGGGTGGCACAGATGGGTGGCACGGATCGGTGGCACTGATGGACACAGATAGGTACCACTGATGGGGGGCAGTGATGGGCGGCACCGATGGGGGGCACTGATGGGCAGTGATGGGTGGCACTGATGGGCACTTATGGGCACTGGTAGGTGACACTGATGGGCACTGATAGGTGGCACTGATGTGCATCACTGTTATTGTGGCACTGATTGTGGGCACTGATGGGTGGCACTGTGGGCACTGATGGGTGATGCTTGTGGGCACTGGTAGGCAGCACTGCTGCCTATTGCTAGGTGTCACTGGCAGGGGCACAGATGATCACCATGATCGGAACTGATGTCCCTCTCGCGGCCGCCGGTGATCAGCTTTTTTTTTCCTCCTCACGCTGTCAGCGCGAGGAGAAAAAATAGCCGATTACCGGCTCTGTTTACATCACATGATCAGCTGTCATTGGCTGACAGCTGATCATGTGGTAAGGGGTCGGGACTGACCCCTTACTCCGATCTGTGATCAGGCGAGTCTCATAGACTCGCTGATCACCGAGCGCACCGCGCGCGCCCTGCATGGGGCACGCAGGCCGTTCGCGCACAGGACGACGTCAATAGACGTCGTCCCGGCAATGTAGGTCCGCGCTGTTGCCGTCATTCGGCAATAGTGCAGATCTGAAGAGGTTAGTCCTGTATGGGAATTGTACCATACATTAATAGATATTGACCTCTATGTTCTGGGGTCCACCCTCCTTGTAAGCCTTCAATTTAAATCCTATGGTGGTTTTCAAATTGGCACATATTTAAGTCTCACTTCTGATGGTGACTTTCTCAGCAAGTTTATTGGTGAGGTTATGAGGAGCACTGTATTTTGTTTGAAACACAGTGGTGGAAGATTAATTATTATATGTTTTATGTACAGTGCCTTAAAAAAGTATTCATACCCCTTGAAATTTTCCACATTTTGTCATGTTACAACCAAAAACGTAAATGTTATTATTGGAATTTTATGTGATAGACCAACACAAAGTGGCACATAACTGTGAACGTTTTGCACTCCTGTGACACGTTTCCAGCAGAGAGTGGTCTGAAGTCTGCTTTCTGCTCATATCACCAAGATCAGTTCAGGCACCGCATCATCCCGACTCTGGAAGTCTGGATCCTCCAGGTGCCTGGGCTGAGCGAGCCACTGAAAGGCTGAGATGGCCGCTTTCCGCCCTTCCACAGCTCAGCGCTCCAGTGAGCATGGAGGAGCAGAGCAGGAGAGCTGCTGATTGACAGGCAGCAGCTCTCCACTCGGGGAGGTGAGAGAACCGATCCATTGGCGGTGTTCGGTGGCTCGGTTCTCAGTGAAGAGGCTCCGGGGGACATCCACCTACCAAAGTATGAATATGGGATAAAAAATACTTGTCTTTTAAAAGTATTCAAAATGCCAAAATCTGTGTTTTGGAGTACTGATTTTTTTAAAAAATTTGCATCGTAGACAGCCAAATAAACTGGAAGTGACGTTGTGACGTCGCTTCTGTGTTTTTACATCAGAGACCTGATCAAAGCCGATTACAACTTTGGGCCTTCTGCCCAGGTCTCCCATGTCCGTCGACTGGCCGGAGACCCGGGCGAAAGGCGATGGGAGGGGGGATGTCCACTCCCATGTCTTGTGATAACAGACAAGCAGCTGCACAGTCACACAGGTTGTTATCGCTAGAAAGCTGGCTGCCAGCTACAGGCTTCATCCCGGTACAACCACTTAATCAAAATGGTGTACAGGTTTGTTGATTTGCAAGAAGTGGTTAAAGAAATAAAAAATAATAATAAAACCCCAACCCCTCACTAAAAATGAGCCCAGGCATCTTCAGACACAAGTCCGAATGCAGCTGAGCTATCCTGTCAGGAAGCTATCACTGCTGGCAACCAAGCATAAGTGGCTTAGGTATTCCTCACCCTTCAGCCACACATATAAAGGGGCATGTATACATGCAGCTGCAAGGCATGGAATGACTAAACTGCTTACAAATTTCAGGGGTCAGTAGTAAGTGAGGCAGAGTTCAGAGGTCAGTATTAAGTAAGGCAGAGTTCAGGAGTCAGTAGTAAGTGAATTGGACTTCAGGAGTCAGTAGTAAGTGAGGAGGAGTTCAAGGGTCAGTAGTAAGTGAGGTGAAGTTCAGGGGTCAGTATTAAGTGAGGTGAAGTTCAGGGGTCAGTATTACGTAAGGTAGAGTTCAGGAGTCAGTAGTAAGAGAGGTGGACTTTAGGGGTCAGTAGTAAATGGGCAGGGTTCAGTAATCAGTAGTAAGTGAGGTGGAGTTCAGGGGTCAATAGTAAGTGAAGCATAGTTCAGGGGTCAGTAGTAAGTGATGCAGAATTCAAAGGTCAGTAGTAAGGCAGAGTTTAGAGGAGATTAGTAGTAAATAGGGAAGAGTTTAGAGGTAAGTAGAAAGTGAAGTGGTGTTCAGGAGTCAGTGGTAAATGAGGCAGGGTTTAGAGGTTGGTAGTAAGGGAGGCAGAGTTCCGATCTGGGGGGCCAGGGTTGTTGGCAAAAGGTCCTTGTCCCTAACAACATGGGGACAAGGTGCTTTGGGGTGGAGGGTCACCCATGTTGAGAGCATGTGGACTGAAATGTTTCAGGAGGGGAGCTCGCTCGCCACCCTCCCTTTCCTGATCTGCCGGGCTGCATGCTGGGATAAGGGTCTATTATGGATTTTGGGGGACCCTGACAGTTTTTTTTAGTTGGTGTGGGGTCCCCCTTAAAACAAATAGTAGATCCAAAAAGCCTGGTATGGATTGAGGGGAAGCCCCACGCTGTTTTTGTTTACATTTTTGTGTTGCAATGGTATTGTGTTGTAAGTGTAATTTTTTTTCCTTTATAAATGTTAATTTTACTGCAGCAAGTTCTATACACAGTACATATTTTTATTGTTTCACTTTAAGCATCTTTAAAATCACTGCTTCTGTAAAAATGATCTTTTTAGAAATTACTTTTGCATTGATACATATCCCCCAGGGCAAAACCCAGGCCCCCATACCCTTTTTATAGCCAATAACTTGCATATAAGCCTTCAAAATGGGGACTTTTGATTTTTTAACAAAATAAAATTAATGTATAATTGTGCTACTACAAAAATGGTAAAATTATAAAATAATAGCTGCCAGCATCAAACAGTGTGGTAAACTGTGCAGTGAAAAGGTAAAAATTGTTAACAGATGCAGCGCTAAATGGAATAAATGACAGGATGATGGAACTCACACCCTGTATACATGTATTGTGCAAGGTGATTGCTAAAGATAATATTTATAAACAAAAATAAACATAGTGAAAAGGCAGTCTCAAAAGACATGTTCGCATGTTCAGATCCACAACGGATGGATGGATGGCGTTCAAAGGAAACAGACCGCTAGGGAAAACAATTTCCACCCCATGGAAATGCAGTTCATGAGAAAAAAAGAAATTCTCTCGCAGATGGTTCTTGAAGTTGGAGAGAATTTCTTTTTTTCTCATGAACTGCATTTCCATGGGGTGGAAATCGCTTTCCCTAGCAGTCTGTTTCCTTTGAACGCCATCCATTCATCCATCCGTTGTGGATCTGAACATCCGCTATCCTTCCATCCATCCGATGTGGATCTGCTCCAGATGGAACCCACCACCAGTGCCTTTCAGCAAAATACCCTTGGGACCGATTGATCCCTAAAGCCCGTACGACACTCCACCGTATGGTGATTGTGTCCATCTCCTCCAGTAAGCGTACCCACTTCCGTTACTCTTATATCGATTCTGAATATATGAAGATTGTGTACTGATCCAGAAGCACTATTCACATTTGTTTGTCTTCACTCAAAGAACACTACTTTGCATATATTGATGAAATTTTATATCACTATGGACAATTTTGTCGGTCTTTTGAGACTGCCTTTTCACTATGTTTATTTTTGTTTATAAATATTATCTTTAGCAATCACCTTGCACAACACATGTATACAGGGTGTGAGTTCCATCATCCTGTCATTTATCCCATTTAGCGCTGCATCTGTTAACAATTTTTACCTTTTGATTTTTTAAGTTCAGGTCCCTTAGACTTTAACAGGTCTGAACCTTTGTGAGGTTCTAGAGTTCTGGCGTGAACCAAACCGGGAGATGTTCGGCCCAACTCTAGAATTCAGTAGTAAATGAGGGGGAGTTCAGAGGTCAGTGGTAAGTGAGGCGGAGTTCAGGGATCAGTAGTAAGTGAGGCAGGGTTCAGAGGTCAGTAGTAACTTGTAAGTGAGGCAGAGTTCAGGCGTCAGTAGTAAGCCATGCGGAGTTCAAAGGGTAAATAGTAAGTGAGGCAGAGTAGACATGTGCAGAACGCAAAAATGTGTTTAGTTTTGTTTAGTTTTCATTCATAATTTTACATAAACTTGTTAAATGTGTTTATTCTGTTTAATTTGTTTTCCGAATTTGTTTAGTTTATTCCTTTTCAAATTGATTTGAATTTTCAGAATATGAATTTGAATAGAATCAAATAGTTTCAAATCCATTTAGAATAGTTTTTGAATTCTAATAGTTTTCAAATTCGAAAACTTTTCGAATTCTAATAGTTTTCAAATATAATAGTTTTCAAATTTGAAAAGTTTTTTACATTTGAATTCGCATAAGTTTAGAATTCAAATAGTTTTTCATTTTCCAAAGAGAATAAAATAAAATAGAAAATATAAGAATAAAATAGAAAAAAATATCATATAATATAACAGAAAATAAAAGAATATAATATATAAGAGTAAAACAGAAAATAAAAGAATAGAATGGAATAGAATAGAATAAAAAATAATAGAATAAAATAGAAAGTATACAACCATCTTCTGAAAATCAAATAGTAAAGAATAAAATAGATAAGAATACAATTAAAAAAACAATAGAATAGAATGGAATAGAATAGAAATAATATAACCATTTCCCAAAATTCAAATATAATCAATTCGAATTTGAATAGAACATAATAGAATAGGATAGAAAATAAAAGAATAGTATAGAAAAACAACAGAATAGAGTAGAGTAGAATAGAACAGAAAGAATATAATAATCATCCTATTCTAATCTATTCTTTTCTATTCAAATTCGAATTGATTCTATTTGGATTTTGGGAACTGGTTATACTATTTTTTTCTATTCTATTGTTTTTTAATTTGATTTTTTTATGTATTCTTTTCTATTCTTTTTGATTCTATTCTTTTCTTTTCTCTTCTATTATTTTATTTTCTATTCTTTACTATTCAAATTTATTCTATTCGAAATTAGAATTTTGGAAGATGGTTATATTTTTTCTATTCTATTCTATTCTATTCTATTTTATTGTTTTTTTTCTATCTATTTGTTTGTATCCTATTCAAATTATTACTATGTAGCTATGTAATTCAAATTGATTCTATTTGAATTTTGGGAAATGGTTATATTCTTTCTATTCTATCCTATGCTATTCTATTGTTTTTTCTAGTCTATTATTTTCTATTCTTTTCTTATGTATTCAAATACAAATTTATTCTATTTGAAATTTGAATTTCAGAAGATGGTTATGCTCTTTCTATTTTATTCTAGTCTATTTTTATTCTATTATATTCTGTTCTTTTATTTTCTATTTTGCTCTTTTTTACTATATTATATTCTATTCTGTTATAATATTTTCTATTATATTCTATTTTTTTCTATTCTATTCCTTTATTTTCTATTCTATTTCATTCTCTTTAGATATTGGAAAACGATTCAAATTCAAAAACTTTTTAAACTTGAAAACTTTTTGAATTTGAAAACTATTCGAATTCTAAAACTTTTCAAATTTGAAAACTTTTCAAACTCAAATTTGAATACTATTTGAATTAGAAAACAATTTGAAATTGATTTGAAAACAAATTACTAAAAACAAAAACAAAAAAATTGTTATTTCGGATGCATTTAAATTCGGTACTATTGTAATTTGGAAATTCAAATACATCCAAATTTCAATGCAAAAGGGGGCGGGGTTATGTAACAGGTGACCCCGCCCCCCTCTGACGTCATGGGGAACGCCACAGGGAAGTCCCCATCAAGTCCCCGTGCATCAGAGGGGGCGATGCATATAAGCATCGCTGTGTGATGCTTCTAGGAGAAGCATCACACAGCAGGAGCCCCCCCATCATGCCATCATGGAGCCGGAGCGGCCCAAGGAGAAGAAGGAAAGAAGACACTGTGGAGGAAGATGCCAGATGAGAACACCGGAGGAAGAACCAGAAGAACCAGAAGAAGAAGAAGATGGAGGAAGAAACCAAAGGAAGATAGAAGATAGAAGAAAGAAGATAGAAGATAGAAGAAAGAAGAAGCATTTAAATAAAGGAATTGTCAAAAACTGTCACTTGTCATTTTTAACATTTTTGACAGTTTTTTTGTAAAATGGTAGGTGTACATTTGTACCCCATTACCAATTCACACAGGGGAGAGGGCTGGGATCTGGGGGTCCCCTTGTTAAAGGGGGCTTCCAGATTCCCAAAAGCCCCCCGCCCGCAGACCCCACAATCACCGGGCAAGGGTTGTGGGGATGAGGCCCTTGTCCCCAAAAACATGGGGACATGGTGTTTTGGGGGGCTACCCTAAAGCACCCTCCCAATGTTGAGGGCATGTGGCCTGGTACAGTTCAGGAGGGGGGGCGCTCTCTCATCCCCCCCCTTTTCCTGCGGCCTGCCAGGTTGCGTGCTTGGATAAGGATCTGGTATGGATTTTGGGGGGGACCCCACGCCATTTTTTTTTTTAATTTTGGCGCAGGGTTCCCCTTAAAATCCATACCAGACCTGAAGGGCCTGGTATGGAATTTAGGGGGACCCCCACATCATTTTTTTTTTAAATTTTGGTTCGGGGTTCCCCTGTGGGGAATTCCCATGCCGTTTTTATCAATGAACTTTTATGTGTATTGTCAGACCGACAATTCATTAATAGCCGCGAGTAGTTTTAAATGACTTTTTTTCCTTTGAAATGTCATTTTGCTGTCAGACTGTTCTAAACACGGGAAACATGCACCCCTTTACAGGCATACTATAGACACCCCCCAGATAGGAAATTTAAAGGAATATTACACTTTTATTGTTTTACTTTAAGCATTATTAAAATCACTGCTCCCGAAAAAATGGCCGTTTTTAAAACTTTTTTTGCATCGATTCATGTCCTCTGGGGCAGGGCCCAGGTTCCCAAACACTTTTTATGACAATAGCTTGCATATAAGCCTTTAAAATTAGCACTTTTGATTATTCATGTTCGTGTCCCATAGACTTTAACGGTGTTCGCGTGTTCAAACAAATGTTTTGCCTGTTCCCAAGTTCTGTTGCGAACCGAACAGGGGGGTGTTTGGCTCATCAATAGTCAATAGTAAGGAAGAGTTCAGAGATCAGTAGTAAGTGAAGCAAAGTTCAGTATTAAGTGAAACAGAATTCAGAGATCAAAAGTAAAGAAGAGTTCAGAGGTCAGTAGTAAGTGAGTCAGAGTTCAGGGGTCAGTATTAGGGATGGGCTGAACGACCCCCTGTTTGGTTCGCACCAGAACTTTCAAACATTGCGAAAGTTCGGAACCGAATAACGAACCCCATTGAAGTCTATGGGACCCAAACTGCAAAAATCAAAAGTGCCCATTTTGAAGGCTTAGATGCAAGTAATTGGGCGTATAATGGTTATGGGGATCTGGGTACTATACTGAGGACATGTATCAATGAAAAAAAGTCAAAAAATGTAATTTTTAAATGAGCAGTGATTTGTTGATGCTTAAGGTGAAAACATAAAAATGAAAAAATCCTTTCAATATAGTGCCTGGGGGGTCACCTTAGTCTACCTGTAAAGTGACACATCTGTACTGTGTATACAAGCTGCTGCAGACATAAATGCATTTATAAAGCCAAAAAAATCACATTTTCCCTACAAGCTTTCTTTATTTTGTAAGCAACAGCTTGCAAAGCCAAACTGTATAATGAGTCTACAATGTAGTGCACTTGGAACAAGAGTAGAGATTTTTTGCATAAATTCTGCTGTCTCTTCCACAGACTTTGGATAGAACAAACAGATGCAGAAAAAAATAGTCTTTGGGTGCTGGTGGCACCTTCACACCATAACCCTATTGAAGTAACAATTGGCCTTGCTGTCAAAAATTGCAATGATATGCACCTGTCAAACAGGTGCAGAAAAATTGGTCTTTGGGTGTGGGTGGCACCTTCACACTGTAACCCTATTGAGGTACTCTTGTTGAAAGCAAAAATTTGCCTTGCTGTCAAAAATTTAAATGATATGCACCTGTGAAACAGGAGCAGAAAAATTAGTCTTTGGGTGTCGGTGGCACCTTCACACCATAACCTTTTTTTTGTTTAATAATTTTTTTTTAAAGAACAAGGTACATATTACAAATATGTGTAAACAACAAAACACCATAACATTTTTGAGATACACTTGATGAAAGCAAGAACTGGCCTTGCTGCCAAAAATTGAAATGATATGCAAACAGGTGTGGAAAAATTGGTCTTTGGGTGTTAATTGTGCCCATGAAACTTATACCAAAAAAAATCTTCCATATGAAATCAATACCCACAATGCTAGGCAGCCTAGATGTCCTGCAGAGATTTGACATCTCAAATACACTTAATCAGCGACATCGGCATCAGGGGCTTCATAGCTGCTGGTAATCTGGGACTGATTCATTTTGATAAATGTCAGATGGTCCACGGAGTCTGTGGACAGATAACAAATTCTTCAGCAGCACTGAATGCCCATTCTGAAAGCACGCTGAATGCAGGGCAGCCCAGAAGCTTAATTGCATACTATGTCAGACGGTCCACCGAGTCTGTGGACAGACACACTCTATTATCAGTAACAATTTCTCCAGCAGCACTGAATGCCCATTCTGAAAGCACGCTGAATGCAGGGCAGCCCAGAAGCTTAATTGCATACTTGGCAAGTTCTGGCCAGTGGCCTATTCTCATGACCCAGTAAGCCAGTGGATCGTCGAAAGGCTTAACATCTCTGTTTTCACCCCTAGATAATCATCCACCATGTGATGCAGATGCTGCCAATGGGATGTGGAAACTGACAGCCCTAGGCGACGAGCACTAAAAAAATTGTGAAATGCATCACTTAGACGGCCACCTTCTCCAGGGCTCCTCTCTTGACCAACAGAAGCCTCAAAACTATGTTTTCCATGATACTGTAACCTACCAGAGTTGGGAAAAGCGTTAGATAAACTCTTCTTTAACCAATTCAGCCCTGGAGGATTTTACCCCCTTCCTGACCAGAGCACTTTTTGCTATTCGGCACTGTGTCGCTTTAACTGACAATTGCGCTGTCATGCGACGTTGTACCCAAACAAAATTGACATAATTTTTTCCCACAAATAGAGCTTTCTTTGGTGGTATTTGCTCGCCTCTGCAGTTTTTATTTTTTGCGCTATAAACAAAAAAAGAGCGACAATTTTGAAAAAAGCGCAATATTTTTAACTTTTTGTTATAATAAATATCCCCCAAAAATATATATAAAAACTATTTTTTTCCTCAGTTTAGGCCAATATGTATACTTCTACATATTTTTGGTAAAAAAAAATCACAATAAGCGTATATTGATTGGTTTGCACAACAGTTATAGCATCTACAAAATAGGGGATAGTTTTATGGCATTTTTATTTTTTATTAATAATGGCAGCAATCTGCGATTTTTATTAGGACTGTGACATTATGTCAGACACATTGGACATTTTTGACACTATTTTGTGACCATTGTCATTTATACAGCGATCAATGCTAAAAAATGCATTGATTACTGTGTAAATTACATTGGCAGTGAAGGGGTTAACCACTGGGAGCAGTGAAGGGGTTAAGTGTGTCCTAGCGAGTGATTGTAACTGTTAGGGGGCTGGGCTTTAACACAAAGGACAGTGATCACTACTCCCGATGACAGAGAGCTGTGATCTCTGTCCTGTCACTAGGCAGAATGGGGAAATGCTTTGTTTACAAAAGCATCTCCCCGTTCTTCCTCTCCATGACATGATCGCGGGCACCCAGCGGACATCGAGTCTGCAGGACCCGCGGTCACGGTCACGGAGACCATGGCGGGTAACACGACCGTGACACCGCTTCTTAAAGGGGACGTACCTGTACGCCCTTTTGCCAACAGCGCTTTTCTGCCCACGTACATCGGCGTGCGCTGGTCGGCAAGTGGTTAAGGTGTCCTATTATTTCATCTTCTGCACTCTCTGTGGGGACCGGATGTGTTCTGGGACTTCCTCTTGTAACGGTGGTCAAGGAAGGTTGCCAATCAATAGTGATCCTTCTCCTTTACACCACCTATTCTTGGGTCCTTTCACAGGCTTTGGAGCATGAGGGAGCCCATGCACCACAAATTTGCGGAGGCATGAGAGGCAGACTCCTCGGGGTCGTTGAGGATTATGGTATCTGAAAGGGCCTCCTCCCAGCCACGTACTACTCCCAAGGGTTCTGGGGATGGAAAACCATCCCTTACTGTTTGACGTATGTCTTTCTCTGCTTCAATGCCTCCAAAACTGCCAGAATCCTCCTTCTGCTCCTCCTCCTCCTCCCTCTTCTCTTGTGTGTTCTGTGGCATAGGAACAATGGTGTCTGCATAAAGTGGGCCTTGAGAGGAAAGGAAGTCCTCCTCTTCCTCCCGCTGCTCTGCCTCAATTGCCCTGTCTGTAATGCCACACAGAGTCTGCTCCAGAAGGAACACAACAGGCATTGTGTAACTGATTCATGCATTGTCACGGCTCACCATTCTTGTGGCCTCCTCAAATGGTGACAGTGCAGTGCATGCATCTATTATGAGCAGCCATTGGTGTGGGGAAAAAAAGCCAAGCTGGCCTAAACCTGTCCTTGTGCCATACTCACACATGTACTCATTAATGGCCCTCTGCTGCAGGTGCAGTCACTGCAGAATTGCCAAAGATGAGTTCCACCTGGTGAACATGTCACAAATCAGGCGGTTTACGGGAAGGTGGAATTCCTTCTGAATTTAAGCCAACCGAGCATTGGCATGTGTGAAATGGCTACAGACTCTTCTGGCCTGCTTTAACAGATCTTCCAACACTGGGTACCCATTTGGGAAATGCTGCACCACCAAATTGAGGACATATGCACACGTGTCAACTTTCCCTGTCTAAGGGCAGACAGGAGGTTTGTGTCATTATCGCACACAACTATTCATGGCTCCAGCTGGTGTGGCGTGAACCACCTCTGGGCCTGCCCCTGCAGAGCTGCAAGAATCTCTGCTCCAGTGTGGTTCCTGTTCCCTAGACACATCACCTGAAGCACTGCATGGCACCTTTTAGCCTGACTTATTGAATAGTCCCTTAAATGCTTAGGAGGTACTATTGGTTCATAGGACAATTCAGCAGAGGAGGGCATAGAGGAGGAGGAGGAGAGGTGTCAGGAAGGGTTCCACCTGCTGGTGGTGCTGTTGGACCTTTGGCTTGCAGTACTGATGTCCACCAGCGGGTGTATCCTGGAAGTCTGGAACTGTCAGGAAAGGTTTCACCTGCTGGTGGCACCTGATCATTGGGCCGCAGTACTGGCATCCACCAGTGGGTGTTTCCTGGCACTGTGGAGCCGACATTATCTCCTGCGATCAGTCGTCACCTGAGCCTGATTGCAGGAGATGTGTATTAATACCCAGCAAACACACACACACACTAGCCTTGGTATTGTCCTTGAGCCCTGACCTATACCTGTGATCCTCTGTATCTGAAACCTGTACCTGTACCTGAACCTGTACCCTGTGCCCTGTACCTGAACCTGTCCCTCCTGTGACCCTGTTACCTTTACCTTTGCCCTGCAGCCTGATCCATCCATCCTCTCCCCATCCTGTTTGCCCCCTGCCCCGATCTGCTGATCTCCCATTGATGACCCTGGCCTGGCAACGTTTATGATTCTAGTATTCCCCATTTATTGCATATACATGTCTGAATGTTGTTATTTGTGGGTCTCTGTCTGCTAGTTGGTTTGTTGTGCACTGTGTTGTATTGGAGGTGTTTGTATTTATATTTCACTTACTTTAATAAATTACCCTATTTTCACTTTACATGCATTTGGTTTCCTCTGTTGCTGTCCATGCAGTTCTGGTCACACCTGATTCATGACAAGGGGATAGAGCTGGCAAATCTCACATCATCACCACTAGCTGTATGGGGAAGTGGGGGCACAACAAGCTGCAGCACTGAGCCCTGTCCTGCATCCCTCTGAGTTGCAAGCAGAGTTACCCAGTGTGCTGTGAACAAAATTTATCGTCCTTGACCATGCTTGCTGGACCACATGTCAGCATTAACCTGGACTTTGTGGCTGACTGCCTTGCCCAACGATGTCACAACATTGCCTTCCATGGGAAGGTACAGAGCTGGCCTTACGTGAAAAGAAATAGCGACTGGGAACCTGCCATTGGGGTACAGCACATTCTGCAAATTCACAGAAGGGAGCAGAATCCACCAGACAGAAAGGCAGAAGTTGTAGAGCCAGCAGCTTTGACAAGCTTACATTTAGATGCTGGGCATGTGGGTGGCAGTGACTGTATCTTTTTTTTTCACTGAAGCAGATGGGGCAGAGAAATTTGCTGGCTATAGTCTACAGCTCGTGGTGTGCTACTAGCAGATGTGCTGCAAGCATGAGGCACACCCTGTGCTATACCATCATCCCTGTCAGTGGAGGCTACTGAGAGATCATGAGGTATAGCAGGGGCAGACTGAGGTGAGTAAGGAGGAGGAACAGAATTGCGCCCCTTTTGTGTGGCTTTCAGGTGCTATTGCCAACAGGCTGGTGGTGGGAGGTTAAATGCCTTGTCAAACATGTGGTACACAAATGGCTGGTGTTTTTGCCATGCTTGATGTGCTTGAGACAAAGTCTGCAAATGGCAACAGTGCAATCAGCTGCACGTGTGCTAAAAAAGGCCCAGACAGTTGAGCTGTGGGAAGTGGGTGGGGAGATAACAACTCCACAATCTGATGGAATAGTGTGGTTGCTCTCTACTCTTCCATGATGGTGGCCTTGTTGGAGTTCTGCCTCAGCCTCACTTTCTTCCTCTGCTCTATTCGGCACCCAAGTCACGTCAGTGACCTCATCATCATCATCTCCTCCATGCTCATTACCACTGGAGACACCTTGCCAATACGCTGCAGCTGGGGGAACATGACTGCCAATTTGAGTACAAGTGTTCTTCCCTCTCTGTGGGCTCATGTTCCTGCCTTCCTCAACCTCAGAACCAATATCTGAAACAAGTAATGGCTGTGCATCCTCAAGGTGCAAGTGGCTGGCGCTGTGTTCAAATAACTCCGCTGACTCATTCAAGTATGATGCTGGGGCTATGGCAGGAATAGCTGTGGACAAGGAGGTAGGTTTAGCCACTCTAGCAGCTGCAGTGGACTGCGCACTAGTCTCTGCTTGGGTGACGGAGGATGAGGAGGATGAGGATGGTTTAGTAAGCCAGTCCACCACCTCCTCTGCATGTTGTGGCTGGATAGCATGGGCAACATCACTAAACAGAGGAAATGATGCCCTGCCTGAGGACTAACCACATCCACCTTACTATACTGTGTCAAACATGCAGTAACACACAGAAATATACTGCGTTAAACGTGCAGTAACGCACTGAGATGTATGGCGGTAAACTTGTAGTAACGCACTGAACTATACTGCATTAACCATGCACTAATGCCCAGAAATATACTGCATTAAACGTAATGTAACGCACTGAAATATACTGCGTTAAACGTGCACTAACTCAGAAATATACTGCGTTAAACGTAACTTAACGCACTGAAATATACTGCATTAAACGTGCACTAATGCAAAAATGTACTGCATTAAACGGCATGTAACACACTAAAATATACAACATTAGACTTGCGGTAACATACGGAACTGTTCTGAGTAAGAAGGAAGGTAATGCACTGAAATATGCGGCATTAAACTAGCAGTAATGCACTGAAATATACTGTGTTAAACATGCACGTAACGCAGCAAAATATACGGCATTAAACTTGCAGTAAGGCACTGAAATATACGGTGTTAAACTTGCAGTAATGCACTGAAATATACTGCGTTAAATGGCACGTAACGCACTGAAATGTACTGTGTTAAACGTTCTCTACACTCACACAGACTGAACTCTCATTGGATTAACACTAAAGTGACACTAAAGTAAAAATGAGTGGTCACTCACTATACTCACACTGACAGAACTATCACTAGATTCACACTAATGTATAGATGAATGGTGGTCACTACACTCACATTGACTGAATTATTATTAGATTCACACTAATGTAAAGATGAATGGTGGTCACTACTAGGGATGAGCCGAACACCCCCCCTGTTCGGTTCGCACCAGAACTTGCGAACAGGCAAAAAATGTGTTCAAACATGCGAACACCATTAAAGTCTATGGGACACGAACATGAATAATCAAAAGTGCTCATTTTAAAGGCTTATATGCAAGTTATTGTCATAAAAAGTGTTTGGGGACCTGGGTCCTGCCCCAGGGGACATGGATCAATGCAAAAAAAAGTTTTTAAAACGGCCGTTTTTTCGGGAGCAGTGATTTTAATAATGCTTAAAGTGAAACAATAAAATGTAATATTCCTTTAAATTTCATACCTGGGGGTGTCCATAGTATGCCTGTAAAGGGGCACATGTTTCCCGTGTTTAGAACAGTCTGACAGCAAAATGACATTTCAAAGGAAAAAAAGTCATTTAAAACTACTCACGGCTATTAATGAATTGCCGGTCCGACAATACACATAAAAGTTCACTGATAAAAACGGCATGGGAATTCCCCACAAGGGAACCCCAAACCAAAATTTAAAAAAAAATGACGTGGGGGTCCCCCTAAATTCCATACCAGTCCCTTCAGGTCACTGGTTCGGTTCGCACCAGAACTTTCAAACAGACAAAAAACATGCGAACACCGTTAAAGTCTACAGGACACGAATGTCAAAAATCAAAAGTGCTAATTTTAAAGGCATGTATGCAAGTTATTGCCATAAAACATGTTTGGGGATCCGGATACTGCCTCAGGGGACATGTATCAGTGCAAAAAAAGTTTTTAAAACAGCCGTTTTTTCAGGAGCAGTGATTTTAAGAATGCTTAAAGTGAAACAATAAAAATGAAATATTCCTTTAAATATCGTGCCTGGGGGGGGGGTCCCTTAGTCTACCTGTAAATTAGCGCATTTTCCCCATGTTTACAAAAGTACCGCAGCAAAATTACCTTTCTAAAGGAAAAATTGTCATTCAAAATTGCTCATGGGTGTAATGTAACCAGATCCCGGCAATATACATAAAAATCATTTAAAAAAACAGTGTGGGTTTCCCCCCCAGTCCATACCAGGCCCTTCGGGTCTGGTATATATATTAATGACTTGCCTACAGGGCACTTACACCACCTTCCTGCCCAGGCCATTTTTTATCTTTCAGCACTATCGCACTTTGAATGACAATTGTGCAGTCCTGCCACACTGTACCAAAACAAATTTTTTATCATTTTCTTCACACAAATAGAGCTTTCTTTTGGTGGTATTTAATCACTACTGGGTTTTTTGTTTTTTACTAAAAAAAAAAAAAAAAAAAAAAAAGACCAAAAATTTTGAAACTAAAAAATTTTACTTAGTTTCTGTCTGTAAATTTTGTTACTAAGTCATTTTTCTCCTTCACTGATGTGCGCTAATGAGGCAGCACTGATGGGCACTGATAGGCTGAACTGGTGGGCATTGATGAGGTGGCACTTATGGGCACTGATTAGGTGGCACTGATGAGGAGGCACTAATATGCCACACTTATTGGCACTGATAAGTGGAACTGATATGTAGCATTGATGAGCACTGATAGGCGGCAGTGATGGGCACTGTTAAGTGACACTGATGGGCACTAATAGGTGGCACTGGTGGGCACTGATAGGCGGCACTGGTGGGCACTGATAGGCGGCATGGATAGGTGGTACTGATGGGCACTGATGGGCATTGATGGGTAGCACTGATGGGTGACACTGATGAGCATTGATCGACAGCAGTGATGGGCATTGATGAGCAGCACTGATAGGTGGCACTGATAGCCAGCACTGACTGGCACCACTAATGGGCACTGATTGGTGACACTTGTGGGCAGTGGTGAGCACTGATTGCTGCCACTGGTGGGCAATGGTGGGCACTGATTGGTGACACTGTTGGTGCTATATTGTAATCAGGGCACTGATGATCATTGCCCTGATTACATTTGTAGATGCCCCCATGCATGGAGATGTCGCCGATCGGCTCTCCTCGCCACACACTCCGTCAGTGTGAGGCGAGGAGCACCGATTACTGGCATCTCCATGTTTACACAGCTGATCACATGGTTAAAGATCCATGGATGTGACTCTTTACAGAGATCAGGGATGCGTCGTGTCCTAGCAACACAGTGCGGCTGCGATCGCCGCACTGTGCACCTCCACGGGCGCGTGAGAGTGGCCATTCTGGAACGGTGTCCCAGAACAAGAGCCACACCGCCCTGCCGTCATTTGATGGTGGGTGGACGGCAACTAGTTAAGGTGAACTCCATGCCAATTTTTAAAAAAATGGCAAGGAGGTCCCCCCAAAAGCCATACCAGATCCAAAGGGCCTGGTATGGACGGGGGGAACCCTTGATGTTTTTTTCTTAATTCTGTCATAGGGCTCCCCTCAACAACTTCAATACACTATATTATATATTGTACACTGCACCATATACCCTGCACTGTATTATATATACTACACTGAGGGCACTATATACTCTGAACTGCAGTATATATACTATACAGACTGCACTATATACTTGCTGAAAAATTGTGCCTTAGGTGTTGGTATTGGCAGAACACGATAACCCCTCACAGTAACTCTTGTTGGGCACAGGAACATTCCCTGCTGTTAAATATTATTTAAAAATTTGTAATTACATGCCCCTGTTAAACAGGGGCAGAAACATTGGGCCTTAGGTGTTGGTGGTGCCAGAACACTGTAACCCCTCACAGTTGCTCTTGTTGGGTGCAGGAACGAACCCTATTGTTAAATATTATTTCAGAGGCTGATTGCCCTCTTTTAGTGGCCTGTGAGCATCTGCCTCTCCTTGGAGGCCTTCCGGACATGATGTTTTTTTTTTTTTTTTAACACCGCACTACACTGTATTATATACTGTGTACACCGCTTGAAGTGTATTTGAAACTGTACACACTGTATTATATATTGTGTACACTTCCGAATGCACTGTATATGCAGGCTACACTTTGCACTGAATGCAGAGTAATATATTACATATATATATATATATATATATATATATATATATATATATATATATATATATATATATATATATATATATATATATATATATACAGTGGGGACAGAAAGTATTCAGACCCCTTTAAATTTTTCACTCTTTGTTATATTGCAGCCATTTGCTAAAATCATTTAAGTTCATTTTTTTCCTCATTAATGTACACACAGCACCCCATATTGACAGAAAAACATAGAATTGTTGACATTTTTGCAGATTTATTAAAAAAGAAAAACTGAAATATCACATGTTCCTAAGTATTCAGACCTCTTGCTGTGACACTCATATATTTAACTCAGGTGCTGTCCATTTCTTCTGATCATCCTTGAGATGGTTCTACACCTTCATTTGAGTCCGGCTGTGTTTGATTATACTGATTGAACTTGATTAGGAAAGCCACACACCTGTCTATATAAGACCTTGCAGCTCACAGTGCATCTCAGAGCAAATGAGAATCATGAGGTCAAAGGAACTGCCTGAAGAGCTCAGAGACAGAAATGTGGCAAGGTACAGATCTGGCCAAGGTTTCAAAAAAATTTCTGCTGCACTTAAGGTTCCTAAGAGCACAGTGGCCTCCACAATCCTTAAATGGAAGATGTTTGTGATGACCAGAACCCTTCCTAGAGCTGGCCGGCCAGCCAAACTGAGCTATTGGGGGAAAAGAACGTTGGTGAGAGAGGTAAAAAAGAACCCAAAGATCACTGTGGCTGAGCTCCAGAGATGCAGTTGGGAGATGGAAGAAAGTTGTAGAAAGTCAACCATCACTGCAGCCCTCCACCGTGCAAGGCACATGAAAGCCCGCATGGAGTTTGCTAAAAAAAACCTGAAGGACTCCAAGATGGTGAGAAATAAGATTCGTTGGTCTGATGAGACCAAGATAGAACTTTTTGGCCTTAATTCTAAGCGGTATGTGGAGAAAACCAGACACTGCTCATCACCTGTCCAATACAGTCCCAACAGTGAAGCATGGTGGTGGTAGCATCATGCTGTGGGGGTGTTTTTCAGCTGCAGGGACAGGACGACTGGTTGCAATCGAGGGAAAGATGAATGCGGCCAAGTACAGGGATATCCTGGATGAAAAACCTTCTCCAGAGTGCTCAGGACCTCAGACTGGGTTGAAGGTTTACCTTCCAACAAGACAATGACCCTAAGCACACAGCTAAAATAACAAAGGAGTGGCTTCACAGCAACTCCGTGACTGTTCTTGAATGGCCCAGCCTAAGCCCTGACTTAAACCCAATTGAGCATCTCTGGAGAGACCTAAAAATGTCTGTCCACCAAAATTTACCATCCATCCTGACAGAACCGGAGAGGATCTTCAAGGAGGAATGGCAGAAGATCCCCAAATCCAGGTGTGAAAAACTTGTTGCATCTTTCCCAAAAAGACTCATGGCTGTATTAGATCAAAAGGGTGATCTACTAAATACGGAGCAAAGGGTCTGAATACTTAGGACCATGTGATATTTCAGTTTTTCTTTTTTAATAAATCTGCAAAAATGTCAACAATTCTGTGTTTTTCTGTCAATATGGGGTGCTGTGTGTACATTAAACCCTTTCATGACTAAGCCTATTTTTGAAATTTGGTGTTTACAAGTTAAAATCCGTATTTTTTGCTAGAAAATTACTTAGAACCCCCAAACATTATATATATTTTTTTAGCAGAGAATCTAGAGAATAAAATGGCGATTGTTGCAATATTTTTTATCACACGGTATTTGTGCAGCGGTGTTTTAAACGCAAATTTTTGGAAAAGTGACACTTTCATGAATTTTAAAAAATCCAAACAGTAAAGTTACCCCAATTTTTTTGTATAATGTGAAAGATGATGTTACGCCGAGTAAATAGATACCAAACATGTCACCCTTTATAATTTGCACGCACTCGTGGAATGGCGACGAACTACGGTACCTTTGAATTTCCATAGGCGACGCTTTAAAATTTTTTTACGGTTACCAGGTTTGAGCTACAGAGGAGGTCTAGGGCTAGAATTATTGCTCTCGCTCTGACGATCGCGGCGATACCTCACATGTGTGGTTTGAACACCGTTTACATATGCGGGCGCGACTTCCGTATGCGTTTTCTTCGCTGCGCGAGCTCGCAGGGACAGGGGCACTTTAAAAATGTTTTTTTTTTTTTATTTTATTTATTATTGTACTTTATAAATTGTGTTTAAAATTTATTTATTTTTTTTTACTTTTATTGCTGTCACAAGCAATGTAAACATCCCTTGTGACAGTAATATGTGGTGACAGGTACTCTTTATGGAGGGATCGGGGGTCTAAAAGACCCCCCCATCCCTCCTTTACACTTTACGATCGCACGGGAGGCCCGGTAACAGCGGCGGGAGGCGGCGGGAGGGGGGGATGTCCCCTCCCGCTCCTCCGGTATAACAGCCGAGCGGCTTTTAGCCGCATCGGTTGTTATACACGGGTAGCCAATCGCCCACTGTAAACAACGGTACCGGGATGATGCCTGCAGCTGCGGGCATCATCCCAGTATAACCCCGGAAAGCCAAGTACGCATATATGCGTACGGTCGGCGGGAAGGGGTTAATAAGGAAAAAAATGAACTTAAATGATTTTAGCAAATAGCTGCAATATAACAAAGAGTGAAAAATTTAAGGGGGTCTGAATACTTTCCGCCCCCACTGTATATATAAAATAGTAGACTGTATATATATATATATATATATATATATATATATATCAAATACACTGCCTGTACTGACTGAATATAGAGTTTACACTGTATATATAGGATACGCTGAATGCAGAGTATATATATATATATATATATATATATATATATATATATATATATATATATATTAGTCTGACTGTATATATATATCAAATACACTGCCACTAACTAACTAACCTGCCTGCCTAATCTAGCTCAATTTCTCTATCTCCAACCACTATAACACACTATACGGGCACTGTGTAAGCAGCCTTATATTGTGTGGGGCGTGTGGGGCAGGATGCCTTTGGCCAATTATGGCTCTCGCTGAGGAGCGTGCTGTGATTGGCCAAAGCATGCAGGTCAGTCTTGCAGTGCATTATGGGGAGCTCAAATTTGCTGTGAACGCCCCATAAAATTTGCTGTTTGGCAAACAGGCAAACACCCGATGTTCGAGTTGAACTTACGTCGACTCGAACTCGAAGCTCATCCCTAGGTTTCATGTTTACATTGAACATTAGACACAGGGGACCCCTTTTCAGTATTTTCCACAATATGTAGTATGATCATACTCAAGATTGATAGGTATTACAAATGGTTTGAGTGCTCTAATATGGTGGTTTGGGTGGAGAAGGTGGTCCTCTTGGGTATATGAGGATAAAGATGGTGGCCGGAGGTTTCTAGCTCCTGAGGGTGACAACAATGTTTGATGACAAAACACGTAAGGCAGTACTTAAGGCTGACATCACATACAAAGCCTGAAGTGCAGCCATCTTAGAAGAGGGCTTTTTCCAAGTTTCTAAAGGTAGATTAATGTTTTATATTAATGTAAGTGCAATAACAAGTATTTTTATGAGGAATAAAAATATACTTCCCTTATGTATGCAACACAAAGAACAAATCCTAAGCTGTATTTGGGGGGAGGGGTTGTTTACTTATAGAAAAAAGCTGGAGGAAGATCTATGGGAGAATTTGAGCCACATTACCCTGGACCTGTGTGTACATGCCATTTTCCCATTTTGACTCATTGACTAACACAAGGGGTCAAAGCCATCTGGTGAGTGTTATGCCAAGGACACACAATCAGAATTTCCAACAACAAATGTTCAATGGGAGCATGTGTAGGCTCTATCAGACATTTTTTGTCAGAATTTCCGACAACAAAAATTTGAGAGCTGGTTCTCAAATTTTCTGACAACAAAATCCGTTGTCTGAAATTCAGAGTGTGTGTAGACTAGGGAAGAGCCGAACATCCCCCTGTTCGGTTCGCACCAGAACTTGCAAACAGGAGGTTTGTGTCATTATCGCACACAACTATTCATGGCTCCAGCTGGTGTGGCGTGAACCACCTCTGGGCCTGCCCCTGCAGAGCTGCAAGAATCTCTGCTCCAGTGTGGTTCCTGTTCCCTAGACACATCACCTGAAGCACTGCATGGCACCTTTTAGCCTGACTTATTGAATAGTCCCTTAAATGCTTAGGAGGTACTATTGGTTCATAGGACAATTCAGCAGAGGAGGGCATAGAGGAGGAGGAGGAGAGGTGTCAGGAAGGGTTCCACCTGCTGGTGGTGCTGTTGGACCTTTGGCTTGCAGTACTGATGTCCACCAGCGGGTGTATCCTGGAAGTCTGGAACTGTCAGGAAAGGTTTCACCTGCTGGTGGCACCTGATCATTGGGCCGCAGTACTGGCATCCACCAGTGGGTGTTTCCTGGCACTGTGGAGCCGACATTATCTCCTGCGATCAGTCGTCACCTGAGCCTGATTGCAGGAGATGTGTATTAATACCCAGCAAACACACACACACACTAGCCTTGGTATTGTCCTTGAGCCCTGACCTATACCTGTGATCCTCTGTATCTGAAACCTGTACCTGTACCTGAACCTGTACCCTGTGCCCTGTACCTGAACCTGTCCCTCCTGTGACCCTGTTACCTTTACCTTTGCCCTGCAGCCTGATCCATCCATCCTCTCCCCATCCTGTTTGCCCCCTGCCCCGATCTGCTGATCTCCCATTGATGACCCTGGCCTGGCAACGTTTATGATTCTAGTATTCCCCATTTATTGCATATACATGTCTGAATGTTGTTATTTGTGGGTCTCTGTCTGCTAGTTGGTTTGTTGTGCACTGTGTTGTATTGGAGGTGTTTGTATTTATATTTCACTTACTTTAATAAATTACCCTATTTTCACTTTACATGCATTTGGTTTCCTCTGTTGCTGTCCATGCAGTTCTGGTCACACCTGATTCATGACAAGGGGATAGAGCTGGCAAATCTCACATCATCACCACTAGCTGTATGGGGAAGTGGGGGCACAACAAGCTGCAGCACTGAGCCCTGTCCTGCATCCCTCTGAGTTGCAAGCAGAGTTACCCAGTGTGCTGTGAACAAAATTTATCGTCCTTGACCATGCTTGCTGGACCACATGTCAGCATTAACCTGGACTTTGTGGCTGACTGCCTTGCCCAACGATGTCACAACATTGCCTTCCATGGGAAGGTACAGAGCTGGCCTTACGTGAAAAGAAATAGCGACTGGGAACCTGCCATTGGGGTACAGCACATTCTGCAAATTCACAGAAGGGAGCAGAATCCACCAGACAGAAAGGCAGAAGTTGTAGAGCCAGCAGCTTTGACAAGCTTACATTTAGATGCTGGGCATGTGGGTGGCAGTGACTGTATCTTTTTTTTTCACTGAAGCAGATGGGGCAGAGAAATTTGCTGGCTATAGTCTACAGCTCGTGGTGTGCTACTAGCAGATGTGCTGCAAGCATGAGGCACACCCTGTGCTATACCATCATCCCTGTCAGTGGAGGCTACTGAGAGATCATGAGGTATAGCAGGGGCAGACTGAGGTGAGTAAGGAGGAGGAACAGAATTGCGCCCCTTTTGTGTGGCTTTCAGGTGCTATTGCCAACAGGCTGGTGGTGGGAGGTTAAATGCCTTGTCAAACATGTGGTACACAAATGGCTGGTGTTTTTGCCATGCTTGATGTGCTTGAGACAAAGTCTGCAAATGGCAACAGTGCAATCAGCTGCACGTGTGCTAAAAAAGGCCCAGACAGTTGAGCTGTGGGAAGTGGGTGGGGAGATAACAACTCCACAATCTGATGGAATAGTGTGGTTGCTCTCTACTCTTCCATGATGGTGGCCTTGTTGGAGTTCTGCCTCAGCCTCACTTTCTTCCTCTGCTCTATTCGGCACCCAAGTCACGTCAGTGACCTCATCATCATCATCTCCTCCATGCTCATTACCACTGGAGACACCTTGCCAATACGCTGCAGCTGGGGGAACATGACTGCCAATTTGAGTACAAGTGTTCTTCCCTCTCTGTGGGCTCATGTTCCTGCCTTCCTCAACCTCAGAACCAATATCTGAAACAAGTAATGGCTGTGCATCCTCAAGGTGCAAGTGGCTGGCGCTGTGTTCAAATAACTCCGCTGACTCATTCAAGTATGATGCTGGGGCTATGGCAGGAATAGCTGTGGACAAGGAGGTAGGTTTAGCCACTCTAGCAGCTGCAGTGGACTGCGCACTAGTCTCTGCTTGGGTGACGGAGGATGAGGAGGATGAGGATGGTTTAGTAAGCCAGTCCACCACCTCCTCTGCATGTTGTGGCTGGATAGCATGGGCAACATCACTAAACAGAGGAAATGATGCCCTGCCTGAGGACTAACCACATCCACCTTACTATACTGTGTCAAACATGCAGTAACACACAGAAATATACTGCGTTAAACGTGCAGTAACGCACTGAGATGTATGGCGGTAAACTTGTAGTAACGCACTGAACTATACTGCATTAACCATGCACTAATGCCCAGAAATATACTGCATTAAACGTAATGTAACGCACTGAAATATACTGCGTTAAACGTGCACTAACTCAGAAATATACTGCGTTAAACGTAACTTAACGCACTGAAATATACTGCATTAAACGTGCACTAATGCAAAAATGTACTGCATTAAACGGCATGTAACACACTAAAATATACAACATTAGACTTGCGGTAACATACGGAACTGTTCTGAGTAAGAAGGAAGGTAATGCACTGAAATATGCGGCATTAAACTAGCAGTAATGCACTGAAATATACTGTGTTAAACATGCACGTAACGCAGCAAAATATACGGCATTAAACTTGCAGTAAGGCACTGAAATATACGGTGTTAAACTTGCAGTAATGCACTGAAATATACTGCGTTAAATGGCACGTAACGCACTGAAATGTACTGTGTTAAACGTTCTCTACACTCACACAGACTGAACTCTCATTGGATTAACACTAAAGTGACACTAAAGTAAAAATGAGTGGTCACTCACTATACTCACACTGACAGAACTATCACTAGATTCACACTAATGTATAGATGAATGGTGGTCACTACACTCACATTGACTGAATTATTATTAGATTCACACTAATGTAAAGATGAATGGTGGTCACTACTAGGGATGAGCCGAACACCCCCCCTGTTCGGTTCGCACCAGAACTTGCGAACAGGCAAAAAATGTGTTCAAACATGCGAACACCATTAAAGTCTATGGGACACGAACATGAATAATCAAAAGTGCTCATTTTAAAGGCTTATATGCAAGTTATTGTCATAAAAAGTGTTTGGGGACCTGGGTCCTGCCCCAGGGGACATGGATCAATGCAAAAAAAAGTTTTTAAAACGGCCGTTTTTTCGGGAGCAGTGATTTTAATAATGCTTAAAGTGAAACAATAAAATGTAATATTCCTTTAAATTTCATACCTGGGGGTGTCCATAGTATGCCTGTAAAGGGGCACATGTTTCCCGTGTTTAGAACAGTCTGACAGCAAAATGACATTTCAAAGGAAAAAAAGTCATTTAAAACTACTCACGGCTATTAATGAATTGCCGGTCCGACAATACACATAAAAGTTCACTGATAAAAACGGCATGGGAATTCCCCACAAGGGAACCCCAAACCAAAATTTAAAAAAAAATGACGTGGGGGTCCCCCTAAATTCCATACCAGTCCCTTCAGGTCACTGGTTCGGTTCGCACCAGAACTTTCAAACAGACAAAAAACATGCGAACACCGTTAAAGTCTACAGGACACGAATGTCAAAAATCAAAAGTGCTAATTTTAAAGGCATGTATGCAAGTTATTGCCATAAAACATGTTTGGGGATCCGGATACTGCCTCAGGGGACATGTATCAGTGCAAAAAAAGTTTTTAAAACAGCCGTTTTTTCAGGAGCAGTGATTTTAAGAATGCTTAAAGTGAAACAATAAAAATGAAATATTCCTTTAAATATCGTGCCTGGGGGGGGGGTCCCTTAGTCTACCTGTAAATTAGCGCATTTTCCCCATGTTTACAAAAGTACCGCAGCAAAATTACCTTTCTAAAGGAAAAATTGTCATTCAAAATTGCTCATGGGTGTAATGTAACCAGATCCCGGCAATATACATAAAAATCATTTAAAAAAACAGTGTGGGTTTCCCCCCCAGTCCATACCAGGCCCTTCGGGTCTGGTATATATATTAATGACTTGCCTACAGGGCACTTACACCACCTTCCTGCCCAGGCCATTTTTTATCTTTCAGCACTATCGCACTTTGAATGACAATTGTGCAGTCCTGCCACACTGTACCAAAACAAATTTTTTATCATTTTCTTCACACAAATAGAGCTTTCTTTTGGTGGTATTTAATCACTACTGGGTTTTTTGTTTTTTACTAAAAAAAAAAAAAAAAAAAAAAAAGACCAAAAATTTTGAAACTAAAAAATTTTACTTAGTTTCTGTCTGTAAATTTTGTTACTAAGTCATTTTTCTCCTTCACTGATGTGCGCTAATGAGGCAGCACTGATGGGCACTGATAGGCTGAACTGGTGGGCATTGATGAGGTGGCACTTATGGGCACTGATTAGGTGGCACTGATGAGGAGGCACTAATATGCCACACTTATTGGCACTGATAAGTGGAACTGATATGTAGCATTGA
The DNA here is from genome assembly GCF_042186555.1 of Aquarana catesbeiana. Taxonomy (NCBI): domain Eukaryota; kingdom Metazoa; phylum Chordata; class Amphibia; order Anura; family Ranidae; genus Aquarana; species Aquarana catesbeiana. Next base: position 177,280,780 of record NC_133330.1, read on the forward strand.
TGAGCACTGATAGGCGGCAGTGATGGGCACTGTTAAGTGACACTGATGGGCACTAATAGGTGGCACTGGTGGGCACTGATAGGCGGCACTGGTGGGCACTGATAGGCGGCATGGATAGGTGGTACTGATGGGCACTGATGGGCATTGATGGGTAGCACTGATGGGTGACACTGATGAGCATTGATCGACAGCAGTGATGGGCATTGATGAGCAGCACTGATAGGTGGCACTGATAGCCAGCACTGACTGGCACCACTAATGGGCACTGATTGGTGACACTTGTGGGCAGTGGTGAGCACTGATTGCTGCCACTGGTGGGCAATGGTGGGCACTGATTGGTGACACTGTTGGTGCTATATTGTAATCAGGGCACTGATGATCATTGCCCTGATTACATTTGTAGATGCCCCCATGCATGGAGATGTCGCCGATCGGCTCTCCTCGCCACACACTCCGTCAGTGTGAGGCGAGGAGCACCGATTACTGGCATCTCCATGTTTACACAGCTGATCACATGGTTAAAGATCCATGGATGTGACTCTTTACAGAGATCAGGGATGCGTCGTGTCCTAGCAACACAGTGCGGCTGCGATCGCCGCACTGTGCACCTCCACGGGCGCGTGAGAGTGGCCATTCTGGAACGGTGTCCCAGAACAAGAGCCACACCGCCCTGCCGTCATTTGATGGTGGGTGGACGGCAACTAGTTAAGGTGAACTCCATGCCAATTTTTAAAAAAATGGCAAGGAGGTCCCCCCAAAAGCCATACCAGATCCAAAGGGCCTGGTATGGACGGGGGGAACCCTTGATGTTTTTTTCTTAATTCTGTCATAGGGCTCCCCTCAACAACTTCAATACACTATATTATATATTGTACACTGCACCATATACCCTGCACTGTATTATATATACTACACTGAGGGCACTATATACTCTGAACTGCAGTATATATACTATACAGACTGCACTATATACTTGCTGAAAAATTGTGCCTTAGGTGTTGGTATTGGCAGAACACGATAACCCCTCACAGTAACTCTTGTTGGGCACAGGAACATTCCCTGCTGTTAAATATTATTTAAAAATTTGTAATTACATGCCCCTGTTAAACAGGGGCAGAAACATTGGGCCTTAGGTGTTGGTGGTGCCAGAACACTGTAACCCCTCACAGTTGCTCTTGTTGGGTGCAGGAACGAACCCTATTGTTAAATATTATTTCAGAGGCTGATTGCCCTCTTTTAGTGGCCTGTGAGCATCTGCCTCTCCTTGGAGGCCTTCCGGACATGATGTTTTTTTTTTTTTTTTAACACCGCACTACACTGTATTATATACTGTGTACACCGCTTGAAGTGTATTTGAAACTGTACACACTGTATTATATATTGTGTACACTTCCGAATGCACTGTATATGCAGGCTACACTTTGCACTGAATGCAGAGTAATATATTACATATATATATATATATATATATATATATATATATACAGTGGGGACAGAAAGTATTCAGACCCCTTTAAATTTTTCACTCTTTGTTATATTGCAGCCATTTGCTAAAATCATTTAAGTTCATTTTTTTCCTCATTAATGTACACACAGCACCCCATATTGACAGAAAAACATAGAATTGTTGACATTTTTGCAGATTTATTAAAAAAGAAAAACTGAAATATCACATGTTCCTAAGTATTCAGACCTCTTGCTGTGACACTCATATATTTAACTCAGGTGCTGTCCATTTCTTCTGATCATCCTTGAGATGGTTCTACACCTTCATTTGAGTCCGGCTGTGTTTGATTATACTGATTGAACTTGATTAGGAAAGCCACACACCTGTCTATATAAGACCTTGCAGCTCACAGTGCATCTCAGAGCAAATGAGAATCATGAGGTCAAAGGAACTGCCTGAAGAGCTCAGAGACAGAAATGTGGCAAGGTACAGATCTGGCCAAGGTTTCAAAAAAATTTCTGCTGCACTTAAGGTTCCTAAGAGCACAGTGGCCTCCACAATCCTTAAATGGAAGATGTTTGTGATGACCAGAACCCTTCCTAGAGCTGGCCGGCCAGCCAAACTGAGCTATTGGGGGAAAAGAACGTTGGTGAGAGAGGTAAAAAAGAACCCAAAGATCACTGTGGCTGAGCTCCAGAGATGCAGTTGGGAGATGGAAGAAAGTTGTAGAAAGTCAACCATCACTGCAGCCCTCCACCGTGCAAGGCACATGAAAGCCCGCATGGAGTTTGCTAAAAAAAACCTGAAGGACTCCAAGATGGTGAGAAATAAGATTCGTTGGTCTGATGAGACCAAGATAGAACTTTTTGGCCTTAATTCTAAGCGGTATGTGGAGAAAACCAGACACTGCTCATCACCTGTCCAATACAGTCCCAACAGTGAAGCATGGTGGTGGTAGCATCATGCTGTGGGGGTGTTTTTCAGCTGCAGGGACAGGACGACTGGTTGCAATCGAGGGAAAGATGAATGCGGCCAAGTACAGGGATATCCTGGATGAAAAACCTTCTCCAGAGTGCTCAGGACCTCAGACTGGGTTGAAGGTTTACCTTCCAACAAGACAATGACCCTAAGCACACAGCTAAAATAACAAAGGAGTGGCTTCACAGCAACTCCGTGACTGTTCTTGAATGGCCCAGCCTAAGCCCTGACTTAAACCCAATTGAGCATCTCTGGAGAGACCTAAAAATGTCTGTCCACCAAAATTTACCATCCATCCTGACAGAACCGGAGAGGATCTTCAAGGAGGAATGGCAGAAGATCCCCAAATCCAGGTGTGAAAAACTTGTTGCATCTTTCCCAAAAAGACTCATGGCTGTATTAGATCAAAAGGGTGATCTACTAAATACGGAGCAAAGGGTCTGAATACTTAGGACCATGTGATATTTCAGTTTTTCTTTTTTAATAAATCTGCAAAAATGTCAACAATTCTGTGTTTTTCTGTCAATATGGGGTGCTGTGTGTACATTAAACCCTTTCATGACTAAGCCTATTTTTGAAATTTGGTGTTTACAAGTTAAAATCCGTATTTTTTGCTAGAAAATTACTTAGAACCCCCAAACATTATATATATTTTTTTAGCAGAGAATCTAGAGAATAAAATGGCGATTGTTGCAATATTTTTTATCACACGGTATTTGTGCAGCGGTGTTTTAAACGCAAATTTTTGGAAAAGTGACACTTTCATGAATTTTAAAAAATCCAAACAGTAAAGTTACCCCAATTTTTTTGTATAATGTGAAAGATGATGTTACGCCGAGTAAATAGATACCAAACATGTCACCCTTTATAATTTGCACGCACTCGTGGAATGGCGACGAACTACGGTACCTTTGAATTTCCATAGGCGACGCTTTAAAATTTTTTTACGCTTACCAGGTTTGAGCTACAGAGGAGGTCTAGGGCTAGAATTATTGCTCTCGCTCTGACGATCGCGGCGATACCTCACATGTGTGGTTTGAACACCGTTTACATATGCGGGCGCGACTTCCGTATGCGTTTTCTTCGCTGCGCGAGCTCGCAGGGACAGGGGCACTTTAAAAATGTTTTTTTTTTTTTATTTTATTTATTATTGTACTTTATAAATTGTGTTTAAAATTTATTTATTTTTTTTTACTTTTATTGCTGTCACAAGCAATGTAAACATCCCTTGTGACAGTAATATGTGGTGACAGGTACTCTTTATGGAGGGATCGGGGGTCTAAAAGACCCCCCCATCCCTCCTTTACACTTTACGATCGCACGGGAGGCCCGGTAACAGCGGCGGGAGGCGGCGGGAGGGGGGGATGTCCCCTCCCGCTCCTCCGGTATAACAGCCGAGCGGCTTTTAGCCGCATCGGTTGTTATACACGGGTAGCCAATCGCCCACTGTAAACAACGGTACCGGGATGATGCCTGCAGCTGCGGGCATCATCCCAGTATAACCCCGGAAAGCCAAGTACGCATATATGCGTACGGTCGGCGGGAAGGGGTTAATAAGGAAAAAAATGAACTTAAATGATTTTAGCAAATAGCTGCAATATAACAAAGAGTGAAAAATTTAAGGGGGTCTGAATACTTTCCGCCCCCACTGTATATATAAAATAGTAGACTGTATATATATATATATATATATATATATATATATCAAATACACTGCCTGTACTGACTGAATATAGAGTTTACACTGTATATATAGGATACGCTGAATGCAGAGTATATATATATATATATATATATATATATATATATATATATATATATATATATATATATATTAGTCTGACTGTATATATATATCAAATACACTGCCACTAACTAACTAACCTGCCTGCCTAATCTAGCTCAATTTCTCTATCTCCAACCACTATAACACACTATACGGGCACTGTGTAAGCAGCCTTATATTGTGTGGGGCGTGTGGGGCAGGATGCCTTTGGCCAATTATGGCTCTCGCTGAGGAGCGTGCTGTGATTGGCCAAAGCATGCAGGTCAGTCTTGCAGTGCATTATGGGGAGCTCAAATTTGCTGTGAACGCCCCATAAAATTTGCTGTTTGGCAAACAGGCAAACACCCGATGTTCGAGTTGAACTTACGTCGACTCGAACTCGAAGCTCATCCCTAGGTTTCATGTTTACATTGAACATTAGACACAGGGGACCCCTTTTCAGTATTTTCCACAATATGTAGTATGATCATACTCAAGATTGATAGGTATTACAAATGGTTTGAGTGCTCTAATATGGTGGTTTGGGTGGAGAAGGTGGTCCTCTTGGGTATATGAGGATAAAGATGGTGGCCGGAGGTTTCTAGCTCCTGAGGGTGACAACAATGTTTGATGACAAAACACGTAAGGCAGTACTTAAGGCTGACATCACATACAAAGCCTGAAGTGCAGCCATCTTAGAAGAGGGCTTTTTCCAAGTTTCTAAAGGTAGATTAATGTTTTATATTAATGTAAGTGCAATAACAAGTATTTTTATGAGGAATAAAAATATACTTCCCTTATGTATGCAACACAAAGAACAAATCCTAAGCTGTATTTGGGGGGAGGGGTTGTTTACTTATAGAAAAAAGCTGGAGGAAGATCTATGGGAGAATTTGAGCCACATTACCCTGGACCTGTGTGTACATGCCATTTTCCCATTTTGACTCATTGACTAACACAAGGGGTCAAAGCCATCTGGTGAGTGTTATGCCAAGGACACACAATCAGAATTTCCAACAACAAATGTTCGATGGGAGCATGTGTAGGCTCTATCAGACATTTTTTGTCAGAATTTCCGACAACAAAAATTTGAGAGCTGGTTCTCAAATTTTCTGACAACAAAATCCGTTGTCTGAAATTCAGAGTGTGTGTAGACTAGGGAAGAGCCGAACATCCCCCTGTTCGGTTCGCACCAGAACTTGCAAACAGGAGGTTTGTGTCATTATCGCACACAACTATTCATGGCTCCAGCTGGTGTGGCGTGAACCACCTCTGGGCCTGCCCCTGCAGAGCTGCAAGAATCTCTGCTCCAGTGTGGTTCCTGTTCCCTAGACACATCACCTGAAGCACTGCATGGCACCTTTTAGCCTGACTTATTGAATAGTCCCTTAAATGCTTAGGAGGTACTATTGGTTCATAGGACAATTCAGCAGAGGAGGGCATAGAGGAGGAGGAGGAGAGGTGTCAGGAAGGGTTCCACCTGCTGGTGGTGCTGTTGGACCTTTGGCTTGCAGTACTGATGTCCACCAGCGGGTGTATCCTGGAAGTCTGGAACTGTCAGGAAAGGTTTCACCTGCTGGTGGCACCTGATCATTGGGCCGCAGTACTGGCATCCACCAGTGGGTGTTTCCTGGCACTGTGGAGCCGACATTATCTCCTGCGATCAGTCGTCACCTGAGCCTGATTGCAGGAGATGTGTATTAATACCCAGCAAACACACACACACACTAGCCTTGGTATTGTCCTTGAGCCCTGACCTATACCTGTGATCCTCTGTATCTGAAACCTGTACCTGTACCTGAACCTGTACCCTGTGCCCTGTACCTGAACCTGTCCCTCCTGTGACCCTGTTACCTTTACCTTTGCCCTGCAGCCTGATCCATCCATCCTCTCCCCATCCTGTTTGCCCCCTGCCCCGATCTGCTGATCTCCCATTGATGACCCTGGCCTGGCAACGTTTATGATTCTAGTATTCCCCATTTATTGCATATACATGTCTGAATGTTGTTATTTGTGGGTCTCTGTCTGCTAGTTGGTTTGTTGTGCACTGTGTTGTATTGGAGGTGTTTGTATTTATATTTCACTTACTTTAATAAATTACCCTATTTTCACTTTACATGCATTTGGTTTCCTCTGTTGCTGTCCATGCAGTTCTGGTCACACCTGATTCATGACAAGGGGATAGAGCTGGCAAATCTCACATCATCACCACTAGCTGTATGGGGAAGTGGGGGCACAACAAGCTGCAGCACTGAGCCCTGTCCTGCATCCCTCTGAGTTGCAAGCAGAGTTACCCAGTGTGCTGTGAACAAAATTTATCGTCCTTGACCATGCTTGCTGGACCACATGTCAGCATTAACCTGGACTTTGTGGCTGACTGCCTTGCCCAACGATGTCACAACATTGCCTTCCATGGGAAGGTACAGAGCTGGCCTTACGTGAAAAGAAATAGCGACTGGGAACCTGCCATTGGGGTACAGCACATTCTGCAAATTCACAGAAGGGAGCAGAATCCACCAGACAGAAAGGCAGAAGTTGTAGAGCCAGCAGCTTTGACAAGCTTACATTTAGATGCTGGGCATGTGGGTGGCAGTGACTGTATCTTTTTTTTTCACTGAAGCAGATGGGGCAGAGAAATTTGCTGGCTATAGTCTACAGCTCGTGGTGTGCTACTAGCAGATGTGCTGCAAGCATGAGGCACACCCTGTGCTATACCATCATCCCTGTCAGTGGAGGCTACTGAGAGATCATGAGGTATAGCAGGGGCAGACTGAGGTGAGTAAGGAGGAGGAACAGAATTGCGCCCCTTTTGTGTGGCTTTCAGGTGCTATTGCCAACAGGCTGGTGGTGGGAGGTTAAATGCCTTGTCAAACATGTGGTACACAAATGGCTGGTGTTTTTGCCATGCTTGATGTGCTTGAGACAAAGTCTGCAAATGGCAACAGTGCAATCAGCTGCACGTGTGCTAAAAAAGGCCCAGACAGTTGAGCTGTGGGAAGTGGGTGGGGAGATAACAACTCCACAATCTGATGGAATAGTGTGGTTGCTCTCTACTCTTCCATGATGGTGGCCTTGTTGGAGTTCTGCCTCAGCCTCACTTTCTTCCTCTGCTCTATTCGGCACCCAAGTCACGTCAGTGACCTCATCATCATCATCTCCTCCATGCTCATTACCACTGGAGACACCTTGCCAATACGCTGCAGCTGGGGGAACATGACTGCCAATTTGAGTACAAGTGTTCTTCCCTCTCTGTGGGCTCATGTTCCTGCCTTCCTCAACCTCAGAACCAATATCTGAAACAAGTAATGGCTGTGCATCCTCAAGGTGCAAGTGGCTGGCGCTGTGTTCAAATAACTCCGCTGACTCATTCAAGTATGATGCTGGGGCTATGGCAGGAATAGCTGTGGACAAGGAGGTAGGTTTAGCCACTCTAGCAGCTGCAGTGGACTGCGCACTAGTCTCTGCTTGGGTGACGGAGGATGAGGAGGATGAGGATGGTTTAGTAAGCCAGTCCACCACCTCCTCTGCATGTTGTGGCTGGATAGCATGGGCAACATCACTAAACAGAGGAAATGATGCCCTGCCTGAGGACTAACCACATCCACCTTACTATACTGTGTCAAACATGTAGTAACACACAGAAATATACTGCGTTAAACGTGCAGTAACGCACTGAGATGTATGGCGGTAAACTTGTAGTAACGCACTGAACTATACTGCATTAACCATGCACTAATGCCCAGAAATATACTGCATTAAACGTAATGTAACGCACTGAAATATACTGCGTTAAACGTGCACTAACTCAGAAATATACTGCGTTAAACGTAACTTAACGCACTGAAATATACTGCATTAAACGTGCACTAATGCAAAAATGTACTGCATTAAACGGCATGTAACACACTAAAATATACAACATTAGACTTGCGGTAACATACGGAACTGTTCTGAGTAAGAAGGAAGGTAATGCACTGAAATATGCGGCATTAAACTAGCAGTAATGCACTGAAATATACTGTGTTAAACATGCACGTAACGCAGCAAAATATACGGCATTAAACTTGCAGTAAGGCACTGAAATATACGGTGTTAAACTTGCAGTAATGCACTGAAATATACTGCGTTAAATGGCACGTAACGCACTGAAATGTACTGTGTTAAACGTTCTCTACACTCACACAGACTGAACTCTCATTGGATTAACACTAAAGTGACACTAAAGTAAAAATGAGTGGTCACTCACTATACTCACACTGACAGAACTATCACTAGATTCACACTAATGTATAGATGAATGGTGGTCACTACACTCACATTGACTGAATTATTATTAGATTCACACTAATGTAAAGATGAATGGTGGTCACTACTAGGGATGAGCCGAACACCCCCCCTGTTCGGTTCGCACCAGAACTTGCGAACAGGCAAAAAATGTGTTCAAACATGCGAACACCATTAAAGTCTATGGGACACGAACATGAATAATCAAAAGTGCTCATTTTAAAGGCTTATATGCAAGTTATTGTCATAAAAAGTGTTTGGGGACCTGGGTCCTGCCCCAGGGGACATGGATCAATGCAAAAAAAAGTTTTTAAAACGGCCGTTTTTTCGGGAGCAGTGATTTTAATAATGCTTAAAGTGAAACAATAAAATGTAATATTCCTTTAAATTTCATACCTGGGGGTGTCCATAGTATGCCTGTAAAGGGGCACATGTTTCCCGTGTTTAGAACAGTCTGACAGCAAAATGACATTTCAAAGGAAAAAAAGTCATTTAAAACTACTCACGGCTATTAATGAATTGCCGGTCCGACAATACACATAAAAGTTCACTGATAAAAACGGCATGGGAATTCCCCACAAGGGAACCCCAAACCAAAATTTAAAAAAAAATGACGTGGGGGTCCCCCTAAATTCCATACCAGTCCCTTCAGGTCACTGGTTCGGTTCGCACCAGAACTTTCAAACAGACAAAAAACATGCGAACACCGTTAAAGTCTACAGGACACGAATGTCAAAAATCAAAAGTGCTAATTTTAAAGGCATGTATGCAAGTTATTGCCATAAAACATGTTTGGGGATCCGGATACTGCCTCAGGGGACATGTATCAGTGCAAAAAAAGTTTTTAAAACAGCCGTTTTTTCAGGAGCAGTGATTTTAAGAATGCTTAAAGTGAAACAATAAAAATGAAATATTCCTTTAAATATCGTGCCTGGGGGGGGGGTCCCTTAGTCTACCTGTAAATTAGCGCATTTTCCCCATGTTTACAAAAGTACCGCAGCAAAATTACCTTTCTAAAGGAAAAATTGTCATTCAAAATTGCTCATGGGTGTAATGTAACCAGATCCCGGCAATATACATAAAAATCATTTAAAAAAACAGTGTGGGTTTCCCCCCCAGTCCATACCAGGCCCTTCGGGTCTGGTATATATATTAATGACTTGCCTACAGGGCACTTACACCACCTTCCTGCCCAGGCCATTTTTTATCTTTCAGCACTATCGCACTTTGAATGACAATTGTGCAGTCCTGCCACACTGTACCAAAACAAATTTTTTATCATTTTCTTCACACAAATAGAGCTTTCTTTTGGTGGTATTTAATCACTACTGGGTTTTTTGTTTTTTACTAAAAAAAAAAAAAAAAAAAAAAAAGACCAAAAATTTTGAAACTAAAAAATTTTACTTAGTTTCTGTCTGTAAATTTTGTTACTAAGTCATTTTTCTCCTTCACTGATGTGCGCTAATGAGGCAGCACTGATGGGCACTGATAGGCTGAACTGGTGGGCATTGATGAGGTGGCACTTATGGGCACTGATTAGGTGGCACTGATGAGGAGGCACTAATATGCCACACTTATTGGCACTGATAAGTGGAACTGATATGTAGCATTGATGAGCACTGATAGGCGGCAGTGATGGGCACTGTTAAGTGACACTGATGGGCACTAATAGGTGGCACTGGTGGGCACTGATAGGCGGCACTGGTGGGCACTGATAGGCGGCATGGATAGGTGGTACTGATGGGCACTGATGGGCATTGATGGGTAGCACTGATGGGTGACACTGATGAGCATTGATCGACAGCAGTGATGGGCATTGATGAGCAGCACTGATAGGTGGCACTGATAGCCAGCACTGACTGGCACCACTAATGGGCACTGATTGGTGACACTTGTGGGCAGTGGTGAGCACTGATTGCTGCCACTGGTGGGCAATGGTGGGCACTGATTGGTGACACTGTTGGTGCTATATTGTAATCAGGGCACTGATGATCATTGCCCTGATTACATTTGTAGATGCCCCCATGCATGGAGATGTCGCCGATCGGCTCTCCTCGCCACACACTCCGTCAGTGTGAGGCGAGGAGCACCGATTACTGGCATCTCCATGTTTACACAGCTGATCACATGGTTAAAGATCCATGGATGTGACTCTTTACAGAGATCAGGGATGCGTCGTGTCCTAGCAACACAGTGCGGCTGCGATCGCCGCACTGTGCACCTCCACGGGCGCGTGAGAGTGGCCATTCTGGAACGGTGTCCCAGAACAAGAGCCACACCGCCCTGCCGTCATTTGATGGTGGGTGGACGGCAACTAGTTAAGGTGAACTCCATGCCAATTTTTAAAAAAATGGCAAGGAGGTCCCCCCAAAAGCCATACCAGATCCAAAGGGCCTGGTATGGACGGGGGGAACCCTTGATGTTTTTTTCTTAATTCTGTCATAGGGCTCCCCTCAACAACTTCAATACACTATATTATATATTGTACACTGCACCATATACCCTGCACTGTATTATATATACTACACTGAGGGCACTATATACTCTGAACTGCAGTATATATACTATACAGACTGCACTATATACTTGCTGAAAAATTGTGCCTTAGGTGTTGGTATTGGCAGAACACGATAACCCCTCACAGTAACTCTTGTTGGGCACAGGAACATTCCCTGCTGTTAAATATTATTTAAAAATTTGTAATTACATGCCCCTGTTAAACAGGGGCAGAAACATTGGGCCTTAGGTGTTGGTGGTGCCAGAACACTGTAACCCCTCACAGTTGCTCTTGTTGGGTGCAGGAACGAACCCTATTGTTAAATATTATTTCAGAGGCTGATTGCCCTCTTTTAGTGGCCTGTGAGCATCTGCCTCTCCTTGGAGGCCTTCCGGACATGATGTTTTTTTTTTTTTTTTAACACCGCACTACACTGTATTATATACTGTGTACACCGCTTGAAGTGTATTTGAAACTGTACACACTGTATTATATATTGTGTACACTTCCGAATGCACTGTATATGCAGGCTACACTTTGCACTGAATGCAGAGTAATATATTACATATATATATATATATATATATATATATATATATATATATATATATACAGTGGGGACAGAAAGTATTCAGACCCCTTTAAATTTTTCACTCTTTGTTATATTGCAGCCATTTGCTAAAATCATTTAAGTTCATTTTTTTCCTCATTAATGTACACACAGCACCCCATATTGACAGAAAAACATAGAATTGTTGACATTTTTGCAGATTTATTAAAAAAGAAAAACTGAAATATCACATGTTCCTAAGTATTCAGACCTCTTGCTGTGACACTCATATATTTAACTCAGGTGCTGTCCATTTCTTCTGATCATCCTTGAGATGGTTCTACACCTTCATTTGAGTCCGGCTGTGTTTGATTATACTGATTGAACTTGATTAGGAAAGCCACACACCTGTCTATATAAGACCTTGCAGCTCACAGTGCATCTCAGAGCAAATGAGAATCATGAGGTCAAAGGAACTGCCTGAAGAGCTCAGAGACAGAAATGTGGCAAGGTACAGATCTGGCCAAGGTTTCAAAAAAATTTCTGCTGCACTTAAGGTTCCTAAGAGCACAGTGGCCTCCACAATCCTTAAATGGAAGATGTTTGTGATGACCAGAACCCTTCCTAGAGCTGGCCGGCCAGCCAAACTGAGCTATTGGGGGAAAAGAACGTTGGTGAGAGAGGTAAAAAAGAACCCAAAGATCACTGTGGCTGAGCTCCAGAGATGCAGTTGGGAGATGGAAGAAAGTTGTAGAAAGTCAACCATCACTGCAGCCCTCCACCGTGCAAGGCACATGAAAGCCCGCATGGAGTTTGCTAAAAAAAACCTGAAGGACTCCAAGATGGTGAGAAATAAGATTCGTTGGTCTGATGAGACCAAGATAGAACTTTTTGGCCTTAATTCTAAGCGGTATGTGGAGAAAACCAGACACTGCTCATCACCTGTCCAATACAGTCCCAACAGTGAAGCATGGTGGTGGTAGCATCATGCTGTGGGGGTGTTTTTCAGCTGCAGGGACAGGACGACTGGTTGCAATCGAGGGAAAGATGAATGCGGCCAAGTACAGGGATATCCTGGATGAAAAACCTTCTCCAGAGTGCTCAGGACCTCAGACTGGGTTGAAGGTTTACCTTCCAACAAGACAATGACCCTAAGCACACAGCTAAAATAACAAAGGAGTGGCTTCACAGCAACTCCGTGACTGTTCTTGAATGGCCCAGCCTAAGCCCTGACTTAAACCCAATTGAGCATCTCTGGAGAGACCTAAAAATGTCTGTCCACCAAAATTTACCATCCATCCTGACAGAACCGGAGAGGATCTTCAAGGAGGAATGGCAGAAGATCCCCAAATCCAGGTGTGAAAAACTTGTTGCATCTTTCCCAAAAAGACTCATGGCTGTATTAGATCAAAAGGGTGATCTACTAAATACGGAGCAAAGGGTCTGAATACTTAGGACCATGTGATATTTCAGTTTTTCTTTTTTAATAAATCTGCAAAAATGTCAACAATTCTGTGTTTTTCTGTCAATATGGGGTGCTGTGTGTACATTAAACCCTTTCATGACTAAGCCTATTTTTGAAATTTGGTGTTTACAAGTTAAAATCCGTATTTTTTGCTAGAAAATTACTTAGAACCCCCAAACATTATATATATTTTTTTAGCAGAGAATCTAGAGAATAAAATGGCGATTGTTGCAATATTTTTTATCACACGGTATTTGTGCAGCGGTGTTTTAAACGCAAATTTTTGGAAAAGTGACACTTTCATGAATTTTAAAAAATCCAAACAGTAAAGTTACCCCAATTTTTTTGTATAATGTGAAAGATGATGTTACGCCGAGTAAATAGATACCAAACATGTCACCCTTTATAATTTGCACGCACTCGTGGAATGGCGACGAACTACGGTACCTTTGAATTTCCATAGGCAACGCTTTAAAATTTTTTTACGGTTACCAGGTTTGAGCTACAGAGGAGGTCTAGGGCTAGAATTATTGCTCTCGCTCTGACGATCGCGGCGATACCTCACATGTGTGGTTTGAACACCGTTTACATATGCGGGCGCGACTTCCGTATGCGTTTTCTTCGCTGCGCGAGCTCGCAGGGACAGGGGCACTTTAAAAATGTTTTTTTTTTTTTATTTTATTTATTATTGTACTTTATAAATTGTGTTTAAAATTTATTTATTTTTTTTTACTTTTATTGCTGTCACAAGCAATGTAAACATCCCTTGTGACAGTAATATGTGGTGACAGGTACTCTTTATGGAGGGATCGGGGGTCTAAAAGACCCCCCCATCCCTCCTTTACACTTTACGATCGCACGGGAGGCCCGGTAACAGCGGCGGGAGGCGGCGGGAGGGGGGGATGTCCCCTCCCGCTCCTCCGGTATAACAGCCGAGCGGCTTTTAGCCGCATCGGTTGTTATACACGGGTAGCCAATCGCCCACTGTAAACAACGGTACCGGGATGATGCCTGCAGCTGCGGGCATCATCCCAGTATAACCCCGGAAAGCCAAGTACGCATATATGCGTACGGTCGGCGGGAAGGGGTTAATAAGGAAAAAAATGAACTTAAATGATTTTAGCAAATAGCTGCAATATAACAAAGAGTGAAAAATTTAAGGGGGTCTGAATACTTTCCGCCCCCACTGTATATATAAAATAGTAGACTGTATATATATATATATATATATATATATATATATATCAAATACACTGCCTGTACTGACTGAATATAGAGTTTACACTGTATATATAGGATACGCTGAATGCAGAGTATATATATATATATATATATATATATATATATATATATATATATATATATATTAGTCTGACTGTATATATATATCAAATACACTGCCACTAACTAACTAACCTGCCTGCCTAATCTAGCTCAATTTCTCTATCTCCAACCACTATAACACACTATACGGGCACTGTGTAAGCAGCCTTATATTGTGTGGGGCGTGTGGGGCAGGATGCCTTTGGCCAATTATGGCTCTCGCTGAGGAGCGTGCTGTGATTGGCCAAAGCATGCAGGTCAGTCTTGCAGTGCATTATGGGGAGCTCAAATTTGCTGTGAACGCCCCATAAAATTTGCTGTTTGGCAAACAGGCAAACACCCGATGTTCGAGTTGAACTTACGTCGACTCGAACTCGAAGCTCATCCCTAGGTTTCATGTTTACATTGAACATTAGACACAGGGGACCCCTTTTCAGTATTTTCCACAATATGTAGTATGATCATACTCAAGATTGATAGGTATTACAAATGGTTTGAGTGCTCTAATATGGTGGTTTGGGTGGAGAAGGTGGTCCTCTTGGGTATATGAGGATAAAGATGGTGGCCGGAGGTTTCTAGCTCCTGAGGGTGACAACAATGTTTGATGACAAAACACGTAAGGCAGTACTTAAGGCTGACATCACATACAAAGCCTGAAGTGCAGCCATCTTAGAAGAGGGCTTTTTCCAAGTTTCTAAAGGTAGATTAATGTTTTATATTAATGTAAGTGCAATAACAAGTATTTTTATGAGGAATAAAAATATACTTCCCTTATGTATGCAACACAAAGAACAAATCCTAAGCTGTATTTGGGGGGAGGGGTTGTTTACTTATAGAAAAAAGCTGGAGGAAGATCTATGGGAGAATTTGAGCCACATTACCCTGGACCTGTGTGTACATGCCATTTTCCCATTTTGACTCATTGACTAACACAAGGGGTCAAAGCCATCTGGTGAGTGTTATGCCAAGGACACACAATCAGAATTTCCAACAACAAATGTTCGATGGGAGCATGTGTAGGCTCTATCAGACATTTTTTGTCAGAATTTCCGACAACAAAAATTTGAGAGCTGGTTCTCAAATTTTCTGACAACAAAATCCGTTGTCTGAAATTCAGAGTGTGTGTAGACTAGGGAAGAGCCGAACATCCCCCTGTTCGGTTCGCACCAGAACTTGCAAACAGGAGGTTTGTGTCATTATCGCACACAACTATTCATGGCTCCAGCTGGTGTGGCGTGAACCACCTCTGGGCCTGCCCCTGCAGAGCTGCAAGAATCTCTGCTCCAGTGTGGTTCCTGTTCCCTAGACACATCACCTGAAGCACTGCATGGCACCTTTTAGCCTGACTTATTGAATAGTCCCTTAAATGCTTAGGAGGTACTATTGGTTCATAGGACAATTCAGCAGAGGAGGGCATAGAGGAGGAGGAGGAGAGGTGTCAGGAAGGGTTCCACCTGCTGGTGGTGCTGTTGGACCTTTGGCTTGCAGTACTGATGTCCACCAGCGGGTGTATCCTGGAAGTCTGGAACTGTCAGGAAAGGTTTCACCTGCTGGTGGCACCTGATCATTGGGCCGCAGTACTGGCATCCACCAGTGGGTGTTTCCTGGCACTGTGGAGCCGACATTATCTCCTGCGATCAGTCGTCACCTGAGCCTGATTGCAGGAGATGTGTATTAATACCCAGCAAACACACACACACACTAGCCTTGGTATTGTCCTTGAGCCCTGACCTATACCTGTGATCCTCTGTATCTGAAACCTGTACCTGTACCTGAACCTGTACCCTGTGCCCTGTACCTGAACCTGTCCCTCCTGTGACCCTGTTACCTTTACCTTTGCCCTGCAGCCTGATCCATCCATCCTCTCCCCATCCTGTTTGCCCCCTGCCCCGATCTGCTGATCTCCCATTGATGACCCTGGCCTGGCAACGTTTATGATTCTAGTATTCCCCATTTATTGCATATACATGTCTGAATGTTGTTATTTGTGGGTCTCTGTCTGCTAGTTGGTTTGTTGTGCACTGTGTTGTATTGGAGGTGTTTGTATTTATATTTCACTTACTTTAATAAATTACCCTATTTTCACTTTACATGCATTTGGTTTCCTCTGTTGCTGTCCATGCAGTTCTGGTCACACCTGATTCATGACAAGGGGATAGAGCTGGCAAATCTCACATCATCACCACTAGCTGTATGGGGAAGTGGGGGCACAACAAGCTGCAGCACTGAGCCCTGTCCTGCATCCCTCTGAGTTGCAAGCAGAGTTACCCAGTGTGCTGTGAACAAAATTTATCGTCCTTGACCATGCTTGCTGGACCACATGTCAGCATTAACCTGGACTTTGTGGCTGACTGCCTTGCCCAACGATGTCACAACATTGCCTTCCATGGGAAGGTACAGAGCTGGCCTTACGTGAAAAGAAATAGCGACTGGGAACCTGCCATTGGGGTACAGCACATTCTGCAAATTCACAGAAGGGAGCAGAATCCACCAGACAGAAAGGCAGAAGTTGTAGAGCCAGCAGCTTTGACAAGCTTACATTTAGATGCTGGGCATGTGGGTGGCAGTGACTGTATCTTTTTTTTTCACTGAAGCAGATGGGGCAGAGAAATTTGCTGGCTATAGTCTACAGCTCGTGGTGTGCTACTAGCAGATGTGCTGCAAGCATGAGGCACACCCTGTGCTATACCATCATCCCTGTCAGTGGAGGCTACTGAGAGATCATGAGGTATAGCAGGGGCAGACTGAGGTGAGTAAGGAGGAGGAACAGAATTGCGCCCCTTTTGTGTGGCTTTCAGGTGCTATTGCCAACAGGCTGGTGGTGGGAGGTTAAATGCCTTGTCAAACATGTGGTACACAAATGGCTGGTGTTTTTGCCATGCTTGATGTGCTTGAGACAAAGTCTGCAAATGGCAACAGTGCAATCAGCTGCACGTGTGCTAAAAAAGGCCCAGACAGTTGAGCTGTGGGAAGTGGGTGGGGAGATAACAACTCCACAATCTGATGGAATAGTGTGGTTGCTCTCTACTCTTCCATGATGGTGGCCTTGTTGGAGTTCTGCCTCAGCCTCACTTTCTTCCTCTGCTCTATTCGGCACCCAAGTCACGTCAGTGACCTCATCATCATCATCTCCTCCATGCTCATTACCACTGGAGACACCTTGCCAATACGCTGCAGCTGGGGGAACATGACTGCCAATTTGAGTACAAGTGTTCTTCCCTCTCTGTGGGCTCATGTTCCTGCCTTCCTCAACCTCAGAACCAATATCTGAAACAAGTAATGGCTGTGCATCCTCAAGGTGCAAGTGGCTGGCGCTGTGTTCAAATAACTCCGCTGACTCATTCAAGTATGATGCTGGGGCTATGGCAGGAATAGCTGTGGACAAGGAGGTAGGTTTAGCCACTCTAGCAGCTGCAGTGGACTGCGCACTAGTCTCTGCTTGGGTGACGGAGGATGAGGAGGATGAGGATGGTTTAGTAAGCCAGTCCACCACCTCCTCTGCATGTTGTGGCTGGATAGCATGGGCAACATCACTAAACAGAGGAAATGATGCCCTGCCTGAGGACTAACCACATCCACCTTACTATACTGTGTCAAACATGCAGTAACACACAGAAATATACTGCGTTAAACGTGCAGTAACGCACTGAGATGTATGGCGGTAAACTTGTAGTAACGCACTGAACTATACTGCATTAACCATGCACTAATGCCCAGAAATATACTGCATTAAACGTAATGTAACGCACTGAAATATACTGCGTTAAACGTGCACTAACTCAGAAATATACTGCGTTAAACGTAACTTAACGCACTGAAATATACTGCATTAAACGTGCACTAATGCAAAAATGTACTGCATTAAACGGCATGTAACACACTAAAATATACAACATTAGACTTGCGGTAACATACGGAACTGTTCTGAGTAAGAAGGAAGGTAATGCACTGAAATATGCGGCATTAAACTAGCAGTAATGCACTGAAATATACTGTGTTAAACATGCACGTAACGCAGCAAAATATACGGCATTAAACTTGCAGTAAGGCACTGAAATATACGGTGTTAAACTTGCAGTAATGCACTGAAATATACTGCGTTAAATGGCACGTAACGCACTGAAATGTACTGTGTTAAACGTTCTCTACACTCACACAGACTGAACTCTCATTGGATTAACACTAAAGTGACACTAAAGTAAAAATGAGTGGTCACTCACTATACTCACACTGACAGAACTATCACTAGATTCACACTAATGTATAGATGAATGGTGGTCACTACACTCACATTGACTGAATTATTATTAGATTCACACTAATGTAAAGATGAATGGTGGTCACTACTAGGGATGAGCCGAACACCCCCCCTGTTCGGTTCGCACCAGAACTTGCGAACAGGCAAAAAATGTGTTCAAACATGCGAACACCATTAAAGTCTATGGGACACGAACATGAATAATCAAAAGTGCTCATTTTAAAGGCTTATATGCAAGTTATTGTCATAAAAAGTGTTTGGGGACCTGGGTCCTGCCCCAGGGGACATGGATCAATGCAAAAAAAAGTTTTTAAAACGGCCGTTTTTTCGGGAGCAGTGATTTTAATAATGCTTAAAGTGAAACAATAAAATGTAATATTCCTTTAAATTTCATACCTGGGGGTGTCCATAGTATGCCTGTAAAGGGGCACATGTTTCCCGTGTTTAGAACAGTCTGACAGCAAAATGACATTTCAAAGGAAAAAAAGTCATTTAAAACTACTCACGGCTATTAATGAATTGCCGGTCCGACAATACACATAAAAGTTCACTGATAAAAACGGCATGGGAATTCCCCACAAGGGAACCCCAAACCAAAATTTAAAAAAAAATGACGTGGGGGTCCCCCTAAATTCCATACCAGTCCCTTCAGGTCACTGGTTCGGTTCGCACCAGAACTTTCAAACAGACAAAAAACATGCGAACACCGTTAAAGTCTACAGGACACGAATGTCAAAAATCAAAAGTGCTAATTTTAAAGGCATGTATGCAAGTTATTGCCATAAAACATGTTTGGGGATCCGGATACTGCCTCAGGGGACATGTATCAGTGCAAAAAAAGTTTTTAAAACAGCCGTTTTTTCAGGAGCAGTGATTTTAAGAATGCTTAAAGTGAAACAATAAAAATGAAATATTCCTTTAAATATCGTGCCTGGGGGGGGGGTCCCTTAGTCTACCTGTAAATTAGCGCATTTTCCCCATGTTTACAAAAGTACCGCAGCAAAATTACCTTTCTAAAGGAAAAATTGTCATTCAAAATTGCTCATGGGTGTAATGTAACCAGATCCCGGCAATATACATAAAAATCATTTAAAAAAACAGTGTGGGTTTCCCCCCCAGTCCATACCAGGCCCTTCGGGTCTGGTATATATATTAATGACTTGCCTACAGGGCACTTACACCACCTTCCTGCCCAGGCCATTTTTTATCTTTCAGCACTATCGCACTTTGAATGACAATTGTGCAGTCCTGCCACACTGTACCAAAACAAATTTTTTATCATTTTCTTCACACAAATAGAGCTTTCTTTTGGTGGTATTTAATCACTACTGGGTTTTTTGTTTTTTACTAAAAAAAAAAAAAAAAAAAAAAAAGACCAAAAATTTTGAAACTAAAAAATTTTACTTAGTTTCTGTCTGTAAATTTTGTTACTAAGTCATTTTTCTCCTTCACTGATGTGCGCTAATGAGGCAGCACTGATGGGCACTGATAGGCTGAACTGGTGGGCATTGATGAGGTGGCACTTATGGGCACTGATTAGGTGGCACTGATGAGGAGGCACTAATATGCCACACTTATTGGCACTGATAAGTGGAACTGATATGTAGCATTGATGAGCACTGATAGGCGGCAGTGATGGGCACTGTTAAGTGACACTGATGGGCACTAATAGGTGGCACTGGTGGGCACTGATAGGCGGCACTGGTGGGCACTGATAGGCGGCATGGATAGGTGGTACTGATGGGCACTGATGGGCATTGATGGGTAGCACTGATGGGTGACACTGATGAGCATTGATCGACAGCAGTGATGGGCATTGATGAGCAGCACTGATAGGTGGCACTGATAGCCAGCACTGACTGGCACCACTAATGGGCACTGATTGGTGACACTTGTGGGCAGTGGTGAGCACTGATTGCTGCCACTGGTGGGCAATGGTGGGCACTGATTGGTGACACTGTTGGTGCTATATTGTAATCAGGGCACTGATGATCATTGCCCTGATTACATTTGTAGATGCCCCCATGCATGGAGATGTCGCCGATCGGCTCTCCTCGCCACACACTCCGTCAGTGTGAGGCGAGGAGCACCGATTACTGGCATCTCCATGTTTACACAGCTGATCACATGGTTAAAGATCCATGGATGTGACTCTTTACAGAGATCAGGGATGCGTCGTGTCCTAGCAACACAGTGCGGCTGCGATCGCCGCACTGTGCACCTCCACGGGCGCGTGAGAGTGGCCATTCTGGAACGGTGTCCCAGAACAAGAGCCACACCGCCCTGCCGTCATTTGATGGTGGGTGGACGGCAACTAGTTAAGGTGAACTCCATGCCAATTTTTAAAAAAATGGCAAGGAGGTCCCCCCAAAAGCCATACCAGATCCAAAGGGCCTGGTATGGACGGGGGGAACCCTTGATGTTTTTTTCTTAATTCTGTCATAGGGCTCCCCTCAACAACTTCAATACACTATATTATATATTGTACACTGCACCATATACCCTGCACTGTATTATATATACTACACTGAGGGCACTATATACTCTGAACTGCAGTATATATACTATACAGACTGCACTATATACTTGCTGAAAAATTGTGCCTTAGGTGTTGGTATTGGCAGAACACGATAACCCCTCACAGTAACTCTTGTTGGGCACAGGAACATTCCCTGCTGTTAAATATTATTTAAAAATTTGTAATTACATGCCCCTGTTAAACAGGGGCAGAAACATTGGGCCTTAGGTGTTGGTGGTGCCAGAACACTGTAACCCCTCACAGTTGCTCTTGTTGGGTGCAGGAACGAACCCTATTGTTAAATATTATTTCAGAGGCTGATTGCCCTCTTTTAGTGGCCTGTGAGCATCTGCCTCTCCTTGGAGGCCTTCCGGACATGATGTTTTTTTTTTTTTTTTAACACCGCACTACACTGTATTATATACTGTGTACACCGCTTGAAGTGTATTTGAAACTGTACACACTGTATTATATATTGTGTACACTTCCGAATGCACTGTATATGCAGGCTACACTTTGCACTGAATGCAGAGTAATATATTACATATATATATATATATATATATATATATATATATACAGTGGGGACAGAAAGTATTCAGACCCCTTTAAATT
Organism: Aquarana catesbeiana; assembly: GCF_042186555.1. Lineage (NCBI taxonomy): Eukaryota > Metazoa > Chordata > Amphibia > Anura > Ranidae > Aquarana > Aquarana catesbeiana. The sequence goes on from NC_133330.1 coordinate 177,302,480, forward strand.
TTTCACTCTTTGTTATATTGCAGCCATTTGCTAAAATCATTTAAGTTCATTTTTTTCCTCATTAATGTACACACAGCACCCCATATTGACAGAAAAACATAGAATTGTTGACATTTTTGCAGATTTATTAAAAAAGAAAAACTGAAATATCACATGTTCCTAAGTATTCAGACCTCTTGCTGTGACACTCATATATTTAACTCAGGTGCTGTCCATTTCTTCTGATCATCCTTGAGATGGTTCTACACCTTCATTTGAGTCCGGCTGTGTTTGATTATACTGATTGAACTTGATTAGGAAAGCCACACACCTGTCTATATAAGACCTTGCAGCTCACAGTGCATCTCAGAGCAAATGAGAATCATGAGGTCAAAGGAACTGCCTGAAGAGCTCAGAGACAGAAATGTGGCAAGGTACAGATCTGGCCAAGGTTTCAAAAAAATTTCTGCTGCACTTAAGGTTCCTAAGAGCACAGTGGCCTCCACAATCCTTAAATGGAAGATGTTTGTGATGACCAGAACCCTTCCTAGAGCTGGCCGGCCAGCCAAACTGAGCTATTGGGGGAAAAGAACGTTGGTGAGAGAGGTAAAAAAGAACCCAAAGATCACTGTGGCTGAGCTCCAGAGATGCAGTTGGGAGATGGAAGAAAGTTGTAGAAAGTCAACCATCACTGCAGCCCTCCACCATGCAAGGCACATGAAAGCCCGCATGGAGTTTGCTAAAAAAAACCTGAAGGACTCCAAGATGGTGAGAAATAAGATTCGTTGGTCTGATGAGACCAAGATAGAACTTTTTGGCCTTAATTCTAAGCGGTATGTGGAGAAAACCAGACACTGCTCATCACCTGTCCAATACAGTCCCAACAGTGAAGCATGGTGGTGGTAGCATCATGCTGTGGGGGTGTTTTTCAGCTGCAGGGACAGGACGACTGGTTGCAATCGAGGGAAAGATGAATGCGGCCAAGTACAGGGATATCCTGGATGAAAAACCTTCTCCAGAGTGCTCAGGACCTCAGACTGGGTTGAAGGTTTACCTTCCAACAAGACAATGACCCTAAGCACACAGCTAAAATAACAAAGGAGTGGCTTCACAGCAACTCCGTGACTGTTCTTGAATGGCCCAGCCTAAGCCCTGACTTAAACCCAATTGAGCATCTCTGGAGAGACCTAAAAATGTCTGTCCACCAAAATTTACCATCCATCCTGACAGAACCGGAGAGGATCTTCAAGGAGGAATGGCAGAAGATCCCCAAATCCAGGTGTGAAAAACTTGTTGCATCTTTCCCAAAAAGACTCATGGCTGTATTAGATCAAAAGGGTGATCTACTAAATACGGAGCAAAGGGTCTGAATACTTAGGACCATGTGATATTTCAGTTTTTCTTTTTTAATAAATCTGCAAAAATGTCAACAATTCTGTGTTTTTCTGTCAATATGGGGTGCTGTGTGTACATTAAACCCTTTCATGACTAAGCCTATTTTTGAAATTTGGTGTTTACAAGTTAAAATCCGTATTTTTTGCTAGAAAATTACTTAGAACCCCCAAACATTATATATATTTTTTTAGCAGAGAATCTAGAGAATAAAATGGCGATTGTTGCAATATTTTTTATCACACGGTATTTGTGCAGCGGTGTTTTAAACGCAAATTTTTGGAAAAGTGACACTTTCATGAATTTTAAAAAATCCAAACAGTAAAGTTACCCCAATTTTTTTGTATAATGTGAAAGATGATGTTACGCCGAGTAAATAGATACCAAACATGTCACCCTTTATAATTTGCACGCACTCGTGGAATGGCGACGAACTACGGTACCTTTGAATTTCCATAGGCGACGCTTTAAAATTTTTTTACGGTTACCAGGTTTGAGCTACAGAGGAGGTCTAGGGCTAGAATTATTGCTCTCGCTCTGACGATCGCGGCGATACCTCACATGTGTGGTTTGAACACCGTTTACATATGCGGGCGCGACTTCCGTATGCGTTTTCTTCGCTGCGCGAGCTCGCAGGGACAGGGGCACTTTAAAAATGTTTTTTTTTTTTTATTTTATTTATTATTGTACTTTATAAATTGTGTTTAAAATTTATTTATTTTTTTTTACTTTTATTGCTGTCACAAGCAATGTAAACATCCCTTGTGACAGTAATATGTGGTGACAGGTACTCTTTATGGAGGGATCGGGGGTCTAAAAGACCCCCCCATCCCTCCTTTACACTTTACGATCGCACGGGAGGCCCGGTAACAGCGGCGGGAGGCGGCGGGAGGGGGGGATGTCCCCTCCCGCTCCTCCGGTATAACAGCCGAGCGGCTTTTAGCCGCATCGGTTGTTATACACGGGTAGCCAATCGCCCACTGTAAACAACGGTACCGGGATGATGCCTGCAGCTGCGGGCATCATCCCAGTATAACCCCGGAAAGCCAAGTACGCATATATGCGTACGGTCGGCGGGAAGGGATTAATAAGGAAAAAAATGAACTTAAATGATTTTAGCAAATAGCTGCAATGTAACAAAGAGTGAAAAATTTAAGGGGGTCTGAATACTTTCCGCCCCCACTGTATATATAAAATAGTAGACTGTATATATATATATATATATATATATATATATATATCAAATACACTGCCTGTACTGACTGAATATAGAGTTTACACTGTATATATAGGATACGCTGAATGCAGAGTATATATATATATATATATATATATATATATATATATATATATATATATATATATATATATATTAGTCTGACTGTATATATATATCAAATACACTGCCACTAACTAACTAACCTGCCTGCCTAATCTAGCTCAATTTCTCTATCTCCAACCACTATAACACACTATACGGGCACTGTGTAAGCAGCCTTATATCGTGTGGGGCGTGTGGGGCAGGATGCCTTTGGCCAATTATGGCTCTCGCTGAGGAGCGTGCTGTGATTGGCCAAAGCATGCAGGTCAGTCTTGCAGTGCATTATGGGGAGCTCAAATTTGCTGTGAACGCCCCATAAAATTTGCTGTTTGGCAAACAGGCAAACACCCGATGTTCGAGTTGAACTTACGTCGACTCGAACTCGAAGCTCATCCCTAGGTTTCATGTTTACATTGAACATTAGACACAGGGGACCCCTTTTCAGTATTTTCCACAATATGTAGTATGATCATACTCAAGATTGATAGGTATTACAAATGGTTTGAGTGCTCTAATATGGTGGTTTGGGTGGAGAAGGTGGTCCTCTTGGGTATATGAGGATAAAGATGGTGGCCGGAGGTTTCTAGCTCCTGAGGGTGACAACAATGTTTGATGACAAAACACGTAAGGCAGTACTTAAGGCTGACATCACATACAAAGCCTGAAGTGCAGCCATCTTAAAAGAGGGCTTTTTCCAAGTTTCTAAAGGTAGATTAATGTTTTATATTAATGTAAGTGCAATAACAAGTATTTTTATGAGGAATAAAAATATACTTCCCTTATGTATGCAACACAAAGAACAAATCCTAAGCTGTATTTGGGGGGAGGGGTTGTTTACTTATAGAAAAAAGCTGGAGGAAGATCTATGGGAGAATTTGAGCCACATTACCCTGGACCTGTGTGTACATGCCATTTTCCCATTTTGACTCATTGACTAACACAAGGGGTCAAAGCCATCTGGTGAGTGTTATGCCAAGGACACACAATCAGAATTTCCAACAACAAATGTTCGATGGGAGCATGTGTAGGCTCTATCAGACATTTTTTGTCAGAATTTCCGACAACAAAAATTTGAGAGCTGGTTCTCAAATTTTCTGACAACAAAATCCGTTGTCTGAAATTCAGAGTGTGTGTAGACTAGGGAAGAGCCGAACATCCCCCTGTTCGGTTCGCACCAGAACTTGCAAACAGGCAAAAAATTTGTTCGAACATGCAAACACCGTTGAAGTCTATGGGACATGAACATGAATAATCAAAAGTGCTAATTTTAAAGGCTTATATGAAAGTTATTGTCATAAAAAGTGTTTGGGGACCTGGGTCCTGCCCCAGGGGACATGGATCAATACAACAAAAGTTTTAAAAAAGCCAGTTTTTTTGGGAGCAGTGATTTTAATAATGCTTAAAGTGAAACAATAAAAGTGTAATATTCCTTTAAATTTCATACCTGTGTCTATAGTATGCCTGTAAAGGGGCGCATGTTTCCCATGTTTAGAACAGTCTGACAGCAAAATGACATTTCAAAGGAAAAAAAGTCATTTAAAACTACTCACGGCTATTAATGAATTGCCGGTCCGACAATACACATAAAAGTTCATTGATAAAAACGGCATGGGAATTCCCAACAGGGGAACCTGGAACCAAAATTAAAAAAAAAAAAATGATGTGGGGGGGTCCCCCTAAATTCCATACCAGGCCCTTCAGGTCTGGTATGGATAATAAGGGGAACTCTGGACAAAATTAAAAAAAAAAATGGTGTGGGGTCCCCCTCAAAATCTATACCAGATCCTTCAGGTCTGGTATGGATTTTAAAGGGGAACCCTGCACCAAAATTAAATAAAAAACATGGTGTGGGGTCCCCCAAAAATCCATACCAGACCCTTACTTGAGCACGCAACCTGGCAGGCTGCAGGAAAAGAGAAAAGAGGGGGGATGAGAGAGCGCCCCCCCTGAACCGTACCAGGCCACATGCCCTCAACATTGGGAGGGTGCTTTGGGGTAGCCCCCCAAAACACCTTGTCCCCATGTTGATGGGGACAAGGGCCTCATCCCCACAACCCTTGCCCGGCGGTTGTGGGGGTCTGCGGGCGGGGGGCTTATCGGAATCTAGAAGCCCCCTTTAACCAGGGGACCCCCAGATCCCGGCCCTCCCCCCTGTGTGAAATGGTAAGGGGGTACAAAAGTACCCCTACCATTTCACAAAAAAACTGTCAAAAATGCTAAAAATGACAAGAGACAGTTTTTGACAATTCCTTTATTTAAATGCTTCTTCTTTCTTCTATCTTCTATCTTCCTTCGGTTTCTTCCTCCATCTTCTTCTTCTTCTGGTTCTTCTGGCGGAGGAAGATGCTGGGCGAGAACACCGGAGGAAGAACCAGAAGAACCAGAAGAAGAAGAAGATGGAGGAAGAAACCGAAGGAAGATAGAAGATAGAAGAAAGAAGATAGAAGATAGAAGAAAGAAGAAGCATTAAAATAAAGGAATTGTCAAAAACTGTCTCTTGTCATTTTTAACATTTTTGACAGTTTTTTTGTGAAATGGTAGTGGTACTTTTGTACCCCCTTACACAGGGGGGAGGGCCGGGATCTGGGGGTCCCCGATAAGCCCCCCATCCGCAGACCCCCACAACCACTGGGCAAGGGTTGTGGGGATGAGGCCCTTGTCCCCATCAACATGGGGACAAGGTGTTTTGGGGGGCTACCCCAAAGCACCCTCCCAACGTTGAGGACATGTGGCCTGGTACGGTTCAGGGGGGCGCTCTCTAGTCCCTCCCTCTTTTCCTGCAGCCTGCCAGGTTGCGTGCTCGGATAAGGGTCTGGTATGGATTTTTGGGGGGACCCCACGCCATGTTTTTATTTAATTTTTGCACAGGGTTCCCCTTAAAATTCATACCAGACCTGAAGGGTCTGGTATAGATTTTGAGGGGGACCCCATGCCATTTTTTTTTAAATTTTGGCCGGGTTCCTCTTAATATCCATACCAGACCTGAGGACCTGGTATGGAATTTAGGGGGACCCCCCAAGTCATTTTTTTTTTAATTTTGGTTCAGGGTTGCCCTGTGGGGAATTCCCATGCCGTTTTTATCAATGAACTTTTATGTGTATTGTCGGACCGGCAATTCATTAATAGCCACGAGTAGTTTTAAATTACTTTTTTTCCTTTGGAATGTAATTTTGCTGTCAGACTGTTCTAAACACGGGAAACATGCGCCCCTTTACAGGCATACTATAGACACCCCCCAGGTATGAAATTTAAAGGAATATTACACTTTTATTGTTTCACTTTAAGCATTATTAAAATCACTGCTCCCGAAAAAAACGGGAGTTTGTAAAACTTTTTTTGTATTGATCCATGTCCCCTGGGGCAGGACCCAGGTCCCCAAACACTTTTTAGGACAATATCATGCATATAAGCTTTTAAAATTAGCACTTTTGATTTCTCTTATAGACTTTTAAAGGGTGTTTCGCGGCTTTCGAATTTGCCGTGAACACCCCAACAGCTGATGTTCGAGTCGAGCATGAGTTCGACTCGAACTCGAAGCTCATCCCTAGTGTAGACAATTCTAATGCACCAAATTCCACGCATTCTCTGAATCAAGTATGAGACAGAAGCGCTCGGTCTGGTAAAACTATCGTTCGTAATGGAGATAGCACATTCGTCGCGCTGCAAATTTAATAATCTTTTAATGCAGCGCATTCTCTTCTTCTTTATAATGCTAGAATAATTAAGTTGTTTTGCTGCTCATATTTACACAGAGTTCTCACAAACTGATTTCTTTATTAATTCTCGTGATCTCCTGAATAATATTTTTTATTTTTTTCATCAGATCTCCATAATAATGCTTCAACTTTATTTTTCTAGTGATCTTTTTTAATTATTTTTTTATCAAGATCTCCTTTTTTTTTCTAGTGATCTTATAATATTTTTTGTCATTTTGTGTGTCAAGTTACCACAACACCATTATTATCTTGTATTTTTTAACCTCAAGGAGATTGGTTGGTGTTGGTGTCTCTTGTTAATTTGACATTGTATTTTTGAAATGTATCTGCCTACTCACAAACAAACTGTCCTTTTTTAATTAAAACACATAGCCAATGATTTTTGTAAATAAATAGATATTTATTAAGGGGTCGTAACAAAATAAAGAGGCAGGCAATGCTGGATAAACTGCCCCAGGGCACGCATCAACTATTTGACATGCAAAATTGGTAGCCTGAGGAATCCATTTAATAGGGAGCATAATCCGGTCCAGGACTCCGAGAGATCAGGAACAGCAGCAGGTGACATATATGTCCCCAGGCTGTGGTCTTCCAACAGCCTGCGTCTTTTGCCAGACCAGACCGAACCCAGGCCATCACTCTCTTGTCTTCCTTACACACTTCCTTCAACACTTGCTTCCAGGCTGTGGCTCTGGTGTTGGAGTTGTGGCAGGAGGTGGAGGAGGTGGGGGAGGAGGAGGATGGTCCAACTCACACAGGTGGGATAGCATGCTCGGGAGGTTAGTGAAGGCAAATATGCATGAAGAACAAAAAAGGAACTTTAAAAACTTCCAGCATGCATGAGGATAAAGAGGACATTCACAGCATATTACAATCATGGTAATTAGGAATGATGAAAGAAATACAATACATTAGCAAACATTAAAAACATAGAATGTGATGTTAAAGGAGAAATCTTACCTTAATATAGTCCTTCTACAGGACCTGTATGATGGCAGAACAGGTCTCTGGAATAATGATTCCCAGAGCATGGGGGGAGATGCCTGTCGAGAACTTGAGGTCCTGCAGACTTCTCCCCATTGCCAAGTACCATAACATGGTGACTAGCCTCTGTTCAGGAGTGATGGCTTGCCGCATACAGGTGTCCTGCTTCATAATATAAGGGGACAGCAAAGCCAACAAACGGTCAAAAACAGGGTCTGTCATCCAGAGATAATTCCTGAAATCATCAGGATTATTCTCATGGATCTCCCACAACAAAGGCATATGAGAGAATTGGTCACACTGGAGCAACCAATTCTTTGTCCATGAACTCCTCCTTGCCCTGTTTATGAACTGGGCTTGGGTCAAAGTAAGAATCCCAACACCAAGCCCCATGCACAGCACAAACTAACAGAATGCACTGAAAATCAGAAAGGCCTGAGAAGAGCGAGCTGAAAATCAGAAACGTAATATAAAAAAAGCACTGAAAACCAGATACAAACTGACTACATGCACTGAAAACCAGATACGAACCCACAAGCACAAACTGAAGAGCAGTAATGATGTGAAAAGCACGAGGCTGAAAAGTGCGAATCGTCTCTCACCAATCTTCTACTAACACAAGATTAGCAGAAGGAGCCCAAAGGGTGGCGCACTGGCTATTGAACTTCCTCTTTATAGTGCCATTGTATATGTTGTACGTCAGCGTCTTCTTGACAATCGGAATTTCCGACAACATTTGTGCGACCGTGTGTATGCAAGACAAGTTTGAGCCAACATCCGTCGGAAATAAATCCCAGGATTTCATTGTCGGAAATGTCCGATCGTGTGTACGCGGCATTAGACTTGTGCACAGCGGACAATTTTGTTTTGTTTCATTTCATTTTCATTCCTAAAATACATAATTGCGTTCTGTTATATTTGTTACGTTACGTTCATTTTTTTGGGATAATGCGTTATTTCTGCATAGATTTTCGTTATACGGAATTGGTTTATTTTATTGTTTAATTGTTTTGTTTTGGATAATTTGTTATTTATGTATATACATTTGTGATAACAAATCGTAATTATGAAGTTGTTTGTCATTGTGTGAGTGTTAATGGATTCAATAAACAATGTCTCTTCTGCTGCTTCTCAAAACTCATTTCCTCTGCTCAAATGCAATACAACACCCTTCTCAGGAATGCAGTTTGCCAGTGGTTGTGCTGTGTCACTGCTGCTGGTACCAGTAGAAACCTGATGTTTAGAGCTTGAATCCATTAGCACACACACACACACACATACAACATGTTTTCTGCTGCTTCTCAAAACTTGTCTCTTCTGCTAAAATGCAACACCCTTTTCACTCAGTTTTATTATTATTATTATTATACAGGATTTATATAGCGCCAACAGTTTACGTAGCGCTTTACAACTTGAGGGTAGACAGTACAAATACAATACACTTTGATACAGTAGGAATCAGAGGGCCCTGCTCCTTAGAGCTTACAATCTAAGAGGGAAGGTCAAAAGATACAAGAGGTAATAACTGTGGGTGATGTGCTGATTGAGAAGATAAATGTACAGTTGTTAGGTGGGGGCCAGATAGGCTTCTCTGAAGAGATGAGTTTTCAGGGATCGTCTGAAAGTGGATAAAGTAGGAGAAAATCGGACTGATTGGGGTAGAGCTTTCCAGAGGATGGGGGAGGCTCTGGAGAAGTCCTGAAGGCGAGCATGGGATGAGGTGACAAGGGAGTTTGAGAGCAGGAGGTCTTGGGAGGAGCGAAGAGAACGATTAGGTTGGTATTTTGTGACTAGGTTAGAGATGTAGCTGGGGGTCAGGTTGTGGATGGCTTTGTAAGTTATAGTTAGTATCTTGAATTTAATTCGGTGACTGAGTGGCAGCCAATGGAGGGATTGGCAGAGGGGTGTAGCAGACGCTGAGTGGTTTGTGTGGTGGATGAGCCTGGCAGCAGCGTTCATGATGGACTGAAGTGGGGATAGCCTATTTAGAGGTAAACCAATGAGGAGGGAGTTGCAGTAGTCGAGGCGGGAGATGACCAGGGAGTGGATTAGAAGCTTTGTGGTGACATTGGTTAGGAAGGGGCGTATCTTGGAGATGTTGCGGAGATTGAGGTAGCAAGCTTTGGATAGTGATAGAATGTGGGGTCGAAAGGTTAGTTCAGAGTCCAGGATTACACCTAGGACCCTGGCGTGGGGAGATGGGTTGATAGTTGAGCCGTTGATATTGACAGGGAAAGCAGGGGAAGTGGCACCTGAGGGAGGAAATATCATGAGCTCGGTTTTGGATAGGTTGAGTTTGAGGAAGTGATGTGACATCCAGGCTGATATGTCTGCTAGTAAGTTGGTAATGCGTGAGGAGACAGATGGAGAGAGCTGGGGGGTGGAGAGATAGATTTGGGTGTCATCAGCGTAGAGATGATATTGAAAGGTAGGATGAGAACCAGCGAAGAGTACAGTCACGGAGACCAAAGGAGTGGAGTTTTTTGAGGAGGAGGGGGTGGTCCACTGTGTCAAAGGCAGCAGAGAGATCCAGGAGAAGTAGTACAGAATAGTGTCCATTGGCTTTAGCCATTAGTAGGTCAGCAGAGAGATCCAGGAGAAGTAGTACAGAATAGTGTCCATTGGCTTTAGCCATTAGTAGGTCACTCAGTTCTCAGGAATGCACTTTGCCAGTATTATTATTATTTTTTAAATTATTTTTATTGCAGTATTTCAATTAAGGTACTGAATAGAGCCTATTGGGCATACCCAGGCCCGAATGTACAAACAGCAGACATAGCTAAAACAAAAAACTAAACACAACCAATAAAAACTTGGAACACCTATGCAGTTTGAAACACATGTTTTTCCAATTAAAGTGTATGTAAACCCTCCTATCGTTTTCAGCCAAGGAAACTGCCATCTTTGCCTCTGTTTAATCTACAACTGCCATGATGCTGCACATGTGATCAGTTATGACACCACCCATTGGATGGCTTGACAGTTTGTTTGAGAGCACAACCAATGGGAGCGTTACATTTCCGGCACGTGCCGGAAATGAAACAGTTTTATGGATGGGTTTACTTCCGCTTTAAACTTCAGAGCCTAGCTCACTAAGAAGATAGATACTCTCTCAGACATTAGTTACCCAGAAAATTCTCTGACAAGTGTAGCAAGAATTCAAAGTTCCGTTAACTAGGAATGGTTGAATTATTGTACGGAATATTTTCTAGTCATCTAAAGAGTATACATTTGTAGACGGGGTTCCACCCATATGTCCCACATTTTGGGGAATTTCTTAGCACATCCTCTAGCCACTTGCCGACCGGGCCATAGTCGAAAGACGGCTGCAGCGCGGTCGGCTAGTTCTGGGTGGACGTCCGTGGGACGTCCTCCCAGAATACTGCTCTCGCGCGCCCCCTGGGGCGCGCACCCGAGAACTTCCGTGACCGCCGGGTCAAGAGGACCCGGCGCATCACGGATCACGGTAAACGACCGCTGATCGCGGCCGTTTACCATGTGATTGCTCCGTCAAATGACGGAGCGATCACATGTCAACAGACCGGCGTCATGTCATGACGCCGGTTCCTCCCTCCCCTCTCTGTACCGATCGGTACAGTGCGAGGGGAGAGGGGGAGGGATCGGATGGCAGCACCGCTGTGGGCTGCATGTGTAGTGCCCACAGCGGTGCTCAGTGACAATTGCAGTCACATCCATCCATCCCTCCATGCTCAGCCATCCCTGCAATACTCTGCATAATACCCCGCAATACTCTGCGTAATACCCCGCAATACTCTGCGTAATACCCCGCACTACTCTGCGTAATACCCCGCACTACTCTGCATAAATACCCCGCACTACTCTGCATAAATACCCCGCACTACTCTGCGTAATACCCCGCACTACTCTGCATAATACCCCGCAATACTCTGCGTAATACCCCGCAATACTCTGCGTAATACCCCGCAATACTCTGCATAATACCCCGCAATACTCTGCATAAATACCCCGCAATACTCTGCGTAATACCCCGCAATACTCTGCGTAATACCCCGCACTACTCTGCATAATACCCCGCAATACTTTGCGTAATACCCCGCAATACTCTGCGTAATACCCCGCAATACTCTGCGTAATACCCCGCACTACTCTGCGTAATACCCCGCACTACTCTGCATAAATACCCCGCACTACTCTGCATAAATACCCCGCACTACTCTGCGTAATACCCCGCACTACTCTGCATAATACCCCGCAATACTCTGCGTAATACCCCGCAATACTCTGCGTAATACCCCACAATACTCTGCGTAATACCCCGCAATACTCTGCATAAATACCCCGCAATACTCTGCATAAATACCCTGCAATACTCTGCATAAATACCCCGCAATACTCTGCATAAATACCCCGAAATACTCTGCATAAATACCCCGCAATACTCTGCATAATACCCCGCAATACTCTGCATAATACCCCGCAATACTCTGCATAATACCCCGCAATACTCTGCATTATACCCCGCAATACTCTGCATAATACCCCGCAATACTCTGCATTATACCCCGCAATACTCTGCATAATACCCCGCAATACTCTGCATAATACCCCGCAATACTCTGCAATATACCCCACAATACTCTGCAATATACCCCACAATACTCTGCAATATGCCCAGCAATACTCTGCAATATGCCCAGCAATACTCTGCAATATACCCAGCAATATACCCTGCACTACTCCGCAATACTCTGCAATACCCCGCAATTTTTAACCAGTTCCCGCCCACAGTCATATGACGTCCTTGACTTTGAGCGGGGATATCTGAATGATGGGTGCAGCTACAGCAGGCATCATTCAGATATCAGCTTTTTCAGCCGGCGATTCCCTACACCATAAGAATGATCATAGTGGCTGTTACACTGCTTGATCGTTCTTACGGGAGGGGAGAGGGGATGCCCCCCCCTTCCCGCCACCCTCCGGTGCTTCTACCGACTCACCGCTACGATCGAAGCCAAGATCGTTTTTTTTTTTTTTTTATTTCAGGCTTCCCAGCCTAGAGGTGAGATGTGGGGTCTTATTGACCCCATATGTCACTGTAAAGAGGACCTGTCATGCCATATTCCTATTACAAGGATGTTTACATTCCTTGTAATAGAAATAAAAGTGATCAAAAATTTTTTTGTGGGGGAAAAAGTGTCAAACTAAAATAAATAAAGTAAAATAAACAATAAAAAAAAAAAAATGTTTAAAGCGCCCACATTCGTGTGCTCGCATGCAGAAGCGAACACATACGTAAGTCCCGCCCACATATGAAAACGGTGTTCAAACCACACATGTGAGGTATCACTGCGAACGTTAGAGTGAGAGCAATAATTTTGGCCCTAGACCTCCTCTGTAACTCAAAACATGTAACCAGTAAAAAATTTTAAAGCGTCACCTATGGAGATTTTTAAGTAGCGACGTTTGGCACCATTCCACAAGAGTGTGCAATTTTGAAGGGTGACATGTTAGGTATCTATTTACTCTGCGTAACTTCATCTTTCACATTATGCAAAAACATTGGGCTAACTTTACTGTTTTATTTTTTTTTAAAGCACAAAACTGTTTTTTTTCCAAAAAAAAAGCGTTCGAAAAATTGCTGCGCAAATACCGTGCAAGATAAAAAGTTGCAACAACCGCCATTGTATTCTCTAGGGTCTTTGCTAAAAAAAATATATATAATGTTTTGGGGTTCTATGTAATTTTCTAGCAAATAAATTATTATTTTTACATGTAGGAGAGAAATATAAGAATTGGCCTGGGTGCTCCAGAACGCCTGGAGGTGCTCCGTGCATGTTGGGCCTCTGTATGTGGCCACGCTGTGTAAAAGTCTCACACATGTGGTATTGCCATACTCGGGAGTAATAGCAGAATGTGTTTTGGGGTGTAATTTGTGGTATGCATATGCTGTGTGAGAGAAATAACCTTCTAATATGACAATTTTGTGAAAAAGAAAAAAAAAAATCTTGGTTTTGCAAAGAATTGTGGGAAAAGATGACAATTTCAAAAAAACTCACCATGCAACTTTCTAAATACCTTGGAATGTCTTCTTTCCAAATAGGGGTCATTTGGGGGGTATTTGTACTTTTCTGGCATGTTAGGGTCTCAAGAAATTAGATAGGCCGTCAGTACTTCAGGTGTGATCAATTTTCAGATATTGGCACCATAGCATTTGGACTCTCTAACATTCACAAAGACCAAATAATATACACCAAGTTGTACTTATTTTTACCAAAGATATGTAGCAGTATAAATTTTGGCCAAAATTTACAAAGAAAAATTACTAATTTGCTAAATTTTATAACAGAAACAAAGAAAAATTCATTTTTTTACCAAATTTTCAGTCTTTTTTCTTTTATAGCGCAAAAAATAAAAAACCCAACGGTGATTAAATACCACCAAAAGAAAGCTCTATTTGTGTGAAAAAAAGGACAAAAAATTCATATGGGTACAGTGTTGTATGACTGAGTAATTGTCACTCAAATTGTGAGAGCACTGAAAGCTGAAAATTGGTCTGGTTAGGAAGGGGGTTTAAGTGCCCAGTGGTCAAGTGGCTAGACAAGTAAGTGGCCTTATACAACGGGGAGTTAATTATCGTATTTATCGGTGTATAACATGCACAGGCGTTTAACATGCACATTCTTTTTAAGAGGGAAGTTTCAGGAAAAAACTTAAACTTTAAATAAGGAACTTTGAAGCAAAACAAGGGTCAGTGCCCATCTACAGCCTCACCATTGCCATCAATGCAACCTGATCAATGCCCATCTGCAGCCACACAAGTGCCATCAATGCAGCCTCATCAGTCCACATCAATGCAGCCTCACAAGTGCCATCAATGCAGCAGTCTCACCATTGCCTTCAATGCAGCAGCCTCAACATTGCCTTCAGTGCAGCCTGATCAATGCCCATCTGCAGCCTAGAGGGGACAGGGGGGGGGCGGGATGAGGGCCGACAGATTACATACAGTGAGAATCTCCTATTATAGACAGAACAGTGGTCCAGTGGCGGTCCAGGAGACAGGACTCTGTGCCGCTCGTCGTCTCATACAGCCCCTCCTCCTGGCTGGGGAACTTTGATAGACAGATCACCCATCCCGGGATTGGACAGATGATCTGTCTATCAAGGTCCCGGGAGCAGGAGGAGGGGCTGTATGTGACAGCGAGCAACGCAAAACACAGCAATTGAAATGAAAGCTGTTATCGCTGTGTTCCCCACGCTCTGATCATCTGGGGGGCTCTCCTCTCTCCTCCACGATCACTGGTAGAAGGACTACAATTCAACCCAGGCTGCTGGCGGTGCTCACCCCCCCCCCGCTCCCAGGCAGCCCTTCCTCGCTAGCCCTCAAATTCCACTCTCAAAAAGCGAGCAGGCAAGCGGAATTTTTGAGGGCTGTATTAGGTAACAATTCTTTGTATATGTTGGACAGAGGCTTAGTTATAGATCTGTCTCTGAGTAAGTCTTCTGTCTCGTACACACAATCGGATTTTCCGACAACAAATGTTGGATGTGAGTTTGTTGGCTGAAAGTCCGACCGTGTGTATGCTCCATTGAACATTTGTTGTCTGACTTTCCGCCAACAAATATTGGCTAGCAGGTTCTCAAATTTTCCGCCAACAAACGTTTGTTGTCGGACTTTCCAATCGCGTGTACACAAGTCCGTCGGACAAAAGTCCACGCATGCTCGGAATCAAGTACGATCCAGAGATATAACTAGCGTTCATAATGGAGATATCACATATGTCTTGTACGTCACTATGTTCGTAATTGTTGGCCAACATTTGTGTGACCGTGTGTATGCAAGACAAGTTGGAGCCAAAATCCTTCGAACAAAAATCCATGATTTTGTTGTCGGAAAGTCAGATTGTGTGTACGGGGCATTCCAGAGACAAAGTATAAAAAGCCATTTGAGAGTTTTCAAATTGAGTACTAAAAGCATGCCTAAGCTGCAAGAACCTAAACAAATATGAGTTAGGCAGTTCGTATTTCTGTTTCAGTCCATCAAAGGTCTGCAATCAACTCCTGGTACAAATATGATCCAAATATTTAATACCCTTAGATGCCCAAATATAAGGATCTGGAATTGACATAAACTCCAACAGTGACTGGTTAAACCAAAGAGGATTATGTGGTGAGATATGTCCAGAATCATGGGGTGCAGAGAGAGAGCCGCTGACCACACCCTCAAGACAGTTTGCATAGCTACTGTCAGGTGAAAAGGTGCAGAGGGTCCACGATAGATTAAGTTCCACAAAGCCTCATAGGAGCCCAAACATGCTGCCTCCAGAACTACTGCTGTGTTGTACTCATTTGAAACTAACCAATTGTGTGTGTGTGACAACTGGGCTGCCAAGAAGTATTTATGTAGGTCAGGACAAGCCAAACCTCCCTCCTTCCAAGGTCTCTGCAACAATGCCAACTTAAATCTAGGCCTGCCTGTGCCCCAGAGAAAAGCAAGCAGGGTAGTATTTATTAAGTGGAACACCTTCTTGGGTATCCACACAGGGGAATGTCTAAGAACATAGAGAAAAGCAGGCAAGAGCTTCATCTTGAATACATCGATTCCCCCAATCAGGGAAAGGGGAAGATAAGCCCATGCTTTTGGTTTAGCTTTCATATTTTGTATCAGTGGAGCTAGGTTCAATGTATAATAGTCAGCAGTAGATGAGGAAATGTAGATACTCAGGTATTTAATTTTGTTGGTCCATATTAAGGGGAGATTAGGGTCTATTAAAGATTTTGCCACAGTGTCAATCAGCAATATTTGGGATTTGTCCCAGTTGACTTTGAGTCCTGAGCAGTCAGTAAAACCGGAGAGGATGCCTAGAGCTGCTTGAAGAGAAGGGCCTGGGTCATTCAGGAATAGAATAAGATAGTCCACGTACATGGTTAGTTTTTCATGTATGGAACTGACCCGAATGCCCTTTACCATGTTTGCCTGTCTAAGGGCCGAGGCAAGTGGCTCCATCACCAAGGCAAAGAGTGCCAGTGATAATGGGCAACCTTGCCTCCTACCTATGCCAATTGTTAAGGGGGACGAGAGGGCACCTCCTAGTTTAACCCATGCTGTCAGATACCTATATAGAATTTTAATCCACCTGAGGAATTCAAATCTAAATCCCATGACCTCCAGAGCTGAGGACATATGGCCAAGCCACCAAATCAAATGCCTATTCTATGTCCAATGCCACCAGTACCCTAGTGTTCTCAAAAGATGGTAATTACAAGTGAGTGGAAACTCTGCATAAGTTGATGTCTGTTCATTTTTCTGATATAAACCCAGTTTGATTGATGTTGACCAAATATGGGAGAATTGTCTGTAATCGAGTTGCCAAAATTGTGATTAATATCTTTAAGTCATAATTTAGTAAAGAGATCAGTCTGGAATGAGGCACAATGGGATTTGTCCTTACCCGGTTTAGGATTTAAAACAATATGAGCCTTGTACTAAGAAGGGGGGAAGGACATCTGTTCTTTACACTCAGCATATACCTGTAAAAGTTTCAGTGCAATTAGTGCTGCATATATTGCAGTCGGCAGGAAGGCCATCTGGGCCCGGTGTTTTGTTGCCTGGAAACCATTGGATCACTACTTCTATTTCCTCAGCAGTAAAATTCTTATCCAGAAACTCATAATCTTCCTGCGATAGAGTGGGTAAATGTAAGGATGTATATAGCCTGTAATCTGCTCATCAGGCCAATTAGGGAGTTCTGTATAGAGTTTCTCATAGAAATCTTTAAATTCATTCAAGATTTGATCAGAATCAGAGATGACTCCAGAGGGGTATGGTCAGAGAGGCCTGCAAGTAGGTACAAGACTTCCCCAACTGCCACCAAAGCACAGGTGTTGCCAAAGACCAGGTTGGTTCTAGATCCCGATTTATGAGTAGTGGAGTGAAAGAAGTAGGCCCTATTATTTTGGTGTTTCTATCTCCAAATTTCAGTGTTGTTAAAGGCCTGTGCCCAGTGGAGTAAATAAGGCAGATAAACTCTATTAGGATTAGGCAAGTCTAAAGATGGGTCTAAAGTGGAATTGAAATTTCCCGCTATATAGAGCCTGGAGAATTGTAGGGTGGCCAATTTTTTGTATACCTTGTACAAGACCCGCTGGTTGAAAGGAGGAGGAACATATACATTGACCAGAGCATACACAATCGCCTTAATTTCCAGCAAGAGAATAATATAATGACCTTTCTGGTCAGTCACCAACTGAATAACCTTATATGCAAGGGACTTGGCCAGTAATATAGCCACTCCCCTTGCATAGCTAGAGTAAGTTGCATGAAACGACTGCTGTACCCAGAGGGCCTTCAGAGGGCAATAATTTTGTTGCCCAGGAGATGAGTCTCCTGTAAGAACAAAATATGCATTTTGTGATGATTTAGGTACTTGAACATCAAAGCTCTCTTTTATTTTTTTTTCTTTTATTTTTTTTTTCCACATCAGTGACCATTTTTGGGAAAGTAAATTTCAACTTTGCAGTTCAATATTTGCCCGACTCGCTATTCACATCATAGTGGCATATATTAAATATGGTTTTTTATTTTTTTCCTTGTCAAATATACATATGTAGCTAGAAGAAATCTACATCGCTTACAATCCAAACCATATTGGAACCCCTCTTCAATAATGGCAAGTAAAGCAAATCCAACACCAAACTTCTCTAAACCCCCCTCCCTTCCCCTCCCTTCTACCCCGTATCCCCCAAACCCCTCCGAAGTCCTATATGTCATTCAACCATAGGCCTCAGAGCCAAACGGTTCACCACCGCTCCTGAACTCCACTCATGTTGCATTTTATCGATCTCTAACTAGTGAAGACCATATTATATAGACCTGTTAGATTCCTAGTACCTCTGCAGATCTTATTGAACTTTTAAATTTTAGCCAATCCCTCCATTTTTCCTCAAACTCATCCATTTCCACTCCCTCGGTATATCTCAGATATTCTAGATTTTGGATTTCATTTGTTTTGTCATACCATTCTTGTAATGTTGGACAGCTTCTTTCCTGCCAATGTCTAAGTATGAGACTTTTGGCTGCATTCAAAAATTGTGGTATAAGTATTCTCAGATATGACTCAGTTGACATTCTAAAACCGTGGAATAAGCAAGCCCATGGATCGTCGGGGACCACTATATAGGTTATCTCACTGATAATTTTCCTAATCTCACCCCAGAATTTTTTAATTTCTGGGCATTGCCACCAGATGTGTGCCATTGTTCCAAGCTCTCATCCCCTCCAGCAATATTGCGAGGTTTCGCTCTGATACTTTGATGCTCTGTCTGGGGTAATGTACCATCTTGCCAAACATTTATGGTTTAGCTCGGACACCTTATAGTTTACTGATGTGATATGAACTCGCTTTAGTAAGATCATAGCCTCTACGTCTGTGAGTTTTGATTTTAATTCAGTCTCCCACTTTTTAATAAATACCAGAATATCTGTTCCCTTCAAGTCTATCAACACCTTATAGATCCTCGAAATCCCCTTCTTCCCTACTTTATCGGCACACAGTTTCTCTAAGGGCTGCAGGTTTTCCACCGTTCTAATGGGTTGGGGAAGTGTTGAGATAAAATGTTTTAATTGGGAGTATCGCCATCTATTGATGGCTAAAAGGTCACTTTTGTTTTTTAAATCCTGAAAAGAACAAAGTTTACCCCGCTCCATCACATCCTTTAGTTGTACTTCTTCTTGCAAAATCCATCTCCCACTCAAAACCTCCATGCCTGGTGCAAAAAATTCTATGTCCTTCAGAGGGATTAAAGGGGAGTTATACTCCCACTTCTCCCTTTTGTGCAAATTATCCCAAACTTTTAAAGTGTATCTAGTGATGATATGTGTCTCGGAGCTGAGTTTCCTAAAAAGTGGAGGAATCCAGATTACTTTACTCATGTTTACTTTACTAATCATGTTATCCATTTTCACCCAACGCTTTTCCTTGTTACCTTTTGCCCATTCTATAATTTGTGATAAGATAATTGCCTCGTGATAGCATCTGATGTCTGGTGCTCCCCAACCCCCATTCTCCCTATTCTTTATCCAGTGCAACACTTATACATGGGTTTTTCCCTCTCCAAATACATTTTACGAAAAGTGAGTGCAATATTTCAAGATATGCTTGTAGTAATGGAATAGGGAGCATTTGCATTTTGTATAAAATTTTTGGCAAAATTGCCATCTTAAGGATGTTGATTCTTCCCCCCATGACAACTGTCCTCTTGTAATTCTGTTCAACTCCCCTTTGATCTCGTTAAGGAGAGGAACAAAATTAACCTGGTACAGTGACTCTCTTGATCTAGTTATCTTAATACCGAGATAATTAATCTCTTTTTTTCCCCACGCGAATGGGAACTCTTTATAGACTGTACGATCCCTTTTATCCATCTTATTTATTTCTAATATTTCTGATTTGGCCGGGTTAATCTTAAAATTTGAAATTTCACCGTACTCTTTTAAAGTTTTAAGCAGGTTAGGGAGGGTTATCCTAGGTCTGGTAGTATAAAAAAGAATATCGTCTGCGAAGGCTGGAAACTTGTGTACTTCGTCTCCGTCATTTACTCCCGTGATATCCGGGTTCTGCCTTATCCTTGTTAGAAGAGGTTCGAGTGTAAGCACAAACAGAAGGGGGGAAAGTGGGCACCCCTGTCTAGTTCCGTTAGTCATTACAAATGACTCAGAGAGTGTTCCATTAACTTTGATCCTCGCAGAAGGATGGACATAAAATGCCTTAATCCATCTGATCTTGTTAGGCCCAAATCCTATCTCCTCCAACATACAGTACATAAAGCCCCAGTCTACCCTGTCAAAGGCTTTCTCAGCATCAATTGACAGGAGTAGACCTGGGGCTCCACTGTCTCTAATTCTCTGGGTTACCAAGAGTGTTCTTATACCGTTATCCTGCCCTTCCCTACCAGGGATGAACCCAACCTGGTCTGGGTGGACCATGTTGTTCAGTATGTTCTTCATTCTTCCTGCCAATACTTTCGCAAATAATTTCGTGTCCGTATTGAGGAGCGCTATAGGCCTGTAACTAGAACAGAGTGTGCTGTCCTTTCAAAATAATGGTGATGATGGCTTCTAACGCTTCTTTCCCCATCTCCCAATTTACTCCTATTCCATTCATGTACCTACATAATTTAGAAATTAGTAAGTTCTGGAATTTTTTTATAGTAGAGCATGGTGAAACCGTCAGGCCCAGGGCTTTTCCCTACCGGCATTTCTTTCAATATTTTTTTTATTTCGTCCTCTGTTATAAGGGCCTCTAGTAAATTATATTTATCTTCTTCTATTTTTTTTAGTCCCAAATCCTGAAAAAAAACTTTAGTTCTTTCCTTTTTCTTGTCTGCCTCGCTCATTGAAATCTTTTATTAATGGAATACAGTCCCTCGTAATAATCTTGGAAGGTTTTAGCAATTTCACTAGTTCTATATCTCATATCCCCATCTATTGTCTTGATTTTCTCAATATAGTTGTTGGCCTTCTTTTTTTTTAGGGTCTTATCTAAATACTTCCCTGGTTTATTTCCCCCACAAACCTCTCCTTCCTTAGTAGGTTGTAGGCTACACGTGTTTCTCGTTCTATTAAATCTTTCATGGCCTCTCTTTTATAATGGAGTCTTAGGAGCACCTCCTTCCCTCCATTTGATTTATGCAATTGCTCAAGTTCGGATATCTCTTTCATTAATATAAGTTTATCTTCCTTTGTCTTTCTTTTCTTTTCCGTGCCTGCCTTGATCAAAATCCCCCTGATATAGGCTTTGTGGGCCTCCCACACAATAGACTATGATACCTCCGCTGTTTCATTAGTTTTAAAGTAGAACTCTAATTCATTTGTTATAAGCTTACCTATCTCTTTATCACTTAATAGTTCTTCGTTTAACCTCCAGCTAGGACTCTTGTTATGGGTCTGTCCTATGTTCAATATTAGGCTTACGGGCGCATGGTCAGAAAAGGTCATTACCCCAATATTTGAGCCAATGACCGCCTCCAGCCAGCGATGTTCAATCAAGAAAAAATCAAGTCTGGAATAAGTCCCATGCACGGGGAAGTAAAACGTATAATCCCTACGACTAGTATGCTGCACTCTCCATGCATCCACAAATTGAGACTGGTGCAATTTCTGTCTCACCCTGTTATTCCAAGCCAAGCTCGTCCCCCGTGCATGGGACGATTTGTCCTTTCCTGGATCCAAACAGAGATTGAAATCGCCAGTCCTTTCTTAAATTCCATAAATTCGGGCAACCTCACTATCATATAACTGTTTGGATTTTTAATTGGGCCATATATGTTTGCCAACGAATATTCGATTCCATTTCATTTCCCTCTCAGGAACAAGAACCGTCCCTCCGGGTCAGTCCTTCTCTCATGTAGGTCAAACCTTGTTCCACTGGCAAACCCTATGGCTACTCGTTTTGCTTGGAGTATAGGCGAGTCTCCGAATAACCAGACTGGGAACTCCTTGGAGAAGATTTTTTGGTTTCTTCTCAGGAAAAGATGTGTTTCCTGCAGAAAAACCACATCAGCCCCAAGGAATTTTAGTTCCTGCAGGATGTTGGCGCACTTTACGGGGGAATGCATACCGCGTACGTTATACGTTATTATTTTTAAATTAGGCAAATTTGCTTTGAGATAATTGTCCTAAGCCCTGTAGCAGAGTGGTGTTCAGGATACTTATAGAATGTATTTATTCGATGGGTATTCTTGCCTGACTTCATCCCCCTCCCGATCCCACCTCCCTTTCCCTCCCTCTCCCTTCCTCCCACCCTACCCCCCCACCCCTCTCCTTCCCCATTGGGGGTAACAGGCCTTCCCATGGCCTAAAAAAACTGTGGCCCCTCCAATGCCTCCCAGCCCCTCGGTTGTCCCCCTTGAGGTTGAGCTTGGACTGGTCGACCCTGGACCCGGTGCTCCCCTCTATAATAGTGGGGTACCCGTGCCTGTCCAACCCCCTCTCCCCCCCGTGCCCCCACCCCACCACCTGAGAAATCCAAAGGACCTAAGCATAATTTCAATCTCCCTGGTACCTAATTCAAACTTTATTTTGCTACCTGAATCTGGTGGGTTTATCATACCACCAAAAATGTCATCCGTTACACCTTGTAAGTCCTTGTTTCCCCCTTGTATCTCTGGTAGGCCTCTGATCTGTAGATTTTTCCTTCTGTTATGGTTTTCTAGGTCCTCCAATCTATACCATAAATTTCTTTGTTCTTTCTGCATCTCTTCCATCTGCAATTTGAGTTCTTTGATCTCATCTTCTTGCTTGTCCATCCTTGTTTCTGCTTCCTCAACTCTTTTAAGAATGTGGTTCATATCTATGCAGATAGAGCCTATTTCCCCCTTAATAGTTACTTCAAGTTTTGCAAACATTTCTGCCATTTCGCCTTTTGTTGGTAACAATTTTTTTTGTTGGGGTTCCATTGTTGTTTCCTCAAGTGCTTCGCAACTTGCTGTGTTAGTCTCAGCCTCAGCTAACTGTCTTCTCATCCCTGTCCTTGGTATACACTCTGGGGTTTTACTTTTAGTTTCTTTTGGTTTTCCCGGACTATCTTTGCCATTATCGTGTACCATATATTTTCTGATGGTTCCCGGGCTTGCACTTGTCCTGGCTGGGTTAGCAGGATTGGCTGTTGCCCCCTCGCTGATTTACCTCTCATTTCTTCCTACTTACTACACTTAAGGACGGGCGCCCTCTCTCCATCTACTCATCCCTACCTCTCCTCCTACCGCTCCTAATCCACCAATCTTGATCACTGGTAAGCCCGGGCAGGCTCCCTCTAGTATTACCTCGTCTCTAGTGGACTTTTGGGTATTTTAAAGAAAACATTTATAAGAAGTCCCCAGAGAGATTCTCGGGTGGGACCGAGTGGAGATTCCAAATTCCAGAGACCCGATTCTTGTCCCCTTGTGGACCGATTACCTTTAGTTCGATCAGAATATTCATATGACAGTTCACAATTGGGTATTTTTTACTACTCGTATGCCTACCAACCAGTATACCCAGATTGCGCCTCGCTGTACCGAGTTGCTTAATTTGCCTAGGCATCCTGTCCCTCAGACCACCCAGTCCATATAGTTATCAATGTGATGACACCGCCCGACCTTATTTCACCACCTTTATACTACTATTAATTTGCTAAGAAGTTAACTTTGCTTATAGCGTTGCACTTCTCCATATCACTCCACTCATTACGTGGGGCCAGTTCTGTTTGCTTTACTTCTGAAGTCAGTATACAAATTTACTCAGATAAATAAGTGGGCGTTCAAGCAATATGTAATGTTGAAGCAGGTGCATGGAAGAATACGGCTTGATTAGCACAGAGGATTTTAGCGTGAGGAAGGTACTTCAAAAAATTTTCCAGGTCACTGAATTCATAATACATAATACAATCCATATTTTTCAGTTATTTTGGCTTAGCTTTATAGAAATATCCTTATGACATAGGCAAAGAGCCTCTTTAAATAGTAAAAAAGTCAGAACTGTTCAGTAATCAAAGTCACCTGGAGTCAAATTTACTTGCCAGACCTTCCCTTCTATCTTCCGAAGTTTCACTATCCCTGGGACGCAGCGTCAGGTGCCAAATATCGCCCATGGACACCACACAGGGAAATACCCAAAAATCACATTGGCTCCAGCGCCACGGGTCTCCAGGAGCATAAAACTGTCAATGGCTTATAGGTAGATGTTATTGAGCTAACTTGAGGGCTTGTCAATAAAAATTACCTCTCCACATCCAGCACATAACCACTCTAGTATGTGAACATACGAGGAAAGGGATGAAATATTTAAAGTTTGTACTACTTGCCATTCTGCATACTTCAGTTATGCTGATGTCTTTTCATCCATTGTATCCGGTCTTCTCAGCTGTAGTAGTATAGCACACTTACCCCATTGATCGAATTTGTGTGCTTTCATCCGTCATCTCCCACCTGCAGTTCCGCTCTTCAGCCCCACACTCTGCCCTCTTCTCCGGCTCTGGACCCCCGTAGGTAACTGACCCCGAGCCCAGAGAGCCCCACACAGGTTGAGCCAGGAGAGACAAGTAGCGGAGGAGTGCCGACCCCTCACATCCCGCTCCGACAAGCCGCTCCACCTCCCAGCTCACACAGCGAAGGAGCAGAGGGTCGGTAGTCGGACAAGGGTCACGACAGGTTGACAGGAGGACGGAGGAACCCAGAAGGCAGGATCACCAGGCCAGGGAGAGGGGCCAAAGGGGGGACCGAGGTGCCGCGGCTCTGCCTAAGCAGAGACTGGCATTACAGGGAGGAGGTCTCCAGGCGTCTCGAGCTTAGCATCGAATCCAGTCTGACGCCCACATCCGGCTCCTCCCTCGCACTCTCTCATCAAAGCTCTCTTAATCTTGTCATTTAGTCCCCAGATATTCCAAGATATAAGTTTTACTTCCGTAGCAATCTAGGACATATAGTAATGTAACCGGGCAACACGTAGATGAGGGGCTTCAGCCCATTTGAGACCTGAGAGAGAAAGCAAAATAGGGCAGCTCTGAAGAAAATGAGTACCATTATAGCATGGTAAAAGAACCAATCATTCAGTGGATGTAGAGAAGACAAAACCAAAAATAAAAAAAAATATTAAACTCCCTACTGACCATAGAGTGCCCCAACAAAAACTAGGTCAGTTTTATCCCCTAAACCTATTCAGAACCCCCTACTGGCCAGAACCCCAACAAAATATCCAGTCAGTTTTATACATTGGGGAGGGGTAGGACGGAGCTGTCAGCAACAGAAGTAGATGAGGAACGACACACCGCACGCCATACAAACGCTTGTTTTATACAAACACTCTCTGGAAAGATTGGTGCACTCACGCACCTACATATTGTGAGTACCCTTCTGGAGGGAAGTTTTAATATATTTTAAATAAATCCCTACTGTATCACACTATGGAGCTTTTTATTCTTGTATGTGAAACTATCTGATGACATCTGAGAGTGGTGGAGTTTATACCAGCATACCCTGTATGAACCCAAGGGGTGGCTCCAATGTGTGTTTAGACACCGTTTAATTACTGTGTCACACGCTCAGAGGTGAGCGCAAGCACAAGTGGGGGGTCACAGGAGAGCACTGAAGCATGCTGGATTGTGAACACCATTAAGGAGAGCATGAGGAACATTGTTTTCTGTGGACACTACTTACTTGCACTTTATGTGTTAATATCAATGAATTGAACTTTTTAAATGTGGACACTTGATTTTGCACTTTGATCTTATATTTATAACCACATATATGTTTTGTTTTCTTGCATGTTGCACTTTATGGGATATTTTTATATAAGGATTGTATTTATTTTATAATTTATATATTACTAGCATTTTTTTTTTTATTTTTTTTTATTGAAATATTGTAGTATAGGTTTACACTATATATGCACCTCCCAACTATTGGGATATATATGTTTTTTCAGCACAGGCACGTTTATTTATATACTTTTTGGTTTATGCACGCAATGAAACGTGGTTAGTGTTTGCAGCTTATCTATATTTGTTTCACCTCACAGAGGCATCAGTCCATCTTTGGCTCACAAGACCCCCACATAATCAGTTTTATACATTAAACTCAACTTTAACTTTGGCTATTATAAAGTCCCTCCAGGTGAGTGGAGAATAGCAGGTCAACAACTTCAGGTGATCTCCTTGGAAACAAACCATGGGGGAGGGGCGAAGCTAACTTACTCTTAAGGCAACTCCGGTTGCTGCAAGCAACTCCGCTGCTTGCAGCAAAATTATAAGGATAAAACAAGTGAGGATGTGGAAAATCTGTGCATCAGGTGAATTCAAGAAGTGGGAGATCCTTATCTCAAAGTGGTCAGCCAGTTCCACAGGATTGTCAAAGAAACTAACCATTCCATCAGGCTAGACCCAGAGGTGACTGGGATAAAACATGCTCTACTTAACCACTTCAATACATGGCACTTTCCCCCCTTCCTGCCCAAGCCAATTTTCAGCTTTCAGTACTGTCGCTGTTTAAGTGACAATTGCACGGTCATAGTACGCTGTACCCAAACTAAATTTTTATAATTTTCTTCCCATAAATAGAGATTTCTTTTGGTGGTATCTGATCACCTCTGTGTTTTTTATTTTTTGCTAAATAAAAGAATTTTGAAAAGAAAAAATGTTTTCTCTGTTTCTGTTATAAAATTTTGTAAATGAGTAAGTTTTCTCCTTGACTGATGGGCACTAATGAGGCTGCACTACTGGGCACTAATAAGGTGGCACTGATGAGCACGGATGAGGTAGCATCAATAAGGTGGCACTGATGAGGTGGCACTGATGATGGGCACTGATATGCGAAACTGATGGGCACTGATAGGCTGCACTGATAGCTGGCACTGATATACAGCACTGATGGGCACTCATAAGTGGCAGAGATGGGCACTCATAGGTGGCACAGATGGGCACTCATAGATGGCACAGATGAGCACTCATAGATGGCACAGATGGGCACCAAAAGGCAGCACTGATGGGTACATATGGGTGGTACTGATGGGCACTGATAGGTGGCACTGATGGACACTGATGAGTGGCACTGATTGACACTGATAGATGGCACTGATTGGCATCACTGATTTGGAGGCACTGGCAGGTATTGCTGGTGGGCACTGATTGGCATCATGTGTGGGCACACATTGCCACCCATGTCCACCAGGGATGCCATACCTGGTGGACATCAGTGGTGGCCATCCCTGGTGGTCCTGGTGGCATCCCTGGTGACCCTGGGTGGACATCTAAGGTGGGGCTGAGCTGATAAACAATCATGATAAACAGCTGATAAACAATGTCAGATGCGAGTGAGGAAAATCCGATAAATGGCTCTTCCTGTTTACATTGTGATCAGCTGTGATTGGACATATCAGAAACTCTTTAACCAGATCGGAGTTGAGTGTGTCAGACTGACACACTACAACAACGATCACCACGATGCATGCCCCCAGGGGTGCGCAGCAGCTTGTTATCCTGACCACATCATATGACATCAGGTCAGAATATCGCAACCACTTTGCCGATGTCATTTTGCTATATGGCAGGTGGCAAGTGGTTAATACCTTTATCTCAGAGCCGTCATTGAAGGTCATTGAAGGTTTTTCTCTTCCTCTGCAGCTCAACCAAGAATTCAGGGAAGGGGAGAACAGAGGCATTGCTGTATTTGAGGGCTGAATGCTTGCAAGCTCCAGAAAGGATCCTATCCCTGTCGTGGTAATTAAGAAACTAGATTAAAAAGGGTCTAGGTGAATTTCCAGGAATTGCTCGGCCTGTGGGCACCCGATGGGCTCTTTCAATCACATAAGTGTAGTGATCATCTGTGAGTCCCTGCAGGTTTTTAAAGAATTCCTCCGCAAATTCTGCCCAATGTTCCCTTTCATCTCCCTCAGGCCAAGGAATCGCACATCATTGCGTCTCAGGCGGTTTTCCGCATCATTTGATTTTGCGACCAGGATCTGCACTGTGCGTTGCAACTCAGCAATGGAGGTGACATGGGTGGCAGTAAGGTCTTCAGTAGCGGATATTCTGGACTCAGTCTCAGCCTCTCCCCCTTATTTTGTCCAGGTCATTTCGTATAAGATTGCACTCTTCGGCAAGGTGATCTATGCATACCAGCAGGGAGGTTCTGCTCTGTTCAATCACGGCAAGGATTATGCTTGTGCTATCCTGTGGCAGGGGGGCTGACGCATCCACCACCTGGGCCTCCCCGGGCTCCATTTCCCTTCGTTTAGCAAGGCCTGAAGCCTCCCAAGCAAGATAGTATCCGGCCGCGATAAAGGAAGTGGTGACAACTTATTCTGTGGACTTAGCGGCCTTGGAGGTCTTTTTCTTTGGGGACTTCTGCCCTGGATACACCACAAGGAGGGGTCTTTAAATAGGAGAGTAGCCTGGGTCTGTAGCAGCACTGAAGAGAGAAGTGGGAGTACCAAGATGGCTGCCGTCACTAGGCCCTGATAGATCCCGGCTGGGACAGACACTGAGCAATGACATTACAACCCCCTACTTCACTGCAGGGAGATGGGCAGATGGATGAGGCAGTACAGTTCATGTTTCAGGGACCCAGGGTGAGTATGGCTCAGGCAAATTGATGAAGCTGAGGCTGGCAAGATAGCGGCTGTCAGCAGGCCCCAATAGGCTGCAGCCGGATAAGCAGGCTGGCATGGCCGATAGGCCTCTATACCGTGGCAGGGAGGCAGGGGCATGAGAGGGAGAGATGAGGCTGTGAGTCCCCCCACTCTGGGTGCAAGGATGGCTGAGGCATAACACGCACAGGTGGGACCAATGCCTTGAAGATGGCGGTGGACGCGGGGAGATGTGCACTGCGGCGGCCTGGATATCACCATGGGCAGGCAGCAAACCTGCTCAATATCTAGCCCAGGGCAAGGCAGAGGGTGAGGAGGAATAGTCTGGGGAGCTTGAAATGCTCACCAGACCACTGGGTGCACAGATGGCAAAGGATTGTGACAAGGATTCCCGGAGCTCCTCTCCAACACGTCCGCGGCTGCTCACATCAGGACACGCCCATTATTAATCCAACCTCCAGCACAAAATGAAACAGCTAATTGGGCTGTAAGATTTACTCCGAGTCAGCCTGTTGTTTCATTAGACCTCTAATGAATCAACAAATCATGCCGAATGAATTTGTTATTTTCGTAATTATTTCTTTCGTATTAGTTGAAAGTTGTTATTTTTTTCTTCGGACATTCGGATGCATCCAAATGTTCAAAAGATACAAAATTCGGCCAAATTTTGATTAATTACGAAATGAATTGCACACATCTAGTGAGTGTTGTCTGTCTCTCTTGGCGGATCAATACTTTGGAGCACTTTTTCCTGGAGCATGATTGTGTGTCACTGTTTTGAAACTGTCACTAAGCACAGACACTTAAGACAACTCTTTTATGTTTTTGAATTATATTTATGGTTTTAAATTATATTTGTAATATAAATTGGAGACTATAATGTAGCACTGTTAGCTTGAGGTATTGGGGTGTTTAGATTTGGTATCCTAGGATTACATTGCTCACTCACCCTACTGTAGCAGAACAATAGAAACAGGATATGGCTATAGCCCTCTTCTTTATCCCATACTATAGAGGGTTCTATGGACATCAGAGATAGCTGAGAGCATTGTCATTGATAACAATCAGCACAAGCATAGAGCACAGGAAGTACACAAAGCTCACAGCTCTAACAAAACACTGCCAATGATATATTTAACAAACCAAAGGAATTAAATAAGAAACGTTTATTGTTAGGGTTTGTGTACCATTGATAATGTTTCACCTCTACTCACAAACATTATTTTATTTTATCTGCAGATGGGCACATCTCAGTCATTTCTGAGATTTGCATCCCTGGAAGATCTTTGCAATGTGCTTAGGATAGAGTAAACTAGCAAAGAGCTCCATTGGACCACTTACAAGCTCACTTCAGGAATGGCAGAGTGTATAGCTTGACCCTACAGTGATCATGAGAACCAGTGGAGATTTATCCTATATGTATTCTGTTTGTTTGCTTAGATCAATGGGTAAGATTTACTTCTCCCTGGAATGTAACAGCTCCATTATTACTGTACTACACTTCCTTATTTGAATAGTGCCTAATGAAGAAGTGTTGTGTTCTCTTATTATGGTGTGATTTTGCCTCCTGTGCATCCTTTGTGGGTAAAGAAAAGCAGGATTCAGCTTGATCCTTTTGGCTTGGGATCCAGGTCCCAGGAGAATCTAGAACAGGGGGAAAAAGGTACCCTCTGCCCCATAATTGTACAAATGTACAAAAGTAAAGAGTCATTAGAACGCTTTACTAATACTGTGAGTAAACTAGTTTACTGACAGATCCAATCATCAAATAATGACAAACGTTCAGTCACTATTTTTTTTGTGAGATTTTTTGCAAGTTCAGGTTAGTGCAAGGAGATCTGCTTGTGCTTTATTTAATAGCTTACTGAATAGTTACAGATCAAAAATTGTTCTGTCTCTCTGTAACAACCAAAAAACTACCTCTAAAGATGCTGTGCATTGGAGGTGGCAAAATGTTATCAACTTAGGAAGGATGGGAGGGGGAAATTCTTGGCTGTGAGGGGAATGAAGGTATACTTATCTTCAAAACCTGGTATGAAGGTAGGCTTATCTTCATATAAAAGGAAATATGGTTGTATACGTACCATGATAAGCACATTTGCATAACAGGTGTTGATAATTACTACGCTGTGAACTCCATTTTCCGTTCATCAAATGTAATAGAGCTAGAGTATGCTTTGAAATCAGTGGAGGTCAGTTTCAGATTAGTTTGTGCTTTTTTTTTCTCCATACAAGCCAGTGTTAATGCATAGCAAATGGGTTATAAATGCATGCAAATGCATCTCAAATACATCTCAAGCTTCAGTGTACACTAGGAAGCATATTTATAAAGCAGTAAATGTGACATTTATTAATAATTATATAAATAGAGGGGGGGGGGGGCTCCTAATTCATAAGCATTTTAGATCCTAAAGCAGTATTAAACCTAAAAGCAAACTTTATATTACAGCTTACCAATTCGTAGATGTGATGGCTGTATTTGTTTTCTTTTTTAGGCTTTCTTTCTCCTAGTTTTTACGAACAGAAAATTGCTGCGCTAAAATGACAAGGAAATAAAGTCCCATAAATGTTACAGTACAATTAGAATAAATCCAATCCAATCATGAAACTAGTGGGTCAGAATGTGAGGGATTTAGTGTTCAGCATATATGAAAAAACACCTTAACAGCGAATATTGTATATAAAGGTGAAATACCCAGGTGCGCCTCCACCATATGATATGAGATGGCCGATTACCAGAGGAAATGGACTCTATATTAGATTAAGAGTCATGAATGCAGTATGATAGAATATCCTGAAGGCAGGTGTCATCAACCCTCTTTTCTTTGCAGCAAAATGGGAGAAAACTTTCCTTTGGTGTCAAATGGGAACATTCAAAATTAAATGGGAACACAAATAAATAATGGTTCACTGAAAGATCATGCATGTAAGATGAATCAAAGAAGCTCCCATAGTGTGAAAGTAGAGGCAGTTAAATATGCGCATATATGCAATATATATGCAATGTACTGTATCTCTGTCATGGGATTCGAGCCGACAGCCTTGTGGGATCTGCGGGAGTGGTGACCTCATGAGCATGGACTCCGCCCAATACATTTAGTGAAAGATTTGAATAGAAATGAATGTGGCGCTCATTCAATGAATCAACATCATATAATAATCTTCAACTAATTATGTGCAAAACACAAACTGACAGTGCATCAAATACGAACTTAAACACGCACCAAAAGGTGCCACAGTATTAAAAGTAACAATGCGATATATAAAGTGCTTAAAAAAAGAGAGTCCATAAAGTGCTGAAATCTTCAAAGTTATAGTGCAAATAAGGAAAGTTCATATATAGAGTGCATGTGTGAAGAAAAATAGAATCCAATGAATCCAGATCAACAGCAAGGTTTCCACCATCCATAGTGTGCTTGTGGTTTAACCCAGCCGCTCACCTCAGGCAAAGACCCCTACAGGTCTAGTCGAACTTGTTACACAATAAGTGTCTCCAAGATCCAGACAACAGATTCCTATTCCTGGGGCCTCCAATCAGATAGGACACGATTTCCATGAATAATGCCAATGTCTCTAAGCAGGTCCCTCCATATAATGTTTACATGCGACATAAAGGAAACTCCATAGTGTAGTGGTCCAAAAAATATGTTTAATAAAAGAGCAGTAAACTTACAGTTTAAAATCAGGACAAACAGCTTCATAGATAGTACTTCTGGTCACAGCCGTGGCCAGAAGTGACATCACCTGGCTCCTCCTCAGGTGAGGTAACTTCCGGTCGCAGTGGAATGCAGCCACTTGCCCATCAAATGCAGTCACTTGTGCCCACCAAATGCAGCCATTGTGCCTTTCAAACACAGCCATTGTGCTCATCAAACGCAGGCACTTGTGCCCATCAAACGCAGCCACTTGTGCCCATTAAATGCAGCCACTTGTGCCCATCAAATGCAGCCATGTGTGCCCATCATATACAGCCGCTTGTGCCCATCAAATACAGCCACTTGTGCCCATCAAACGCAGCCACTTGTGCCCATTAAATGCAGCCACTTGTGCCCACCAAATGCAGCCATTGTGCCCTTCAAACACAGTCATTGTGCTCATCAAACGCAGCCACTTGTGCCCATCAAATGCAGCCACGTGTGCCCATCAAATGCAGCCATTGTGCCCATCAAGCACATCCATTGTGCTCATCAAATGCAGCCACTCGCCCATCAAATGCAGCCACCTGTGCCCATCAAACGCATCCATTGTGCCCATCAAACGCAGCCACTTGTGCCCATTAAACGTGGCCACTTGTGCCCAAATGCAGCCACGTGTGCCCATCATATGCAGCCGCCTGTGCCCATCAAATACAGTCACTTGTGCCCATCAAACGCAGCCACTTGTGCCCATTAAATGCAGCCACTTGTGCCCATCAAATGCAGCCACCTGTGTCTATCAAATTCAGCCACCTGTGCCCATCAAATGCAGCCACTTGCCCATCAAATGCAGTTACTTGCCCATCAAACGCAGCCACCTGTGCCCACCAAATGCAGTCACTGTGCCCACCGACCACCCCCTCCCACCCTCACCATAGGAATCCATGCATCCGGCATCCTGAAAGGGGCTGGGTGCATGGATGAGGGGGCGGCGTCCCTTCGCCCACAGTGCACGGACCGCCACTGAAGCTGCAATATATAAAATCTTTGGTTTTGGCCATAATACTGTGATAAGCAAAAATAAATATAAGTTAAGGAATAATCTGACTACAAATATATAATATACTGGTGAAAGACCTATAAAAGCTTTGGCTAAATGAAACAAAAACAATAGAAAAAAATATGGGAACAACTGTAGATAATGCTTTATTACTCATCACAAAAGTTTTTTTTTTATTTTTAACAAAAACTAATAGTCGGCAACTAACAAATTACAAAATATTTTTCACATAAAAATAGTTATTGGCAACACAAAAGCCCCCTAAAAATTAAAAAAAAACATGCAAACACACTTTCACAGGGACCTATAGCAGATATCGTGTATGAAAAGTCTGTAGAAATTATAGTGTATCCTTAATTGCTTCTGGAATGATGGGTTAAAAAATAGGCTACCCAGGACTGGGTGATGTGCAAATATTTGTCACTCTATATGGCTCTATTTACAGGCAGCTTATTGAAGCCTCACCTGTTTAGCTCTCTACTGGAATCTGGCAGATGTACAGCTTACTAATGTCAATGCACAGATTTATTCTACTATTCTATTCTGCATATTATGCACTGGTAATTTGTGTGGTTACACAGTGGATGACCTTTCTATAACATTAGCCTTCCATTATACATAAAAGCTTTGATTTGCACAAGGGTACACATACTCCTTTTATCACAACTAGGGATGAGCCGAACACCCCCGGTTCGGTTCGCACCAGAACCTGCGAACGGACCGAAAGTTCGCACGAACGTTAGAACCCCATTGACGTCTATGGGACTCGAACGTTCGAAATCAAAAGTGCTCATTTTAAAAACTAATTTGCATGGTATTGTCCTAAAAAGGGTTTGGGGACCCGGGTCCTACCCCAGGGGACATGTATCAATGCAAAAAAAACTTTTAAAAACGGCCGTTTTTTTCGGGAGCAGTGATTTTAATGATGCTTAAAGTAAAAAAAAAAAAGTGAAATATTCCTTTAAATATCGTACCTGAGGGGTGTCTATAGTATGCCTGTAAAGTGACGCGTGTTTCCCGTGTTTAGAACAGTCCCTGCACCAAATGTCATTTTTAAAGGAAAAAATCTCATTTAAAACTGCTTGCGGGTTTAATGTAATGTCGGGTCCTGGCAATATGGATTAAAATCAGTGAGACAAACGGCATGGGTACCCCCCAGTCCATTACCAGGCCCTTTGGGTCTTGTATGGATATTAAGGGGAACCCCACACCCAAATTAAAATAAGGAAAGGTGTGGGGCCACCAGGCCCTATATACTCTGAACAGCAGTATACAGGCGGTGCAAACAAGACAGGGACTGTAGGTTTGTTGTTAAGTAGAATCTCTTTGTAATTTTGAATGGGTACATTTTTAACGTGTTTAGCTCCCGCCAAAAAATCTTTTTTAAGCTTTTTGGAAAACATAGGGAAGGGTTATCACCCCTGTGACATTTGTTTTGCTGTCTTTCCTCCTCTTCAGAAGATTTCACCTCACTTTTTGTCCCAATGGATTGGAAAGCATCAGTGGAAAGGAGAAATGTTTTTCCCATATTAACTCTTACAGGAGAGAATTTCCCTTCCTAGGGGTAGATTTCATCTCACTTCCTGCTGTCTCCTTCCGTTTGCAAGAAGGAGTCGTTTGTAAGTTAGTTGTTTGAAAGTAGGGTCCTGCCCTATATACTCAGCAGAAATTTGGGCCTTAGGTGTTGCTGTGGCCACAACACTGTAAGCCCTCACAGGGCCCTGCTGTGAAATATTAGATCAAGAATTGTAATTACATGCCCCTGTTGAACAGGAGCTGAAAAATTAGGCCTTAGGCACTGGTGCTGGTGCCACAACACTGCAACCCCTCACAGACACTCTAGTTGGAACGCAGGAACGAGCCCTGCTGCAAAGTATTGCATCAAAAATTGTAATTACACGCCCCTGTTAAACAAGGGCTGAAAAATTGGGCCTTAGGCACTGGTGCTGGTGCCACAACACTGCAACCCCTCACAGACACTCTAGTTGGAACGCAGGAACGAGCCCTGCTGCAAAGTATTGCATCAAAAATTGTAATTACACGCCCCTGTTAAACAAGGGCTGAAAAATTGGGCCTTAGGCACTGGTGCTGGTGCCACAACACTGCAACCCCTCACAGACACTCTAGTTGGAACGCAGGAACGAGCCCTGCTGCAAAGTATTGCATCAAAAATTGTAATTACACGCCCCTGTTAAACAGGGGCAGAAAAAATGGGCCTTAGGCACTGGTGCTGGTGCCACAACACTGCAACCCCTCACAGACACTCTAGTTGGAACGCAGGAACGAGACCTGCTGCAAAGTATTGCATCAAAAATTGTAATTACACGCCCCTGTTAAACAGGGGCAGAAAAAATGGGCCTTAGGCACTGGTGCTGGTGCCACAACACTGCAACCCCTCACAGACACTCTAGTTGGAACGCAGGAACGAGCCCTGCTGCAAAGTATTGCATCAAAAATTGTAATTACACGCCCCTGTTAAACAGGGGCAGAAAAAATGGGCCTTAGGCACTGGTGCTGGTGCCACAACACTGCAACCCCTCACAGACACTCTAGTTGGAATGCAGGAACGAGCCCTGCTGCAAAGTATTACATCAAAAATTGTAATTACACGCCCCTGTTAAACAGGGGCTGAAAAATTGTGCCTTAGGCACTGGTGGTGGCGCCCAGAACCAAAAATGTTCTTACAAGCTATCAGCGTGATGATTGAGGAGGAAGAGGATAATTACTCAGGGATAGTCACTCAGCATCAGCATAGGCAGTCTTTGAAGGGATCTGAGATTTCAAAAAAAATTATTCGGTTACATCAGCATCAGGTGCTTGGTAGCTGGTGGTGATCCAAGACTGATTCATTTTTATGAAGGTCAGTCGATCGACCGAGTCAGTGGACAGACGCACCCTGTGATCGGTTACCACGCCTCCAGCAGCACTGAATGTGCGTTCCGAAAGAACGCTGGATGCAGGACAGGCCAGTAGCTCAATTGCATACTGTGCAAGCTCTGGCCAGTGATCCATCCTCAAGACCCAGTAACCCAGAGGATTTTCGGTGGGAAAGGTGTCCAAGTCTGATCTTGCCCCTAGGTATTCCTGCACCATGTAAAACAGACGCTGGCGATGGTTGCTGGAACCGATCATACCTTGGGGCTGCGGACCAAAAAATTGTCTGAACACATCGATCAGACGGCCACCTTCTCCACCGCTCCTTCTTTGACTGACCGAAGCCTCAGCAACACGTTGTCCAGAAACAGGAGTTTGTAACCTCCCAGTCTCTGGGAACGCATTGCACAGACCTTTCTGTAAGGCCTCCCGAAGATGTTTCATCCTCTGCTCCCTCTGCGATGGCAAGATAAGGTCCGCAACCTTACCCTTGTAACGTGGATCAAGGAGGGTTGCCAGCCAGTATTGGTCCTTCTCCTTGATACCACGAATACGAGGATCCTTACGCAGGCTTTGCAGGATCAGGGAGGCCATGCAGCGTAGGTTTGCTGAGGCATTCGGTCCGGAGTCCTCTGGGTCACTAAGGACGACATGGTCCGCAGCCACCTCCTCCCAGCCACGTACAAGTCCATGTGTTTCTTGGGACTGATCCCTTAAAGACTGCTGCTGATGCTGAGTGCCAGGCTCCACCTCCATACTGACACAATCTTCCTCCTCCTCCTCCTCCTCCTCCTCCTCGTCCTCTTCCTGTGTGATCGGCGGGCACGCAGGAACACTGTCTGGATAAAGGGGGCCTTGAGAGCTAAGGAAGTCCTCCTCTTCCTGCCTCTGTTCTGCCTCAAGTGCCCTGTCCATTATTCCACGCAGCGTGTGCTCCAACAGGTGGACAAGGGGGACAGTGTCACTGATGCATGCACTGTCACTGCTCACCATCCTCGTGGCCTCCTCAAATGGTGACAGGACAGTGCATGCATCCCTGATCATGGCCCACTGGCGTGGGGAAAAAAACCAAGCTCCCCTGACCCTGTCCTGGTGCCATAGTCGCACAGGTACTCATTGATGGCCCTCTGCTGCGTGTGCAGCCGCTGCAGCATGGCCAACGTTGAGTTCCACCTGGTGGGCATGTCACAGATTAGGCGGTTCTTGGGCAGGTTGAACTCCTTTTGGAGGTCCGTCAGCCGAGCACTGGCATTATATGACCGGCGGAAATGCACACAGACTTTCCTGGCCTGCCTCAGGACATCCTGTAAGCCCGGGTACCTGCCCAAGAACCGCTGCACCACCAAGTTAAGGACGTGAGCCAAACAGGGCACATGGGTCATTTGTCCCTGTCGGAGGGCAGAGAGGAGGTTGGTGCCATTGTCGCAAACCACCATTCCTGCCTTAAGTTGGCGTGGCGTCAACCACCTCTGAACCTGCCCCTGCAGGACTGACAGAACCTCTGCCCCAGTGTGGCTCCTGTCTCCCAAGCACACCAGCTCAAGCACCGCATGGCATCTTTTGGCCTGCGTACTTGCGTAGCCCCTTGAACGACTACGGAGCACTGCTGGTTCCGAGGAAGAGGCCATGGAGGAAGAAGAAGAGGAGGGGGTGGAGCAGAGAGGTGTGTCACAATCATTAGCATTTTGGAGGCGTGGTGGCGGAACAACCTCCAACACTACTGCACCTTGTCCTGCATCCTTCCCAGCTGCCAGCAGAGTCACCCAATGCGCCGTGAAACTTAGGTAACGTCCCTGTCCATGCCTGCTGGACCATGAGTCAGCGGTAATATGCACCTTACCGCTGACCGCCCTGTCCAGCGAGGCATGGACATTGCCTTCCACATGCTGGTAGAGAGCCGGAATCGCCTTCCGTGAGAAAAAGTGGCGTTTGGGTACCTGCCACTGAGGAATCGCACATTCCACAAACTCACGGAAGGGGGCAGAGTCTACCAACTGAAAAGGCAGCAGTTGAAGTGCTAGCAATTTTGCCAAGCTAGCATTCAACCGCTGGGCATGTGGATGGCTGGGAGCAAACTTCTTTCGGCGGTGCAGCAGCTGGGGCAGGGAAATTTGCCTGGTACAATCTGACGTCGGTGTACCAAAATCAGATTGCCCACAAGTACTTGGCTGTGACACACCTAATTCTACACCTTCATTCCTCTCAGTGCAGGTCTCAGAGAGGACTGAAGGTCTAGTGGGATTGGAAATCTCAGCTGATGAGGAGCAAGGAGAGGTCCTCTTTGTTCTTTGGTGTGGGTCTTTTAGATACGCTTGCCAACGAACTGCATGGCAGGTCAACATATGTCTGGTCAAGCATGTGGTACCCAAGCGGGAGATGTTTTGGCCACGCGAGATACGCTTGAGACATATGTTGCAAATAGCAGCGGTGCGATCTGATGCACTCGTCTCAAAAAAGGCCCACACCAAAGAACTTTTTGAATAACGCGCAGAGACTGCAGCGCCCTGCACATGTGGAGCTTTGGGGTGTGATGCAGTCAATGTGCTGCCCTTAGGCTGGCCCCTGGAGGGCATCCTGCCTCGTTGGTGATGTGCCGCCTCCTCCTCCTCCTCCTCTCTCCTATCAGGCACCCACGTTGAGTCAGTGACCTCATCATCCCCTCCCTCCTCATCACTGGAGCAAACCTGGCAGTATGCTGCAGCAGGGGGAGCATGACTGCCAGATTGCTGTCCTTCTTGGGCACCCCCTCTGTCCGTGCTCATGTTACTGCCTTCATCGAGCTCAGTATCATCATCAGAGCCTTCCAAACGCTGGGCATCCTCCTGGAGCATGTACCCAACACTGTGGTCAAACAGTTCGAGGGACTCCTCAGGAGGACATGGTGGGGCTAGGGAAGGAGTCACTGATGACATTGAGCCGAGGGAAGAGGCCGCTGCTTTGCCAGACAAAGTACCCTGGGCATGGGTGAGAGAGGATGAGGAGGATGAGGACGGCTTGGTCATCCACTCGACCAAGTCTTCCGCATGTTGCGGCTCAACATGGCCAGCTGCCGAAAAAAAGGCCAAGCGTGTCCCATGGCCACGTGCTGATGAGGATGCACCGTCTCCACGACCAGCACTAGACACAGAGCCTGCTTGCCCTCTCTTATTGGCTTGTGACTGTCTGCCTCTCCTTCTTGGCCTTCCAGACATACTAATGGCCTGTAGCTGCACTAAGCTGGGATATATATATATATATATATATATATATATATATATGTACTGATACTGCAGCTAGCAAAATCAACTGCCTGCCTGTAGTATGAGAACACCACCAACCTTCTACAGGTAGCTTTAGCTGAACACTGTGAGCAGGACGCACCCCACTAGCTTGTAGGTTTAGCTGAACACTGTGAGGTGGACGCACCCCACTAACTTGTAGGTTTAGCTGAACACTGTGAGCAGGACGCACCCCACTAACTTGTAGGTTTAGCAGAACACTGTGAGCAGGACGCACTGCACTAACTGTAAATAGTCTAGCTGCCTGACTGTGGTACTAATAGGATCAAAAGAACACCAGCAATTTTCTTCAGGTAGCTGTATTTACTGTAACAAGACAAGCCTGCCTGTCAGTAAGAAGATAACAGAAACGGATCTAGCTGAACACTGTGAGCAGGATGCACCCCACTAGCTTGTAGCTTTAGCTGAACACTGTGAGGTGGACGCACCCCACTAACTTGTAGGTTTAGCTGAACACTGTGAGCAGGACGCACCCCACTAACTTGTAGGTTTAGCAGAACACTCTGAGCAGGACGCACTGCACTAACTGTAAATAGTCTAGCTGCCTGACTGTGGTACTAATAGGATCAAAAGAACACCAGCAATTTTCTTCAGGTAGCTGTATTTACTGTAACAAGACAAGCCTGCCTGTCAGTAAGAAGATAACAGAAACGGATCTAGCTGAACACTGTGAGCAGGACGCACCCCACTAGCTTGTAGGTTTAACTGAACACTGTGAGGTGGACGCACCCCACTAACTTGTAGGTTTAGCTGAACACTGTGAGCAGGACGCACCCCACTAACTTGTAGGTTTAGCAGAACACTGTGAGCAGGACGCACTGCACTAACTGTAAATAGTCTAGCTGCCTGACTGTGGTACTAATAGGATCAAAAGAACACAAGCAATTTTCTTCAGGTAGCTGTATTTACTGTAACAAGACAAGTCTGCCTGTCAGTAAGAAGATAACCGAAATGGATCTAGCTGAACACTGTGAGCAGGACGCACCCCACTAACTTGTAGGTTTAGCAGAACACTGTGAGCAGGACGCTCTGCACTAAATGTAAATAGTCTAGCTGCCTGACTGTGGTACTAATAGGATCAAAAGAACACCAGTAATTTTCTTCAAAATACTGTAACAAGACAAGCCTGCCTGTCAGTAAAAAGATAACAGGAACGGATCTAGCTGAACACTGTGAGCAGGATGCACTGCACTAAATGTAAATAGTCTAGCTGCCTGACTGTGGTACTAATAGGATCAAAAGAACACCAGTAATTTTCTTCAAAATACTGTAACAAGACAAGCCTGCCTGTCAGTAAAAAGATAACAGGAACGGATCTAGCTGAACACTGTGAGCAGGATGCACTGCACTAAATGTAAATAGTCTAGCTGCCTGACTGTGGTACTAATAGGATCAAAAGAACACCAGTAATTTTCTTCAAAATACTGTAACAAGGCAAGCCTGCCTGTCAGTAAGAAGATAACAGGAACGGATCTAGCTGAACACTGTGAGCAGGACGCACTGCACTAAATGTACAGTAGGTAACCGCGATATTGTGTCAATCTCGCCGCACTTCTCGGCGAGATTTGACACCTACGAGCCCCGTCGCGGGGGCCAGCACCGAGATGGCTCACTCATCGCGAAAGGAAAACTTTGTTTTCCTTCCGCGATGAGTGACAGGCAGCGCTGACAGCTGTCTGGTATGAATCCTGAGGCGGGAACACCGCGCCAAATTTTAAATGAAAAAACCGGCGTGGGTTCCCCCCTCGGAGGCATACCAGGCCCTTAGGTCTGGCATGGATTGTAAGGGGAACCCCCCTATGCCGAAAAATCGGCGTGGGGGTCCCCCCCAAATCCATACCAGACCCTTATCCGAGCACGCAGCCCGGCCGGCCAGGAAAGGGGGTGGGGACGAGCGAGCGCCCCCCCCCTCCTGAGCCGTACCAGGCCGCATGCCCTCAACATGGGGGGTGGGTGCCTTGGGGGAGGGGGGCGCCCTGCGGCCCCCCCACCCCAAAGCACCTTGTCCCCATGTTGATGAGGACAAGGGCCTCTTCCCGACAACCCTGGCCGTTGGTTGTCGGGGTCTGCGGGCGGGGGGCTTATCGGAATCCGGGAGCCCCCCTTAATAAGGGGGCCCCCAGATCCCGGCCCCCCACCCTGTGTGAATGAGTTTGGGGTACATGGTACCCCTACCCATTCACCTAGGGAAAAGTGTCAATATAAAAAACACACAGTACACAGGTTTTAAGAGTAATTTATTAGTCAGCTCCGGGGGTCTTCTCCCGACTTCGGGGGGGTCCCCTTCCGACTTCTCCCGGTGTTCGGCCTCTTCTCCCGGTGTTCGGCCTCTTCTCCCGGGCCCCACCGCTATCTTCTTCCAGCTCTATTGCCAGCGAGGGGCCCGGTCTGCTGCCGCTGTCTCGCCGCCGCTGTCTCGCCGCCGCTGTCTCGTCGCTTCTTCTCTTCTTTTCTTCTTCCCCGATGTTGACACGACGCTCTCTCCGACTCGAATGCTGTGTGCGAGCTGCGGAGCCATTTATATAGGCGGTAACCCCGCCCCCTTACGACGTCATGGTCCCAGCATGCGCAGGGACTCTGGGGTCACGCCCCCTTATGACGCCAGAGTCCCTGCGCATGCTGGGACCATGACGTCGTAAGGGGGCGGGGTTACCGCCTATATAAATGGCTCCGCAGCTCGCACACAGCATTCGAGTCGGAGAGAGCGTCGTGTCAACATCGGGGAAGAAGAAAAGAAGAGAAGAAGCGGCGAGACAGCGGCGGCGAGACAGCGGCGGCGAGACAGCGGCAGCAGACCGGGCCCCTCGCTGGCAATAGAGCTGGAAGAAGATAGCGGTGGGGCCCGGGAGAAGAGGCCGAACACCGGGAGAAGTCAGAAGGGGACCCCCCGAAGTCGGAAGAAGACCCCCGGAGCTGACTAATAAATTACTCTTAAAACCTGTGTACTGTGTGTTTTTTATATTGACACTTTTCCCTAGGTGAATGGGTAGGGGTACCATGTACCCCAAACTCATTCACACAGGGTGGGGGGCCGGGATCTGGGGGCCCCCTTATTAAGGGGGGCTCCCGGATTCCGATAAGCCCCCCGCCCGCAGACCCCGACAACCAACGGCCAGGGTTGTCGGGAAGAGGCCCTTGTCCTCATCAACATGGGGACAAGGTGCTTTGGGGTGGGGGGGCCGCAGGGCGCCCCCCTCCCCCAAGGCACCCACCCCCCCATGTTGAGGGCATGCGGCCTGTTACGGCTCAGGAGGGGGGGGCGCTCGCTCGTCCCCACCCCCTTTCCTGGCCGGCCGGGCTGCGTGCTCGGATAAGGGTCTGGTATGGATTTGGGGGGGACCCCCACGCCGATTTTTCGGCATAGGGGGTTCCCCTTACAATCCATGCCAGACCTAAGGGCCTGGTATGCCTCCGAGGGGGGAACCCACGCCGGTTTTTTCATTTAAAATTTGGCGCGGTGTTCCCGCCTCAGGATTCATACCAGACAGCTGTCAGCACTGCCTGTCACTCATCACGGAAGGAAAACAAAGTTTTCCTTTCCCGATGAGCGAGCCAGCGCGACATTCACAGTACCCTGTCGCCGAGAACTAGCGCGATGGTATCGCGCTGGAAACACAATCTCGCGGTCAGGTACTGTAAATAGTCTAGAAGATAACAGGAACGGATCTAGCTAAACTGAATACAGTGTGTATATATATATATATATATATATATATATATATATATATATATATATATATATATGCAACACCTGGGATGCATATATATAGACAATACACTTTAAGTGCAGCTAACTGACTGACTGTCCTGCCTAATCTAGCTAACTCAAATGAAATGACACTGTCTCTCTCTCTCTCTATTTCTCAGCACACCGGAACACACTGCACAGGGCCGCCGTGCAGGCGGCCTTATATCGTGTGGGGCGTGTACTAAATCCCCTGAGCCATAATTGGCCAAAGCCTCCTTGGCTTTGGCCAATTATGGCTCTCTGTTAAGGCGGCGCTGTGATTGGCCAAGCATGCGGGTCATAGTGCATGCTTGGCCAATCATCAGCAAGCAATGCACTGCGATGCCGCAGTGAATTATGGGCCGTGACGCGCCACACGAATTTGGCGCGAACGGCCCATATCGTTCGCAATTCGACGAACGATCGAACAGCCGATGTTCGAGTCGAACATGGGTTCGACTCGAACACGAAGCTCATCCCTAATCACAACGTCTTCATATATAGCAGGGATCTGAAGCTGTTGCAAAACTACAAGTCCCATCATGCCTCTGCCTCTGGGTGTCATGCTTGTCTATGCCTCATGGGATTTGTAGTTCTGCAACAGCTGGAGGTCCGCTAATTGCATATCCCTGATATACAGTATGTGTGCTGCATGTTTTCTATAAAACTCCATGAATTAACATTTTTGACTCTAAAGGAGCTTTGGTTTCTGCATTACTGATTTTGTCCATTTGGTGGTTATATACCGCAGAATCAATTGGGCTGGTTCCCTTTTGCTGTGTGGATTACTTAAGGGTTCTTATGCACCTGAAAGTGTGCTAAATGTTTTTTTTGCAGGCACAGTTGAGGTGACTGTAGTCACAGGGAGGAGCTACATGCCCAGTTTCCTCTTTAGTCCTTTTGCATATGGACATACAGTAATAATTAACTGATGTTTATATGCAGGATCTTGCTGGAAGAAATATACACTTGTAAACGCTTGAATATACATGCTTTTGCCCATAAATGACTGCACTCAAATATAATGTTTTCTATTTTTTTATTCACAGTTCTGAATGTATCGTTGATTATTATCGATCTTTATGCAGTCTGCAGACTGTGTTCACTGTCTCATGGAAAACAATGCTCCTGTTTTCAAAGCCACAAAAAGACAACACTAATTGGCTACAAACAGCATTTTTTTCATCCCCATGAAAGAGGCCTTTACATACTATCATATCCAATACTTAATAAAGCCAATTTATATAGTGGTTTACTACAAAATTAGTACAACTGCAACCTTT
Source organism: Aquarana catesbeiana (assembly GCF_042186555.1). Lineage (NCBI taxonomy): Eukaryota > Metazoa > Chordata > Amphibia > Anura > Ranidae > Aquarana > Aquarana catesbeiana. Next base: position 177,346,826 of record NC_133330.1, read on the forward strand.
GTGAATTTTTATTTCCGGCCTCCAGAATTATTATGGAGGCATTTACCAGTAATTGTGAATAATATCTCATTTTGATTTGTTATTCCTGTGGTACTTTGCATGTATATCCATTTTTGAACTCTCACATTCTGCATGTTCTTTGATACAACTGTGACTTTCAGGCTGGGTTCACACTGGAGAACGCAGAGGCTCATAGCAGGCGTCTGGTGTTTCTCCATTCACCATTTCAGGTCCAATTTCAGCCTGAATTTTTGGCTGAATTCGGACCTGAAATGGATCAAAAGACACACCAGAGTGTGAACCAGCTCCACAGAGAACGGGTCACAAACTCAAGCTATGCGAATTGGAAACCTGCTTCCAATTTGCAATAGTGTGAACCCAGCCTTAAATAAGTGACAATGAGGATGTATACACAATGAACTTATACTTCCTATGGAGCTATCATGAACTATAAATCTTCAACTACTACTACTAAAGTAGCTTATCAATCTTTATTTGTTTTGTTGTTTTTTTGCTTTGTTTTTTGGGGTGGGGGTGGTTAGGGTCTGCATTATTGTTTAGCCTACCATATTACAGCAATCAAAGATACACAGTGATTACTCTAATTTTTTAACATACAGTATTTCTATGTGCTACAGGGTCCCTGTGAAAAAATGGCTATATACATTTTAATTTTTTTAATCACTTAGGTGGATTGTATGTTGCCATTTTCTGGGTTTTTGTGATAAGCAATAAAGCATTTTCTACATTTTGTTTCTATATTCTTTTTATATTGTTTTTATTTTGGTTATCCAAAGCTTTCATCATTTTTTCCTTGATGTGTTTACTAATCATTTGCTGTATGTATATCTGGTGCATTCATTTTAAAACACAGTGGTTCATTCACCTGCAATAAATGCTTGGTGAATGTCAGATTTATTACTTAACAAATATATAAAATAAGGTAGATATGTGGCGCTAATCTATCCTAATGTACCAATCACAATTAAAGAAAGGACCCACCAAAGCTGCACTAATCTGTATAACTACAATCTTCCTATTCACAGTGCAACTATGCATCTAAAATATCAATACCCTAAGGTCAGTTCAAAATCCGGTCAACAACCACAGATAATTACCACAGATTACAATGTACCTTCCTACTTCCAAGTGCAAAGTGCATGAGTGCTAGAGGTACCACATAAAAACCCATGCGTTTCCATACTGACTAGTGAATCCTCATGTTCAAAAAATTACAATATATTAAGGTGCTTAGTGCTGGTTGCAATTCCTGTTGAGAATAACAATACAAATCATATAAAATGACACAGTGTACAAAATATCCTGAATTGCATACGTGCGACTGAAAGTACAGCCAAAAGTGTATATAGTGAAAAAAGAAAGAAAATCTTCAAATAAAATTCCTCATACTGTAAACATATAAAGTGGGATGCACTGCTTCTTTAAAAAACTCTTATAATAAAAAATATTGCAATATAATCCCAATGTGCAAAATATTCATAAATGCTTATATGCGACTAATGATGCGACTAAAAGCCCCGCATCCATATATAAGTGATCCAGTGCATAAAAAGTGACAATTCTGCAATATAATCATGCATGCATATATGCGACAAAAGATGCGACTAAAAAACACACATCCGCATATAGGCAATGTGATACATAAAAGGTGACTATGGTGCAATAAAGTCCAAACAAATGCTGCTTCATGCAATGTGACTCATAATATCCACACAGAAAAGTCTATTTTAAAGTGCAAATGACTTGTGCTGAATTCTTCCACTTCAATTCTATTGACACAGTTTCAATTCTATTGACACAATTTCTTTAATTGTGATTGGTACATTAAGATAGATTAACGCCACATATCTACCTTATTTTAACTACTTATCTACCAGGGCGTGTGAGTACACCTTTTTATGTTGGCAGCTTTACATCTGGTACTATTGTTTGTTTATTTATTGATGAGATTGTGGTTTTGCGAACTAGTCCTTGCATTTTCACTTAACAAATATACCTCTAGATCTTTCCTTGCACAAATCTTTATGTAACCAGTTCACTGTTATATTTGTACGCACACCAAAAAACGAAAACATATTTTATAAAAGTTTATAACTGGTTTTCTTAAACAGAGTGTTAATTTAAAGCTGATATCCATGTTTAAAGTGACAGGAAACATGGGTATCAGCTTTAAGTTTACTGTTTTCTTATATATTTTTTTTTACTTTCTGAAGACCACAATTAACATGTGTATATGTAATGGAATCACAAGGCAAGTGTGTCAAGACAGAGCACCTGAAAAGGAAAATGAATGTTTTTCCAAAATACCACCTGAGTTTTTACAGATAATGTAAGGGAGAATTCTGTTTTGAAAAACACAGAATGTTCCTTTTAGATATTTTTGAATTTGGGCCAAATATTAGTACACTAGTGTGTAGTTGCAGGCCCCCCAAAAAAATCTTATTATTGGTTTGAAGCAAAAATTAGTAAAGGTCTTCCTGGCATTTTTTTTTAACAATAAGATGTTTTATTGAGTATCACAAGTTAAGAAACAAAATAGCATAGTGATTTTTTTACATCTTGAAGTTACATTGATAATACCCCCTTCCCGCCGACTGTACGCAGATGTGCGGCCTCGGCTTTCGGGGGTTATACCGGGATGATGCCCGCAGCTGCAGGCTTCATCCCGATACCGTTTTTTAGAGCCGGCGATTGGCTTTCCAGGGATAACAACCGATGCGGCTAAAAGCCGCTCGGCTTTTATACCGGAGGAGCGGGAGGGGATGTCACTTCTTATATAACAGAGGGCGGGGCCACCAGGTGACCCCACCCTCCTCTGATGCACGGGGACTTCCCTATGGCTTTCCCCATGTTTTCAGAGGGGGTGGGGTCACCTGTTTATGTAACCGGATGACACCACCCCCCTCTGACAACATGGGGAAAGTCATAGGGAAGTCCCCGTGAAGTCCCCGTGTGTCAGAGGAGGGTGGGGTCACTGGGTGGCGCTGCCCTCCGTTATAAGAAGTGTCAGAAGAACCGAAGCGTCACATGGCGGAAGACTGAGGCAGATCGTGCCGACGTAGCGGAGAAGAAGCCGGAGGAAGATGTGGGACAAGAAGAGCGGAGGAAGAAGAAGATGGAGAAGAAGAAGATGGAGAAGAATAAGATGGAGGAAGAAGAAGAACATCGAAGGAAGACCAGAAGAAAGAAGATGGAAGAAGAAGCTGAAAGAAGAAGAAATTAATAAAGGACTTGCGCGGCTTTCGAATTTGCCGCGAACACCCCAAATTGTACGTTGTTCGACCCAAACTTAAAGCCCATCCCTACTGCTGGAGCCACCCCTTAAGCCAGCAGAAAGAATTGTCTGGAGCAGCATCCAGAAAAGGAGAAGACGTGAAAAGCCAGAGGACCAGCTGCTATAATATTCCCACACACAGCCAGGGAGCCCATGGAATTGGCAAGATCAACCTGGTAAATGACAGCTGCTTAAAAATTCCTGTTTATCAATCTCCATGCAATGTACCACTGATAATTGACACCGCTATTGCTCTATAGTAAATGCTCTAGTATCCTTTAACCCCTTCGCGCCTAAGGGTAAAACAAATCTTAATGCCTAAGCACAGTTTTGCAACTTTGACATGTGTTACTAAAACTGTACATATCACCACTACTACTTTGTGCATCCAGGTGGATTATACTGCATTTTTTTCAGGACAAATTAGGCTTTTATTTGGGGCTAAATGGTAATGGATATCTCCTGTTTTTTTTTTTATTATCAAAGGAAAACTGCTTAAAAAAAGTTTTTTCTTTTAAATTTAGCTGTATATTTCTTGCTACAACCATATTCTTTCACTAAAGAACAACCAAAAAAAAAATTCTCCTGCTCCTGATGATCGCAGAAATACCACGTATGTGTATGTTAGCTGTTGAATGTACTTGTAGTACAGCCCAGAAACAATAGTGCACATTTTGCTTTTTTCCATCCTACCTAAACACACTTTACTTGACACTTACTGACACTAATACTAATTTAAAAAAAAAAAATCCTTTCCAAAAAAATACTGACCCTGACCTTTGATCTTTACCCAAACACTAACCCTGACACTGACCTAGATCAAACCTTGATCTAGATTTTTTTTGTATTTTTTGTATTTTATTTTTCATTATTATTACTATTTATTTACTTATTTAAAATACGGGGGCAGGCTTCACAGTGACTGATCACTGTAATAGCCAATCAGAGGATATCACGATCGATCAGGTGACCTGGAATGGGGAGTTCCGGTTCATGATTATTAGTACAGGGCCTGAGGCTCTCGGTGAGACCCCGGTCTCTATGCTGGGAGCGTGTCATGTGGTACACAAATGAGATAAGATACACAAATATGCGGCCCCATGGAAAGAAGTCCAGTCCAGTGGGGCCGCATATTTGTGTAAGCTCAGTGCCAAGGGTTTAAAACTTTTCTATATTGCTTTTCCTTTTGCTTTAATGATCAAAGAAACAATTATCTTTTATGACTTTGGCCTGTGTCTTTCATTTTAGTGTCTCTTATGAGCTTCTAATTAATCAGTTGACAAATCATCTTCCAATAAATTTAGATAAAAATTTAGATCATAGATTATGTGGAAGTCGCAGACAGGGGTCCACTCTCCACCCTGGAAAGACTGCAAGCAAATCAACATTTCCTCTTTTTTTTCTCTCTGTCTCTACTTTTCCTTCTCACATTAGTGTTCTCTGTTTTCCAATTCTCCTTACTTTGCCCCTTCTCTCTACCCCACAGCTTATATACTTTATATCTCCCTCACTTCTACCCTGTCCCTATTACTTCACTCATCACCTCTTGCAAATATTGATCCCACACGCTGACTTTAAACATCAGGACAGTGAGGTATGGGTGCTCATTTACGTCCCACTTCCATCTTACTTTCTTCACCTTCCTTCTTCTCATAATCTCTGTGGACATTTCCCCCAATCCTGGCCCTCTAACTCAATCTAACTGCAACCCTCACATCCATAACCATTCCTCCTCTGGCAACAGCCACAATCCACTCAGTTTAATTTATATTCCCCTGCTTCAAAAAATGGCCTCCTTTGCTCTGAAATGCCCAGTTTGGCAACTCATATCTGTGCATTACCTTTTAATCTCCAAGCCACTTAACATACTTGCCATTATTAAAACCTACAGTAGCTTCTACTCTGACTCTGGTTCTCCTGCTGCCCTCTCCCATGGTGGCCTCCACTGGACTCACTCATCCAGATCCAGTGGACAGAAATAATTGGAGTTGAATTTCTTGTATTGCTTTTGGAGCACCTTTCAAGTCCTTCCTACTTCTCCCCCTCAATCCTTCTCTTCTTTTGAGGCCCACTCTATTTTCATGTTTTCTCCAATTTCTCTGAGGATTGCAGTGATTTATCAGCCTCATGGACCAGTATCATGCTATTTTTATGACTTCTTTGCCTGGTTACTTTCTCTCCTCTGAAATACCTACTAATATTCTTTGCGACTTTAACAGACCTGTTATATTTAACAGCTAGGATACATCTCAACTTCCCATATTCACTTAATCTTTTGAACTAATGCGGTGGACATACACTTCCACTCACTTGGATAGTAGCACCCTTGACCTTGTATTCTCCCATCTCTGCAACTCCTGGCAGCCTCATCAACACCCCCTTTCATTTCCTGGGAGATAAGGATTAGTTGGGCATTTATCCTATGTTCTCTCACTCCAATTTACAAGTTCTCCCTCTCCACTGGCACCTTCCCCTCTCCTCTAAAGCATGCACAGATCACCCCAATACTTAAAAAGTCCTCAATGGTGTTAAAGTTAAATAAAGATTAAGAGTTATTAAAAAAGTCATTGATGGACCTCACCAATGTGAACAACTTAAGAACTATCTCCTTACTCCCAATTACCTGTCTGAGATCCTTCCTCACTGAAAGCAACCTTCTTGACCCCTTACAGTATGGCTTTCACTCACACCACTCCATTGAAATTGCTCTACTAAAATTCACTAACAATTTACTAACTGCTAAACCAATGGCCACTACTTCATACTTTAAGATCTTTCTTCAGACTTTGATACTGTTTACCACTCACTCCTCTACAATCAACTCCACTCCTTTGGCCTCCAAGATTCCTTGTTCTCCTCCTACCTATCACAGTGCTCCTCCAGTGTTACCTAAAACTCTGTCTCCACATCTCCACTACCTCTTTCTGCAGGGGTCCCCCAAGGCTCTGTTCTTGGACCTCTTCTCTTCTCTATCTACACCCCCTCTTTTGGTCACTTGATAACCTTCCATGGCTTCCAATATCATCTCTTTGCCAATGACACCCACATCTATCTCTTGATCCTTGCCTCGCTCCTTTAGTCTTCTCTCATATTATTAACTTGCAAACTGACATATCAACATGGATGTCACACCATTTCCTCAAGCTAAATCTTTCTAAAACCAAGCTTGTAATATCCCCCCCCCCCTTTCCCTTGCGCCCTCCTCCCTGACTTTTCCATAAAGATTAATAATACAACCATCAGTCCCTCCCCTCATGCCAGAATATTAGGTGTAATCCTAGACTTTGACCTGTTATTTTGGCTCCAAATCCAATCACTGTCAAAAGCATGTAGACTTCACCTCCATAACATCTCTAAAATGTGCCCCTTCTTAACTAACGAAACCACCAAACTACTCTTTCACTCACCTTGACTATTGCTACTCTCTTCTCATAGGACTACCTCTACGCACATTATCCCCTCTTCTGTTTGGAAAAGGATCAAGCCAGGCAGCAGGCAGAAATGTGGTCAATAAACAGGCCAGAATTAATACAGGCAGCAGGTAGAGGCTACGTTGCACTGGTGTGGCAGTGATCACGGACACCATAACTGGTGTGGAGCCAATCAGGGACAATATGACTTCTGTGGTGGTGATCAGGGACACTGTTACTGGTGTGGTGGAGAGCAGGGACAATATGACTGGTGTGGTGATCAGGGGCCCTTTACCTGGCATGGCAGTGATCATGGACAATATGATTAGTTTAGCAGTGATAAGGGACACTGGGACTGGTGTGACAGTGGTCAGGGACAATATGTTTGGTGTGGCAATAATCAGGGACAATATTATTGGTGTGATAGTGATCAGGGACAAAATGACTGGTGTGACAATGATCAGGGACAATATTACTGGTGAGACAATGATTACAGACATGTGAATAGGTGGCAGTGGTTAAGGTCAATATAAGTGGTGGGGCGGTAATCAGGGACACTGGAACTGGTGTGGAAGTGATCAAAGACACTGTGACTGGTTTGGCATGATCATGGACACCATAACTGGTGTGGCAGTGATCACAAACACCATACCCAGTGTGGGGGTGATCACGGACACTTCAGCTGGTGTGGTGGTGATCAAGGACACTATAAATGGTGTGGTGCTGACCAGGGATACTGTAAATGGTGTGGCAGCGATTAGGGACATTTTGAGTGGGTGGCAGTTATTTGGGGACTTTTTTTAACATTTTTAATTTTTTTTGTACAATTTTTTTACATGCTGTTACTCTAGCAGTACAGTGTTACCATAGTGACACTGTAATACTCTGGGGGGTGATCAGGATTTTTTTTTGCACTGTGATTGCTTTTACAGCCACGATGGATGTAAAAGCAACCATATCTCACTCTCTCTGGCTGCAGTCCTGCGGCCATTGAAAATTACTGTGATAGCAAAGAATTGCCACAGAAATCACATGGTACAGGGCTGCTGTGAATAGCAGAGATCACACAGTAGTAAACAGTGATGCCAGGAAATGACATATTGTTTATTACTAGTAATACATTATACCTATTTACACACAACTGACTATAGAGGAATATGGAACAGTATAATTTGTGTGCAGCTGCTGTCAACAAGTAATATAACCAACATGATGTATAAACATATCAAATTATAATAATGCAGTGTATCTCTACCCTCTCCCTCCTATTCTGTTTCCAATACTGTGGGTCCGAAAAAAAAATATATGCAGTAAATGTGTATAAAACTGCATATAAAGTGCTGCAGAGGTGCATTTTAGTACCACAGCACTTTATATTCACTTTTTATACACTTTTATAGATTTTTTCATACCCATTAGAAACAGAATAGGAAGGAGCGGGTAGAACTACACCGTAATTATTCAAATTGTTTACTACTGTCCATGTGATTGCTGATTGGCTACAGCGATCGCATGATACCAGGGTCACCCACAGCGGCCCAGAACACTGATCAATGTTCATCTGTGAGATGGAAACAACTCCCAGGGAGCACACACAAAGGGCAGATGTGGGGGAATGTATGGGTACGTCCACCCTCATTGGCATTGGCGCAGCTCCCGTCCAGCTGTTTATGTACTATGGCCAGATGAGAAGCAGTTAAGATAAGGAGGACCCCAGATATTCAGCCCTACCTCCCTACATGAATGAGGGCAAATAGTAGCCTTTGTTACTCATTCATAAAAAATGTAAACTTACACACAATCATAAAAGTCATTTATTAAAATTGTTAAATAAACACTATCCCCCTAGTGTAAATCCAAGGTCAATCATGTTACTGAATTATATAAATAGAACTTAAATCATGAAGACTTGCCAATTTGATCCTCTCTCATTGCACTCTCACCGTACAAAACAGCACCCCAGGTGGCTGCTGAATGTCAACAAACTGGCTGTGAATGCTTGTTGATGTCATTGACCACATATGGCCATGGACAAATGTGCTCAATGACATCACCCTGGATCCCCCATCCACTTTGTTTTCAAAAAGAATCCAGCAAGAAAGTGGTAGTGTAACAGGATCCTTGATTGGCTGAAGGATCAGAATGATCAGAGGGTGATTTCAACTGGGAGTTTACTGAATAAATGTAAAATAGAACACCTGGATTAACATAGGAGTACCAGTCACCTGGCAACAGCTCACCTGCCCAGTCACTGCTGTCTCTTCAGGCACTGTCTCATTATACAACAGGGGTGGGTGGGAGGGAAAACACATCCCCCCCACAATGGGTTGTGGAAACAGGGGATTGTGTGAAACAAAGTTATAGGAACCCACACCTGCACTTTTACATGACAAGTAAAGGTTTCCGCTGCTATATTGTTATTTAGCAGCAATAGTTTTTTCTCAATGTCACTTTTGCCAGAGTACATCCTACAGGTGTATCTTCTAGGAACATTCACACGGTTTATTTTGTGATGATGTTCAACTCCTTAAGTAAATAAACCCATTAGTATTACATCTTATAATCTAACAAGAGTTATAACTCCTCCAAAATAACATTTTTAACATTACCAGTTAAGCTATAGTTTTTTTTTTAATTCTATAACACCAAAAATGCCATAAAAAGTCTGTGTTTATATTATTTTTCAGCAGAACCCTGAAGCTGTTCCAAGTATTAAAATGAACAAGGCAGACAAATAACAGCACTGCCTAACCTTCACATTTTCACTTGGATCTAATACTGAACCTGCAGCTATGATATGGGCAGATTGATTGCTGTAAATAGAGTTTATAGGGTTCATAAAAAAATGCAGAAAGGACCTGAAGGGTTATCCCTCACTTTTTTTTTCTAAAGTAAAGTCCTTTTTTTTAACCACTTCACATCCCACCCATGTACATATGACGTCCGCAGGAGGGATCTCCCATCCTGGGCGGGCATCATATGACATACTGGGCTTCACGGCCATCTGGGGGGATGCACGCCCACCCCCGCCGCATCGCTCGGGAGCCAATACGCATGACCGGAGCCCGCGATGTCCGCCGGGCACCCGCGATTGCCCGTTAACTGAGCAGGATCGTGGATCTGTGTGTGTAAACACACAGATCCATGTCCTGTCAGGTGAGAGGAGACCGATGGTGTGTTTCCAGTACAGAGGAACACCGATCGGTCTCCTCCCCTTGTGAGTCCCCTCCCCCTACAGTTAGAATCACTCCCTAGGTAACACAGTTAACCCCTTCACCGCCCCCTAGTGTTAACCCCTTCACTGCCAGTGACATTTATACAGTAATCAATGCATTTGTATAGCACTGATCACTGTATAAATGTGAATGGTCCCAAAATGGTGTCAAAAGTGTCCGATCTGTCCGCTGTAATATCACTGTCATAATAAAAATTGCAGATCGCCGCCATTACTAGTAAAAAAAAATGAAATAATAAAAATGCCATAAAACTATCCCCTATTTTGTAGACGCTATAACTTTTGTGCAAACCAATAAATATACACTTATTGCGATTTCTTTTTACAAAAAAAATATGTAGAAGAATACATATCGGCCTAAACTGAGGAAAAAAAAATTGGGATATTTATTATAGCAAAAAGTAAAAAATATTGTGTTTTGTCGCTTTTCTTTTGTTTATAGCGCAAAAAATAAAAACTGCAGAGATGATCAAATACCACCAAAAGAAACCTCTATTTGTGGGGAAAAAATTATAAAAATTGAATTTGTGTATAGTGTAGCATGACCGCGCAATTGTCATTCAAAGTGCGACAGTGCTGAAAACCAAAAAATTGGCTTGGGCAGGAAGGGGGTGAAAATGCCCTGTATTGAAGTGGTTAATTGACTTATTCATATGTGATTGATGTTCATGAGAGTGAACAATTTCTAGCTGAAATTTATAAACTTTGTTCACTAAAGCAAACAACACAATACATGATTAGAGATGCGCTTTCTGTTCGGGTCAAACAAGAGTTTGAGTCGAACATTGGCTGTTCGCCCGTTCATCGAAAACCGAACATTATGGGCCATTTGCACCAAATTTGAGCTGCGCGTAATGGCCCATAATGCACTGGGGGAGAGCAGTGCATTGCTGTATGATGATTGGCCAGAGCATGCACCATGAGAGCTAAGAGAGCCATAATTGGCCAAAGGCAGGGTGCCTTTGGCCAATCATGGCTCAGGGGGACTAAGTCCAGGATTTCTTCTCACTTCATTGCAACTCAAGCAAAGCCAGCACCTGGAATTAGTTCTCACTGGGGCGGTGTCATCTCAGAACAAAGAGTGTTTGCGAGCTGCATCTCTTCTTTCCTGTCTATTAACCTGGATTTTTGCTTTGTGTCTCTGCCTGCTCAACACACTTGTCTGTATATCATTATCCATACACACCCTGTTCGTTTTGGAGGCAATTTTTTGCACCATGGATATCCCTTTGAACAAGACATCTACATATACAAATATAACGTCCAACACAGCCATTCCAGAGCCAGATACGGGGTTTAGCCGGACTCTCATGGCTCCATCTGATAACCCACTCAGATCCAGCCAATTATGCTCATCTCAGACTTCAGTTTCTAGCGATGCATCACTGCGAAGCACCTTCCGTAAACTTGAAAGCCTCATGGCTAAGGAGATTCGGACCTTTTGGGATATAAAGGCTTTGACTGATTACATATCACTGAAGCAGATTCCTCGAGGTCTACGGATAAAAAAGTTTCCTACTTTTGAATTCACAGATGAGGAATCTAAACTAGAATGGACTAATTCACTTTCCACCTGTTCCTTTAAACTAATGAATATCATCGTAGATTTTAAACAAAAGGAATTAGATCGAATACAGAGTGAAATGGCCTTAATCCAAAAAGATCTCATAGCACAACAAAATGCGCCAGAATACGCTAATCTTGATGGACAGCTGAATAAAAGACTGGACAAACTTGAAAGGAATGTCATTTCCACTAAAAACGACAAGAGGTCCAGGGATCAATTGGACTATGATTCCAATAAGGTGTATATATGGAAAAAAACCCTTTTCAATCTCATTATCCACGGAGATCTACTCCAAAGAAGAGGGTTAGTTTTTCAGACATCAAAGGGGAACGCATCTGCGACACTTTGGCAGCTACCGGATCTGATTCTTCTTCAGACGGTAACCACACAGCTATCAAACCCAACTCGATACCTTTAAACCAGGGTGGACATGGCCGGAACAAGAAAAAAGGGAAGAAAAGAGGAAAACACAGAGGGGAGGAAAAAGGCACAGAAGAGGCAAGTACAAATCGGTACCAACTTCGAGGCCGGAAATAATGGACACTCTTAACGTAGTCAATCTTTCATCTCGCCCCCTATCCACTTCAGATATCTCTCTGTTGTCTAGAGGCTTGAATTTTTGCCCCACAAACCACTTTGACTTGTTCAGTACTATTCTTGATGTTAACAAATTCGTACGGACTTTGACACTACAAAAACATTATTTTACGGAGAATGGGGGGCGTGGCCTGACCTGGCATGAGGAGAGACGCTTGAATCCAGAGCTCCTGCCGCCACGGGAACAAACCGACTAATACCGAAGGTATTTGCACCAAAAATCTTGCCACGCTATGGGGACGGCTTCCCGATCCTCCTCCGCCTCTCGTTCCCGCTCCCCCAGGGCTCCCCCAGGGTCCCAGAGACATAATATCCCGGAGATGTTCCGGAACACCAGGAGCAATATGGCGTCCTCACAGAACAGGCCTTCCTGCTCCCAGGCACAACCGACACCACTACTCATCCCGCCTCAGAATACCTCTCCTCCTGGTCCCCCTCACGGAGGAGGGATATCCCTTGAACCTGGGCTACAAACACCGATTTACCTACAAGATCTTCGATCCATTGCAGACGAAATTAAGGAAACCCTGGCCGCAGCCATCTCAGAGCTGCGGCTCGATATGCGGGACCTGACAGACAGGGTGAACGTAGTGGAAAGAGTGACGGAACGCCATGACAAAGCCCTTCGCTCCACCGCCTCCTCCATCGACTCACATACGCTGCACTTGCGTGACATGCAAAGGCACATCGAGGATCTTGACAACCGTGGCAGACGCCACAATCTCAGGATCCGCGGTATGCCCGAAGCAATAGAAGGCGATCAAATCACCCCTGCTGTCACTGCCATTTTCAACAACCTCCTTCACAGGCCTCCCCAGACCCCCATTCCAATGGACAGGATCCACCGGGCACTGCGCCCTAAAGGCAGGGAAAATGATCCCCCACGCGATATTATTTGCTGCCTGGTGGACTATAAAATAAAAGAGGAAATTCTCAAGCAAGCAAGGGGTCAGCAGCAAATCCTCCACGGCAGCGCTCCCATTCAAATCTATCAGGATTTGTCAGGCATCACACTACAGCACAGGCGAGACCTCAAGCCATTACTGGACGTCCTGAGGGAGAGGAACATTCCTTACAAATGGAAATTCCCATTTTGCCTGTCCGCATCCTCCCAGGGCCGCTCTGCCCTCTTAAAGGTGCCCGAGGATCTGCCACACTTCTGTGATCAACTTGGCATTCCAATGATGCAGGTGCCAAACTGGTACGCTCCTTTCCGCCCTCAGAGCTTCCATAACGCTACGGAACGGGAATCCCCTATGGAGACTCAGACTTCCAGCTTTCGCAGGAGACACTCTCCTTCTGCTCACAACTACAGGGCAGACTACCACCGCAACAGGGCTCCAGTCTCACCTGAACCCCCTCAGTCCAGGAGAGCCCGCCGGGGCCACTGAAAAGGTCATATGGTGTACCCTTTTTCTCTCTCGGTTGGCCCCCTCTGAATGACACGCCACAAGAGACCCCTCTATTTTGGGTCGTTGAACTGACTGTTCCCTTTGGACTCAGTTACCCTGTATTTTTATTTTTGTTTTTCACTTTGTCCTGCACCAAGTTGATTTACCCTAGCGCTCTACAGCACAAAATTGAGTGGTCACACGAGTGTCAATCTGCGACGAGGTCTCTCAGTTAACCGCAGGCCGAATGACCACACCCTCTCACACCCAGCTCCTGAACTACCGAGCCACCACTGAGCGAATCCTTAAACGGAAGCTCTCCCCATTGGACCAAACTCCTCGCACTATCCTCGATGTCTGCCCAACAACAACTACCCAGCCCTCTACTACATTTACCAGGATTCCAGAGGACTCAAAACCACACCCCTTGAAGAGATGACGTCAAGCTGGGTGCCACTCTCTTCCTGATCCGACGCCGGACTCCGCACAACGCCGCGAGACTTCCCATCTGACGTAACGGACCATACCAACTGTGTGATCCACTTCCTTCCATTACAACGCTGATGGACGAGCCCTGCAGTTTCGCCGGATCATACTCAGCAAAGGAAAAGCACACGAACACTGCTAATTACGACCGCACCGCACACTCCGCGACTGGTCATCTGACTGCAATCAAGAGAGGCAGCACTTTTGAAAGGTCGACCCACTCGTACCCCAGAATGCCTTACTGCACAGATCAACGGACGAGGTACTTGCAGTGAGGTACACCCACGGCCTGCATAAGCTATGTCGTCCCCTCTGGGTACTTCTTCATCTTGGCCTCACCAGGCGAGCATTAACGTCTTAGGACGCTTCTTTAGATGTTCATAGTAGCCTTGCTGTCATAGTCTGGCAACTTGTTTAGCTTCAATGGCACTTGATACTGGCAGTTATAATTGTGTAGAATGATGTGACAACTCTGGTAACCTATAGGGCCTCTTTCTCTAGCTCACATCAGCGTTCTCACGTATGTACTATTGTATTACCTGTTATCCATGCCGCAAGACCGGCTCTCCCTCCAAGCCTGGCTACGAGACGCACCAGCCACCCGCGAACTTACCGGGGGGGCTACATTATTACACCTTAATTTTAACGCACCCAGGCTGGGAGGGACAGCTGATCTCATTAGATTACACCCACCTGTCCAACCATTTATCCCCCCATATAATTATTGCATCTAGGTTTCAATCGCTATTTCTCCACCATATATGCTTAAGTCATACCTTCTACCATACTAACTACCATCCTGTGGCGGCAGGTAACGATACCCACTTTTACTTTTATTTTTATCTCATTTATAGTTTTAGCTCCAGTTTGATTGCATTTGATTGCGCACTCTCCTCACTGTCCTGCGTTAGACCAACCCCAAAACAGGTGCAGATCAGGGAGCGGTACCTTCATAGGGTGCCCGCGTTCTGGCCGTACATTGTACTCGACCGATACCCATCCTCACTGAGGTTGTGGACATCCCTCTCCACACCTCTTCGGTTCCCCACCAGTGACTGACGTGTCACGACTCCTTCCCAGCCCGGCGGTGATTCCCTTCTCCCAATTTCCCTCTATCCTTACAACCCACCTACCCCACGATGCCCATGAACACCATCAATCCCCGCGACTCAAACGTGCAACCTTCAACTAACTCCATCAAACTCTGCTCGCTCAACATTAGGGGGCTTAACACTCCTGAAAAGAGGTCCAAACTCTTATACTGCCTACGTCAATCAAAGACCCAGATAGCACTGATACAGGAAACCCACTTCCGAACTGACGCAATCCCAAAACTTACGGACCACTACTTCCCCACAGTATTCCACTCTTCCAACGATGAAGCAAAATCAAAGGGCGTATCCATTCTGGTCTCGAAACATTGCCCTTTCTCAGTTACCGCAGTACAGAGAGACCCCCAGGGCAGATTTCTCTTTCTCAAGGGTTCCATCTATGGTAAACATCTCACGATAGCCAACATATATGCGCCAAACACCAAACAAGTATCCTTCTTCCGCTCCACTCTTCAACACCTCACTAGCTTCCAGTCTGGCACATTGATTGTTGGCGGCGACTTTAATGTCGCTCTCAACCCTTCCATGGACACATCAAGCGGTACCTCCTCCCTGACTTACAGGGCACTCAAAGCTATTAAACTACAACTACACAATTTACTGCTCCACGACACGTGGCGCACATTGAACCCCACAACGAAGGACTTTACCTTCTTTTCTGCTCCGCACGGCAAATATAGTAGATTAGACCACTTCTTTCTATCCCAGAACGATTTGACTAATTTAACCAAAGCCTCTATTGATCCATCCATCCTCTCTGACCACAACCCCATCTCAATGACTCTCATTATACCCACAGCGCGCCCCAAGAACCCCATTTGGAGACTAGACGGTTCCCTATTGACAGACCCAATCAACACACAACGTGTGACTGACTGCCTCTCAAATTACTTTACTGAAAACTCCTCTGAGACCACTACACCATCAGTCATCTGGGCCGCACACAAATGCGTTGTACGGGGTGAATTGATAGCCATAGCCACACAAAGGAACAAGTATAGAAACGCACGTATCACTGAATTAACCACACGCATTCGTACGCTAGAACAGGCCCACAAGGCATCACTGGAGACGTCAGCTCTGGCTGCTCTCACTGAAGCCATAGGAGAACTCCTGGAGACGCTCAACAGCACTCTAAAACGCAAATTTGCACTAACGCAAAAGCTTTATTATGAATTCAGTAATAAAGCCGGCAAACTCCTTGCGAGAGCTCTCCAATCCAAGAAGGCGTCACAGACGATCCATAAAATACGCCGTCCAGCAGGTGATGTAGCGGTCTCTAACAAAGAAATCTTGGACCAATTCGTTCGATATTTTTCTGACCTTTATAACCTCCCAAAAACACAATTCCTTGCGAATCACACGGACCGCACGACCGCCATTTCTGACTTTTTAGCGCGATACAGCCCCACTCCCCTCTCCTTAAACGACTCCCAAAACTTAGACCAACCTCTTTCTACGGAGGAAATCCTTTTAGCACTGAAACAAATGAAAACGGGCAAGAGTCCTGGCCCAGATGGACTATCGGTCAGTTACTACAAAACATTCCTGACTTTACTGATCCCCAACCTCACCAAAGCCCTCAACAATCTCACCCCTGACTCACCATCCCACAAGGATATTCTAGAAGCACATGTAACCCTTATCCCCAAACCTGGCAAAGATCCCACGTTGGTATCAAACTATCGCCCAATATCACTACTCAATGTAGATGTTAAATTATACGCCAAAACCTTAGCGAATCACATCCTACCCCTTATCCCAAACCTCATATTGCTAGATCAGGCTGGTTTTGTCCCGGGCAGGGAGGCCCGGGACAACACCACAAAGGCGCTGAACATTCATCATTGGCTCTCCACTACCTCCACCCCGGGATTCTTCCTCTCCCTTGATGCAGAGAAGGCGTTTGACAGGGTGGCCTGGGATTACATGGAAGCCGCGTTACGGGCGATAGGCCTTCCACCCCGCATGCTGCAGATGATTATGGCCCTATACTCTCTCCCCACGGCAAGAATCCGAGTTAATGGTATCCTGTCGGACGCCTTCTCTGTATCCAATGGAACCCAACAGGGCTGTCCCTTGTCACCTTTAGTTTTTATTCTGACCATGGAACCTCTACTCCGTAGACTCAGGGAGAATCCCTCCATTAAAGGCATAGATATTAAATGCAAGCAATACAAACTGGCCGCCTACGCCGATGATATTTTACTATTCCTGACCGAACCCATCACCACCATCCCCAACTTGCTGGCCGACTTCTCACACTTTCAGGCTATTTCCAATCTAAAAATTAATTTTGAAAAATCCAAAGCCCTCAATATCACCCTGCCCCACACTACGGTATCCCAATGCAAACTCAATTTTCCTTTTAGTTGGGAAAAACAAGCCATATCCTATCTGGGAATTAAGATCCCTGCAAGTTTGAAGGACCTGTACGCGAGCAACTTCGCAACAGCACTCACATCAATACAAGGTGATCTGCAGAAATGGCATTTGGGATCCTTTTCCTGGATGGGTAGAATCGCAATTATCAAAATGAATGTCCTCCCCAGACTCCTCTACCTCCTTCAGGCCGTCCCCATAAAATTACCGCCCTCTTTCTTCAAATCATATCAACACATGTGCAGACTCTTCATCTGGGCTTCTAAACCCCCACGTCTTTGCTGGGATAGGCTGACCTTACCTAAACCTTTGGGAGGCCTAGGGCTCCCAAATATTCAAAAATACTACTGGGCCTGTCACCTAACCAGGGCAGTAGACTGGCATATTCACCATCCCTCGAAGGATTGGATTGCTTTAGAAGACTCCTTTGCCAACTTACCACTTCGGAACGCACCATGGATAGGAACTGCATCTATCCCCAAAGAATACACAACACATCCCCTCATTGGAACCACTCTCACCATATTCAAAATAACCAGCAGAACACTCACAATCAACCCTTCCACTGGTCCTATGACGCCCCTAGACATCAATCCGGAATTTCCACCCGGGCTCACACTCAAGGACCCCACTCTTAATGCACGTGCGTTCAACGCCAAAGCACAAAGTTTCTTTCGCAACGGTTCCCTCCTACCATACGACGAACTCCTACTCTCCTTCCCAGACTACGATATCCCTTTCTTCAAATATCTCCAACTGCGACACTTTTTCTCCTCCCACAAACAAACTACTTACTGGCATACGGATCTCTCACCCTTTGAACTCATCTGCTCTAGTACGGAACCTCAGCACCATCTAATATCCTCCATCTACTCTCTCCTACACTCGAACTATGCAATTAAGGAAGACAGGCTAATTCGACAATGGGAGTCTGACCTTTCTATAGACCTCTGTCCCATTGAATGGGACCAAATCTTCACTCTCCTGCATAAAGGTTCAATCAACGTCACGACCCAGGAAAACAGATATAAGCTGTTTTCCAAATGGTATAGGACCCCAGACAAAGTGCACCACTTCCACCCGATGGTACCCTCCACCTGTTGGAGATGCAATTCAGCGCGCGGCACCCTCCTCCACATTTGGTGGGACTGCCCCATCATCCAACCTTTTTGGCGGGAGATCCACCACTTAATCTCGTATATCACTACCTACACGCCGGATTTTTCTCCCGCACAATACCTCCTTCACCACACCAAGACCTCACTAGGTTCCTATAAAAAAATCGCTCACACTACATCTAATCAATGCTGCCAACCTCTGTATCCCACTCCTTTGGAGGACCACTACCCCCCCACAATACAAGACTGGATCAATCGAGTTGACAAAATCGCAGACATGGAAAACCTTATTAATCAGGCCCAAGACAACCCGTCCAAATTCCACAACACTTGGGCGTGCTGGCTCCACTACAAACAATCCACACCCCAGGATACACATCCCCCCACCTCATCACCTCGTCCTTAAGATCTAACCACCCGCAACCTCATCTCACCGAATTGCCAATTATTTGACATCCCAGGTCGTCCACACCGGACGTGAAACCCACTAGCCCCGGGAGGGCTACTACACACTCCCCCTGCTATCACCACAGTTCAAACACTCTATGTACTACTGCACCCCCTGGGTACACAGTAAGAACATGCTTTGATCACGTCCTTGTAACACCCCCCCCTCCTCCCATCACCCTCCTCCCCCATCACACCCCCCTCTCCCTCCTCACCTCATCCCGCCGTTTGCACACCCCTTTCTTTAATCTGCAACGAAACTGACTTAGCGATCTCCACATATTGTCCCATGCCCGACCTAACTTCAAAGGTACCTGGTCGCCCCCCCATCCACAGCAAGTTCCCTCACAAGGGGTGGATGGTTCTCGGGTGATCAAGTGCAGAGTATAGTTTGCTTGGCATGGATAACTACCTACTGACACTAGTTGAAATTGTGCCTTTCAATGTATCCTCCTCTTGAGAGGTAGCGCACACATCCTTTGTTGAAGAGTACAGGATATCCTGCCTCATTAATATGTATGTTTTCATTTCTGAACATTGTTATGTAATATGTAATCTACATGTTGATTATACCCTGTATTCATGAGAATTTTCAATAAACTTCTTTGAAAAAAAAACATTTTACGGAGAATGAAGGCGACCAAACCACCCCACAGTCAAATCAAGTTACTCCACAACAGAATCTTCTGCCAGCTGGTGAGTCAACATTTTTTCCTAATTTGTTTTCTGATGTATGTACGTCAGTAGACCTATTAGATTTAGCTATCGAATCAAGTCCATGTGTACCAGCAGATAATACCAAGTGTCACACAGTATCCTTTAAAATGAGATCTGACTTTTACCCCATTAACTCCAGAGGGAAAGATATGGACACATATCAGAAATTGGTAGAGAAAGATTTGGTACATCTTGCGAATAATATTGCTCATAACAGCTCTGGGAATCTCACTGCTGACGAGAAAAAATCCCTCAACAGTCTACACAAAGACCCCTCCATTGTAATAAGAAATGCAGACAGGGGGGGGGCTGTGGTGATCTTAAACGCCTCCTCATATAGAGAAGAAGCCCTACGCCAGCTGTCAGATTCCTCCACTTACCATAAACTCAAGGGTGATCCTACCGAACCCTTCAAAAAAGAGCTTACGTGCCTTCTGGATAGAGCTGTTTCCATAGGCATCTTCACTCCTAAAGATAAAGAGATGTTCATTCCTGCATTTCCGGTCATGCCCATTTTCCACCATCTCCCTAAGCTGCATAAGGGCCTTTCACCACGCATGGGAAGACCGATTGTAGTTGGTATTGACTCTCTGAATGAACGTTCGGGCCAATGGGTTGATCAGCAGCTACAACCCTTGGTGATTAACCTTCCAGGATATTTACGTGACACCAGCTTCTGTCCAAACTGGAAGGGGTGTCTTGGGAGAATAATTTTCGCTGGATTACTTGTGACGTTTCTAGCTTGTACTCCTCCATTCCACATAACCTAGGCCTTCAGGCCGTGGCCTTCTTTCTAGAAAGATCTGGTCTTTTTTCTCTGGTTTTGCAAGAGTTTATCATCATGTGTTTAGAATATTTACTTACACATAATTTCTTTATGTTCGATGGGGAGTACTACCTCCAGAAATGCGGTGCCTCCATGAGTGCTAAGTTCTCACCATCCCTGGCTAACCTCTATATGGGGTGGTGGGAGAGGCTCCGCATTTTTGGGGTTGATAGTCCCCGTCGAGTAGATACGGTGTTTTACTGTAGGTATATAGATGACCTGCTGTTCATTGTGTCCGATCCACTGGTTGAGATTGATAAATGGCTTATTTACCTAAATGACAATAACTTGAATCTAAAATTCACTTGCAAAATGGACCCGCTGTCCATTGAGTTTTTGGATGTACTTTTTACAGCAAACGGTTCTGAGGTCATTTCTAACCTATATAGAAAACCTAGTGCGGGTAACACACTTCTTAGAGCCGATTCCAATCACCCTGGACACACTATTAGGAACATCCCACTTGGGCAGTTCCTAAGTTTAAGGATAGAGGATATTCCACAGCTACTATCAACAAAGGCCTGTCTATAGCCAGAAAGACACCTCGTCACCAACTCCTTATGGACAAAATTAAAGATAGGAAGGACCCTGGGTCCCATAAGAAATCCTTCTTCATTCCCACCTTTTCCACACCTTACAGTGTGAAATTTCACAAGATACAAAAAATAGTCACCAAGTATCTCCCGGTCCTGTCTAACGATTCCATCTACTCTAAAGTTTTGGCTAAGGGTAACCGTAGTGTCTCCAGAAAAGCACCATCCCTTGGCAACCTCTTGTTACCCAGCCTTTTTTCCAGCAAAAATAAATCCAGTAATTGGTTATCATTCCAAGGCACATTTAAATGTGGTGCTCGTAACTGCAATTATTGTCCATTTATCAAAGGTGGGGAAACTGTTACATCAACGTCTACAGGGAAATCCCACAAAATTAATTCTTTTGTCAATTGCAATACACGTTATGTAATATACGCTATCACATGCATTACATGTTCTATCCAATATGTAGGGAGAACCACACGCAGACTCAAAGACTGGTTGTATGACCATCTCTATGACATTGACAAAGATCATGCCACAAACGTTTGCACGACATTGGAACGACGTCCATGAAAAAGACACATCTTGTCTTGTTATACAAGGCATTGACAAAATTAGGACACCACCTAGGGGGGTGATAAATTTAGAATATTATGCAAGCGTGAAGTCCAATGGATTTTCTCTCTTAACACTAGATGACCCCTCTGGCTCAATTTCGAGTGGGATGTGTCACATTTTTATGAATGATCCAGTACGAGTTCATTTGTCTTATTTATAGTAGATATTTCACCTTAAATTTCTGTCATTCACATCCCCAATAGTCTCCCACCTAGGATTTAATAAATATAAATCAGTTCTCCTAATTCCTGTATGTTTACCATCAGAAAGATACATTATTTCCTTCCTGCCCCGTCTACAAATTATAATGAGCCATAGGTATCTGCATCATCATATATTATAGTGAGGTATAGAAATTTAACTCCTAGATCTTGACACATCAAGTTGTGGTCTCAGTTCCACGTTATAGCAATAGCGGCATCCTTTAGCAGTTTGAATGAGACTTCTCTGTCTCCAGGTGCACAGCAGGATGCAAATGGGGTTTTCCCTTTGCTAATCCTTTCTGTGTTTCTGTTTTTTTGTTTTTGTGTTTTTGATTGTGGTAGTCTCTATTTGTTTTTGTTTGTTTAATTTCCATAGAACTTTGGGACTATATCTGCTTCAGCGGCTATGATTTTTAATTTTTTATCTATAGCAGGGTGTACTATATCATTTCACTCAGCTAGATATATGAAGTCACGGTCTCATTTCTCCTATAGCAAACTGTGATATGCTGCAGCACTCTAAGTGAGACTCCGTAGTCTCCAAATGTATGGTATAAAGCAGTAAGGTTGTCTTATGGTAAATTTTGTCTTTTTGCCTTTCGGTTCCGTTTTTGCAAGTTTTAATTCTTATGGTGAGCTGCGACATTCTGCAGCACTCTAAGTGAGACTTTTGTGTCTTTAAACCTATGGTTCAATACAGTAAGGCTGTCCCATTGTTAATTTTCCTTTTGCTTTTCTGTTTTCGGTTGTGTAGGTCTAGGCTTTGGTTCATGCAATTCCTATAGTCTCTTTATTACATCTGTGTGTGCCTGTCATGCATTTATACCAATTAAGCTTCTCTCTATATTTTTCTTTTCTCTGTCCATTATAGGTGCTAAGTGTGTATATTGGCTCCTAATATAATATAACATGCTTTATCGTTACTATTTTTTTATTATTCTCATCATGATCTCCATTTGTGCTCTTGCTTCATTTCAACATACGGAGTGAGACTCATGGTCTCTGTATATCTGTTGCAGTATAGTCTGCCACTATGTTGGCTCACGTGGAAACTGTACTTACCTAGCAGTTCTTTCGTTAGGCTCTTTTGTCCTTTCTTGATTAATCGCACAGCCAATAAGATATTACAATGAGAGTTTAATACTAATAACAATGGATAGTTACTCTTTTGTGATCAATCGCATAGCCAATAAGATATTATAATGAGAATTCAATACTAATAACAATGGATAGTTACTCTTTTGTGGTTCATCTGACGTTTAATCCACTCCTGTGTCTTTTTGTTTTTTACTGTTTTTCCTTTCAGGAAGTAAGACTTATCTGACACCACTGTCGGCATTTGTTTGGATGAGACACTACATGTTTGACACATTTGTAGCTATTTAACTAGAGTAGTTGGTAACCTATTTTAGATTTAATTTTCATTACACATATATATGTTAACTCATGTTTATTCATGTTTATTCTATTTGACTGTTTATGTACACTTTTTCTTGGGTTGGGTTGCTATAGTACTTTGGAATGTCCATGTATGCCATATAGGGATTGCGTTCGCACACATTTATGTATACTCTGTTCATACTTTTTGACATTTTGTTTTATGTGTGTGTCAGTGCGGTATCCTATGGTTCTATGGCTTTATGTTTTAACATTCTCTGGTACTTCTACTACTCTAAATTACTCCATTGTTGCGGCTTTACCTGCTGTGGGGAGATATGGCATCCAATACCTGCCCCCTTTTTTCTAGTGGATGTTTTTTCTCCCCATTCTGCAGGTGTGGGTTTTATAATGGGATTATTCAATCGTTTTAATTGCACTGAGAGGGTGGGATTGTTATGCAGCGCGGTGATTGGTTGCTCTACCGGCGCTCATACTCCAACCTCCTTTTTTACTTTTCTATTTATATCACACTGTTACTATCCCTCTTTAGCTACGAATAAGCATCCAAATGATGTGAAAAGCGTTAGCAGTCTATTACCCTGTACTCCTCTGCATTTTGACTGTATTGTTGGATTTTACTTCAATAAAGATGTCCTTATCAAAGAGTGCAGCTATCCAGGATTTCTTCTCACTTCATTGGGACTAAGTCCACGCCCCACACTATATAAGGCTGCCTGCATGTTGGCCTTGTGTAGTGTGTTGATGGCATGGACGGAGAGAGAGTATCATTTAGACTGAGCAGTCAGGCAGCTTATTCAGTTAGCTGCAGTGTATTTAATATATATATATATATAGATATATATAGATATATCTATATATCTAGATATATATCTAGATATATAGATATATATCTAGATATATAGATATATCTATATATATCTATATCTATATCTATATAGATATATATAGATATAGATATATCCTAGATATAGATATATCTATATCTATATATATCTATATATATATAGATTTATCTATCTATATATATATATATATCTATATATATATATAGATATATATATATCTATATATATATATAGATAGATAGATAGATAGATCTATCTATATATATATATATATATATATATATATATATATATCCACTGTATCCAGTTTAGCTAGATCTGACGGCAGTCCATTCCTGGTGTGCTCTTTCTAATATACTTCTGGCAGACAGGTGATTCAGTTAGCTGCAGTGTATTTAATAGTCCTGTATATTTATATATCCACTGCATACAGTTTAGCTATATCTCACTGCAGGCCATTCCTGGTGTACTGTTTCTAATATACTTCACGCAGGCAGGTGATTCAGTTAACTTCAGTGTATTTAACCACTTCAGCCCCTGACCATTTGGCTGCCCAAAGACCAGAGAACTTTTTACAATTTGGCACTGCACTGCTTTAACTGGTAATTGCGCAGTCATGCAATGTTGTACCCAAACAAAATTTGTGTCCTTTTTTTCCACAAATAGAGCTTTCTTTTGATGGTATTTGATTGCCTCTGCGATTTTTATTTTTTGCGATATAAACAGAAAAAGACCAAAAATTTTGAAAAAAAATGATATTTTCTACTTTTTGTTATAAGAAAAATCCAATAAAGTCAATTTTAGTCATACATTTAGGCCAAAATGTATTCAGCCTCATGCATTTGGTAAAAAAAAGTCAATAAGCATATATTTATTGGTTTGCGCAAAAGTTATAGCGTCTACAAACTAGGGTACATTTTCTGGAATTTACACAGCTTTTAGTTTATGACTGCCTATCTCATTTCTTGAGGTGCTAAAATGGCAGGGCAGTACAACCCCCCCCCTCAAATGACCCCATTTTGGAAAGGAAATTGCTAAGAGGCATGTTGAGCCCATTGAATATTTTATTTTTTGTCCCAAGTGATTGAATAATGACAAAAACATTTTTTTACAAAAAGTTGTCACTAAATGAAATATTGCTCACACATGCCATGGGCATATGTGGAATTACACCCCAAAATAAATTCTGCTGCTTTTCCTGAGTACGGGGATACCACATGTGGGACTTTTTGGGAGCCTAGCTGCGTACGGGGCCCCGAAAACCAAGCACCGCCTTCAGGATTTTTAAGGGTGTACATTTTTGATTTCACTCCTCTCTATCTATCACAGTTTTGAAGGACATAAAAGGCCAAGATGGCACAAACCCCCACCAAATTTCGCCATTTTGGAAAGTAGATACCCCAAGCTATTTGCTGAGAGGCATGTTGAGTCCATGGAATATTTTATATTTTGCCACAAGTTGCGGGAAAATGACAAACTTTTTTTTTTTTTGCACAAAGTTGTCTCTAAATGATATATTGCTCCAATATGCCATGGGCATATGTGAAATTACACTCCAAAATACATTCTGTTGCTTCTCCTGAGTACGGGGATACCACATGTGTGAGACTTTTTGGGAGCCTGGTCACATACAGGACCCCGAAATCCAAGCACCGCCTTCAGGCTTTCTAATGCCCTGTACACACTATAGGATTTTCCGACAACAAAATCCATGTTTTCAAAATCCATCCAACTTTGTGTGACCGTGTGTATGCAAGACAAGTTTGAACCAACAACAAAAACATGGATTTTGTTGTTGGAAAATCCTATAGTGTGTACAGGGCATTAGAAAGCCTGAAGGCGGTGCTTGGGTTTCGGGGTCCTGTATGCGGCCAGGCTCCCAAAACGTCTCACACATGTGGTATCCCCGTACTCAGGAGAAGCAACAGAATGTATTTTGGGGTGTAATTTCACATGTGCCCATGGCATATTGGAGCAATATATCATTTGGAGACAACTTTGTGCAAAAAAAAAAAAAAAAAGTTTGTCATTTTCCCGCAACTTGTGGCAAAATATAAAATATTCCATGGACTAAACATGTCTCTCAGCAAATAGCTTGGGGTGTCTACTTTCCAAAATGGGGTAATTTGGGGGAGGTTTGAACTGTCCTGGCATTTTATGCACAACATTTAGAAGCTTATGTCACACATCACTCACTCTTCTAACCACTGGAAGACAAAGCGCTTTCTGTCACTTTTTGTTTACATGAAAAAATATTTTTTTTTGCAAGAAAATTACTTTGAACCCCAAAACATGATATTTTTTTAAAGTAAAGGCCCTACAGATTAAAATGGCGAGTGTTTCATTTTTTTTTTTCCACACAGTATTTGCGCAGCAATTTTTCAAACACATTTTTTTTGGAAAAAACACACTTTTTTCATTTTAATGCCCTAAAACACACTATATTGCCCAAATGTTAGATGAAATAAAAAAGATGATCTTAGGCCGAGTACATGGATACCAAACACTACATGCTTTAAAATTGCGCACAAACGTGCATCAGTGACAAACTACATACATTTTTAAAAGCATTTAAAAGCCTTTACAGGTTACCATTTTAGATTTACAGAGGAGGTCTACTGCTAAAATTACTGCCCTCGATCTGACCTTCACGGTGATACCTCACATGCATGGTGAAATTGCTGTTTACATACGACGTCAGACCGACGCTTGCGTTTGCCTTTGCGCAAAAGCAGCTGGGACAGGGGTGCTTTTTTTTTTTTTTGCTTTTTATCTTATTTTTAAACAGTTCCTTTATTTTTTTTAAATCATTTTTATTGTTATCTCAGGGAATGTAAATATCCCCTATGATAGCAATAGGTAGTGACAGGTACTCTTTTTTGAAAAAAATTGTGTCTATTAGACCCTAGATCTCTCCTCTGCCCTCAAAGCATCTGACCACACCAAGATCAGTGTAATAAAATGCTTTCCCAATTTCCCAATGGCACTGTTTACATCCGGCGAAATCTAAGTCATGAAATGCTTGTAGCTTCCTGTTTCTTAGGCCATAGAGATGATTGGAGCCATTCTGGTCTCTGATCAGCTCTATGGTCAGCTAGCAGAACCACCGGCTGCATTTTCAGGTTCCCTGTTGGGACAGGAGAGCCAGAGAAAACCATGGAAAACGGTGGGGGGGGGGGCATTCCCTCCCATTCCCTCCCACTACTTGTAAAAGCAGTCTAGAGGCTAATTAGCCACTAGGATTGCTTTTACATGAAAGCCGACCGCTGGCTGAAATGAATGATACCAAGATGATACCTAAACCCGCAGGCATCATTCTGGTATAACCACTCAAAGCCCAGCAACATACCAGTAAGTTGCTGGTCCTTGTTGGGCATTATTGTAATGTTTTTTTATCATACAGCCTGTGGGCTGAATGAAAAAAAGAGATTGATTGGTGGGTATGCCCACCATTAGAATACCTCCCTTCATCCACCCACTTCTAATGATGGGCATACATGCACCATTTATATATGCCGAAACATGGGAGCATCCGCCCGCAAAAGTTAGGAGCAAATCGATCCTCCACCCCTGCTGCCCCCATGCTTCGGCATATAAGCTCTTTTTTTTAACTGTGGTGGTGAAATCACCTACTACAGCACTGGAGTCATGGCTTTATGTATCGTGGGAGCAAGCGCTGTTGCTGTCAAGATAAATAAATCCGCGCTGCAACTGAATGGAATACCTGCTAAGCAAATGATGGTTAACAATAAAACAAAGTAACATTACAGTGTATCAGTAAGACTTACCATACCCGCAAAGCAAATACAAAAAAAATAGTAAAAAATAAAAACATTTTTTAACGCAATCTGTGCCTAAAATATATATATATACCGAAGCATGGGGGCATCCGCCCCAAAAGGTAGGAGCAAATCGCTCCTCCACCCCTGCTGCCCCCATGCTTCAGCATATAAGCTCTTTTTTTTAACTGTGGTGGTGAAATCACCTCCTACAGCGCTGGAGTCATGGCTTTATCTATCATGGAAGCAAACGCTGTTGCTGTCAAGATAAATAAATCTGCGCTGCAGCTGAATGGCGTACCTGCTAAGCAAATGATGGTTAACAATAAAACAAACATTACAGTATAACATACCATACCTGCAAAGCAAATACAATAAAACATAGTAAAAATAAAACCGAGAACGAACAATAGATATAGAACAATAGTAAGCGAACAGTAGAGTGGAAAGTAGAGAGCGAACATAAGAGAGAGAACAATAGAGAGAGAGAGAAGAAAAATGCAACCACAACTATTTTTCGCTTTTTTATTTTAAATTTTTTTTGTGTTTTTGTGTGTGTGTGTTTTTTTTTTTTTTCACTTTTTTCACTTTTATAAAAACTGTAAAAAAAAACTATAAACTGAACATTGCACATTAGGGTCTCTCAAAATGTGATGGCCATCACATCTTTCGAGACCCCAAGACCTTGTGTATGTGTGCCTATGACTGTGTAGTGCTGTATCCTATGCTATACTCAGCTAGTGGGTGATAGCATTCGAAACAGTCACCAATGCAAAGACCAGGTTGATCAGGACAGGAGGGACAATAAAAGCGGGTGTCACGCCTAAATCCGCACTTTCTACAGACACAACATCTTCTTTGGGGGTTTCTTTGGGTAGGGGTACCAGAGAGGACATGCGGAAAATGCCTCTCATGCAGCCGGCTTACTTCATTTGCACTGAGAAGTTGGGCCAGAGCACCATCTGGAAACAGAAGGGCTCTGATGATCTCTTCCTGGAATTTAAGGAAGGATCCAGTTCATCCTGAAGCTGAATGTATAGCACATGAGCGTTCAGCAAAGCCAATTGAAATAAGTATACAGACACTTTTTTATACCAGCGTCTGGCCTTACCAGCAATTAGGTACGGTGCCAACAACTGGTCGTTGAGGTCCACCCCTCCCATATTTTGGTTATATTGGACACAGAGGGGTTTCTCCACAACACCAGTCGCCGTAGTAATTTGGACAGTCGTGTCTGCATTAAGGGAGGTAAGAACGAAAATATTCTTATTATCCCTCCACTTCACAGCGATCAAATTATTACATCTCAAGCAGACTCTCTCCCCCCAGCCTAAGACGGGAATCTACAAGCCACTGAGGAAAGCCCCGGCGATTAGGTAGCACGGTGCCACATGCACCAATTTGATGATCAAACAAGTGACTAAAAAGTGGCACGCTTGTGTAATAATTGTCCACATACAAGTGGTACCCCTTTCCGAAAAAGGGTGACACCAAGTCCCACACAATCTTGCCAGCGCTTCCTATGTAATCAGGGCAGTTCAGCGGCTCTACGTGAATATCGCTTCCCTCGTAAACCATAAAACTATATGTATAGCCTATGGCCCTGTCACAGAGCTTATACATCTTGACCCCGTATCTGGCACGCTTGCTGGGAAGATACTGTTTGAATGACAAGAGGCCAGAAAACTTTATCAGGGACTCATCAACACAGACAACTTGATGGGGAGTAAACAAGGCTGCACAATGTTGCTTGAAGTGGTTTACGAGGGACCAAATTTTGTTGAGCCAATCAAATTCAGGATCACCCCGAGGACGACAGAGTTCATTGTCACTGAAGTGCATGAACCACAAGATCTGCTCGTATTGTGTCCTGGTCATGGAGGCAGAGAACATGGGCATATGGTGAATTGGGTCAGTGGACCAATATGACCACAACTCACTCTTTTTAGTTAAGCCCATGAGGAGGGATAGGCCCAGAAAGGTCTTAAATTCAGAGACCATAATTGGTCTCCAATCTCTGGCAAGGGTCAGCTGGGGATTAGCGGCGATGTATTGACCAGCATACAAATTGCTTTGGTCCACAATAGATCTATAGAGATCTTCGGTGAAAAACAGTGAATAAAAATCAAGTGACGTAAAATCAACTGTTTCCACCTGAATTCCGGGTTGGCCAGTGAATGGGGGAAATATATTTTATACTTTATATTTATAATTCATTTTAATTTCAATTTTATTATTATTATTATTTTAATTCAATTTTTTTCATTCTTTATTTTTATTTTTTATTTATTTTTATTATCCAGCAATTTTGGCTTTTCGATGATTTTTTTTATTTGTTTTATTTAAAATGGACAATATAGTAATGCAGATCTGGGAAATCTACTCGTTTGGTGGTGTTTAATAATTAGCACTGTGGAAAGTTTCATGCAAGCATATTTATTGCAATTGCACCTTAGATTGTTTCAGCATGTATCACAATTTTGTTTAGTGTTTTATCCTTTATCTTAACGGATATTATATATACTGACCTTTTACACCAGGAATCACTCACTTTGTTTAGTTTTAATGCAAAACCACAGTGTTCAAGTAATTTTTGGTTTGGTTTATTTGACAATACACAATTGATACACATTGGTAACACTTATCAGTACACGGTGTAATATCTTCTTAGTCTCTAGGATTCTCCAAAGGAAGCACCCTATGTATTTTTATACCACTATGTGTTAGCAGTAGAACAGAGCCATATCTACTTTGTTTTTTATCATATGTCATTACTCCACTTAGTGGTAGTAATTGGTAGAGGCAGCAGTTCTATTAACCCCCTCCAACTCTTCATTTAGCACCTAGTCCGTTGTGCTGAGATTTTTTCTTTATTACTAACCTGACGCTGCCTGGGGCGACACAGACCCTATCTGACCCTAAAACCTAACTTTGATCACCCGCCGGGTGATCAGGGGATTAAACATTTATTGGGTAAAATACAGCGGGTGCCCTGACCCTATAAAAAAAATAACTAGCTAAACTGCATCACCCGTGACACTTATACTGTGATCACAGGTGACAGGGGGTAATCAAGGGGTTAAACCTTTATTGGGGGGGGTCCCTAGTCCTATCTGGGCCTAAGACTAATTACCCTAACACTGATTAGTGTCACTAATGAAACTAATACAGCAATCAAAAAAAATCTGATTGCTGTACTGGGTGACACAGTGACAGGTGGTGATCGGGGGGTGAATGTGTGCCTACGTGACCTGGTGTCAGTGTAGTGTTGGTACAACTCACTTTTCTGATGCTCGCTCCTCTTGGTCTGGAACAGAAAAGACTGACATGAGGGAGATGACCTCACTTTCCCTGTCACTGTTTACAGTTACACAGACAGGGGAAGGATATCATTCGCCAGGACCGATCACCAGGTCCAGGCCAGAAATCATTGGCCTGGGGATTGATCGGTTCCTGATTGAATCTGATTGTCGCAGCAGGCGAGGGGGGGCCCGTGTGCGCCTACCCACCAGCCGCACGCCCGACGTAGCATTACGGCGCTTCGCCTGCCCGTACCATTCTGCCGCAGTACAGCTGCGGCGGCTGGTCAGGAACAGGTTAATATATATACAGATAGTCTTGTATGTATATATATATATATATATATATATATATATATATATATATATCCACTGCATACAGTTTAGCTATGTCTCACTGCAGGCCATTTCTGGTGTACTGTTTCCAATATACTTTTGGTAGGCAGGTGATTCAGTTAGCCGCTGTGTATTTAACCACTTGACAACTGGGCACTTAAACCCCCTTCCTAATCAGACCAATTTTCAGCTTTTGGTGCTCTCACATTTTGAATGACAATTACTCAGTCATGCAACACTGTATCTATATGAAATTTTTGTCCTTTTTTTCACACAAATGGAGCTTTCTTTTGGTGGTATTTAATCACCGCTGGGTTCTTTATTTTTTGCGCCGTAAAAGAAAAAAGACCGAAAAATCTGTAAAAAAATAAATTTTTCTTCATTTCTGTTATAATATTTTGCAAATTAGTAATTTTTCTTCATATATTTTGGCAAAAATTTATACCGCTACATATCTTTGGTAAAATTAACCCAAATCGGTGGATATTATTTGGTCTTTGTGAAAGTTATAGAGTCCAAAAGCTATGGTGCGAATATCTGAAAATTGATCACACCTGAAGTACTGACGGCCTATCTAATTTCTTGAGACCCTAAAATTCCAGAAAAGTACAAATACCCCCCAAATGACCCCTTTTTGGAAAGAAGACATTCCAAGGTATTTAGAAAGATGCATGGTGAGTTTTTTGAAGTTGTCATTTTTTCCCACAATTCTTTGCAAAATCAAGGTTTTTTTTTTACTTTTTTTTTTTTTCCCACAAAATTGTCATATTAGCAGGTTATTTCTCACACACCGCATATGCATACCACAAATTACACCCCAAAACACATTCTGCTATTACTCCCGAGTACGGCGATACCACATGTGTGAGACTTTTACACAGCGTGGCCACATACAGAGGCCCAACATGCAGGGGAGCACCTTCAGGCGTTCTGGAGCACCCAGGCCAATTCTGACATTTCTCTCCTACATGTAAAAATCATCATTTATTAGCTAGAAAATTACATAGAACCTCAAAACATTATATATGTTTTTTTAGCAAAGACCCTAGAGAATACAATGGCGGTCGTTGCAACTTTTTATCTCGCACGGCATTTGCGCAGCAATTTTTTTAACGCGTTTTTTTTGGAAAAAAAACTGTTTTGTGCTTTACAAAAACCAAAACAGTAAAGTTAGCCTAATGTTTTTGCATAATGTGAAAGATGAAGTTACGCCGAATAAATAGATACCCAACACGTCACCTTTCAAAATTGCACGCGCTTGTGGAATGGCGCCAAACTTTGCTACTCAAAAATCCCCATAGGCGACGCTTTAAAATTTTTTACTGGTTACATGTTTTGAGTTACAGAGGAGGTCTAGGGCCAAAATTATTGCTCTCGCTCTACCGATCGCAGCGATACCTCACATGTGTGGTTTGAACACCGTTTTCATATGTGGGCGGGACTTACGTATGCGTTCGCTTCTGCATGCGAGCACACAGGGACAGGGGCGCTTTAAAAAATTTTTTTTTTTTTTATTGTTCATTTTACTTTATTTATTTTAGTTTAATGCTTTTTTCCAAAAAAAAAAATTTTGACCACTTTTATTCCTATTACAAGGAATATAAACATCCTTGTAATAGGAATATGGCATGACAGGTCCTCTTTACAGTGAGATATGGGGTCAATAAGACCCCACATCTCACCTCTAGGCTGGGAAGCCTGAAATTAAAAAAAAAAAAAACAATTCTGGCTTCGATCGTAGCGGTGAGTCGGTAGAAGCACGGGAGGGGGGGACATCCCCTCTCGCCTCCCGTAAGAACGATCAAGCAGTGGAACAGCTGCTATGATCATTCTCATGGTGTAGGGAATCGCCGGCTGAAAAAGCTGATATCTGAATGATGCCAATAGCTGCAACCATCATTCAGATATCTCCGCACAAAGTCAAGGACGTTGTATGATGGCCGGCGGGCGGGAAGTGGTTAAAACGCTTTTTTTTTTTTAACACAAAGTTGTCCATTTATACAATATTTCTACCACATAACATGTACATACCAAAAATGACACCCCAAAATAGATTCTCCTGCTCCTCCTGAGTACGGCGATACCACATGTGTGAGACTTCCACAGCCTGGCCACATACAGGGGCCGAGTAC